>NW_027555847.1:395614206-396319206 GCF_003287225.1 Phascolarctos cinereus
TGGTTGTAAATTCTGTACTAGAGATGGGGTGAGAGGTCATAGTATATACAGAGATCTGGAAATTATCAGAATAACAGGGATGGCTAAGGCCAGAAAAGGATAAACTCATGGAGAGAGAATACATCCAAAGAGAAGAGTGGAGAATGGAGGATTGAGAATTGGTGAATGCCCACAGTTAGGGTCTAAACAGAAGAGTCAAGAAATGGGGACAGAGAAAGGGGAGAACAAAGAACACAGGAAGTGGTGGTTGAGAAAGGGCTTTCAAAGTCCTTTCTAGCTCTACAATTAATGCTTCTTTAACTACAACAGCTGCTTCTCTCCCCCTTCTCCACCCACCCCACAGTCATTTATTTAAGAAACCTTTATCTCTGTTCCCCCATATCAGTGCAATATCTCATTAGCAACAGATACACAAAGTGTCCCAAAAGTCTCAGGGCAGTTTTAAAGCATTAACAGCTTAAAGATTAGCTCAAGAATTAGGAATCTTACTTTCCCAGACCCTCCCCACCAATTTCCGGAGTACTTTAATTCCTGTCAGATTCTAAATCACTAAAGAAACTTTTAGACTATTTCTGGTTTGGTTTTATTTTGTTTTTCCTATTAGAGGCAACAAAACATAGAAGAAAATATTGGACTAGGATTCAAAAAAAATTGAGTTTAGTTAGGTCTTGGCTTTGCCACTTAGCTAACTGTTTAGCCCCAGGCAAATCATTTGTTTTCCTGAGGATTTGCAAAATGAGTATAACAACACTTGTACTACCTATCTCATTGGCCTGTAGTCCAAGGATCAAATGAAATAATGTATTCCAAGTACTATATATTTATAAGGTATTGTTATTTTAAAAATTCAATTTCATTTTATTTCCAGGTCCAAATTCTCTCCCTTCCATCCCCACCTCACAATGAGAAAGCAAGAAAAACAAAGCCCAACATAAACATGTATAATCAAGCAAAACAAATTCCCAAGTTGGTAATGTTTCTCTCTCTCTCTCTCTCTCTCTCTCTCTCTCTCATACGCATACATACATATATACAATCACAACATACAAATACACACATACATATAGAAATATACATATACATACACACATATAAATATGCATATATGAGATTCATGACAGAAAATATTTGGTGAATTAGAAGGCTCCAGTCTTCCCAAACCCAAATCCTTCTTTGTATTAAGACCACTTAATGCACCAAATAAGTCATTTACTATACACAATTAACCATTCCCTGAATCCTGTGGAATAAGTGTCTGTGAGTGCATAAGGAAAATGAGTTTGGGATTTTTGCTGTTACAGGCAGCAAATCTTTCTTTCAGACTGTAGGAAGGAAGACAGTCAAAGCATCTAACACAGGAACAGGAAACAACAACCAGGGCATTAGGGAAAATCTGCTCGGGGGAACTGTGCAAATGGCAGGGAGAGAATGGCACAAGCATACTTTTGGGGAGTCTTATAGTGTTACACAAATATCAATTTGTTTATAGTCAAAATATCAAGAAGAGCTACAGTTTGAGAGAAGATATATATACATACCATTTACTAATTAATCATCCTTGAATCAAAAATGGCTGTCGTTATAAACTCTGCAACTATAAATAATGTCCACTAAATAAATTATTTCAAAAGGGAAAAAAAATATCATTATCCAGGTTTAGCAAAGGCTATTAATTGAATGAGATAAGTGAGCAAGCTTCCTGGAAGATTATGAATCAGGCCAAGTTCTCTGCCTTGGGGCACTATAAACTTAAAACCAGTGTATTGCCTGTTGACAAGAAGCTGCAGTTACTGTTTTGCCTGCTTCTAGCGATAGCTCATATATTGTAAGCAAACCTAAAGTTGTCTATCAGACTCATTAAAGATGTATTAAATACCTACACTGTCGGATCAATCATCTAGCATCTACTATGTGTCAGATACTTTGCTAAGCACTGAGGATACAAAGAAAGTCAAAAAACCAAACAGTCCCTGCTCTCAGGGAGATCACAGGTTAATGAAAACACTGTGCTTCCTTTTCCACCTCCCTCCACTGTTTACCCCCAGGGAACTGCATTTTAGATAAGTACCTGGTCCTCTAATTGCTTAAAGTGTGATAGGAAGAGATTTCAATCCTTCAAGGATATGGATTTCATAGATATGAGTATGGCTTTCCAATGAAGATCACCACTCTCCTACATGTTAGTAGACTGTGTTCATAAGCTGCTGTGGCTGGGAAAAAAAAAACAACAAAAAACAAAAGACCCAACCCTTTACTGGTGTCTGATTCTTACGAGGGCAAAACTCCATGACCCAGGTTAGACTGATCTTCTGATGACAGACATACAGTCCATTGCCAGATGTGTATTCAAATTCCTTCTAGAGAGGGCTGTGATATACAAATATAAAACAAAATGAGACACTCTAAGTAAGTACCCCGCCTTGCACTAAAGGCCTACTTTATTGTCTCATTTGGCTAGAAGATGACCTTGGGTTTGTAATAATTATTCCACTGGAACTCTAACTCCTTTTCATAAGCACTGGCAGGTTCCAACCAGAGGGAAAATCACCATGTTCTTCCTGTTGATATTCTGATTCAATTCAATTATTAAGCAATTATAAATGTTCTAAGCACTTTGATGGTCAGGTAGGTAGGGCAGTGGGTAGAGCAATGGGCCTGGAAACAGGGACCTGAGTTCAAATGTGACCTCAGACACTTACTAGCTATGTGACCCTAGGCAAGTTACTTCACCCTGTTTGCCTCTGTTTCCTCATTTATAAAATGGCAAACCACTCCAGTATCTTTGCCAAGAAAACCCCAAAAAGGGGATCACGAAGAGTCAGACATGACTAAAAGGACTGAACAACAACAGGCACTTTGTTGTGCTTTAGAGATACAAAGGCAAAAACAAAACACTCCCTGCTCTGCTCTCAAGAAGTTTATATTCCCTGGGGGTAGAGAAGGGAGAGAGGTGGTGGTGATGAAATATAGTATGTACCCAGATAAACAAGTATAAGATGTACATATGCACGAGCACACACATATACACACGCACATGTATGTACTTATATATGTATGTATATACATATACACATGTGTGTATACATGTACATATACATTTATATATGCATGCACATACATACACACACACACATGAATGAATACAGAATAATTTCAGGGGGAAAGGAGGAAATAGCTGCTAACAGGTGGGAGAATCTAGAAAGGGCTCTTGGAGAGTCTAGCATATGAGCTAAAACTCTAAGGGAGGTGGGGGGATTCCAAGAGGCATGAGTGAAAAAGGACAGCATTCCAGGGGTGGGGAGTAAAGGTTGAGCAGCCTATGCAAAACGATGGAGATAGGACATCGAATGTAAAGGGAATAGCAAGGTGACCAGTTGACTAAAACCACAGTGTGTGAAGAAGAGTGTGATATCAGTCTGGAGAGGTAGGCAGATTGTGAAGGGCTTTAAATGCCAAACAAACAACTTTTCCTCAAAAGAACAGGGAACCACTGATTATTCTCAAATGAATGCAAGCATGAACAAAGGAGTGACATAGTCAGACCTATACTTTAACAAACTAGTGATTTCATCAATGTCAGGACTTTCTAAGTATCATTTATAATATGGTTAGTATAGGAAAATGTTTTCTTAATTTCAAAATAACTGGATTATAGGCAAACTCTTGGAACACAATCAGGTGTAAATCCCAACTCTCTACATTCCTTTCTCCTAGTCTTTCCATTAACATTGGGGCCACTTAACTTCTACCTGGCCTTTGTTACAGGCCCTCTCTGCACCCCAGGTAAGAGAGCCATAAAGATCCATGGATCCATAGATCAAGATTCCTCAGCACAAATCAGCCTTGGAACTAGCTCTTCTTTAGTCCTCTCAGTCCAATGTCCTGGGTCTAGAAAAATCAAATAACTTGAGAGGCAGTGTGGCACAGAATATCGGACTTAAAAGAATCACAAGTCTTAGATTTGAGCTCTAGCTTTCCCCACTTGTGTGACCTTGGACAAGCCATTTAACTTCTGAGTCTTAATTCCTGTATCTGTAAAATAGGGATGATAATAATACTTGGGTTCTTTAATTCAACTGGTTCTTCAGCAGTAATCTCAGTGAAGTGTTTTATGATCATCAGGTGCTTTTATAAATGTTTTGGGAGGAGGCAGTATGGCATAATGGAAAGGATACTGGATTTATAGCTGGAAGTTCTCTCTGGTCCTCATCTGGAAATGGAGATAGTAACTGTTGCAGTGCCTGAGATTGTGAGGAATAAGTGAGATAACAAAGTAATTTAGAGACCATTATGAGCTAAATGTAACAGCTATCAATTTTGTTCAGTCATTTTTCAGTTGTCTTCATGATGACTTCAAGACCTTCACAGGGTCTTCATGACCCTCTTTTGTGGGTTTTCTTGGCAGAGATACTGGAGTGGTTTGCCATTTACTTCTCCAGTTCATGTTACAAATGAGGAAACTGAGGCAAACAGGGTTAGGTGACTTGCCCAAGGTCACCCAGCTACAGTGTCTGACGCCAGATTTGAACTCAGGTCCTCCTGACTCCAGGGTCAGCATTCTATCCACTATGCCACCTAGGTGCCCTGTCAGCTGTAAATAGAAGTAGTCATATTAAAGGTGTTCTCACTCTGACCACGAGATCAAGTTCCCTTACCCTGATTCCCATCTTATATCCCAGGCCCAGTAAAAGTGTTCCTGCCTTGCCCTTCCATTCCTAGGACCCTGTCTGTCCCCATCTTGTATCCCATTTTCTGTAGGAACTCCTTCCAGCTTTCCCACAACCTGGAGCCCTGACAGGCACATGCCTGCTTCAATCCCGGTTTAGACCCAGCAGTAACAGGGACTGCCAGGACTGTACTAACAACCTACATGTCAAATATAATTATATTTTTGTACTTCATGTTGAGAGAGAGAGTAGGCTGCAGTCAAGATTTGTTTTAAGAGTGACTGTGCTAAATGACTAAGGTGATTAGATATAGTCACACTCAGTCTCTCACCTGCAGCAGTTAAGATAAGAGTCTGGAGGCTAGGTAGGAGCTGAAACAGACAATGCAAGGGGTCATTAATAAACATCATATGCTTACCCTGTAGAGACAAGAATGTACAAAACATTTGCGTGACTTTGTTAGCTTAACAGCCAAGAATATGGTAGTCTTAATGAAAAGACACTTTGATAAAACAAACAAGGGTAAATGGAAAACTTACAATAAAGATTAAAAGCTAAAACAATTAGAGACTTAGATGAGGTATATTTCTGATTTACACTTTATGTGTCCTTCATCTCACCTTTCATCTTTCATCTCATAGCACATATGCAGCAATTATTTTACACTAAGTTATACTTACATACTTTACAAAAACAAATTTATTTTGCTTCCTCATTTTTCTATAACGTACTCGTTAAATCTGTTTTAACTACTTATATTTTTGTTTTGGGTCTACAGTTGTGTTTTCACCTCAGTCGATAAAGATTGGTTACTCTTTGTTATTTTTCATCTTAAAAAAGCTTCTGGGTTCTAAAGATTAGGATTAAGAGGTTAAGTGACTTGCCCAGGCTCACCCAGATATTATGTGTCAGAAGCAGGACTCTAACCTAGGTCTTCCTGAATCCCAGATAAGCCCCTCTAGCTATTGTACCATGAGGCCATGCTACTTAGCTAATCAATGTGATTGATTTGGAGATTTCCAGTATGAAGAAATTTTCTGAGTATCACTACTTTGGTTTTATCTAAGAGACAACCTCCTGCTGCATGCCTTCCCTCAAATATTTCAGCTTCATGAGGAAAGGGACCTGCTGACCCTTCTACTGGAAGTGAGGACATCAGCCACCTGGAAATCCAGTGGCTTAGATGAGTCAGGGGTGGGAGTGGAGTGCATCACCCAGATGTGCTCTGAATAGACAGATGCCAGCGTTACTATTTTTTGTTTTGGAAAAAATAAACTTTTGAGTCTATCTGGTTCCAAATGCTACTGCCCCTCCAAGAGGAACCCTGGGAGTCAGTGGGACAACACCTGACATGAAATGTGTGTAGGTAAAGCATGTTCTGAACTCTTGGGGCAGAGAAGAAGCCAACCTGTTAGCTAAACACCCATGGACCCTAGTCTTGGCTCCAGGAGAAGCAAGAAGAGCTGGTAGGAGAACTTAAGAAAATAATTAGAGTCCTCTTACCTCAAACAGGAATATTTCTGTCAAACCAGGGATTTAATTTAAACTTTTCTAGGTGTCTCCATGATAACGTTCCACCACATTCTCCTTACCTATGGTTTTACAAAGATCATTTCCTATGGCTCCAGTAAAGTGGCCAATGGGTCAATTATCCAGTGATTTCAAAGAGCTATGTTGGGTGTGAAAACCATGATTATGACCACTGAGACCTGTTCATAATTTCTTCCTGTGCTGCAAATGAAGGACTAGAATATGGAAATAATGACTCACAATAGCAAAAAAAAAAAGTTATTTAGTCAGGACTGAACTAGACTCAGACACAAACTATAAACCAACAACAAAATGCTGCTTTTAAAAATATATATAATGAAGTCACATTAAATACGGCTATCAATCATCTTTTCTTCCTTAACAGTAGAAGGCAATTGACTTTTAATTCTTTGTAGGGACTGACAGAGTAGTATAGAGATTTAATCATCCCCACTGGACATAATCAGCATACAGCCATAACCACTAGTTTTCATATGTATGGAAGGAGGAACTGAAGATGACACCATGGTTGTAAAGCTGCATGATGGGAAGGATGGAGATGCCCTCAAAAGGAGAGGGATGGATTTTGGGGAAAAGACAATGTAATGAGGTCAATGATATAGATCAAAGTCCATTCATGTCTTCTCATCTTTTGGGACTTACCCTGTCCCACCCAAAATGAAAAGGGGGAAAGCTGGGGTTCTTATACCTGTCATTGCCTAGGAATGCCTACCACAACCACTAAGTGATCTGGGAGTCAGGGAGAGTTAATTTTTTCAATAGCACCTATGTAGCTGCTATTGTCAGTACCACGGTAGTAGTAGGTGATAAGTGCCCTGAAAAGCCAGTGCTTAGAAGAGGTGATTGGAAGCTTGCACAGCAAAAGGGGGGGAAGAGTAGGAAAGCAAGGAATGAAGAGTAGGTATGGTTGTGTTGGAGACTGGCCTCATGATTGGCCCTGGTTGGGAGGGTGGGAGGTAGCCGATTTTCCCATCTCCTGAATGGTTGATCACCTACCTCATGGTCCCCTATGGGCTTCTGGACCCTTATGCTGGAGCTGACTAGTATAGGACTTCAATAGAAATATTAGGGAAAAATGTAGAAAAGAAGAGAGAATAGTACTTCCTGACCTCATATATATTGAGACAGATGGCACCTTGGGAAACCATCTCATGCATAAACTGGAACCTTTAACATGATTATACTATAGAGGGGAATTCAGCCTTTAAGTCTTCATCTTAGAACCTACCCAAAGGTTAAATACTTAAGCACTTAAGCATAATGAGATGTCTTTGTCTATAAGTAAACCCAATAAATAAAACCTGAAAAGGGCACTGTATAGCCAGGTCCTAGTATCTTATCGTTACTATTTCCATATGACATAACTAGCATAATAGCAGAAGTAAAGATACTAAGTCCTTTCAGACTACAGAGATTCATCCAAGAAATAATTCATCATGACCATATCAAATTTGTACCAGGATGATTCAAGGATGATTCAACATTAAGAAAAGAATGAACATATTTAATCATACCAAAAACAAAAACATCTAAAATCACATGATTTGTGATCCCAAGAGATGCAGAAAAAGCCTTTGAGAAAGTACAACACTTACTTGTACTAAAACATCCCACAAAATAAAGGCATAAAGGAACCTTTTTTAACACAATAAAAAGTATGTATCTAAAACCAAGAACAAGTATCATATACAATGGAGATACATTAGACCTTTTTTTCCAATAAATACAGAAATAAAG
This sequence comes from Phascolarctos cinereus, assembly GCF_003287225.1. Classification (NCBI taxonomy): domain Eukaryota; kingdom Metazoa; phylum Chordata; class Mammalia; order Diprotodontia; family Phascolarctidae; genus Phascolarctos; species Phascolarctos cinereus. The sequence continues at coordinate 395,622,162 of NW_027555847.1, forward strand.
CAAGAATGTATAATCTCCCTACTATTATTTGGAAATGCTAGTAATAGTAATAAGACAAAGGAAAGAGATTAAAGATGTAAAGACAGATAAAGAAGAGGTAAAACTATCCCTATTTGCTGATGACATGATGGTTTACTTGGAAAATCCTAGGGTATCAGCAACTGAGATAATGAATAGCTTAAGCAAAGCCACCAGCTACAAAATAAACCCTCAGAAATCAGCAGCATTCTTTATGATGACAACAAAATCTCAGAGGCAATAATAGAGAGGGAAATCCTATTTCAAAAAACTAAAAAGTGCATAAAATATATACCAATATATTCTTACTGAGACAAGGGATAGAGGCAACTACAAAAGACAAAATAGGTATCTTTAATTACATGAAACTGAAAAGCTTCTGCATAGATACAAAATTAACACACCTAGGATACAAAAGGAAGTAGTCAAATGAGAAAAAATCTTTTTTATCAAATTTCTCTGGTGCGGATTTGTTATTCAAGGTATGTAAACAGTTAACAGATATGTGTGCATGCGCACACACACACACACACATATATAAAATATGCATATATACAACAAAAAGCCATCTCTAATAGATAAATAGTCAAAGGATTATTAAAATACTATTAAATTATTAAGGTTATTAAAATAATCATCAACTATTAGCAACCATATGAAGGAACACTCCAAATCACTAATAATAGAAACACAAATCAAAACAATCCCGAGGCCTCCCCTCACACTCTTCAAATTGACAAAGACTGCAAAAGATGGGAAAAGTTAATGTTGGAGAAATTTAGGGAACATAGGAACACTGGTTTATTGGTGATAACTATAAACACAGTCATTTTGTAAAGCAATTTGGAATTATGCAAATGAAGTGTCTAAGATGCCTATACCCTTTAACCTAGAGATTTCACTTATACAAAGAGATCACTGATAAAAAGAAAGTTCCCAGATACACCAAAATATTTATAGCAGCACTGTTGTGGGGCAGAAAAGAATTAGAAACAAAATAGGTGCCCACTGACTGGGAAACAGATAAACGAACTGTGGTAAGTGAATGTATTGGAATATTACCGTGATGTAAGAAGTGATTAATATTATGAATTAATATTAATATTATGAATATTAGAAGGGTCTGTATAAACTGATGCAGACTGAAGTAAGCAGAGTCAAGAAAATAATACACACAATCATTACAACAATGTAAATTTTTTAAAAACCTACAAAAAAAAATCAAAAGTAAATGTTCCAAAAGTAAAGGCTCCAAAGAAGAAATATGAGAAGGCACTCTGCCTTGCTCTGCAGGGATGACAGGTCCACAAATGTGGCCCATTAAACATGTTTTCAGATTTCTTCTTTAAAAAAAAGTTTTTAATTGATATCTTCTGTTTCTTACATTATCATAGTTATCCCTCACTCCGTGTCCTTTCTCTTCTCCCTTCCAGAGAGTTATCCTATAGAACAAACAGTATTTTTAAAGGTTTTTAGAGTTGTTCAATGAATCAGTCAGTTATGCTGATCTTTTTTCCTCTTTTTTTTTTGTATTTAAAAACATTGTATGGGATGGATCACTAGAAGGCAGAGGGGGAGGGATAATTGAGGGGAAATATGATGAGGTAAAAAAAAGATAAAAAAACTTATAGTTAAGAATAAAGTAAAGAGAAACATGGAGTTGGAGTGTATTCTGTGGAATGACTGCTGGACACACTAGCCCAAAAGCATGAAAACCCAGGGCTTTTCCCCAAATGCCTGAAGCACAACAATTCTAGCCATGCTTGGGTCTCAGCTTCTCTGGGATCAACCGTCTATAAGGTCTATAAGGTAGAAGAGACTGTCATTAGGTATCTGTGTGGGTGAGATACACATTGCAAGAAACAATGAAGGCAGAATTTCCTGGCATGATCTTAAGGAGCTTTGTCTTGATGGAAATGCCAGATTTCAGGTTAAAAAAAAATTAAAGCCAAATATGGATCATTTGTTATTGTTTAACGCTCCCCTTTTTTGTGAAGCAATGACTCAAGTCCTTCTCCAGTACTTCCTTGGGGTACAGAAGTGACTCTGGGTACTCAGCAGTTATGGAAATGCAAGCTCCGGCAAGCCCTTCCAATCTGGACCGACTTCAAATATGTCCTTCCTCCTCCTGCTCAGTATTAGTCACAAGAGAGCCAAACCAGCAAAGCCTCGTCTGGCCACCAAGCAAGAAGGTGTTTTTGGCCACATGAACTTGTGAAGGTGTTCTGTGAGAGGCCTACAGAGGTTGAGAACTGAATAGGTAAAAGTACCTACATCTGTAAACTTGCAATAAAAAAAAAGTATGTGAGTATATGTGTGTATATATATATTTATATATATAGTACATGTACATGTATATATACACATATGTGTAACAAAATTTCCTCCTGAAAACTAGTTTGAACCCTTCCCCAAATTAAGTAAAACATACAGATTCAATTCAATTCAGCCAGTTAATGAGCATTTAGTAAGTATCTACTATGGGTCAGGCAATATGCTAAGCACTTGGGGATACAAAAAAAGGCAAAAGACAGTCCCTGCCCTCAAGGAGCTCACAATCTAATGAAAAAAAATTTTTTTAATAGATTTTTTTATCTAACACCTAAGCAATTACAAATGTGCAGATAGTTGGAAATGTCTGATCAGTCAATTAACAGGCATTTATATGCCATTATTTTTATGCTCATTAGATTGTGATCTCCCAAGGGCAGGGCCTGCCTTTTGCCTTTCTTTGTGTCCCCAGTGCTTTGCACAGTGTTTGGTAGGTAGTAGGCATTTAATAAATACTTATTAAGTGAACAGGTGCTGTGCTGGGTGTGGGGGAAATAAGCACAAAGAAAGAAATAATCCCTACTTGTAAGGAACTTACATTCTAATGGAGACAACAAATACAGCATAAATATAACATAAATAAATACAAATACATAAATACGAGGTAATTTGGGAGGAAGGGAACTAGCAACTGGAAGGATCCAGCTTCCCGTGGGGGGGGGAGCAGAAAGGGCTTTAGGCATAAGACGGTATTTGAACTGAATTTTATAGGAAGAAAAGAACTCTACAAGACTGAGTAAAGAGGGCATCTATTCCAGGCATGGGGAACAAAGACAGTCAATGGAGTGTCATACGTGCTTGGCTGGATCACAGAGTGTGGGAGGGGAAGTAATATCCAGTGAGTCTGGAAAAAGAGGTTGGGATCAAGTTGTGAAGTCCTTTGAAAGCTAAAGAGAGGAATTTATATTTCATGCTAGAGGCAATAGACAGTGCTGTTGATTAAAAGTCACATGATCAGATCTGCAGGTAAAGGATATTGTTCTGGCAGCAGTGTATAGAATGGACAGGAGGGGTGAGACCTTGAGGTAGAAAGACCAATTAGGAGGCTGCTGCAAGAATCTAGGTGAGAGGGCCAGCTAGGTGGCACAGAGGATAGAGGACCGGCCCTGGAGTCAGGAGGACTTGAGTTCAACTGTGGCCTCAGATGCTTGATACTTACTAGCTGTGTGACCCTGGGCAAGTCACTTAACCCCATTGCCCAGCAAAAAAAGAAAAAAGAAAAGAAAAGGATCTAAGTAATCTGGGAGACCAGATTCTGCCTTTGACAGAAATAGGGAAGTTTAGAAGGGAGTGGGCTTGGGGTGGGGGTGCCTTCTTCAGTTACCTTTTTGGGGATAGACAGATTTTTAAAAACAGCCAAGTCCCAGTCTTCAAAGATCTAGCTTACAATGTGTGTGTGTGTGTAAATAATATGTGTGAGTAAATAATATGTAAACAAATAACTCTGATAAAAACCAGAATGTGACAGTGACAAAGGAAAACAAAATGCTATAAAAATATGTGAATAAGCAAAAATCATTCTCAGCTAGAGGGATCAGGGAAAGTTTCATGAAGAAGGTGGCATCTGAGCTAAACTTTGAAGGTAGAAGTGTTTAATGGTAAGCTGGGCAGTGAATTCCAGATACAAAAGGAACAGCTGATGAGAATGTGCAGATTTGGGACAGGTAAGAATGGATGACATTGGGAACAGCTAGCAGACTGGTTTGTCGAGAATGCAGTGTGTGAAAGAGAAGGGTATGGAATACACTAAGCTAAAGGCAGATGGAGACAGTAGGGAAGAGAAGATAATATCAGGGTCTAAAGTTTGGAAGTGGTGGTAGCGAAAAAAGGGGATTAAAATGTTCCTTTATTAGAAATTCATTCTCTAGGTGAAAATAATGCAAACATTTCTCTGTGTTCTTGATTATTTGGTAAGTAGGTACTTAGCGACCTGAAAAAATTAATGTGATTTATTCTTATTCCATGACCGTTTTTAAGATTGTTTGCTGTCAAAGTCCAAATCACGTGACAATGAAACTATGGAAGTAAATGCTATTGGCTTTTTCCATAGTGGGGTTTGGTTGACTGAATAGTGTTTGAAATAAACATAACAGAATGTTTACCTAAAATGTTAACTAAATGCTTAAATGTATGGGGCTATCTTTTTTGTTTGTTAAGGCAATTGGGGTTAAGTGACTTGCCGGCTCACACAGGTAGTAAGTGTCAAGTGTCTGAGTAAGTCTGAGGCCACATTTGAACTCAGGTCCTCCTGACTTCAGGGCTGGTGCTCTATCCACTGCACCACCTAGCTGCCCCAAGTATGGGGCTATCTTAAGAGAAGAATTGGCAGTAAAAGGTAGAGGCTGCCCCCTTTTTTTTTTTTAAAGAAAATTCAGCATTTACATTTCAAATGTCAGCAGTTTTTAAAATGCCTCACCTGAAGTAGATTCAGTTCATCTCTAACACTTAATAGGATAATAGGGCTTAGAGTTGGAAGGAACCTTAGAAATCATTTAGTCCAGCCCTCTCCTTTTACAGATGAGGAAACTGAAGCCCAGAGAGGCTAACTCCCTCAGAGTCACATAGGCAATACCTTGGTCAGAGCCCAACTCTCAATTTGAAAAGCACTCTCAAGATTTGACTCTTATCAAGCTCTCCCCTCCTCCCTCCTTCTATAACTTAATCTGCACAATTTCATGAAGAGCAACAGTGCTTCAGCGACTGGTCCTTGTGGAGCACACAGTGGATCACGTAGGCTAATTCATAACAGCTGCCAAACAGCAAAGTGATCTTGGACTGCTAAGTAGGTCAGTGCTCACAAGGTATAGAAACACAAAAGGACAGGATGACTCAGTGTGACACCATGGACTCCCTGGCCCCTCTCCCTTCACTTTAGAAGCACCTGAAATTCTTCTTGAATGCACTGATTAACTGGATATGGGTGATTTCCTTTGGACTTCCCTATCTCTAAAGATGCATCTTTTAAAAAATATAGATAGATAAAAATATAAACGTATATTTTTCCTTTCTTGCTACTATACTATATACATTTACATATCTCTTTGTAGGCAGTTTTAATATGCTATTGCTCAATTTTTGGTCATATAGTCCTGGCCATTATATGAAAGCCATTCTACCTGTATTCTGACGATCATCCTCACCTCCCTTTTATCAGAACCCTGGAGTTGCTCCTAGAGTCACCATGGGCTCTGATAGTGAACTTTCAACTCCTCTTGCTGAAAACCAGGCCTCCACATCATTTCCCAGCCACTATTTCCAAACCATGCTGGTATGCAGTAGCTCCCGGCCAGCCCCCTTCCAGCTTTCCTTTAGGTGTTGTCTTCTTATTGCAGTGTAAATTCTTTGAGGTTAGGGACTGTCTTGCTTGCTTATATTTGCATCACTAGCACTTAGCACAGTATCTGGCACATAGTAAACATTTAATAAATTCTCTTTCTCTCTCTGTGTCTCCTCTCTCTCTCTCTCTCCTCTCTCTCTCTCTCTCTCTCTCTCTCTCTCTCTCTCTCTCTCTCTTCTCTCTCCCCTCTCTCTTCTCTCTCTCTCTCTCTCTCTCCTTCTCTGCCTCTCTCCTGTTCCTCCTCTTCTTCTTCTCTCTCTCTCTCCCTCTCTCTCTCTCTCTCTCTCTCTTCTGTCTGTCTCTCCCTCTGTCTCTGTCTCTCTCTCTCTGTCTCTCTCTCTCTCTTTTCTGTCTCTGTCTCTCCTTATCTCTCTCTCTGTCTTTCTCTCTGTCTCTCATAAAAGGAGATGTGGCTAAACAAGAGTTTATGTGAAAGAGACCTAGAAGTTTGGAGAGAATGTGTGGCACTGTGGATAAAGCGGTGGAGAAGCAGAAGATAAGTTCAAACTGTACCTCTTTTTTCATCATCTTTTAGCTGATGGGGGTGATCTCAGGTCTAAAATGCTTCACCACTTCACCTTTGCTAGTGCCTCCCCTCTCTGACTATTTTCCATCTACCATGCATATGTTACATATGTACCTAGTTATTTGTGAATTATCTCCCTCATCAGAATGTAAGCTTCTTGAGGTCAGGGAGAGTGCTTTTTTGGTTTGGTTTGGTTTTGTATTCCCAGCACTCAGCAGAGTGCCTATCACATAGTAGGCATTTAAAAAATGCTTGTTGACCAACTGACTCCTGTACGTACCCAAGGTGAGAATATCCTTGCTTTCAGGTCCCAGCTCAAATCTGATCTGATTCATGAAAACTTTCTGACATCATTCACTTTTTCCTTAACTGACCTCTCACAACATTCACTGTCTATTCAATCCATTGTGGCACCTGGTTGTATTAATTATTAAATTAATTTGAAATTAATTAATAAAATTATTAATATAATGCATATTAATGCTTAATGATATATTCTTTTGGATTTTTCTCAAATTATATCATGATTTTTGAGATACTTACAGATAGGAACAATATCAGAGCCCATGGTGACTCTAGGAGCAGACTCCCAGGTTCTGGTAAATGGAAGGTGTGGATGATAGAATACAGGTAGAATGGCTTTCATATAATGGCCAGGACCATACACACACACACACACACACACACATATTTTGTATCTCCCATAGGGCATGGTACATAGTAGTGCGTATAACATGTATACTTTTTTTTAAGTATTGAAAAGAAGAAAATAATAATTTATCAAGTGCCTACTATGTAGCAGGCATTGCATTAAGTGCTTTATACAAATGATCTTATTGATCCTCACAAGAACCATGGAAGATAGGTACTATTATCCTCATTTTACAGTTGACAAAACTGAGGCAGCTCAAGGTTAAATGATTTACCCAGGGTCACACAGCTAGTAAGCATCGGAGGCTGGATTTGAACTCAGGTCTTCCTGACTCCAGGCAAAGTGCTCTATCCACTGCACCGCCTAGCCATGCCATATGCAGATAGATATTTCATAAATGCATCTATTTTTCCCTACTTGCTCTCTCAAGCCCCATTATACCACCTGTTCTGAAAGCCAGTTTGTAAATAAGACATGAGAACATAAGAAATAATACTAGCAGTTAACATTTCAACAAAACTTTAAGGTCAGCCAAACACCAGGTGACAGAACTGTGGCTCAGAGAAAGGTAAGTGGCTTCCCTGTGGTCACACAGTAGGTCTAGGATTATAACCCTGGGCCCCTCACCCTCTCAGTCCGGTGCCTTTCCACCACACACGGCTGTGTTTCAAAGTTGCTGATCAAACATACAAACAAATGTAGGGGATATTGAGAAGGTACAGTAAGTGCCGTAATCAATTTCTGAGAAGAAGAAGAAAGAAAGAACAATCAGATTCTGCAGGTCAGGTAGAAGGCCTCCCACTTTATCCCTTCCCTACTGGATGAGGAATTCTACACTCAAGAGTCACTTTTCTCCTCTGACAGAGGCCATCACTGTTTTGCCCAGAGCTTAAGCTAAGCATTCTTTTAAAATAGATGGCTAATAAAATCAAGGTCACAGTTATCCCAAGCATCTGATAGAAATTCTGTTTATTTTCCTAAAGAGCAGGGACTCAGACCTAAACGACGCATCAAACATGTCAAACAAAAGAACAATAGGATAAGACTTAATCCACTTTCTAAGAAATAAACTTGTATTACTCAAACAAATTTTTTTTTAATTAAGCCACTGGTTTTAAATCCTCGCATTCTAGTCCTGGCCATGTTTCCCTACTGTAGTATTTAATCTTGCCCTGACAAAGGGAAGCTGCATAGTGTTGTAGAAATAGTGCAGGGTTTGGAGTTGGCAGACAGCAGTAGCTCACTATGTCTATATAACTTTGGGTAGGTCACTTAGGGCAGCTGGAAGGCACAGTGACTAGAGGACCAGACCTAGAGTCAGGAAGAACTGAGTCCGAGTCTGGCCCCAGACACTTACTAGCTGTGTGACGCTGGGCAAGGCAATTAACCCTCTATGCCTCAGTTTCCTCATCTGTAAACTGAGCTGGAGAAGAAGATGGCCAACCACCGCTGTGTCTTTGAGGAAAACCTTGAATGGGGTCACAAAGAGTCAGACGTGACTGAAAATGACTAGCCAACAACAAAAAGGTCACTTCTTTTTGTTTCTTACTGAAGGTCCTTCCACCTGTCTATCATTGTCGATTTTATACTGATTTTAACATTCACCAGGAAACGGATGCTTGTCATAGCTAGGGCCAAAGGGGCAGGAAAGATGAAGAAACATAGTAGAAAGGCTCCTGTGCTTGGGATTCTGTCTCCACTTTTTACTGATAATGTGAACTTGAGTCAGTCACCATGTTTCTGAGCCTCATTCTCCTCCTCCTCTGTAATAATGAAAATGATGCCTGTAGTGCTTACTTCAAAGTTCCAATGAAATATTGCATAGAAAGTTCTAAGTAAAACCAGGCTGCTATCGTGAAGTCATTTAAAAGTAGTTTCTTTAGGCACCAAAATAGCTCATCTTAATATGACACTTTATAGCTGTACAGTGCTTACCAGGTAGCTCATAGGATCCTTACAATAGCCCTGAATGGAGGCAGCTAGGTGGCACAGTGGATAGAGCACTGGCCCTAAAGTCAGGAGGACCTGAGTTCAAATCTGCCCTCAGACCAACTACTTAACATTTACTAGCTGTGTGACTCTGGGCAAGTCACTTAACCCCAATAGCCTAAAAACAAAAATGTGGCCTCAGATACTTACTAGCTATGTGACCCTGGGCAAGTCACTTAACCCCATTGCCTCAAAAAAAAAAATCACAACAGCCCTGAATGTAGAACTATTTAACACGTTAACATGATAAGGCAAAAGACAGTCCTGGCTTCCAAAAAGCTCACATATATATATGTGTGTGTGTATATACACACATATATGTGTGTGTGTGTGTGTGTGTGTGTGTGTGTGTGTGTGTGTGTGTGTGTGTATATGTATGTATCCTGCTTGTACATATATATATATATATATATATATACCACACACACACACACACATATATGATAAATTGGAGCTAATTTACAGGGGTGAAAGCACTAGAATTCAGGGGGTTCAGGAAAGGCTTCCTGTAAGAGGAGAGATTTTAGCTGGGATTTGGAAATAAAAGCCAGGAGGTAGAGATGAGGAAGACAGCCAGAAAAAAGTGCCTGGAGTTGGAAGATGGAGCCTCTTGTGTGAGGAACAGCCAAGGAACTATAAAGCAGAGTTGAGCAAAACAATGGGAAATATTGACCAAATCTGACATTTTAGCCCTGTTTCCCTTTGCATTGTTATGGCCTTCTCAAGCCATCTCATGTCAATTTTTATAATGTATGAGAAATAGTTTGTGGACAAGTCACCATTTTCCGGGTTTAATCACGTATGGTATTAGTACTTACCATCTACTACTCATACATTAAGACAATAATTATTTACTGATCCTCAGTTATAAAATACATAATTCATTCCTCAAAAGTACTGGGTAAATTATTATCCCCTGCTGATTAAGATACTTATTTAACTTTTCAATGGTTAGATGTTTCTTCATCCCCATATGTATCATTTTTGCTATTATAAGTCCTTAATTATATGAGATCTTTATCTGATGGATTTCTACCCATACCTCCATTCATAATTCATTTAAAACTCTTGGGGGAGGGTTGGTCTGTCATAAAGAGGGAGCCTTGACTTAATTGATAGTTCAAATCGGAGGTCAGGAAAGCAATATACTAGCTTCAGATCATGGGAACAGGGCAAAATGATCTGGCAAATGGATTTGACATTGTCTATACTAACTCTACATTTTTGGAGGTAGCAATATGCCCCAGCCGGCCGTATTGAGCTAGGCTTTAAGGAACCCGTCAGCAGGGCAATTCTGTTGAGCCTAATGTCTTTCATAGGACCAGTTGTATTGATTGTCCAACAATTGTGAAGTAGCTCTCAAAACTGTATTTATAAAGTACTATTTTGGCTAGCTGATGATACAATAGAAACATGGCCCCAGGGAAAAGGACAGGATTTGGAACCAGATGATCAGGTTCATTTAAGCTCTCTCAGCCTCATTTGCCTGGTATGTAAAATGGGAACAATCATATTATATAAATAAACAAATATATGTGTATATATATTTATGTGTGTATATATATACATATTACATATACATTATATATATATATATAGATATATAGATAGATGTTGTTTTTCATCCTTCATTTTCAGAGGGCCAGTGACATCACAGGGTGATGTCTTGACTTGCAAATAAATTGGATTTAAGTGAGGCAGAGCTGCACAGAGTCTTTAAAGTCCAGTGGCAAGACAAAAGTCAGGAAGAGGAGCGATGGCTGGGGATGCAGGGGATGACCTTGGCATCTTTGATGTCTGACCAAGCTCCTAGACCTCCACAATGCCTGTGTCAGCCACCTTTATGGCTACTGGAACGTTCTCATCTGCCCATTCCACCAGGAAAGTCTTCACAAGCTTGGGGTAGACATCCCCCTAACTCACCAATGGGCTTGAGGCCTTTTTGTTACCCTCAACCTGGTTTAGCCCATCTGCTGAGACAGTTATACTGGGGTGTGGCCACCGTGCATGCTGCAGTTTCTTGGAGCCCCAGGTGAAAGTTGGGTGGCAAGTAGACACCAAAGGTAGATAAACAGTCCTAAAAAGGGCTCAGCAAGCCTTCACCACAGAATTGTTAGTCCTACCCCATAAACCCCACACATTCTTGTCTACATTTTCAAGGTAGAAGTGTTTTGTAAACATTAAAGGAAAGTGTTTTGTAAACAGTAAAGCACAATATGAATGTGAGTAGAGATTTGTTGAATTGATGCTACTGAGGTTGAATGGGCTGGTGCAGTGCTTGAAAGGGCTAGTTTACTTTGTTTTATGCCCATATTTTGTATCTCTCACTGAAGTTGGTCATTACCCAAATGAACATGGTCAGTAAGCAGGTTAAATTTGCTGATTTGCCCCCAGTCTCATCCAATGCAACCTATCACCTTTACTGGAAAAAAAAAACCATACGACTTGTCACATCTGCCCCCCCCAAAAAAAAAACCTTTGTTGATAGTGGGTCAGCCATGTACAATTTATAAGGAAAAGCAGCAAATTATTATGGGCAGAAGTTGTTCTGAGCTGCAGGCCCAAGCATGGGTAAAGGTGGGGGTAGGAAGGAGAACAGAGATAAATACAAAGGTAAGACCTGGCCCCCAGCAACTGCATCTGCTCAAGCTCCTCAAATGTGCTCATTGTTCCAGATGTACCTGAAATTGTCTGTGTAACTGTTCAGACTATTCCTTGACCTGTTTCACTTCAGACTTCTCTGGTAATAAACAGCAGCGGTCTTAAGGAGGGTGGAGCAGCCAGGGCTAGGCCCAAGAGAGATAAATTCAGAAGAATAGCACTTTCTGTCTTTTAATAGCACTAAAGCAACCAGAGTTGAAACAACTACTTAATTGGAAGTCAATATAGTACAAGTTGTTGGTGAGCTCCTCCCCTATTCTCCTCCCCCCCCCCCCGGCTCTCTGCGCCCCTCTACATGGGGTAGAGCTATCAGCAGTAACAAGGACTCTGTCTCCCTCAAATAAGGAGGCACGCTTAGCTACTGCCTCCAGCTGAGACTGCTACTTGCAGTTCTGGGAAGAGGGGAAGGGCCCAAGTGCCCAAAACTCCTAGTTATAGCACTGATGAATGGGTTTTGTTTCTGGCTCTCTTTTTTGGATTTTGTTTACTCTCTGTAGTCTCCAGTTCCAGCTTCTTCAGGAAGAGTCCTTACCTGCTTCACCCAGATTCTAGATTATTCTCCATTCAAATTGAGAATTGAAGGCCCTTATAGGCCTAAGGGCTGCCCTACAGGCCTAAGGGTTACCATAAGTCTGGATCAAATCTCAAGGAAACTGATCATTGAGAATCCCAATAAAATCCAATCAATCTTATCAATCCATAACAACTGTGAAGATGGCAAGGATGATGGGATTAGTCACTGAGGGAGTCAGGGAGCTGCCTAGGGATAAAACCAGAAATTGTTGAACATTGTGTTGAATAGGATGAAATCAAAGGTGGAAAATCTGTTTCCACCACATGCTGGAGTAGAATTGACAGGCAGTTTTCTCAATTGGTCTAGGGCTAGCAGAAAACCAAAGAAATACAGGAAGAGTGGATAGAGCACTGGCCCTGAAGTCAGGAGGACCTGAGTTCAAATCCAGCCTCAGATACATAACACTTACTAGCTGTGTGACCCTGGGCAAGTCACTTAACCTTTAAGCCTCACCATAAAAAAAAAAAAGAAAGAAATACAGGAAGAACTAGAATATTACACATCAATATGAGTTGTACCTTAAGATTGAAACTGACTCGGCCTAGTAAGATCTTTGCGGGGGGTGGGTCGGAATTCACTGTTTGAAACGATTCTTTTTCTGCTATCACGGGATTGGAAGTAGGGGAAGGAAGAAAGGCTACCAGCTGAAAGATTTAGCTGTAGCTAATTGACCCAGAGTTAACTGAATAGGTGGCACAGTGGATAGAGCAACGGGCCTGGAGTCAGGAAGACCCGAGTTCAAATGTGACCTCAGACCTTACTAGCTGTGTGACCCTGGGCAAGTCACCTGGTTTGCCTCAGTTTCCTCATTTGTAAAATGACAAACCACTTCAGTACTTTTGCCGAGAAAACCCCAAAAGGGGTCAGAAAGAATTAGGCACAACTGAACTACAACAAACTGACCAGGTCTGGGGTCTTGACTCTTGTCACGTCTGCCAAGTATGGTTACAATGCTTCCTACTACCAGCTAAGGTGACAAATCATGAAGAAATGTTGGGGTTACAAACAAAGGCTCTATGCCCAAGGAGTCTTTTAAAAAATATCTTCTGGAAGTCCCGAGGGGGCAGAGCCAAGATGGCAAAGTGAAAGCAGTGAGTTGCTTGAGTTCTCCCCCAAACCCATCCAAATAACCTATAAAAATGGCTCTAAACAAATTCTAAAGCAGCAGAACCCACAAAAAGACAGAGTGAAACAAATTTCCAGCCCAAGACAACCTGGATGGTTGATCAGAAAGGTATATCCCGGTGGGCAGGGAGAGGAGCACAGTGCAGTGTGGGCCTGAAAGCAGGCCTCAGAGAACTGAATCATGGGCAGCTGTGGCGGCTTCCAGACCTCTCAACACAAACACCAAAGACAACTTAGAAGGTCAGTGGGAAAAGTCTGTTTCTGCGGTGCTGAGAGAGGAGCGAGGTCAGAGCCAGCTCCAGAGCGAAGAGCACAGATCACGGGCGCCAGGGCGGTGGCTGCGTCCTGAGCTTCAGGCCCACAGACTGAGGGGGAATTGAGTGGCTGATCAGAGGGGGACTGCAGGGATCTATTTGCCAGTGCTGAGGCAGGAATCTCTTCTTTGTCCATGCTTGGATCTGGGTCACAGTTCTGGGTGGCGGTCCTGGGGTGAGGAGGAATGCTGGCGTGGTGGAGCTTGTAGTGGCAGTCCAGAGGAAACCTTCTTCACAGTTCCAGGACAGAAAGGAGTGCTTGTAGTCACTCATAGACCAGAGCACAGGCCAGGAAAGGAGTACACACCTCACCCCTTATCATACCACCTTGGAAGAACTGAAAATTTACAGGTCCCTACAAGTATCTCTGAAAACAGCTGTATAAACCCCGAAGCTTGGGACAGTACATTCTCCACATTGGAAGCAGACTCTTACCTTAACAAAGAGTTTAAAACTCCAGTAACTGGTTGGGATCATGAGCAAGTAGCAAAAAGAGTCAGACTATATTATCTTACTTTGGTGACAAAGAAGATCAAAACATACAACCAGAAGAAGACAACAAAGTCAAAGCTCCTACATCCAAAGCCTCCAAGAAAAATATGAATCAGTCCCAGGCCTTGGAAGAGCTCAAAAGGGATTTTGAGAAGGGAAGTAGAAGAAAAACTGGGAAGAGAAATGAAGTGATGCAAGAAAATCATGAAAAACAAGTCAACAGCTTGCTAAAGGAGACCCAAAAAAATACTGAAGAAAATAACACCTTAAAAAATAGCCTAACCCAAATGGCAAAAGAGGTCCAAAAAGCCAATGAGGAGAAGAATGCCCTAAAAAGAAAAATTGGCCAAATGGAAAAGGAAGTCCAAAAGATTACTGAAGAAAATACTTCCTTAAAAATTAGAATAGAGCAATTGGAAGCTAGTGAGTTTATGAAAAATCAAGACACTGTAAAACAAATCCAAAAGAATGAAAAATTAGAAACTAATGTGAAATATCTCATTGGAAAAACAACTGACCTGGAAAATAGATCCAGGAGAGAGAATTTAAAAATTATTGGACTATCTGAAAGCCATGATCAAAAAAAGAGCCTAGACATCATCTTTCAAGAAATTATCAAGGAAAACTGCCCTGATATTTTAGAACCAGAGGGCAAAATAGAAATTGAAAGAATCCACAGATCTCCTCCTGAAAGAGATCCCCAAAGGAAAACTCCTAGGAATATTGTAGCCAAATTCCAGAGTTCCCAGGTCAAGGAGAAAATATTACAAGCTGCCAGAAAGAAACAATTCAAGTATGTGGAAACACAATCAGGATAACACAAGATTTAGCAGCTTCTACATTAAAGGACTGCAGGGCATGGAATATAATATTCTGGAGGGCAAAGGAGATAGGATTACAACCAAGAATCACCTACCCAGCAAAACTGAGTATAATCCTTCAGGGGAAAAAATGGTCATTCAGTGAAATAGAGGACTTTCAAGCATTCTTGATGAAAAGACCAGAGCTGAATAGAAAATTTGACTTTCAAATACAAGACTCAAGTGGAACATGAAGAGGTAAACAGGAAAGAGAAATCATAAGAGACTTATTAAGGTTGAACTGTTTACATTCCTGCATGGAAAGATGATATTTATAACTCATGAGACCTTTGTCAGTATTAGGGTAGTTGGAGGGGAAAAAATTATGTGTATATATATATATATATATAGATAGATAGATAGATAGAATAGATAGATAGATAGATAGATAGTAGTAGAGGGCACAGGGTGAGTTGAAGATAAGGGGTCATATCTGGAGAATAAAATTAAGGGATGAGAGAGGATTATACTGGAGAAGAAGAAAGGGAGAGGTAGAATGGGGTAAATTATCTCACAAAAAAAAACAAAAGAAAAGTCTCTTACAGTGGAGGGGAAACAAGGGAAGGTGAGAGGGAATGATGAATCTTATTCTCATAGGATTTGGCTTAAGGAGGGAATAACATACACATTCAATTGGGTATGGAAATCTGTCTTACCCTACAGGAAAATGGGGAGGGGACAAGAGAGCAGGGGATGATAGAGAAGGGCAGATTGGGAAAGGGGGTAATCAGAAGCAAATACTTCTGAGGAGGGACAGGGTCAAAAGACAGAATAGAATAAATGGGGGGGGCAGGATAGGATTAAGGGAAATAGAGTTAGTTTTTCACAACATGCCTACTATGGAAGTGTTTCGCATAACTGCACATGTATAACCTATATCGAAGTTGCTTGCCTTTTCAATGAGGGTGGGTGGGGAGGGAGGAAGGGAGAAAATTTGGAACCCAAAGTTTTAAAAGCACATGTTTAAAAAAAAAGTTTTCACATGCAACTGAGAAATAAGAAATATAGGAAATGGGGTACAGAAGTCTGTCCTGCCCTACAGGAAAATAGAAGGGGAAGGGATAAGAGAAGGGGAGGAGAGAGATAGAAGAGAGAGCAGACTAGGGGAAGGGGTATTCAGAATGCATGCCATCTTGGGGGGGGCGAGCTGGGGTGAAAATTTGGAACTCAAAATCTTGTGGAAGTAAATCTTGAAAACTAAAAATAAATAAATTTATATCAAAAGGAAAAAAAAGTCTTCTGCTCCATCTCTTTCTTTAAAACATTACTCTCATTTCCCTATGACTACCCACATTTCCTTCTTTTTAACAGAGAATACTTTAACAAATAGAACCCTTCCTTTTAAACAAAGAAGCACAGTCAAGCAAATCAAACAAACAGATTGGCCTTTCTGACGTTGTGTACATGATTCCACACCTATAATTTAACTATCTCTCTGTTGAGAGGTGAGAGGTATGGTTGCTGTCAGTGCTCTGAAGTCGAAGTTGGTTAATGCGTTAATCATTCTGGAGCAGTAAAAAGAGGGCTGGATTTGGAGTCTGAGGTCCTGGGTTCAAATCCTGACTCTGCTGCCACTTCATACCTGTGTGACCTTGGGTAGATTACTTAAATTTTCTGGGCCTCAGTTTCTTCATCTATAAAAATCAGCAGTTTTGACCTATAAGTCCCTCTCAAGTTTTTTCAGTATTGTTTTTCTTTTCGTTACTGTGATCTTTGTGTAAATCAATCTCCCTGTCCTGCTTACTTTATAAATTCTGCATCAGTTCATACAAGTCTTCCTGAGTTTCTCTAAAGTCTTCAAATTCATCATTTCTCTTGGTGCAGTAATAGTCTGTTACATTCACATGCCACAACTTCTTTGGCCATTCCCCAGTTAATGGACGCCCAGTCTGAGGAAACTTAAAAAAAGAAAAATGGGGGGCAGCTAGGTGGCGCAGTGGTTAGAGCACCGGCCCTGAAGTCAGAAGGACCCTAGTTCATATCAGTCTCAGATCAAGCACTTGACACTTACTAGCTGTGTGACCCTGGGCAAGTCACTTAATTGCTTAATTGCCTAAATTGCCTAAAAATACAAACAAACAACAAACAAACAAACAAACAAAAAAGAAAAATGGGATCTAAAATGAGGGCAAGTTATACACACACTGGTCCTCTCTTTAGCTTCCTCTATCGAGTCCTTATTGCTGGAAGCTGGGTCTCTCTTGATGAAGCCCAAAATCATATTAATATTTTTTGGTCCATCACATCACACTGCTGACTCCTCTGGAGGTTGCCATCCCCTAACCTCACTAGATATTTTTGAGGCATCCTGCTGCCCCTTTATACCTTGTTCATTTTGTACTGGAGAAGTTGATTTTCCCCTAAAGAGACAGTGCTTTTGACTGACAGGTATTAGGAGAGTAGGAAGGAGGAATTTACTAGCTATAGGGCAACAGTAACAAGTAACCAAGTAAGTCAGGCTTTCACAGATCTCCTCTTCCCACTGGAAGGCCTACTCGGGTAACTATAGTAGAGGAAAAGGAAGGGTACTACAAGCTGAAGGAGATGCAGTAGATAGAGTGTCAGGCCTGAAGTCAGGAAGACTCATCTTCATGAGCTCAAATCTGGCCCCAGATACTTACTAGCAGTGTGACCCCAGACAAATCACTTAGCCCTGTTTGCCTCAGTTTCCTCATCTGTAAAATGAGCTGGAGAAGGAGATGGCAAACCACTCCAGTATTTTTGCCAAGAAAACACTGAAGGGGGTCACAAAGGACGGGACTGAAAACAACTGGACAAAAATTCGATAATCTTGGTCTTCCAGGAGAGGTGTACACAGTGACTCAGGTGTTTGCATTTGTATCTAGATGCAAATAAGACAAAGAAAGAC
This sequence comes from Phascolarctos cinereus, assembly GCF_003287225.1. Taxonomy (NCBI): domain Eukaryota; kingdom Metazoa; phylum Chordata; class Mammalia; order Diprotodontia; family Phascolarctidae; genus Phascolarctos; species Phascolarctos cinereus. Next base: position 395,639,910 of record NW_027555847.1, read on the forward strand.
AATCCCTGCACTCAGTTTGCTTACAGTAGATTGGGGGAGAGGACTGTACACAAAAAGAAGCTGAAAAGATGGAGGGGGAGGCATGAAATTCCCAGAAATTGAGTCAAAATTGGAAAGTCCTGAGAGTTCTGAGCTCTCTGTAAAGGAAGGTTTGGGAGGAGTTCACTACTGTACCCTCCAGCCTTCCAACCAGAGGGAAGAGGCAGGAGGGATTTTCTAAGGCTGAATCAATTAGCATTTCAAAATATTTTGATAACTGCATTTCAATCTCATTAGTTTCCTTTGTAATTCTATGTGCTTTATTTTATGCATTAAAAAAAAAAAGCCCAGACACTCTGAGAAGTGGTCCATAGTCTTTACCAGGGTCCATTAGTTATAAAAAAGGTTCTGCCGTCATACTTTGGTGAAAAAAGACAAGTCTTCTTCCTTAAGTTAGCCACATTTGGAACTGAAAGCACCTAGACACAACTTATCTGTTACTCTCTCATACTAATACGGGCTTTTATCATGAGAGTGACCTAGGTCTTTGCTTCAGACCTGACAAAGTACAAATTTCACTTGTTAGCCTATGAGACGTCCTTCACCAAGGAACGAAAATCCCACTGGTAAGGGGCTATCAGGTCACCCTGATTGTTCTTAAGTTGACTTCCCAGAGACAGCTCTGGGCATTATGCAAATTAAGCAACACTCTTGCTTCTCTCCCCCCACCCCTCAATTACATTTATACTGTTCCACAGGGAATTCTAAGATCTCATTGGTTATGCAAATGATGTAACATCATGTATCCCGGGGTAGGAACTAAGACAAAAGCGGCAGGTGCTTAGTGGGAGATGGGTCAGCACGCTGGGCAGTAAAACAAGCTACTAATACACATAAGCAGCTTCACTCTCAGGCCCAATTTTATTATGCATTATATAGACAGGAAATAAGAAACAGGGGATGTGTTTGCCGGGTGTGAGCCCTGCCTTGATTTCCCAACTGAAGGATGAACAGAGTAAGAGAAGCCAAAAATAGCTTGCTTCAAATAAAAAGGGTGGGAGGACCTTACCACTCAGGTCTAGGTGCAGAAAGAGATGTCAAGATAAAGAAAAGTCAGTGCAAAATGTGATGAGATCATTAAGACGAACTTGCAAATCACATGACTGTATTGAAAGGGACCATTTTTCCACCTGTGATCTCATTAGTAAGTTTCCAGTGTAAGGTCAATAAATCTACTAAATCTTTTCTGTTGGCACTGTAGAGTATCTGAGAACAGATGGAGTGGGGTAAAAGGGTGAGAGAGACAGCAATAAAAGTCAGAAGGGAGAGGAAGGAATGGGTAGGGAGGGGTGTGTGTGTGTGTGTGTGTGTGTGTGTGTGTGTGTGTGTGTGTGTGTGTGTGTGTGTGTGTGTGTGTGTGTGTGTTTATTTCAGGAAATGTGAGCAGAGATGGAAGGACCAGAGAGAGGAGAGGAGTGACATAGAAAGGAATGGGTAGGGTGTGCCCACCAAGAGGTTGGGTGTGTGTGTATATATCTTTGTTTCAGGAAATAGGAGCTAGAGAGGTCAAAGGGATCTGAGGGAGGACAGGAGGGATATAAAAAGGAAAGACTTCAGGAGAGATAAGGGGCAACCCCATGTCAGGATGCATATTTAGAGAAACTTCTCAGTCCAAGGCTGACTCCAATCCATCCTCATATTTTTTCCTTGAACCTCAGGTACTTATCCTTCAGCGATCTGTGGATCTACTTCCCTTTTTGATGCCATCCCTCTTGCTTCCTACCAAAGTTTCTTCCTTTATTCATTGAGGGAACAAAATGCTGTCTCAGTTTCTCTCCTATTTTACTATGTCTGAAGCAAGCATACAACACCTTGGAAGTTTCCAGTGGTATTGTTAGTAATAGGAAACAGGAAGTTAAATGGCTCCCTCCAATATGAATGCCACTTTCCTGGGGTTCTTCCTGGACCCCAATACACCCTTCTCTTTTTCAGGTACAGCTCAAAAATTCTAATGGCATCTTTCTAAACACAAAGATTAAAGGAAGTTTTGTCAATATTTCAGGGGGCGAAAAGACTCTGGTCATTTCATTACAGGAGCTGGTGAAGAGGTAGGGGTTCTGAGGGGAACTAGGATGGGATGGCTGTTACAAAATGAAATCAGGAGGATAAAATCTGTGAGGAAGTAACAATAGGGTTGGTTGGAGGATGGGGAAGGAGGATTTCTCTTTTTCTTGTCCCATTAACAGTTCTTCTACCTCACATCCTAGACTCATTACAAAATGAAACATGAGGACAGATGGAGAGAGTATGGGGGAGAAAGGGCAACAGTATATCTCAGGTACCCAGCAGACAAGAAAGAAGGAATTCTAGGAACATGGAAAGAAGAGGAGGAACTGTAGCAACATGGTTGCTCCGATGGCATGGCTGTTTTGTAGTGATTATGGAAGGTATCAGAGTTGGAACCAGAAATACCCAAAATCAAATCTTATCTCTGATACTAGTGGTGTGAACAAAGATTAAGTTATATCTTGATTTCTAAAATGCAGATAATGATACCTCTAGTGGTCAGTCCAAGGCTCTAATGAGATAATAATATATGTAAAGTTCTTTGCAAACTTTAAAGCAAGATGTAAATGTCTATTGTTTTTATAAGCAAAAGAGGCAAATTTTGGCTTGATGTTAGAGAAAAACTTCCTAGTAATTTAAACTTTCCAAAAGTGTAATGGAATGACTCTAGAGGTAGTGAAGTTCCCCCTGCCAAAGGTCTTTAAGCTATGGTTGAGTGACCACTTGTTTTGTATGGTGTAATGTAGAGTACTTTGTTGAATCTAGGTTGAGCTAGATGGCTCCCGAAATCCCCACCAACCCAGAAATCCTATGATTCTGTAAGAGACACATGCAAGTAGGGAACTGCTTATATTTGTCAATGGGCATAACAGAGGTATGAAAGGCTTGTGCTAGGTGAAGGATACCAGAGGGGGCCAGGAAGGTCAAAGATATCACCATTCACTATTCTTCCAAATGAATGGACCACAGCCAGCCTACGAGGTTCAAAAGCAGTAAAGAAAGAATTTGACAATTCTATTTGGGAAAGCTATCCCATCTATTCAGATGTCTGTATCTCCTAACAAAGTAACACCTGGGCTACTCTGAAGAAGTGAATAAAGTCTATTATCCCATCCTTCTGCAAAAGAAAAGTTAGTAAGCCAGAAAATCAGGAGAAAGGAAGAAAAGAAATAGAGGACACTATTTCAAATAAGACTCAGCAAAGGCAAGAGGGCAGATGGTCCACCAGAAAGCAAATGTGTCCTGAAAACTCTGGAGTCTTAGGAGCCAAAGAAGAAGCTCTCATATAAGGGAGTAGAGGGACTTGGGTGTGTGTTCAGTTGTTTTCAGTCATATCTGGCTCTTTGTGACCCCATTTGAGGTTTCGTTCACAGAGAAACCAGAGAGGTTTGCCATTTCCTTCTCCAGTTTATTTTACAGATGAAGAAACTGAGGCAACCAGGGTTGTATGACTTGCCCAGGGTCACACAGCTAATATCTGAGTACAGATTTAAACTCAGTTCTTCCTGACTCCAGGCCAACATTTTATCCACTGTGCTACCTATCTGTCCCAAGGGAGACTTACAGGAAAGAAACAGTAAGCAAAACCATTATCTCTACCCTGAGATTCCATTATTCCTCCATTGCTGACATTCTCTACCCATATGCATGTTTCTGACCCAGGGCCCAAGTCGAGAAGTTAGGAAAACCAGCTGTACCCTGAAGCAAACTTGGGGAGGTCTCCTCTGAGTGAGAGAAGGCTCTGCAGGTCAGAAGTCTCAAGGTAACCGTCAGCCCAATGGATTTCCCTACCTGCATTTCAGTATCTTTGTGCTTCCCTACTCTCCCTCAGGAAAAGAGCGAGAGTGCGAAGGGAGAGTGAGCCTCCAGAGTTTGGGTCAGAGTTCTATGCTTGCTACCTTATCAGTAAATATCCCTTTTAAAGCTAAACAATGGCAGACGGTTGATTGATATTAGAGATGTTAACTGGTTAATTGATAGGGGGGTGGAGCACACTCAGGAGCGATAGGAATTTCCAAAAGCCTTTGTACATTCTTAAACCTTACCTAAAGGAAGGAATAATCAAACTGCTTTCTGGGGCCCATAGGAATGGGAACAGGAGCCCAGAGAGGGTGCTGCAGTGATAACTTACATTTAGTGCTTTCCCCACAAAACACCCAGTGAGGTAGATAGGATCTCCCCTAGGCTTTTCTGCCTCCTTACCCCCATTTTCTTTCTTTTTTTGGAGGCAATCCGAGTTAAGTGACTGGCCCAGGGTCACACAGCTAGTAAATGTCTGAAGTCGGATTTGAACTCAGGTCCTTCTGCCTCCAGGGGCAGTATTCTATCCACTTTGCCACCTAGCTGCCTCCCTCATCCCCATTTTCTACAGGTGTCAGCGTCTATGCTATTATATTCTAATAATTACCAGGGGGAAACAACTACCTGGAAGATAGAGAAAAGAGACAAGGAGAAGGAGGGTAAATGCTAAGACGTTATCATCCCAATATCTCAGACTCCAGAAGGATGTCTGAGGTTGGGTGATTGTAACTAGTTATCTGTTTCAAAGGACTCAGAGGAGTCAACACTAAAACACCCCAAATAGGTTTTTAAAAATGGAACAATTGTCACACTGTTTCACTGAAAAAGTTCCAGCATGTAATCCTGTAGGATATAATTTCCAGATATGATTAAACAATTTAGTAGTCTAAGAGGAAAAAAAAATAAGCAAAAGAGATTTTGGAAGAGATTACATTCAGAAACCTCCTGGAGCCTGACTTTAAAAGAAAGCATTATCCATTTGTCTTGAAATGTTGTCATTCAGAAAGAAAACCCTCCCCCATTGTCGTCACAGGCTGGATATTTTATACAGTGCATTGTTTCCCTGTGTGTTAAATGTTCATTCAATCCCCACTTAGAAGAGAATGGAGTCCACAGTTCTAGAATTATCCCATTCTTAAGTGTTCTAATCAGCAGAGGCCTCTGGGTTCATTTATACCTCATTTCTTCTTCCCAGCCCTGACTAGTTGGGTATTTTTAATATCAAAGGCAGTCTTTTTCTAAAGCATATCATAATACTTACAGCTCTTATTTAGAAAAGAGATTAGAAATCAGAAAAAATATTTCAACATTAAACTACCACTCAATTGTAGTATTAAGACATCCACTGCCTTATCTATCATGGCAGGTCTCCTTCTGTCCCAATCAACTCCAGCTCATTTTACTGATCTCATGTCCTCTGAAGTTTGATACAAATCACTACTGCATCATGGTCTGCCTGCTTATCTTTTTTTTTTCTTTTAGGCAATTGGGGTTCAGTGACTTGCTCAGGGTCACACAGCTAGTTAAGTGTCAAGTGTTTGGTCTGAGGCCGCATCTGAACTTAGCTCCTCGTGACTTCAGGGGTGGTGTTCTTATGCACTGCGCCACCTAGCTGCCCTGCTTATCTTTTTCAAAGAACTACTTGTTACAAGGAAATACTTAATACATGATACTTTAGAGCTCCATTTAATGGCATCATTGCATGCCCCTTTTTAATGGGACATCATTATGAGGGGTGAGTTCTACGCACCAATATATATTAAATGGCACCCACGAGATCACAATTTAATTTATCAAACATTTACTAAGTACCTACTCCACATAAGATGCTATGGTAAGTGCTAGAGATGCAAAAATGGAGAAAAAAAAACATTCGTCCTGTCCTCATGAAGCTTACAATCTAATAGAGAAAACAACAGCCTACAAAGAAATAGAATGATAGATAGTACGCCTGACATAGAGTAAGTGCTTAATACATGCTTGTTGATTGATTTATTGATTAATATAAGCTCAAAAAGGACACCTAGACAACACTCTTAGAAAATGTGAGGAGAGAGAATCAGGGATAGCTTCCTGGAAAAAGTGACAACTGAGGTGGACTTTGAAGGAAAAGGAGTTCAATGGACTGAGTTGTAGAAGAAGAAGCTGCTATTGTTGTGGTTCATCCTTCATTTCTTTTTTTTCCCTTTTTTTTTTCATCCTTCATTTTCGAAGGGTGATGTCTTAGCTTTCATGTCCCCAGGCAATCTGGATCTGGTCCCTGAGAGAGATGTGCTTCCTCCACACACATATTTTGTGTGCACTTCTCTCTCAAAGACCAGGCCCAGACTGGCTGGATACAAGGAAGTGGGAGGGCAGGACCAGGAAACAAATGGCAGGCCAGTTAAGCTGGAACACAAGAAGGTGTGGAGTACAGTATCAGTGTGAAATGCATTGTGTCAAGCTGGAGAATTCCTCACTAGTGCCTGAAATTGGAGAGGAGACAGAAAGTTGGATCAGAGTATGATGTTTTTATATTTCACCATGCATATGAAAATAGTAGCACATTTATGTGGCACTTGAGAAGTGACAAAGTACTTTACATATATTATATGACTTGAGCCTAACCAAAATTCAGTGAGATAGGTTGCACCCCCCCCATTTACTATACCCACTCACTCCACCCCCCTCCTCCCTTCAGTGACTTAGAAATCCTAGTTTCCTTTAAGGTTTAGCTCAAGGGCCACCAGCTACATGAAGCCTTACCTGATATTCCTAATTGCTAGCGGTCTGCTCCAGAAATGTATTTATCTTGTGCATCCATACATATGTACATGTTGTCTCCTCCAATAGAATGTAAGCTCCTTGAAGCAGAGACAATTTCATTTCATCTTTATATCCCTAGAAACTAGTGTACTGGCCTACACATAGTAGGTGCTTAATAAACACTTGTTTATTGATTTTTTTTAAGGCAATTGGGGTTAAGTGACTTGCCCAGGGTCACACAGCTAGTAAGTGTCAAGTGTTTGGTCTGAGGCTGTATTTGAACTCAGGTCCTCCTGACTTCAGGGCCAGTGCTCTATCCACTGTGCCACCTAGCTGCCCCAAAACACGAAGTGACTGATTTATTTTCTAGATGAGGATACTGAGGCTTAGGAGAGTTAATTAATAAATGGGACAGCTAAATGTTGAAGTGGTTAGAGTGCTAGGCCTGAAGTGAGGAAGACTCATCTTCCTGAGTTCAAATCTGGCCTCAGATACTTACTAGCTATGTGTCCCTGGGCAAGTCACCTAACCCTGTTTGCCTCAGTTTCCTCATCTGTAAAATGAGCGGAAGAAGAAAATGGCAAATCACTATAGTGTCTTTGCCAAGAAAACTCCAAATGGGGTCACAAAGAGTAAGAAATGACTGAAAACAATTCAACAACAAATTAATAAATGTCACAGCCATAACTCAAAATCGGTTTTTCTAAAGTTAAGTCCAGTGCACTCTGACTAAGTCATGCTGCCTGCCTTGCTCACTCCAGAATCACCCCCCTTTTTCCACTCTTCTTTTTTTTCTCTCCTTTATCCTTACCAAAACCCAGTGAGTGAATGGGAGGGATGTGGCTGAGGCTCAGAGTAGGGAGACCCAGAAAATATTCCATTTCTCCTTTTTTGGCCACCTCAAGCTCTGGCTGTCCTCATCTTATAGGCTGAGCTGTGTGAATGGAAGGAGACTGACTGCCAAGTTGAGAGAGGCAAGCCCCTCCTTCATTCAAAAAATGTGTCCTTAGTGCAGCAAGATGTGACTGCTTAGAAACCAAAGCCTGGCCACATTACAGCCATGCAGAGCAGGATGCCTCCCAGACAACAAAGGAGGAAAGAAAATAATCTAGAATGAGAAAAACTTAGTCTTCAAAAAAGTAAGCATTTTGATGAATTTTGACAGCAAACTGGCTGTGGACATTCATTGACCCTACATTGCTAGGGGTAGGAAGGGCTCCTAAAACTTCCAGTTCACATTGTTCGATGACTAAGTTTGATAGACTTAGCTCTTCTTAGCAATGCAAGGATCTAAGACAACTCCAAAAGACTCATGATGGAAAATGCTGTCCTCATCCAGAGAAAGAACTATGGAGTCTGAATGCAGATCAAAGCATATTATTTGCTTTCTGTCTTTTTTTTGTTTCTTCTTTCTCATGGTTTCTCCCATCGGTTCTAATTCTTCCTTACACAACATGACTAATGTGAAAATAGGTTTAATATCAATGCTATATCAAATTACACACCATGTTGGGGCGGAGAGAGGGGAGAGATGGGGAAAAATGTGGAACTCAAAATCTTATGGAAGTGAATGTTGAAAACTAAAAATAAATGAATAAACAAACAAATAAATAAACTTCTAGTTCAAAATAAAAGTTTTGAAAGCTGTCACAAGTATATGGGTTCTTTGGGAATCTTAATACCAGTTGGCTGGTGCAGGCACTTTGGGAGATAAATTACTTTTTGGGCCAGCAGGCTTTTTGAAACTATTTTATTGAGATACTTTTCAAGGAGAATTTAAAAACATATTTAGGATATGTTGGTTAGTAATAGTAATTTACATTTACACAGTACTTTAAAAAGGGATTTCCTTAAAATAAACCTATTAGGTAGATTATTAGAACAATAATAACAGATAATATTTATATAATGCCTTACACTTTTTTCTTCATAATAGCCCAACAAAGTAGCTGGCATAAATTTTATTATTACTATCATCATAATTTTACATTGCTCTTGCCTCTGGGAATCAAAACAATGTTCTTTGCTATGAGCCAAGGTGTGACAATGGGCTGCTGCTGACCGTTCCTTTGATGTCCCAGACTAAAGTTTTCTCACCTCTTCTCTGCTGCCTAGGATTGTCCTCTCCTTCAGCCCCATTAGAACGTTAACTCTTTGACAGCCATGACTGTCTCACTTTCCTATGGGTATCCCCAGGGCGTACCACTGTGCCGCATCAGACAGCTAATACATAGCTATCCTTGCTTCCTTCCTAATAACTGAAATTTATTAATAATTATGTGTTTTATATAATTTTATTGCTACTATATGCTATTTTTGTTTAGAGCCATTTTTTTTACAGGTATTTGGAGGGGTTTGGCGGAGAGCTCAAGCAAGTCACTACTTTTACTCTGCCATCTTGGCTCCACCCCCCTCTACTACATGCTGTTAATAATTAACTATGTTTAGATTATTACTATATTAATAATTAATCATGTTCCATGTTGCCATTATATATTAACAATCAATAATATATCCTATTACTGCTGTTACTAATTTTTTTATTGTATTACTAATATGTGATTACTGACTACTAATGAAGATGCTTTTATTATATGACTATTATTACTAAATAATAATACTCTATATTTTGCATCACTAATATATCATTGAAAATTAATAATGCTTTATATTATTGCATAGCACTATTATATGGTAGTGTAATTAATACAGTTGACCTTAGGTGATTCTACAGGGTTTACATTTCAGCCACTTCCATTCTCACCATGAGAGTGTGAGTTCCTTGACAAATGGATTTGTATATCCAGTTTTATTATCAGTAGTAAAATAATAATAATCATAGCACTTAACTCCCAGGTTATTGTGAGGATCAAATGAGATAATGAAGGTAAAGTGCTTTGTAAGTCTTGAATATCATTATTATTAATAGAGCAGCAGTATATAATATAAGCATTATCAATTATTAGGTATACCTAGTAATAATAGATAATAAATAATAATGAATAATTACTGATTGTTTAGTAGTACTAATCAATAATGTTTAATATCATATGACATTATTAGTTATTAGTAATCCATTATCTTATTATATATTGTTACTGCTAATTACTACTAACTATTCACTGCCATTAATGTTTTATTGGGCCAGGTGGTGCAGTGGATAGAATGCTGGGCCTGGGGTCAGGAAGAGTCCCCTTCCTGAGATCAAATCCAACCTTAGACACCTTCTAGTTGTGTGACCCTGGGCAAGTCACTTAATCCTGTTTGCCTCTGTTTCCTTATTTGTCAAATGAATTGGAGAAGGAAACGGCAAACAACTCTAGTATCTTTGCAAAAAACAACAACAACAACAACAATAACAACCCAAAATGGGGTCGTGAAGAGTTGGACATGACTAAAAAATTACTAAACAACAAAATTTTTTTATTATATTGCAACTATGTAATAAATTAATGTTTTACATAATACATTGCCAAGATGTAATATTAATAATTATTCATATTTTATTATGCATTACTACTAGGTATACCTAATAACTGATAATGCTTATATTATATATTACTGCTCTATTAATAATAATGATATTTCAAGGCTTACAAAGCACTTTACCTCCATTATCTCATTTGATCCTTACAATAACCTGGGAGCTACGTACTATAATTATTATTATCCCTTGTTGATAGACAAATAACCTGAAGCTTTTTGGTAAAATCCTCATGGCTAATAAATCTCAGAGCTTAGATGAAGGAGGTTCTTCTGATTCTTAAATCCAGTGATCTTTTTTTCCCCTCTAAGCTAGGCTGCCTCTCCCAGTAGGCAAATGCTGGAAATAATCTCATTTGGAGAAGAAATGGATTGCAAAAATCCCAGCACTGACATTTTTTTCCTAAAACATTTGAAAATGAAAAAGTTGCTTGGGTAAAAGGGAGGAACTGCCCACCCAATATGGGAAAGGTGTGTCCTGTCCTCTCTGTGCTGATGATTCTTTAAGAAAGATGACCATGTATATGGTCAAGCCCTGATGATATAAAAGTTGATCAGAATGATGATAATAATTAAGTTGCAGTTGGACATTTGGAAACCAATGGATTAAAAAATTTTCAAAGAGATTAAAAAGAGGACAAATCATATATCCCTATAATATTTGAATTTTATTGAAATTTAAAATTTAGGACTGCATTGTCCTAAAGCTAAATAGATTCACGATAACACTGGGTTTTGAGTTTTATCACACTCCCTTCTCTCCCCTTCCCCCCCACCCCGTAAAAAAAAAAAAAACCACACCCAATAAATGAAATAGCTTCTTAGGTCCTTTCCAACTCTAGATCTCTTTCAGAGCCTAGGATAGACCTCTTTCTTTCTGCTTGGGATAAAATGAATCCAAGGAGGATTCTTTTGTTTCTAGACCCAGGATGTCTCCTAAGATCTCTATTGCCACCTACTGTTGGCTCACTTACTTATCTCAAATCCCCAACTGGAAACGAAGGAGGGAAAACAAATTTGCTAAGAGCTTACTGAGTGCTGTGACAGTAGGCCTTGGGAGAAATACACATTCAATTCAACAATTAAATAAGTGTACGGAATTGTGCTAAGCACCGAATACTCAAATCCAGTTGTCATCACTCTCATGATGAGAATGGAAGTAAGTAGCTGGGGACACAAACATTGTAGGGTGACCTGAGGTCAAAAGAGAGGGCAAAAGTGCCAGGGAAACCTGAGGGCAAAGCTGTTTTTCAGATGAGGTGATTAGAAGAGACTCCATGGAGGTCACAGCTGAAATAGGTCTCTAATAAAGGGAGAAATATTGAGGGGAATCTATTTCAGGATTGTTGTTGTTTTTCAGGTGCTCCTGCCACTTCGTGACCCCATGGATCATAGCACACCAATACTGTCGATGGGGTTTTCTTGGCAGTAGAGTGGTTTGCCATTTCCTTCTCTAGTGGATTAAGGCAAACAGGTTGAATGACTTGCCCAGGGTCACACAGCTACTAAGTGTCTGAGGCCATATTTGAACTCAGAACTTTCTGACTCAAGGCTCAGTGCTCTATCCACTGAGTCACTTCACTGCCTCCATGTCAGGATTAGGGAATTTTCAATAAAAGACTGAAGGCAGAAATGGGAGAAGGCAAGATGAGAATTGAGCATAGTGGTCCAAATCCTCTGGAGTGCTGAGTAATAGAAAGGGAGTAGTGTGAGAAACAGCTGGAAAGATAGTTTGAAGGTTGATTGGGAAAATGATGGGTAGTTTATGTGGTAGTTTATGTGAGTGTTGAATCATAAAATTGTGGAGCAAGGAGAAACAGAATGAAAATCTTAAATGTAAATCTCTTCCAGTGATACTTCAAAGGTTTTTGAAGAGAGGAGTAACATGATTACAGCCAGTGCATTAGGAATAGAATATCTGAAGTAAATTGTGGCAGGTGATTTGATCATCCCCTACCTGGTTGAGTGTTTTTGAGCAAGTTCAACTAGCCAGAATTTGGAAGAGTATTTACTGGACTGTTGCAGTCAGGTTACTCTGATATGGCATTCCAATCATGGTCCTGCTTATAAAGATCCTTAAAAGGGGGGAACCGGAAGGACTGGAAAGAAGCCCTACAAGCCACCTATTAATTTTTGACTATTCTATTGGCCTCAGTTTCCTCATCTGTCAAATGAGCTAGAGAAGGAAATGGCAAACCATTTCAGTATCCTTGCCAAGAAAACCCCAAACAGGGTCACAAAGCATCAGACATGGCTGAAACAACCGAGCAACAACTTGCCTTACAGTCGTTTGCCAATTATCTGTCCTAACTGGGATCAAGGAAAGAATGACTAATTGAAATCCACAGGTGGTCACCGAAGCTGATTTTCAGTTAACTTTTTAGCCACCAAACCTTTCACTAGCTACTAATAGGCAGTAATTGGGCTAAATTTAGTCTTACCTCCTTTTTCTCCACCTAGCACAAAGTATTATTCATAAAAAGCACTTAAGGAATGTTTGTTGAATGAATGAATGATTCAATCTATACTCTTTCTGGCAGCTACAAGAAGCCTCCAGATAGTATTCCCAAATATCAACAGGTAAATAAGTTAAATTCTAAGCTTGGATAATCCACACAGTAATTAATCAACCTCTATCCTTACCCTCATTTAACCTCTGTTTGCCTAATCCACTGGATAAGGAAATGGCAAACCATTCCAGTATCTTTGCCAAGAAAACCTCTTGTAATGGGGTTTTGTATTGATGTGCTATGGTCCATGGAGCTTAAAGAGTCTGACACAACTAAACAACAACAACAACATCCCTATCATAGGAAATGTGTTGCCAGTCTTGCAAAACTGACCTTTTGACTCTCTGATGCAGTTGAAAGCCTAAACTTTAAATGACCACTAGCTACCAAGCTGCCAAGTGGACTGCCTATGACTTGCATTCAAACCACAAGCTGACCAGAGTATCTGTTACTGTCATGATTACAGTGTCAATCATGGTATTTTACTAAGGAATTTTTACAGCTATAATTTGTGAGTGGCAGTTGGGAATGAAGGATATGGAACCAGCCTTGAAGTCAGAAAAATCTGGGTTCAAGTTCTGTCTATGAAACTTACTATCTATATGACCATGGGCAGATCACTTAGCCTCTCAGTGACCCAGTGACTCAAAAACCATGATTATAACTGAAGTGAGAAGCATTATGGTGTAGTGGATATGGGACTGGACCAGTACTCAAAAAGTCCAGGGTTTGAATTCTGCCTCAGACACTTACTAGCTCTGTGACCTTGGGCAACTCACTTAACTGCTTCTTGCCTCAGTTTCCTCATCCATTTTTTTGGGGGGTTATTTTTTAATTATATTTTATTTTTTCCCAATTTTATATCAAGACAATTTTTAGCATTCATTTTTACAAGATTTTGAGTTCCACATTTTTTCCCTCCCTTCCCCTCTTCCAAAAATGATAGGCAATTTGATATAGGTTATATATGTGAAATTATGTAAAATATATTTCCATATTAGTCACAGTTGTGAGAGAAGAAACATTAAAAAAAAATAAAGTGAAGCAAGTAAAAACAGTATGCTTCAATCTGTGTTCAGAGTCCATCAGTTCTTTATCTAGAAATGGATAGCATTTTCCATCATGAATCCTTTGGACTTGTCTTGGATCACTGCATTACTCTGAAAAGCTAAGTCATTCCTAGTTGATCATCAGATTACTAATGTTGTTGTATGTTACTGATACTGTGTATAATGTTTTCCTGGTTCTGCTCATATCACTTTATATCAATTCATACAAGTCTTTCCAGGTTTTTCTAAAATCTGCCAACTTATCATTGCTTATGGAACAATGCATTCCATTACATTCATATACTGCAGCTTGTTCAGCTATTCCCCAATTGACGGGCATCCCCTCAATTTCCAATATTTTGCCACCACGAAAAGGGCTGCTATAAATATTTTTGCACATGTAGGTCCTTTTACATTTTTTATGATCTCTTTGGGATACAGACCTAGCAATGGTATTGCTGGATCAAAGGGTATGAACAGTTTTATAGCCCTTTGGGCATAGTTCCAAACTGCTCTCCAGAATGGTTGAGTTTCCTCAGCTATTAAAGAAGAGAGTGGGAGCTTTCTGCCTCTAAATCTTTGATGCTAAGTCAGAGGTCAGGCTTATCCCTCCCTCCCCTGTCCAAAAAACAAAGTCTGACTGGCCTAGAATATCACTGGAAGAGATTTGAATTTCAGACTTCCCATTCTGACCCTCCCAGCTCCACAATTTTATGATGCCACAATCAGTACCCTGACGATAAGAAAAAAGCCAGAGATTCAGAGATGCAGTTTAAGTATTGAGGATTGTGCAGGCCTGGCAAAGAGAGGAAGAGTCTAACAGTTTCTTGAAGAGCTATTTACATATTCTTCTCTTCCACTGTAGCTGCCAAAGCCAGTAAAATACATGGCATGTCATCAAATACAAAGACTCACCAAAGCAGTAACTTGAAGCCTGGTGTGGTGGGGACAGAAGCAGAAGACTTAGTTTCTAGCCTTTGCTCTGTCACTCCCTAGACCAAGTTGTGCAACCTCTCTGAGCCTAAGTTTTCTCATATGTAAAATAAAGTCACCTCCAAGTTCCCTTCCAGCTCGAAAATGCTATCATTCTTAAGTTCTTCAAAATTCTTCTGGGCAGGAGGGTGAGTATAATTACACATTTTTTTAAAAATCTGTTTTACCCTGGACAAGTCATGTAACCCCAATTGCCAAAAGAAAAAAAAAAGGAATTAAAAAATCTGTTTTAAAGCTACAACTGTTTCAACTCAATTATAGAATCCTATGGGGCCAGGAGGGTGCTCCAAAGGTCATTTAGGCCACCCATCAGGTTCAGTGATTAAATCCTCCTAGAGAAAATAATGTTTTCATTAAAGGTTTTTGGAAAAAGGATTTTCCTATTTTAAAAATATCACCAGAATGTAAAAAAAAGAAAGCAGAAGGGGTATCAGATAAGCTGGACAAGATTGGAACTACCACCATTAAATGTGAATTATAACAAAACAAACAAGGGAAATATAAACGAACTATACATAACAGAAGCTCACACTTTTATATATAATGCCTTTGTATGTTAACATTTTCCTGTTTATTGAGTTCATGATAGAAGACAAAAAAAATTGTAATTGCCCAACTGCTATAAAGAAAGCAAACAGTCCTGTCTCTATAGCATTTACTACACTGTCAAATGTGAACAGAGAAAGAACATAAGAAAACCAGTCCCTTGTTCCCTCCGTAGCCTTCCCCCCTTTTCTTCAGCTGTTCTCATACCACCACCCCCTTCTTGGGTGTCTTAATTATCTCCAACTGTAGGCCATGGTTTCATCCTACCGTCTAAATTCACTTCTGTAATGGTCCGACCCGGCCCTATAGCCACGCAGAATGAGTATGGACAAAACTGGTCTTAGGCATGGATAGGCAGAGCAGGAGGTCACTTCTGTGATGTAATTTGAGGGGCACTTCATGGCCCTCTCTGCTCCCAAATACCCCCCCCCAAATTTGCTATACTATTTAAAAATCCAAAGTTGAAGATTTATTTCTTTGGGTTAAAGCAGTGACTTCTTTTAAAATACAAATTGAGCAGGGAGTAAGAGGTTGTATTTTTATAGCTCTTTATAGAGCACACAATGCTTTATTTGTTTTACTTCTTGAATCCTGGCAACCATTCCAAATCAGAACAATGCAAGTATTATTATTCCCATCTGACAGATGAAGAAACTGAGCTTCAGAAAGGGGAGAGGACTTGACTGCCCATGGTCACAAAACTAGCAGGAATTCTCCAATTCAGATCTTTAGATTTCTTGTCCAGTGCTTTCTCTGCTACACAAGGCTGAACATTAAGTTTGCATCAGGTGTTTTCACAGCTAGCTAAGCAGAGGGGCTAAAGGAAATCAGTTTTGATGGAAGGGAGGAAGGAAATAAAATTATGGAGAACTGGGGAAAAATGTCCAGGGAAGGAATTCCTAGATCTCATGTTGAAGTGGGAGGCTCTGAGCCATCAGGGAATAGTCCAAATACCAGGTGGGACTGAGGGAAGGGAATGAAAAAGCAGAAAGGAGAGATGAAAGGGAGCTGATATCTTAGTCTGCTTCATCATTTGGCTTGTGACCGGTTCTGGATACCATTCTCTATAATCTGGAAAGTGAATTTCCCTTATAACATAAAGACTAAGAACGTAAGAGTTGTACTAGAGTGTTCTGTAGACTTACAGAACCACTAAGTGATAGGGCTGAACACATGGGTCAACCCACTGCCAAGGCATGCAAAAAACTTCTAAAGCAATTGCAAAAAACTTTTAAAACAATCACCTTACATGCCACCTTTCAGTTACCTATGTGTGAATATCTCTGTTGTCCTCACAGTGCAATTTTCTTTCCTCAGGCAGCATCTCCTCAGATGTCACTTAGTATATTGCCAGTTTTCCTTTACCTACTATCAGATGTGTGGTTGGGGAAAGCAAACCTGTTTAAATGTTATTTTAAACAAAACTGGGAAGGTAAATCAGTTGTCCCTCCTCCTAAAATCAATGAATACTCTAGTGTCCAATATAACTGATTTGGGGATCATCAGCTGGTTATTACTTGGGGCAGCAAGTAGGTAGAGGGCTGGGTCTGGAGTCAGGAAAACCTGAGTTCAAATCTGGTCTCAGACATTTACTAGCCATCTGACCTGGGGCAAATCATTTAACCTCAGTTTCCTCCTCTATAAAATGTGAATAACAACAGCACCTACCTCACCTACCTCACCGGGTTGTTGTGAAGATCAGATGAGAAAGTATTTATAAAGTGCCTGAGTGTAGAAGGTGCCATATTAATGTTAGCTCTTGTTATTATTACTTCCCTTCAACCTGGCTTTCTGTCCTCCCTGGTGATTTTTAAGAACTAGATGTCCATATGTTTCTAAATCAAGAATATAGCTTCTTTTCTGCAGTTTGAACTCCTTCCTCCAGCCCCTTCCTCCCTTTACTGGGAGCCATCAGGAAGAAGAGGAAATAGATGTGGTAGACTCTACCCCCCCCATCATCTCCTCAGTGTATCTGAGCTTGCTCTTCTATCCCATTCAACTCTGTCCTAATAGTCCTCTCATAAGGCATGTTATCCTGGCTCCTTCTGCCTGCTTTCTGAGATGACAATCTCATTACAACAGCATAAAAATGGCACTGTAATGAATTTCAGAGCCATAGTGGCACCAGATGGGGCCGGTGTAATTGGGACTCCAATGGACAACAAATACGGAGCCAGCCATCGCTAATGCATCTGACTACTGAAAGTCCTTCATGTTTTAAGGCCTCTCAAACTGACATATTTTCAGAGCTAAGAGCTGACTAACAGACCAGTTTTCTCACAGTGAGTGGAAGATTTTCAAAAACATGCACGTTTCTCTTGGGGAATCCACCAATTGTAGTCTCCTGTGGTAGGCAATTAGTAGTGCACAAAGCAGAGAGATCCGAAGGCTCTGTTCTGATTTGGGTGCGCTCTGTTATCCTGATTCCTTGGTCAATAAGACTCAGGGCAAGAAATAGCAATGTGCAAAGAGGATGCCTCCTTAGATCAGGCTTTGTTGTAGTGATTCAAAAATGTCTGCAAACAGACTGATGAGACAGTTAAGGCAATTAGCTGACATAACCATTTGCTAAAGATCAATAATTGATAACTGTCACTTTTCACTGTATTTTGTGTGACTTTACATTGCTTACTGGAGAAAGAAGGTCCAGCTTAAACAAAGTTTTCAGCAAAGTTCATTTCCTTTTCATCCTCTGACTTTTGAGGCTTGGAATGTTTTTGTATAAATCTCAACGATGATTAAAAGATTACGGAGGCTAGGTGGTTCAGAAACCACAGAAGAATATGGTAACCCCCACAGAGCACCTTGTTCTTCTGTAATGATTATTTGCTGAGAATTCCAGGGTGCTGCATTACTCGCTGAGTAATCCTGGACAAGTAGCTTTATCTCTCTACCAAAACAATGGCTAAATACAGTGGAATGGAGTTATCGTGAATTGTGAACCAGATAGCTTGGTTTTATGGGAATCTCACCAGAGACCAATGACATTAGAATCACAACATCATGGAATATTAGAATAAGAGATCACAAAGAGCACTGGACTGAGAAGAAATGCAGTTCTGACTCTCCTCTTAGTTTTACTGTTAAGCACTTTTGGGACCTCAAGCAAGAAACTTCACCCCTCTGGTCATTCATTAGCTTCATCCTCTATAAAATGAAGGGTTTAGATGAGACAATCTGAAAGGTCTCTTCCAGCTTCTATCACCATTTATTACTTTGAATATATACAATAACTTGAACTAAATGCTCCCAGAAGGTTGCCAAGTATGGGTCCCCTAGGCTGTTTTAATAAATAGATAAATTCATGGATAAATTATTTATATATGCAAATACTGTTGTTCAGTGTTTCTGACTCTTCATGACCCCATTTTGGAGTTTTCTTGGCAAAGGTACTGGAGTGGTTCACCATTTCCTTCTCCAGCTCATTTTATAGATGAAGCAAACAGGTTAAGTGACTTGCCCAGGGTCACACAACTAGTAAATGTCTGAGGCCAGATTTGAGCTCAGGAAAATGAGTTTCCTTGATTCTAAGCCCAGTGCTCTATCCAAGGCTCCACCTAGCCGCCTATGCAAATAAATTCTGTTAGAATACTTGAAAACAACCTGTTTTTAAAAGAAGATTTATGATTTGCCCCAACTGCACAAAGCAACCTTATTTACACTATTCATTTCCTTTGCAAACCCTTTACTTATCACTAACATAAAGGCAAATTTCTGCCCAAATCAGGTCAAATTAAAATACATTTTAACAGAAATAATGAAGTTTTACAGTCAAGGCATGATCTCAACTTCCTCTGTTGTAAAATGAAAGTAGTGGAAAGGCATGTTTTTCAAAGTGTGGAAGTGTTTCAATTCTGCCTACTATATAAATACCTAGATGATATGATATGGAATATTTCAGGAGCTATGCCTAAAATAGTGTGGACACCTTAAAATTAGTCAGATGTGAACTAAAAACCAATTCTCAATTCATTTTCACCTTGCAAAAATGAAAATGATATTTTAAAAGGTAACCACTGAGAATTAAAACCCTTTACAGATAAAAAAGAATTTGTCCAGAGGTTACTTGTGACACAAAGTTCCAATAGCTGTGAATCACCCACTCCATCAGAAAACTAGTAAAATTAATAGTCTTCTAGGTTAGACTTCTAAAGCTCTTTGATAGTTTAGTTAAAGAATTTTTGTCTCCCTTATAAGTAAAAGTATCATTTCCACTGATTTCCCAGATCTTACATTTCAAATCAAGGATCCAACCTAACTGAACATTTCCTATGCTTATATTATTTTCATGTGTCCTTGAAATAACAATTTCTATCAGATGAAAATAAAATAAATACTTCCATGATAATTCTGTCCTTAACACTCCACTGTCATTATTCGTCAAATTCATTCAGTCATTCATCCATTCATCATACATTTATTAATGCCTGTTGCATTAATGCGGAACAATAGGTATTGGAAGAGACTGGATATTTACATAAGACACTTCCAGCCCAAGAGCTTCTCCTCTTGACATCTCAGCAGCATTTGGAATCACTCCCTTCCAGATACACTCTCCTTCTTTGGATTTCTGTGACACTTTCTCCTTCCTGGTTCTCCTCCCACCTGTCTGGCTGTTTTTTTTTTTTTTACAATTTCTTTGGCTGGATCTTTACCCACATTCCTAACTGAGGGTAAGAACTGTCTCTTTTTCGTCTCTATATCATTAGTGTCTAGCAAAGCTCATGGCACATTGTAGGCACTTAATGAATAAATACTGAATGAATAAATGAATTCAAATGTAAAATTTGAGAATAATAAATCATATCTTTTTAAAAACTAGTTTAGTTTCTGCTTGAACATGTTTAATAAACTATGAGACATGTACAGTACTTAAGAGTGACAAAATAGTATAGCAGAATGATTATTGAACTTGGGGTCAGAAGAACTGGATTCTGTTCCTAATTCTGTCATTTATTTATTTATTTTTTAGAATATAAATTTATTTATTTTTAGTTTTCAACATTCCCTTCCACAAGTTTTTGAGTTCCAAATTTTCACCCCATCCCCCCTCCTCCCACCCCATGATGTCATGCATTCTGACTATCCCTTCCCCTACTCTGTCCTCTCTTCTATCTCTCTCCCCTTCTCTTATCCCCTTCCCCTTCTATTTTCCTGTAGGGCAGGACAGACTTCTGTACCCCATTTCCTATATTTATTTCCCAGTAGCATGTGAAAACTTTTTTTAAACATATGTTTTAAAAACTTTAGGATTCAAATTTTCTCTCTTCCTCCCTCCCCACCCACCCTCACTGAAAAGGCAAGCAACTCAATATAAATTGTACATGTGCAGTTATGCAAAACATGTCCATAGTAGACATGTTGTAAAAAACTAACTCTATTTCCCTTAATCCTATCCTGCCCTCCCATTTATTCTATTCTTTCTTTTGACCCTGTCTCTCCTCAGAAGTATTTACTTCTGATTAACCCCTTTCCCAATCTGCCCTCCTCTCTATCATCCCCCTGCTCTCTTGTCCCCTTTCCCCCCTATTTTCCTGTAGGGTAAGACAGATTTCCATACCCAATTGAATGTGTATGTTCCCTCCTTAAGCCAAATCCTATGAGAATAAGATTCACTCATTCCCTCTCACCTTCCCCTGTTTCCCCTTCCACTGTAAGAGACTTTTCTGTTTTTTTTGTGAGATAATTTACCCCATTCTACCTCTCCCTTTCTTCTTCTCCAAGTATAATCCTCTCTCATCCCTTAATTTTATTCTCCAGATATGACCCCTTAATCTTCAGCTCACCCTGTGCCCTCTATCTATCTACATATATATATACATATAATTTTTTTCCTCCAACTACCCTGATACTGACAAAGGTCTCATGAGTTATAAATATCATCTTTCCATGCAGGAATGTAAACAGTTCAATCTTAATAAGTCTCTTATGATTTCTCTTTCCTGTTTACCTCTTCATGTTCCACTTGAGTCCTGTATTTGAAAGTCAAATTTTCTATTCAGCTCTGGTCTTTTCATCAAGAATGCTTGAAAGTCCTCTATTTCACTGAATGACCATTTTTTCCCCTGAAGGATTATACTCAGTTTTGCTGGGTAGGTGATTCTTGGTTGTAATCCTATCTCCTTTGCCCTCTGGAATATTATATTCCATGCCCTGCAGTCCTTTAATGTAGAAGCTGCTAAATCTTGTGTTATCCTGATTGTGTTTCCACAGTACTTGAATTGTTTCCTTCTGGCAGCTTGTAATATTTTCTCCTTGACCTGGGAACTCTGGAATTTGGCTACAATATTCCTAGGAGTTTTCCTTTGGGGATCTCTTTCAGGAGGAGATCTGTGGATTCTTTCAATTTCTATTTTGCCCTCTGGTTCTACTATATCAGGGCAGTTTTCCTTGATAATTTCTTGAAAGATGATGTCTAGGCTCTTTTTTTGATCATGGCTTTCAGATAGTCCAATAATTTTTAAATTCTCTCTCCTGGATCTATTTTCCAGGTCAGTTGTTTTTCCAATGAGATATTTCACATTGTTTTCTAATTTTTCATTCTTTTGGATTTGTTCTACTGTGTCGTGATTTCTCATAAAGTCACTATCTTCCAATTGCTCTATTCTAATTTTTAAGGAAGTATTTTCTTCAGTAAGCTTTTGGACTTCCTTTTCCATCTGGCCAATTTTGCTTTTTAGGGCATTTTTCTCCTCATTGGCTTTTTGGACCTCTTTTGCCATTTGGGTTAGGCTATTTTTTAAGGTGTTATTTTCTTCAGTATTTTTTTGGGTCTCCTTTAGCATCACTCTCAGTTTTTCCTCTACTTCTCTAACTTGCTTCTCAAAATCGTTTTTGAGCTCTTCCATGGCCTGGGACCAATTCATATTTTTCTTGGAGGCTTTGGATGTAGGGGCTTTGACTCTGTTGTCTTCTTCTGGTTGTATATTTTGGTCTTCTTTTTCACCAAAGTAAGGTAATATAGTCTTACTCTTTTTGCGCTGCTTGCTCATGATCCCAGCCAATTACTTGAGTTTTAAACTCTTTGTTAAGGTACGAATCTGCTTCCAATGTGGAGAAATGTACTGTCCCAAGCTTTGGGGGTTTATACAGCTGTTTTCAGAGATACTTGTAGGGACCTGGAAATTTTCAGTTCTTCCAAGGTGGTATGATAAGGGGCGAGGTGTTTACTCCTTTCCTGGCCTGCGACTTCCTGTCCTGCAACTGTGATGAGGGGCTCCTCTCCACAACCACTACAAGCTCCACCAAGGCAGCGCTCCTCCTCACCCCAGCACCGCTGCCCAGAACTGTGGCCCAGATCCAAACACGGGCAATCCCACACATCAATCAGGGGATTTAGGGTTCATCCCCAAGCATGTAGCCTGAGGGAGGCACAGAAATCAATCCCAAGAAATGCATGCTTTGTGAATGAAGTAGGCATTGCCAAGTCTCTGCTACAGCCCAAGATGGGAGGTTAGAGGTGGTGAAGAGTCACTCCTACAGTACCTGGGGCTTTTTGATCAGGGCAGTCCCAGTGCGAGGCGCTCTTCCACGGCTTGCTTCAGCTTGCTCTCTGCTGGTATTGAGAAAGCGCGATGACCGGCTCTCTGTGCATCTTCCACATGGTGCCAGGCTCCACCTTCTCTAGTCTCTGGACTTGGCATGTGGCTCTCCATTTTCAGCAGCCTTGGAACATGATGGGACTCCCTGCACTCCCAATTATTTCTCCACACAAATCACTTTCTTCCTCTTTCTTTTCCTTTTCTTTATCCCAGGATGAAATATCTAGGCTACCCAGTCAGTGGATTTCTTTCAGGATCTGGAAATCTAATTAGTCCTGTCCTTTGACCTACAGCATCTTGGGAAATGGAGTTCCTTTGATCTGATGGAGGTCGCTTGCATAAATACTGGTTGTGCTTCCCGTCTGGTCTACTTCCCTCATTTTATAGGCAAGAAATAATCATAATAATACTTAATATTTATGTAGTACTTACCACATGCCAGACATTGTGCTGAGTAAGTGCTTTACAATTATTATCTCAATTGGTCTTCACAACAACCCTAGGAGGTGGGTGCTATTATAATCCCATTTTACAGATGGGAAAACTTAGAGAAACAGACGCTAAGTGACTTACCCAGCATCATGTGGCTAGTTAGTATCTGAGGCTGGGTTTGAACTTAGTTCTTGCTGACTGTAGGCCCAGCACTCTAACTGTGGTATCGCCTAGCTGCCCCTAAAGTCTAGGTTGGTTATATGACTTATCCAAGGTCATACCACTAGTGACTGAGCTAGTGACTGAAACCCAAGTCTCTTGACTACAATTCAATGCTCTTTTCCCTATGCCATGCTGCTTCCTCTAACTTAGAGTAGAAAAACTAAGAGAAGAGGGCAGAGAAATGAATGGTTTGAATTTAGTGATAAGGATAACCAAAACAAGTTGCCACCTTTCGTGCAATTTATAGTCTTAGAGAGTTGCCTAGAGCACTTAGAAGTTAAGTGACTTGCCCAGGGTCATATAGTTAGCACAAGTCCCAGGCCAGACTCAAAACCAGGTCCGTGACCTTGAGGTTAGCTCTTTATCCTTTATATTATCCAGTACTAGCTGGTGGTGTGGTGGATAGAGTTCTGCGTCTGGTATCAGGAAGAGCTGAGTTTAAATCCAGCCTCAGACATTTACTAGCTGTGTGACCCTGGGCAAGTCATTTAACCGCTGTTAGCCTCAGTTTCCTCAGCTGTACAGTGGAGATAGCAATAGCACTTGGAGCATTGTGAAGAACAAATGAGATAATATTTGTAAAAACAAAAATGCCTAGCACATAGTAGGTATACTTATTCCCTTCTCCCCTACTCCAAATTGTCCCTGTCTCTTAAATTTACTTTGGGAATGATTTCTTCTAAGAACTTAAAGGAAACATTCTAGTAATAATGACATAATGAATGTTAGAGAAAGTAAAAATGAAAAATTTTAGCAATTACTCCATAAGCATCTATTATCTTCTATTCTAGATTAAGGATTTGGATTATATAGCAAGGCAAATGTGAAGGAAAATCAGAAAGAAGAAAATTCATGCCAATAGGATTTTTATTTTATTTTTTATTTTTTTAGTTTAGGCAGTTGGGGTTAAGTGACTTGCCCAGGGTCACATAGCTAGCAAGTGTCAAGTATCTGAGGTCGGATTTGAACTCAGGTCCTCCTGAATCCAGGGCCGGTGCTCTATCTACTGCGCCACTTAGCTGCCCCCCAATAGGATTTTTAAAAGATAGTGGTGATCAAAAGGCATGATGCAAACTTTTTAAATGGAGGCTTTGAAATGTTTCTCTTGCCCCTAAAAACCATAGTCAATTTAAACTTTTTTTTTTGTAGGAAGATTATACAGAGCACATGATTTCTTACACAATATTGAAAAATCCCAAAAACATATTTAATCAGATTTGTGTCTATTAATTTAGAAGCATTTGGGAAATTAAAATCTAAAACAGAGCCCTCCAAAGAATTTAAGCGCTTGAAAAATATCTATATTATGGTTGAATGCCCCCTCTTCAATATAGCCCCTGTCTGTATCTTAGCTCTCTTAGGCACTGCCCCCAGACTAATTTGCATTCATTGGATGCCAGTTGACAGCTGTGTCTATAAGCATGAAATGAGTGGATTGTACCTCAGCCCATTCAATCATTTCAACACTTAAGATAATCTACTTGGTTACTCCATAATCCAGCACTAACAATAGTTATGGGTGGTAAAGGTCACAAGGATCATAGAGTTCTTGCTGTGACATGTTAGGAGTTATGATCATTATTGGAATGACTAATGTTCTTTTTCCCTTCATGGGAAAAAGGTAATCTGATTTTCAAAAGATAACCACAACTTTTTATTATGGAGAATCATTATTTATTAAACCACAAGATGTCTACCTGCCCATCACTGAGATAGAGTCCTAGTAAATAAAAATACTTTATACCATTATTACCAGAAGAAGGCAAAAACTAAACCATAGGTGCAGTCACAATGACAAGGCCTATTGACTTCTACCTCCACAATATCTCATCTCTTCCCCTTCTTCTCACTCAGTCTAGGCCAGACCCCATCATCCCTCACCTGGACTTCTGTAAGAATATCTTGATTGGTTTCCCTGATTCCAGTCTTTCCTTTCTTCAGTCTATCTTTCATAAAGCGCCAGCATAGGCCCAACCATGTCATTCCCCCTCCTCAAAGATCTTCAGCAGCTCCTCTTTGCCACAAGGATAAAATACAAACTACTCAGCTGCTATTTAATCTGCTCTTCAATCTAGCTCTAAACTACCTTTTCAGATTTATTTCATACCAACTCCCTTCACGAATTCTACATTCAAACAAAATCCAGCTTCTTACAATTCTTCACCCTATCTCCTGCTCCTGTGCAATCATTCATTCTTTTCCCCTATGCTTCACATAGACTGTCTCATCTGCCCTCTCTGAATGCTTATCTCCTTTCAAGGTTCAGCTCAGGTGTTACAAAGCCCTTCTCTTCCCCCCTCCAATCCCCCAGTTGTTCATGATCTCTTCCTTTTCAAATTATCTTTTAATTATTTAAATACTAATATGTTACATTTTCTCCCTAGTCCTTGCCTTAAGTAGAATGTAAACTCTTTGAATTCAGGGACTGTTTTGTTTTTGTCTCTCTTGTACCTAGCACTTGTAGATGATAAAAGGTTGAATTTAGCTGAATTAACCAAAGCACAATATACTGTATCATCTTTTCTTTCCCCTCCCCCACAAATATTATGGAAGACATTTCATTGTGCTTATCTTAATATGGCTACTCAAGCTTCCTGCATATTCTCTGCTCTTCATATTACTATTTTCTGATATTCAGGAAGGCTATATATTTTTGAAAATGAAAGCCAGATATAATTATGTATGTTTTAATTTTAAAAAAATTTTTTTTTTCGGCAATTGGGGTTAAGTGACTTGCCCAAGGGTCACACAGCTAGTGTCAAGTGTTTG
Organism: Phascolarctos cinereus; assembly: GCF_003287225.1. NCBI lineage: Eukaryota > Metazoa > Chordata > Mammalia > Diprotodontia > Phascolarctidae > Phascolarctos > Phascolarctos cinereus. The sequence goes on from NW_027555847.1 coordinate 395,666,046, forward strand.
GTCTGAGGCTGGATTTGAAATCAGGTCTTCCTGACTTCAGGGCCGGTGCTCTATACACATATGTTTAATTTTTAGTGGAGGTGGTGTGTCATAGTGTGTAGAGAGTTGGCTTTGAGGCCAGGAGCACCTAGGTTCAAATTCTGTCTTTCACATGTACTGGCTGGGTGACCCTAGGTTGAGGCACTTAACCTCCCTTCTGAGACTGATACGGTGTTTTTTTTGTTTGTTTGTTTGTTTTTGTTTTTTCTTTTTTGGTGAGGCAATTCGGTTAGATGACTTTCTCAGGGTCACACAGCTAGGAAGCGTCATATCTGAGGCTAGATTTGAACTCAGGTTCTCCTGACTCCAAGGCCGGAGCTTTATCAACTGCCACCTAGCTGCCCCCTTAATAAGGTGTTGAGAAGACCATTTAAATTAGTAGAAGAAATTCCTTACTAGGTCACCAATAAAATTACAGTTCTTATCATCTCTATCTTAATTAAAAAAATGTGATTATAAATGGTAAGACCATAGTTTCAGATCCAAAATGCCCTCTGGTCTAACTTTTCATTTTACTGATGAAGAACCTGAAGTGATTTGCCCAAGGTTACAAAGATTATATGTGTTAACTGGGGTTTAGGGTCAACCATTCCTCGTAAAACCTAGGTAAGATTATCCCATTCCCTATCTGCTACTGGTCCATTTTCCTTATACATTCTCATCCTGGTTCTGAAGTATTCAAAGTATATGTTTTGATATACTAAAATTGCAACATCTCATAAATTAGTTAACTCTGAGCTACATCCCAGCGTATTAAATATTGTTCATTTAATAAACTAGAGAAACCACTTTTCCTACAAATAAGCTTTTGTTCATCTCTCTAAATCAAAATCCTTCATTTCCTAGGTAACATGAAGGATATTGACCATACTATATTTGTTAATAGTAAATCAACAATAAAACAAAAGCACAAATATTTGTAATATATTAGCTATGAGATAAATCACAGCCAAAGCCACCATTAATCATCACTGCAACTGCTAACTTTCCTCAGTTTCAGAAATCCACCCTTCGATCTTCTCAGGAAACTAAATAAGGACTTTTCTCAAGAATTCTCTAAGTGTTTTTTCACATGGGTTAAACCCAGTTCTCTCAGCAAATAATCTTTCTTAGTCCTTTTTCTTTGTTCCCTCTTCAACCATCACAATTAGCAGTCTCTCCAGAATGACAACGAAACTGTTTCCTCGAAGAATGATGGTGTTAAACTGTCACACCGAGATTCTATTACCTCTTAAAGAGAAACAGTGTCTAGTCTTTGTGGGTGAGGTCACTAAAGCTAGGGTTAAGTAAGCATTAGAAATGGGATTTGAACATAGATCCTCTAATTTTAGAGTACTATAGGATACTGCCTACACTATCTCCCTCCACTTTTCGAATTCCCTTTGTGCTTTTCCAAAGTATTCAATGGGGTGGGTCTCACGTTATGTGTACATATTCCTTTTATGTTCAGTGAACAGGTAGAATGTCTCTAGTCACACAATGAAGGGAGTGACTCTTTAACTGTCTCCTACATAGTCTGGCAGTCTGCCACACAGATGGTATGTGGGAAAGGACAGGCAAAGAACAACAATAAACATCATACTTTCACAAAATCAAATTCAGACCCTATATACTTGGTGCATCTGCGAGCCTTCATGCTCCTGGTTCCCTTGAGTCTCTGAAAACCAAGTTTTAGGCCAGTAATGGGATTTTAAAGTGAACAGCTGCCTGAAAAGCAAAAAAGATATGAAAGAGAATGACATTGGCAGGCTACTAAATAGGCAGAGAGAGAGAGACAGACAGACACAGACACAGACACACAGAGACACACACACACAGAGACACACACACATACACACACAAAGAGAGAGAATTATGGTACTGTATATTAGTGTACTTTCAAAATATTTTGTAATAGGGTTAAAAAATACTTCAGGAAAATGTGATTTATTTTTTTCAGAGAAATTATTGTATTCTAGATGATAAAGAAATGTCCAACCTTTTATCTCTCACTCAATTCAATTGAGTAATCAATAAAGTACCTACTTTATGAAACCTTTGATCCTTTGAACTATATTTTATATCCATTGTGTTTCTGCGCTATGAGTTCACTTTATCTCTCTCAAATGACTACATCAAGGGAGATGGAGGTGAACTTGCAACAACTTGATTACAAAAAATCTTTAAAAAATGTATATATTTTTGAAAATTCCCTGTCATACCAATCTTAAATGGTATAAAATTTATAAAATTTACTAAGTAGCACCAACCTAAAATGATAGGAAATTATTATTTGTACACAAAGAATAAGTATTGGCCACATTTTTTAAAAAAAAATTATTTTTAATTTTTTTTAGGCCACATTTTAGAAAGCACAATTTTTGCTGGAGTTAATTTCTCACCCTACTGCTCTTGTGTATGCACAGGGACATGTATGCTTCTAATGCTGGCAAAGAACACCTCACTGTTGGTCCTCATCCCTCCTCTGCTACTTTAAGGCCAAATGTAATTCTATCAGTAAGATGCTTATGCTTCTTCTCAAGAGACAGATACTGTCACTGCTTTCCTGCAACATGACTTGAGGATAGTCACTAAGGAGAGATGGGGGTGAGATCTAGATTCCTTCAGTGATAGGCTGGAAGAAGCAGTCTTAACAAAGAATCATTTTACTAAGTGCCTTTGGCAAGGCTTGGAAGGAACTAGAAGGACAATGAACAGTCAACTCCTTACTAGCTTCAGTTGCTTATTAATGAGGATCCTTTCTAGTAAAGTTAATATTTACAATTAATAGTTTAGAGGACATTCTCTCATCTTTCACTTTTGCTCTCTAGTTATCTTTTTATCGTAACATCCAGTTATCTTTTTAGTGAAAGGTAATCAATGATTCCAGATTCCTTATGACCCATCTGTCAGTATGATATAGAAGGGATTGCAGCATTGAGTGGGATATTTGATAAGATGGTCTAAAAACAGTCTCTTCTAACGCTAATATTCTGGGATTCTGAGATTTTACTTTTGAAGGTATAAATATCTATCAGAATTCTTAACAGACCCAAAAACTGTGATGTTATCCTGTCATTCCTGATTTGTATGCTTAATTTTGCTCAATGTTGAAAGATCTCTCTTGGCTTCCTTGGATGTCAGCACACACCATGCTGTTGTCTGTATGTGGAAGAACTGAATATATACCAACAGAAAAAAAAGAAGAGTGGTCTACCACCTCAGCAGGGAACCTGCAGTAATTAGAAGCCCTGCTAGAATTGACTAGGGGCACATCATTCCTTCCTTATACCAGAGGTTAGCTATTTTCAGCAGAAAACTTTCCATGATCCTTGTCACAGGAGAGTTTCAGTTCTATAGAGCTTTAGGCCTTTCTCATATCTGCCCTTACCACAGATATGTCTGATAAGTAAGGAACCAAATGTAAAAAAGATGGCTACTTCTGCATCTTTAAGTTGGGCCATGTCTATGCTCCAGATGAAGATGGGGGTGAAGCGAACTGACTGTTTTCTCCAACGTTATCAAAGTACTAAATGGCAAAAGAGATTGAGAAAGAGTATATGTTTACTGACTTTCCCTTCCATTTATTCTCTCCTCCCCACTCCTCCCCTTCATCTCCTAACTGTGGTTTGCCATAAGATTCTAACACACAGGGTGGCTGCATTTTTAAAAGTAACTGGAATGAGAGGTTGCTGGCACACAGAAGTATGTTCCAGCAGAGCCAAGACACAAACAAAATCGTGAAATATGCAAAAGTTTGTCTTCAGACACCCCCTCCTCAGACCCGTCAGGCCCTTGGTATTTTCATGATTTTGTTCTCTCCTTGTTAACAAAACCTGCTTTAAAAATTATCTGAAGTATTCATTCATTCAACAAAAAGTCATTAAGCCCTGATCACAAATAATGTACTGTATGTAGTACAAGCTGTGAGAGACACGATGTAAAGAAGTTATTCTCCCTGTCCTCAACATGCTTTCAATCTAAGTAGCAGAGAGGAAACATGAATGCATAGGCAGGCATCAAGCCACATGTGCCAGCAGTATGTACCAGCACATGGAGCCCACTGTATGCATGCCTATGCATCTCTCTACGACAAGCTAGCATCGATCAATCAACAAACATTTGTTAGGTACTTGTCGTGTGCCAGGCACTGTGCTAAGGTTTGAGGATACAAAAAGAGGCAAAAGACAATCTTTGCCCTCAAGGAGCTTGCAATCTAGTGGGGGAGACAACATGCAAACAAATTCATACAAAGCAAGCTATCCTGTAGAAGGTGGGATTTTAGCCAGGACTTAAATAAAGCCAGGGAAGTTGAAAGTTAGAGCAGAGCCGGGAGAACAGTCCATGCGGTAGGGAGAATGCTTGGAGCTGAGAGATGGAGTGTCTTTTTTTTTTTTAAAGGCAACTGGGGTTAAGTGACTTGCCCAGGGTCACACAGCTAGTAGGTATCAAGTGTTTGGTCTGAGGCCAGATTGAACTCAGGTCCTCTTGACTTTAGGGCCAGGGCTCTATCCACTGTGCCACCTAGCTGCCACCTAGCTGCCCCCTAGATGGAGTGTCTTGTTTGTGGAATTGCCGGGAGGAAGGTAGACCCACCAGCAGGTTATTGTAGTAATCCCATTGTGAGATGATAAGGGTTCCCTCCTCCCCCACTAGAGGTGGCTGTGCCAAAGGAGAGAAGGGCATCTATTCATGAGATGTGGCAAAGATAAAATAGATTTCTTTGGCAATGGCTTAGACATGGGGGCAGGAGGGGGGTGAGGTGGGAGTGAGAGATATCCAGGCTGACTCCTGCATTGTGAGCTTGAGGGCCTCAGAGGATGTTGTTGTCCTCTATGGTAATAAGGAATATGGGGTGGAGGAAGAATTTATTTTTTGTTTATTTATTGGGGGGGGCAATCAGAGTTAAGTGACTTGCCCAGGGTCACACAGCTAGTAAATGTCTGAGGGCAGATTTTAACTCAGGTGTTCCAGACTGCAGGGCTAGTGCTCTATCCACTGCACACCTAGCTGGTTGGGGAAGAGTTTAAAAGAAAGATAAAAGCGTTATGTTTTAGACACACTGAGTTTGCATTATTTTATTTTATTTTATTTTTCAAGGCAACTGGGGTTAAGTGACTTGCCCAGGGTCACACAGCTGGTGTCAAGACACACTGAGTTTAAGATGACTATTGGACACTGGGAAGAGAAAAAGAAAGGATGCAGTGGAGGGATATTATAAAGGAAAAAAATCTGCAGGATGTGGCAACTGCTTAAATGTAGAAGATGGGGAAGAGGGAGAAGGCAGCATAAGACTGAATGATGGAGGCATAGTGGCGCCATTAACAGAAATAAGGAAGTCAGATGGAAGAGCTGGTTTGGGAAAGCAGAGGATGAATTTGAACCTCTAGAAAGTCTTTCATCAGTGTACAGTCAGGATCTGGTAAGGATACCTCACTCTAATGAATTAAGGATTTCCTAGTGCATCTATGCACATGTATACTTATTTAGGTAGGTACCTTTTTTGGTCATTCCTAGATAGCAAAGGAAACTGCAATGTTGGCATATTTGACTGTGAATTTTTTCTCTCTTTTGAATTTGTTTTTGGTGGAACAAGAACCAGGATGGGGTGGAATCATGGAAGAGGCCCGGATTGGGAGTCAGAGGCCCTGGGTTAGAATTCTTATCCTGCTATTTGTACAACCTTGGAAAGCCCTAGCTTCTCAAGGTTTCCCATTTCCTCATGAGTAAAAGGAGAGCATTTGACCAGGGTTCTAGGGCTCCTGCTCGCTCTCAGTCCTATGAACCTACAAGCTGCTTTTCATTGGCTCTGTGAATTTCCTTCTTCGCCCTCCAGGGCAGGTTTGGAGCTAGCTGGTTTTAAACAGCTTCCCTTCACCTTGTTTCTTAAAACCAGTTTGTGTCAAGGAGAACAACAACAAAAGTAGCCACGAATTTCTCTCATATCCTAGATATTTGCCTCTGCAGTCAGTCGACATGTTAAAGTAAAAACTATCTTTAAAAAGCAATAGCAGGTTAGAGGGAGAGAAAGCAGTTTAGGATACAGCATGTCTTAACAGATGGCTATGGTTACTGCCATGGTTTGAATCATTGGCTTTCCAGGGGTTAGATAAGATTGATCTCCAAGGTTTCTTCTCATGCTATGACTTTGGGATATCTTGACAGAGAGCAAGGCAGCTTAGCTGTCACAGGACACTGAAGAATGAATTAAATGTCTCAGAAACAAGAAATCTAGATCCCTTCCTGTCAATAAAGACAAATGCACCAGCTGAAGTTATTCTGCTAATATAGAATTCACAATGCCTGGCACATAGAAGGTATGTAGAATGCTTGTTAACCTGTTCTTTGTTCTATTTTCAATAATTATTAGTTAAGTACCTTCTCTGTACCTTACCTCCACTTCCTCCTCCAATCCCTCTTTGTAGTGTGCCCAAGGGCTTGGCTGATGGAAAGCAATCTCTGGCAGGTCCTACCAAAATGGAATGACTTTGGACGGGGAATCCAGTGATTGACTGTCTTGTTACCTAAGGACCAACCTAGCCAAATTCAGAGTCATTGCCAAGTTAGCCGTGGGGTGATGAATGCAGCCATAACACTGTCCAAGACCATCTGCAAAGCAACAGAGGAAGCTTAATCTGCTGTGTTGGGGGTGGGAGGAGAACATCCTTACCAACAAGATTATGGATCCTTAGAGAATTGGAATATACTATAAACACAGGAACATACTTGTAGTAAGTGTGGCATTAAATGGTATACTTTGTTTCCCCAACAGACTAAATGGGCTACTTAATGGTCATATACATTCTGGGCTGCCTCTAGTCAACGTTTAGCTGGTTTAAAACTACCACCAGTTAGTAATCTCAGTAATGCCACACCACTGGATATCCACCTCCCCATCCTAAAGACTAGAGGGTGTTAGTGAGAAATATTTGCTCTCTTTCCACATAAATGGATTCTACTTGCTTTAAAACCTGGTGAAACTGCCTACTCCAGAGTAGATCAAGGGAAAAGGATATCCACTGAAATGGATTTTTGTTCATAGTAATAGAATAGCGCTTATTACACATGGGCTGTTTTTAGAAGCATTTAATTTTAATTTTTTTTAAAAACTTTTTTGATTTTTTTTATGTTGCCATAGTTTCCCCCAGCATACTTTACTCTTCTTTCCCCCCTCCCTCCCAGAGAGCCATTCAATTTAACAAATAGTATTTTTTTGTTTTTTCTTTTTTTCAACATTCACTTTTATAAGATTTTGAGTTCCTAATTTTTTCTCCCCCCTCTCCAAGATGGCATGCAGTCTGATAAAGGCTATATATGTATAATCATATTAAACATACAAATAGTATTTTTAAAGACAAAAATATTTTTAGCATAACATTAAAAAAGTCTAAAAACATACGCAATACACAACACCTGTGGACCTTCTACTTCTATAAAGGGATGGGGTAGGAGTGTCTTCTCACAGTTCTTTTTTTTTTGAGCCATGCTTGTTCTTTATAAAATTGAAGTATCTTCTTTCATTTAAAAAAATTTTTTTTAGGCAATTGGGGTTAAGGGACTTGCCCAGGGTCATACAGCTAGTAAGTGTCAAGTGTTTGGTCTGAGGCCGCATTTGAACTCAGGCCCTCCTGACTTCAGGAGTCAGTTCTCTATCCACTGCACCACCTACCTGACCCAGCATTGTCTTTCAGTTAGTCAGCAAGGAATCAACTTATCATAGTTTATAGTTATTAGTTGTATTCTGTATGAGGTACTAAGAGGGCTTCTCGTGACTAAGCTTTAGTCCTTGTAACAGAGAAGAGAGTTGAGGGATAAAAGTGCTAATAGCACCTTTTTTCATTTATTATCTCTTTCTCCTTTACTTCCCCATTTCCTTTATTCAATCCCGTCAGTACGGCATAGTGATAAAAGTAGGGTTAAAGGATCTAGAATCAAATCCCACCTCTCAAGCTTATCATTACCTATGTGACCTTGATTTGAAGAGGCTCATGGCTAGATTAGCCACAGCGTGATGAAATAGTCACCCATAACTTATCCAAGACCATCTACAAAGCAATTAAGGAATCTTAATCTGTTTTGTTGGGGGTTGGGGGTGAGTAGAGAATATTATCAACAAGATCATCGATCCTTAAAGTAGGAGAGCTTTCCTTTTAGGAAAACTGAGCCTCTCTGGGCCTCAGTTTCCTTATCTGTAGAATGAAGGGGTTGAATTAGATAGCCTCTGAGGTCCCTTCTAGCTCTGTGATCCTTTCTGACTCTTTTTCATTTCCACTCTCATACTCCAAATTAACCACATTTCTTAAGTGGCCAATACAAATAAGAGCAATGCCAACTGCCTATGCTGGCATCTCACTTTGGCACCGATGTTACTAGGGTTCCTAAAAGCACCAGTTCAGGCAGGTCTTACCAAGACTGAAAGACTCAGGATGCAAGAGTAATAGTGGACTCTGTTTCTTTTGCCTGAGAAACCACCTCACTGAGTTCAGAGAGGCTTGTGACCTGAAATTGGCAACAAGTTAATAAATCTTTTCCCAGCCACAACAGCTTACAAATTCTGTCTATTATAGCACAGAAGGGTTTTAATTTGGATAAGTGGCTGGGATACCCACACCAACGAAATCATAGATCCTTGAAGTAAATATGTTCAAGGCACTAGGGATAACAAAAAGGATAAACATAAAAGGATAAATCCCTGCCCTCCAAGAGCTTACACTCTTACAGTGGGAAGAGTCACGTACAAAAATGCCTGTAATTTGAGCTGGAATATGAGCCATTACGTAGTGGGAGAGCTAACAGAGTGGCATAAAGGGGCTGAGATGGGAGGAATCACTTCTAGCTGGGCATGGGAACCACCAGGAAGGCTTCATGGAGGAAATGACATCTGAGCTGGGCCTTGAAGACAAGCGTCTTAAGAGGGGAAGATGTGGAAGGGGCCTATTCCAGATGGTGCTCAGTGCACTTTTGCCAATATGTCATAGAAAGGAAACACTCCTTAAGATGGAAGAATAATTATCAATTCATTAATTGTACTTTTGCTTAAGAGGAAAAAATTGCTTAAAAGAATGCTCCTGGTTTAATGATGGCGGAGAGAATTATGTTTCCATTTGATTAGTATGTTGTAGTTTTTGTCTTTGCCCTTCTACTAGATTCTAAGTTCCTTGAGGCTAAGAATCTTGTTTTTTATAACTCTGTGCCCTACAAGGTGCCTGTTATTGTGACTTGTACATGGTAGCTGATCAATAAATACTGAATGAACAGTAACTCTCCTTTATGTGACACTTTAAGGTTTATAAAATACTTTCATCATAACAGCCTAGCATGATACAGTATAAACAATAATTTTGCTGTTGTTGTTCAGTCATTTCAGTTGTGTCTGACTCTTCATGACCCCATTTGGACTTTTCTTGGCAGAGATACTGAATAGTTTGCCATTTCCTTCTCTAGCTCATTTTTACAGTTGAGGAAACTGAGGCAAACAAGGTGAAGTGACTTGCTCAGGGTCACACAGCTGGTAAGTGTTGGAGGCCAGATTTGAACTCAGATCTTAACTCCAAGCCCAGTACTCTATCCAATGCATCATCTAGCTGCCCTGGAAACAATACTAACTAGCATTTTTATAGAACTTTAATGCACTTTATTAACTCCATTGGTCCTCATGACAACCCTAGAAAGACAGGCACTAAAACGATTTGCCCAAAGTCATACAGTTAGGAAGTATCTGACGCAAGATTTGAACGCAGGTCTTTCTGACTGTGGGTCTAGAGTTCTATCCACTGTGCCAACCCAGCTGCCTTACTAGCTTTTTACTAAAGTCAGAGGATATGCATTTAAATCCTGCCTCAAGATAGTGGGGCTCTACCTGACTGTTCTAGAGCCCTCTACTAATATCACCTTGTAGATTTCCTTTAATGCATCTACATACATGTTACAATTAATATTCACCAAATAGACTAATATATATAATTACCCAGATGATTTAGCTAACATTAGGTCTGGAGGAGGGAGTGAGACTGGTGACTTTGCACAGCCCTGCCTTACTTAAATCCAATTCACTTGCAAGTCAAGGCATCACCTTCCTGATGTCATTGGTCCTCTTCCAGAACAAAGGACCGAACAAGCTAACATTCATAAGAGAAAATCAAACACCAGTAATCCCCTGATTGGGCGCTAGGTGGCGCCACAGTGCACAGAGTGCTGGGCCTGGAATCGGGAAGACTCATCTCGAGTTCAAAAGAGGCCTCAGACAATTACTAGCTGTGCGATCCTGGGCAAGTCACTTAACCCTGTTTATCTCAGTTTCCTCATCTGTAAAATGCGCTGGAGAAGGAAATGGAAAACCACTCCAAGAAAACACCAAGTGAGGTCACAAAGAGTAGGACAAGACTGAACAACAATCACCCAATTTAGGTGTGAACATACTTTTTTTTTTAATGTCATAATTATGTTCCCATATGATGAATTTGGCAAATTCTGGGTAAAAATTTCACACTTGGAAAAAGAGATAACAGGAACGCTGGTAAGGTCCTGTATTTTTGTTCCCACTAAATGCTCGAGCTTCTGATGCCAATACTAGATATAAGCCTACAGTTAAACATTTGTTGTAGCATAAACATTAGGATGGACCTATCCTATATGATTTACTAGAAAGTAAAGACTGAAGAGTCTTCTTTCTGCACTGGAGCAGGCTAAAGTGACCCACCAAAGAAAGAGGTTTAATGAACCCAAGAATATGTAAATGAAGCCAAGAACATATAAACTGAAGTCAAATCCCCCAAATATCCAAGTGTTTTCCTGGGGCATCAACCAATTTACTGGGAGAAAAGAAGAAAGCTCGTCCAAAGCATGCAAACGTGCTGGAAGTTTCTCTTTCTGGTTTCTGTTTTCCTTGGCTCTCATCTGACACTTAATAGCTGGAGTCTTATAAGACACAAGGATAGTCATTCAAGTATGCTTTATTAACATAGGAACTTGAGCTATCTTTTGGGTGTTTGTCCGAATGTTACTCTAAAATAAGAAAACCACACCTCAAGGAACCAGAAATTTTTGGCTGGTGATATCAGAATCACTAATTTCAACCTTAGTTTTGTGGATAAAGTGAATAGCAGCTGAATATTTCACATTTTATTTAAAACTGGAAGAATTCTATTTCGTTGGGCTAATGCGTTTAATGTCAGATCATTATCTCTTAAGTCTCTTCCAGCTGGTGAGGCAATTGGGATTAAGTGACTTGCCCAGGGTCACACAGCTAGTGAGTATCTGAGGTCAGATTGGAACTCAGGTCCTCCTGATTCCAAGGCTGGAGCTCTATCCACTGCGCCACCCAGCTGCCCCTAAGGCTGGTGATTCCGTGGGCCATCGTAGAGCTCCATCTAACTAACGTCATCCTGACTTCTAGTCCTAGAGACCAAGACAACTTTCATATGGCACATAAAGCATGAAGGGCAATGTTATCCTTTCTAAGACCTTCCAGACTAACTTAACCGTACAAAACATTAGCAAAGGGGAAGAGAAAAAAAGGAAAGAAATAAGCAGTTAAATAGGCCTTATAAAAGGCCAATTTGGGGGCAGCTAGGTGGAAATGGGCTGGGAATCAGGAAGATTTCTCTTTGTGAGTTCAAATCTGGCCTCAGACATTTACTAATTGTGTGACCCCGGGCAAGTCACTTAACCCTGTTTGCACCAGTTTCCTTTTCTGTAAAATGAGCTGCAGAAGGAAATGGCAAACCACCCCAGGATCTTTACCAAGAAGACCCTAAGTGAGGTCATGAAAAGTTGGACACGACTGAACAACAACCACAAAAATAGTGCCTACTGTGTGCCAGGCATTGTGGTAAGCATTTTACAATTGTTACCTCATCTGATCCTCACAACCATCCTAGGAAGTAGGTGATATTATTATTCTCATTTTATGGTGGAGGAAACTGAGGCAGGCAGTGGTTAAGTGACTTGTCCAGGGCCATACATCAAGTATCTGAGGCTGCATTTGAACTCAGGTCTTCCTGACCCTAGACTGATCAATTTATGAAACACATCACAAAAGTAATAAGAGAAAGTAAAATTTGGAATAATCAAATAACCAAGTTAATTTATTTGTTATATTCACAAAAAACTTTTTTTTTTACAAATGAGATTACTGCTTAGCTATATTTAACAATATTAAATGGCAACTTGTTGCCTTTTAGTTATTTGGAAAGGGGGCCATCACTTTTCCTTCTCATGGAATCATCTGTCTAGAGCTGGATAGTGCCTCTGAGGCCTTCTGGCCCAAATGCCTTCTCTTAACAGAGGCCCACTGAGATTGAGTGCCTTGCCTAAGGTAATATTGGTAGGGAGCCTCAGGTGATGCTGTAAACCTTCATTCTCAGGCTCCAAAATCAGCTTTCTCTACCTTCCACTGGGCTTCGGCTAGAACAAAATGTGCTTCAGAAAAGAGATAGCAATTGGGCCATGTAACCGGACGTGAAGGCAGCGCTACCACAGTACCTGGATCTACCTGATTTATGCCCCTCCCTGACCACACACACACACACACACACACACACACACACAAAGTGACCACTGGATTTGTCAGAGAGCCCTCAAGATTTGTCTTCAGCCCTCAAGGGTAACTAAAACAGCTAGGCAGTGCATAGGAAAACCTGAATCCAAATCCAGCCTCAGTAGGCATCTAGCTCTGGAACCCCAGGTAAGTCACTTAAACTCTCTGTGCCTCAGTTTCCTCATCTGTAAAATGGGGACAGTAATAGCAACCTGCAGGGTTGTTACAAGGATAAAATGAGAAAAGTAATTAAATGAGAAAAGTACTTTTTCAAATCCTAAAGTAGTATAGAAATGCTAGCTATAATTGAAGAATAAATCGTCTATGGAGTTTCTAGGGGAAAAGAAAGGCAGATGACTCACATCTTGACAGGACTAGAAGAACATGAGAAGGATTCGCACTCTCTTCCCTTCCTTGCCTGCCATTCCTCTCTGAAGGCTTTGTTAGAGGAAGCAGTTCTCTCCTTCTGTCTGGTAGGAGGCAAACACAGCGCTCCTCTCTGAAAGGTAGGCTGGTCTCGTGTAATAGTAAGTACGACAAGGCCCAGGATAGGTATTGACGTGTTCTCTACCGCCATCTTCTTGAGAAAAATGATTATATGCCTTTGTAGTTAGGGTCATTGACATTTCCAATTTAAAAGAGTAATGTTTGATAGAATTTTATGTATTTATTGTGCTAGAAATTCATGCCAAAGTCCATGTACTTGCAATCTTTATTCAATGATTCTCTATCAAAAAAACAAAAACAACGGGGCAGCGAGGTGGTGCAGTAGATAGAGCTCTGGCCTTGGAGTCAGGAGGACCTGAGTTCAAATCCAGCCTCAGACACATGACACTTACTAGCTGTGTGACACTGGCCAAGTTACTTAACCCCAATTGCCTCCCCCCTCCCCCCCAAAAAAAGTCATCTCTATTTAACAGGCAGCATGGCATAAAGACTAAAGGGAAGGCCTGGCTTCAAATCTTGCTGACACTTGGATATGTGAGTGAATATGGGCAAATCACTTCTTTGAACTGTAATATTTCTCTCATTTGTAAAATTGAGATAACTATAGCTCATCACAAGCATAAGATGAGCCTCCAATTAGATGATGTGTACAAAGTGCTTTGCAAAACTTAAGCTACCACATAAATGTTTCATTATATAGAATCAAATGAGATAAAGAATTTAAATTTGTTCATCAAAAAGCCCAAATAAGTATTCAGTTGTTTTTTCAGTTGTGTCTGACTCTTCATGACCCTATTTGGGGTTTTCTTGGCAGAGATACTGGAGTGGTTTACCATTTCCTTCTCCAGCTCATTTTACAGATGAGGAAACTGAGGCAAACAGGGTTAAGTGACTTGCCCAGGGTCACACAGCTAGTAAGTGTCTGAGGTTAGATTTGGAGTCAGGTCTTCCTGACGCCAGGCCTGGCACTCTATCCATTACACCATCTAGCTGCCCACCCAAAGAAGTACTATTTAGAAAAGATAGATCTCTAGATTAAATATATAAACATGTAAATTTAAAATCCTAAAGCATTACCAAAGCAATGCCTCGAAAAACCAAGCCAAATGGAACAGTCATATTGCTTTTAAACCTGGTCAAGATAATAAACATTTATTAAGTGCTTACAATGTGCCAGGCACTATGCTCAGGGCTAGAAGTACAAATGTAAAACAAAAAGAATGATAGACCCTGTCCTCAAGGAGCTTACAGGCTAACATGGAAGACAACCCAGAAAAGGGAGCTGAAAGGGGGTAGTGGGGAAGGTGCCCAAATGAGGGCATGGTGGTGAAGTTGATTAGGCTGGGCTTTTCCTAAAACTAGAGGTTTCAGATGGAACTCACTAGTAGGGGAAAGGAGCTACCATAATAGTAACAGAGCAAATGAGTATTTATTGCTTTGGATTGGATAAAAGCACCACTTTCTGTAATGTCCCTCCCCTGGGATGTTAGTTGTTTGCAAATTTAGGGTGAACTGGACATTCCTTTATGTACACAAATATTAAAATATCCAATTCAGTCCATCCCTTATGTATAAAGCAGTAATGGATTTCTATTATAGTAAAGTTTAGATTCAAATGGCAATTTTGATTCTCCATCTTTTTTCACTAATGGGAACATAGGATCATAGATTTTGAGCTAGAAGTGACCTGCAAGGTCATCTAGTTTGACATCATTTTACAGATGAGGAAATTGAGACTCAGGTTAAGTGATTTGCCCAGGGTCGCATGGGTAATAAGCATCTGAGGCAATATCTGAACCAGATATTCTTGGTTCCAAGTCCAGAACTCTAACTACTATATCGTGCTGTAAAGTCAACTCTACTCTCAAGACATATTTGTGAGTGGGCTTTTTGGGGCACTTGTATTGTATTTTATTTTTTCCAATTACATGTAAAGATAGTTTTCAACATTAATTTTTGTAAGATTTTGAATTCCAAATTTTCTTCTCCCTTCCCTCTCTCCTCCCCAAGATAACAAGCAATCTGATAATAGGTTATACATGAACACTTCTATTAGATATATTTCCACATTAGTCATGTTGTAAAAGAAAAATAAGAAAGAAAGGGGAAAACCGCAAGAAAGAAAAAGAGAGTAAATAGTATGCTTCGATCAGTTCACTGATCCAACTATTCTGGAGAGTAATTTGAAACTATGCTCAAAAGCTATAAAGCCATGCACATATAGCCTTTGACCCAGCAATACCTCTACTAGGTCTGTATTCCAAAGAGATCATAAAAATGGGAAAAGGACCCACATGTACAAAAATATTTATAGCAGCTTTTTCTGCGGTGGCAAAGAATTGGAAATTGAGGGGATGCCCATCAAGCTGTGGTATATGAATGTGATGGAATACTATTGTTCTATGAGAAATGATGAGCAGGTGGATTTCAGAAAAACCTGGAAAGACTTACGTGAACTGATGCTGAGTGAAGTGAGCAGAACCAAGAGAACATTGTACACAGTAACAGCAACACTGTGTGAAACCAACTTTGATAGACTTGGCTCTTTGCAGCAATACAATGATCGGAGGCAATTCCAAAAGACTCATGATGGAAAATGCTGTCCACACCCAGCGAAAGCTATGGAGTCTGAATGCAGATCAAAGGATATTATTTTCTCTTTTTTTCTTTCTCATGATTTTCCCCTTTTGTTCTGATTCTTTCTTCACATCATGACTAATGTGGAAATATGTCTAATAGGATTGTACATGTATAGCTTATGTAATTATTGCATGCCATCTTGGGAAGAGAGTGAGAAAAAATTTGGAACTCAAAATCTTATAAAAGTGAATGTTGAAAATTATCTTTGTGTGTAGTTGGAAAAAAATAAAATACTATTAAGTGGGGGAAAAAAAGAATGGTTGGATCAGTTCACAACTCTACCAAAAATGCATTAATGTTCCAATTTTCCCACATCTCCAACACTTATCATTTTCCTTTTCTGTCATATTAGCCAATCTGATCAGTTGAGGTAGCACTTCAGAGTTGTTTTAATTTGCATTTCTCTAATCAATAATGATTTAGAGCATTTTCATATGACTACAGACAGCTGTAATGTCTTCATCTGAAAACTGCATGTTAATATCCTTTGACCATCTATCAATTGGGGAATGACTTGTATTCTTGTAAGTTTGACTCAGTTCTCTATATATTTGAGAAATGAGGCCTTTATCAGAAACACTGGGTATAAAAATTGTTCCCTAGCTTTCTGCTTTCCTTCTAATCTTGGTTACATCAGTTTTGTTTGTGCAGAACCTTTTTAATTTAATGTAATTAAAATTATCCATTTTTCATTTCATTGTAATAGGTTAGGTACACAAGACACAGTAGTTAGTGACTATAGTAATCTACTGTTTGATAAACCCAAAGACTCCAGCTTCTGGGATAAGGACTCACTATTTGACAAAAAGTGCTGGAAAACTGGAAAATGGTATGGCAAAAACTAGGCATAGACCAACATCTCACACCCCATACCAAGATAAGGTTGAAATGGGTACATGATTTAGACATACGCAAATCAGGAAAGCAAGGAATAGTTTACCTGTCAGGAGAAAAGAAGAATTCATGACCAAACAGGAGACAGAGAATATTATGAAATGAGTGTTTCTTAAATGATTGTTGTTAGTGAAACATTTACCTGATGTTAGTAAAATCATAATTGGGCTTCCAGCTAAAACCACTTTACAAAACGTGAGCAAAGTTCAAATCTCAGTTGGTTCCATTTCAACAATCCCACCTATAAAGTTGGAAAATGCAGTGAAACCATTTGAATTGCCAAGACACATTACAATTAGGAGAATTTAAATAACTCGACTTTCGTCTTAAACTTGTCTTAAGGCACATATCTGATCATGTCACTTCTCTGCTAAGAAACGTTCATTAGCTCCCATTTACTTCCCTAGGACCGAATATATCTATTCTTCAGTTTGGCATTTCAACCACTCCATAATCTGGCTTCCATTTGATTTTCCTAATTTATTTTATATTAATCTTCATGTACTCTACAATCTAGTAAAACTGGCCTATAAACTGCCTTCTGGACTTTGCATTCTATCTTCTTTCTATATTCTAACACAGGCTTTGCACAGGTCATCTCCCCTTTGCCTAGAACGTTTGCCTCCTCACCTCTGCCTCTTGAAATGCTTGGCTTCTTTCAGTTAGTGAGTTCATAAAAATTAATTAAGCACCCACTAGGCACTGTACTGTGGGCAGCTAGGGGACTCAGTGGATAGAGCACTGAGCTCAGAATCAGGAAGACTCATCTTTGTGAGTTCAAATCTGACCTCTGACACTTATTAGCTGTGTTGACCCTGGACAAGTCACTTAACCCTATTTGCCTCAGTTTCCTCATCTGTAAAATGAGCTGGAGAAGGAAATGGCAATCCACTCCAGCATCTTTGCCAAGAAAACCCCAAATGGGGTCATAAAGAGTCCTAAACGACTCAACAACAACAGGCATAGTGCTAAGTACCGAGGATACAAGGAAAGGCAAAAGACAGTCCCCTGCCCTCAAAAAGCTTACGATCTAATGAGAGCAGCGGCACGTATGTAACAAATAAGCTACAGAAGGACTAACGAGGGAATAATCAACTCAGCTCAGGTGAAATGTTTTACATGAAACCTGAATTCCCCAATTGCTAGTACTTTATTCCTCCTCAAGTTACCTTCTGTTTACTTATGGTATTATATGAGAGCTATGTATTTTGTTTATATTATGAAACTTGCTTTATGTGCTAGCATCTTCTGTATCACATGTCTGCACTGACTCTGTGTTTGCTGTATGCCATTATACCACAGACAGTCCATCTTGCAAACCAGACAGCCAGAGTCGATGGCTCTGTAGAGGGAGCACACAGCCTCATCTTCCAGGCCATTTTCTACTCTTCCGCCTCTTGATCCACCCCCCTCCTCTGAGAATTGTAATCAAATCAACACTACCATTGCCTCTAGAAAGGGCAAGTCAATTGACTGTCCTACCATTTCAGTCACCATCATGGTGACTTCCAAGACCTTAACTCCATTCCCTGGCTCCCAAAACCTTGTAGACATCGTCTTCGACGTTAGAATGTAAGTTTCTTGAGGGTAAGGGCTGTCTCACAATATTTGTATCCCTTCAGTAACAAAAAACAAGAGACATAATCCTCCTTCCCTCCATCCACTGCTCTCTGCTCATTTTACATAGGAATAAGAAAATGTGATTTACCCATAAAAAGCCTGTCTTGTAGAAGACTTTTCTTCCCATAAGTTTTATGCTTGATATTATGATTAACCCCAACCACAGGATGAAAAAGAGAGAAAAAATATACCCATTGATTCTTTTAGGAAGGGCTCTAGTATACCATGTTCTGGGTAAATCACTTCTTCTCTTCCTTCGGCAGCCTGGTGGCTTTCTGCTCCTGGGGGCTCAACATATTAGTCCTTGACTTAATGAAGATTTGTTTTAGCCATACTGTAACTCAGAAATACTAACCCTCCCCCTGGAATCCCCCCAAAACAAAACAAAAAACACAAACTCAAGCAATCCATTAGCCTTAGACTTTCCTGGTAGAAAGAATTCAGGTTGTGAGCCACCACCCTGGCTGGTAAACCACTTCTTCCAGGATAATGAATGGTAGGAAAGGAGCCTAAGCACATTTCCCCCCCAAATTACAGGACCAAACTGTTTTATTCATTCATTCTAAAAAGCATTTGTGAACTACTTATTGAGAGCACACATCTGGTCAGGCACTATATATAGCAGAAATAATAGTAGAAGGTACAGAACCTGCCTTCCCAAAAATTACCATGGAGTTCACATTTGAGGAGTCATAGCAAGGAAGAGAGAGTGATGAAGGGAGGAGTTGACTCAATAAATATTTATTAAGTGCCTACAATATGTCAGGAACCGTGCTAAGACAGCCATGATATGGAACTAAGAAAGGAAAGAATTTCAAGGAGGGGTATGATGGATCAATACAACTTGATTTTGTGCTCCTGGAGGGAAAGGACTATTCTGTATTCCTATCTCATCTAGCACAGTACTAGGCACACAGTAGATAACCCAACAAATACTAAGTGAATTGAATTGCCCATGTTTCAGTTTTTCAAGAGATGAAGCTAAAACCCAAGCCCTAAGACATTATTATAATTTACTCTTAAGATTTGGTCCTTTTCAGGGCCCAAAATATCTGTTTTCCTTCTCTGAAGATGGTTTAGGGTAGTGAGACAATGACTGATGACCTAACACATATTTTTCTGCGTTATTCCCCAAGGTACCAGAGCATTGTGATGTGGACACAATGGGCATTCAATAAATATTATCGACTGATTGACTAGCCAAGGGGTATTATGCATCATTAACTCATCAACATCATATGTTTTTCCCTACTAGATCATTAAAAGTATTTCTTAATAAAATATGTACAGTGTGGGTGAATTAATATTACAATTCATAGAGACAGATAATCCCATTGTGCTTTTTCTCTGTGTGCCTGCCAAATATCTGCTAACTGGGAATCACCATCTGTCCGCGGGCTTTAAAAGATGGGAAAATTGTAGTCTCAATTTAAACAATTCTTTTGGTTGTTTTATTGATGCCTTTTGTTTTTCACACCAGAGACACTTCTGATCCTCTCTCCCTGCCTCCAGCATAGAACCTTCCCTTGCCACCATAATAATAATAATAAATAATAATAATAATAATAATAATAATAATAATAATAATAATAATAATAGTAAATAAACCAATCAACACAGTAAGTGATGACCTCTGACAACATATGTATTATTCCACAGCCATAGTCACTGCCTACCTACTGGGACACATGTTTCGTCATCTATCCTCTTGCCCATTGGCCATTACCTTTAATAAAAGTTTAGCTATCTTTTATTGTTGTTTTAATTTACATTGTTTTAGTCACTATGTATGTTGTTGCCCTGATTCTACTTTCTCTGCCCTTCATCAATTCATGTAGGTCTTCTCATGTTACTCCAAAATCCTTATATTTAATGACATAGCAATATTTGTTATATTATGATTATGTTATATTATGATATTATGTTCAAGAAGGACCAGCCCCTCTAGTATGATGGCTTGCTGAGTCCTTTTCAGGGCTGCATCTCCACCTTTGGTGTCTACCATCACCCAACTCTCACCTATGGATCCAAGAGGCCGTAGCATAAGCAGCAGCCACATTCCAGTAAAACTGTCTCAGTAGATGGGCTAAACAAGGTTGAGGATAACTGACAGGCCTCAAACCTGCCAGTGAGTTAGGAAGATGTCTACCTCAAACATGTGAAGACTTCCCAAGGCAGAATGGGCAGATGAGAATAATTTGTTCCAACAGCAATGAAGGAGGTTATGGAGCACTTAGAACTTAGTCAGACATTGAAGATGACAAGGTCATCCACTGCATCCCAGGACACTGTTAGTTGTCCTGACTTCTTTCTTTTCTTTTTCTCCTTCTTCTTCTTCTTCTTCTTCTTCTTCTTCTTCTTCTTCTTCTTCTTCTTCTTCTTCTTCTTCTTCTCTTCTTCTTCTTCTTCTTCTTCTTCTTCTTCTTTCTTCTTCTTCTTCTTCTTCTTCTTCTTCTTCTTCTTCTTCTTCTTCTTCTTCTTCTCTTCTTCTCCTTCTTCTCCTTCTTCTCCTCCTCTTCCTCCTCCTCCTCCTCCTCCTCCTCCTCCTCCTCCTCCTCCTCCTCCTCCTTCTCCTCCTCCTTCTTCTTCTTCTTGGTGATATGATTGGAGTTAAATGACTTGCTTAGGGTCACACAGCTAGTGTCACGTGTCTGAAGCTGGATTTGAACTCAGGTCCTCCTGACTCCAGGGTTGGTGCTCTATTCACCCTGAGTTTCTTCTTGCCACTGGACATCAATGACTCGGGAAGAGAAGTGAGGCTGACGACTTTGCACAATTGTGCCTCACTTAAATGAGTGAATGTGATGTCACTGGTCCTCTTTGAAAATGAAGGACACACTACAACAACAACGACTTATTTCATAATACATCCTTTTACTAGGCTTTCAGCCCAGTTGGTTGGCTCCAGCCAACTTTGATTACAATTCACTGTTCGTGATGAAGATGATGGCTTCAAAGAAATCTTTCTATGACCTGCCTGAGATCATACAGGTAGTTAGTATCAGAGGTGGGATTAGAACTGAGGCCTTCAGACCCTAGAGCCATTGCTTTTCCAACATATTAGGCTGTCTACAAGCAATGGTACATCTGCAATTCTGCAGCTACAGTTCAAAACTTCATTCATTTGGGAAGCTGATTCCCATTATAGTTTAAGAACATATCCTTTCCGATCTAAGACATCTCCAGAGGCCTTGGGATGGAAAATGCTGTCCACTTCCAAAGAAAGAACTATGGAAGTCAAATCGCTATCACTTATTTTTACCTTCTGTTGAGCTTTGTTTCATCTTTCTGATGGTTCCTCCTATTGGTTTAATTTTTTACTTATAACTTCACTAATGTGAAAATATGTTTCATGGGTATGTAAATGTAAAGCCTATATCAGATTGAGCGCCGTCTTGGGGAGGGTGGGGGGGAGGGGGAGAAAAATTTTCAACTCAAAAGCATATGGAAGTGATTGTTGATAAATCAAAATAAATTAATAAAATTTTTTAAAAAAAGAACATATTCTTTCCATTTCATTTCCAGTATGGACCTCCCAACTCCCATTCATTCAGGTTTGCAATAAGATTTTCTTCTAAAGAATGGATGGATATGGCCTTGATTTAACTTCTTTAATTTGGCAAAATCACAGATGAGGAAGTGATCATAGACCTTTTATATGACTTTACTTCCTCCATACCTCACTTCATTACTAATTCTGTTTGTCTTGGGAGAATGATAGGTTATTTTAATTTGTCATTAATATGCTTCAGTTACTATCCTAAAGTGTAGCCATTCTCCATCAGTTCTTTAAAAAAAGGATTTATGTGAAAGTTAGTAAATATTAGAAAAGGTCAAAAGTGAGTTTTACAACTATTTTTAAAAAAATAGTTTGACAGAATGGACCTGGAAATTATATCTCTTATTTCTTGGCTGATTTTCTAATAGAGGGTTCTTAGCCTTTTTTTTTTTTTGGTATGAAGGATCCGTTAGCAATCTGGTGAAGTCTATATATAGTTCTCTTCCAAGAATAATCTTTTTAAATGCATAAAATAAAATACATAGGATTACAAAGGAAATCAATATATTGAACTACAGTTTTCTTTGAACTAATGCAGAGCATCTTTTTGCTCTTTTGCAGAGCTAGAATAACATATACAATGATAACAAAAACACATTTGAAAGATTTTAGAATTCTTATTGATACAATGATAACATAATGATAATATTTAATGCTCTTTAAGTTTTGCAAAGTGTTTAACATATGTTAAATCATTTGATTTTCACAACAATCTGATAAAGCAGGTATTATTATTTATCACCATCTTTTGTGTGTGTGTGTGAGGCAGTTGGGGTTAAGTGACTTGCCCAGAGTCACACAGCTAGTAAGTGTTATGTCTCTGAGGCTGGCTTTGAACTCAGGTCCTCCTGACTCCAAGGCCAGAGCTCTATATACTGCGCCACCTAGCTGCCCCTATTTATCTCCATTTTGCTGATAAGGAAGAGACACAGAAATTAGGAGACTTGCTCAGGGTCACAGACCTACTAAGTGTTCAAGGCAGGATTTAAACTCAGGACTTCCTAACTCCAAGTTCCATACCCTATCCACTATGTCACCTAGATGCCTCTGATGATGAAACATGTTGTTCACCTCCTTAGAGAAAGGTGATAAACTTAAAATTTGGAAAGACACATTTTCAAACATGGCCTACATGGCAATTTGTTTTTATAGACTATCTAGATATACATTAAGGTATTCTTCATTTTTAAAAAAATTGTTAGTTGGGAGGAGAGTTGTAAGGACAGAATTAAAAAAAATCTTGTTATACAAAAAAAACTTATAAAAATACAATTATCAAAATATTCAATACTATATACATACGTAGGTATATAATATAGGAAGAATATAGTTATACATTTACACATATGTTCATATCTATATACATATAAATATGTATATGGTCCTTCTATGTGTGTATACACATATACATGTGGGTAGATACATAACATATGCAGGGAAATGTATGTATGTGTACATGTAGCCTGTCCCCCTCCCTCCCAAGTCTTAGTGCAGTTTTAAGATCTTAAAACCTTTGGGACACCCTGTATGGCTCACTTCTCCACTACCACTATCAGCTTGCTTTGATGTGTAAGCATCGTTCTAAAAAATATTTATGAATTTTGTATCCTAGATAACACTAGACCCTTCCAACCTCTCAATACCACTCCCCTCAGTCAACTCATTATGACTCTGGGATCTCACCCAGTTTTTTTTTTTATCTGGGATGGGGTAGGGATGAGCGGAAGGGATAGCTTTTATGTGAAGAAGTTGCAAAGACTAGTCATCTCTCCATGCTCTAGATTTAAAAAAACAATAAATTTGATTCCATATCATCCAGAAATTGCAAAATCCAAACTACTCTGGCTTTCCGTATGTAATTAACACAAGTTCTTTGAGCTGGGAGTTCAGGAAGTATAATTAAATCTTAAATTGACAGACATCCAAAAGCTCTGCAGTAACTTTATTACTGGAAGGAAATTAATAGCAACAATACTATGCAAAGGGAGAGGAAGATTGAGCTGGAATTTGTTCCCCATCTTCCGTTTACTAATGCTCTTGGTTACATAATCAATCTTCCCATGGCTTAAGACTTTGCCTATAGGTAGAAATGGAAATGCCTGAGCCAAATTGATCTTTTTCTTACTCTAACCTTTCATTTAAGGAAGATTCAAACAGAAAGATTTGGACGCTTGCAAATCTTCCTATTGCATGAGATAAGAAGCCAAACTCCAACTTGTATAAAACAAAAACAACCACAACCACCTTAAGAGCCTAATAAAAATAGATGAGCCTAGCAGGTTTGCTTGTTTCTTTTAAATGGATTTAAATATCACTAGAGTGAGGATATTATAAGGACAAAATGTCACACCAAATGAGCTCGTTCTTCTAAGATTAAATAACTTCTGAAGACTTGACCCAGCTTACAGATTAACACTTAAGTACAAAGGTACAATAAGATGTTTAAACATAAAACCAAAAGAAAAAAGTCTGTTTAAATAAAGGAGCAAAAGGAACATCTTTGAACATTAGAATTGAGTAAATTCTTATATGTCAGCAACACATTCAAATCCAAGTTTTCCAGCTGTTAAGGCAGGGATTCTTAACCCGGGGTCCATGAACTTGGTGGTTGTTTTTTTTAATCTAACATTTTGACAACTGTAATTTTTTTTCTTTGCTAGGCAATGGGGTGACTTGCCCAGTAAGTATCAAGTGTCTGAGGCTGGATTTGAACTCAGATTCTCCTGACTCCAGAGCTGGTGCTCTGTCCACTGTGCCATCTAGCTGCCCTGATAACTGTAATTTTTTTTTATAAATTTATTTATTTTTAGTTTTTAACATTTACTTCCACAAGATTTTGGGTTCCAAATTTTCACCCCATCTCTCCCCCTCCACCACCCCAAGATGGCACGCATTCTGAATATCCCTTCCCCTGGTCTGCCCTCCCTTCTATCTCTCCCCCCCTTCTCTTATCCCCTTCGCCTTCTATTTCCCTGTGGGGCAGGATAGATTTCTGTACCTCATTTTCTGTATTTCTTATTTCCCAGTTGCATGTGGAAATAATTTTTAACGTGTGTTTTTAAAACTTTGGGCTCCAAATTGTCTCCCTTCCTCCCTCCCCACCCACCCTCATTGAAAAGGCAAGCAACTCAATATAGGTTAAACATGTGCAGTTATGCAAAACACTTCCATAGTAGGCGATAACTGTAATTTTTTAAAAATTAATTGTTACTGATATTTTTTCTTTTTACGTCACCAACATTCCTCCCAATTTGCTTCATCTGAGGTGAAATCTTCAGGATATTTTGATTTGCATTTCTCTCATTATTAGTGATTTGGTGCATACTTTCATATGACTGGCAATAGTCTTCTTTTGAAAACTGTTGGTTCATGAGAGAAATGGTTATTTCTCTTATATTAATAACTAATTATTGAATTAGGGCTAAGGTTTTTCCCCTTTTCTATTTCCTCATTCAGAAATCAGCCCCTGTAGGCTATTCAGGCAGCCTTTTAAGGGCAGGGCTGATAATGAAGGGGAAAACTCAGATCTGATCAATAGGTAAAGAAATTTTAGTTTAGATGAATTGACAGATTCTGGCCCATTGTGTTTTACTCAGACAGATCTGGGTAAAAGTAGATTCTCCCTTTTGTCTAGATTACCAGAGGTAGGGTTATATGGGTATAGATAAATCTCTTTGACCAAGATTGAGTGATCGGTCAGGTCCCCCAGACCCTCCTTAGAATAAGCCTACCTCTCATTATAATATTCATTCTTCATTACTTGTTAACCAATCAGAACTGATTGAGGGGTGTTTGGCATTTGAGAGTGAGACTGACTCTTTTATTAATCATATTCTAGCATGATTAATAAAATGATTAATTACCCTGAAACTATGCCTCTTGAACTCTTAAATGTCACATTCATATCCTCTGACTACTTGTCTATAGTCATGATGCTCCCTCTTAATTTTTTTCTGACAATAATATTAAAATTATAATAGTCGGTAATTGTATAGCACTTTATAAAGCACTTTAAATATATTAACTCATTTCCTCATTCATCTCCAGACCCAAAACTGTTCCTTGAGTGAATCACAAGTTTAAGTTTTCCTTATAAGACAAAGTACATACAAAATTTTCCTTAAAGGAAACTCAGTGAAACAGTGAGCAATATCTTTAACTAATCTTACAAAAGATCTAAATGATTCCTTTACTCTTCTTCTCTGTGCTTCTTCCCCTACCATAAGATCAAAAGGCTTAATATTAAGACGAAATTCAACAGAGACAGTTCCACAAAAGTCTAAAGGAATATAAAATTTCAGAATAGGAAGAGACTTTAAGATGATGCTATTCAATCTCTTTATTTTATATATGCCCAGGGAGCTAAAATGAATTGCCCTCCTGTCGACTAAAAAAGCACAAAAGTATTTGATCTTAAGCAATGGATGGCAATCTGCCCATTTAGTGTAAAACAAACACAAATGCCATATTGTTAGTTGGACTTGGAAAGGATTTGTATATTTCAATAGCCTTCTAATAATCTTCCTTCTGCAAGTGTCTCCCCTCTCTGATCCATCTTCTATTCAGCTGCCAAATTGATATCCCTGAAGTACTGCTCTGATTATGACACTTCTGGTTTCAAAAATGTTCAACTGTTCCCCATTGCCTGAAGGAGAAAATAGAAAAGCTCTGTTTGGTAATGTAAAGTCCTTCATAATCTAGCTCCCTCCTGTCTTTACAAAATAAATAAATAAAAGTTTTCCACTGTTATTCTGTACTGACAGAAGATAAGGCAGTGGAAGATGAAGAACTGACTTCAGAGCCAGGAGGAGTTGGGTTCAAGGACTGCCTTTGATACATGTTAAGCGACTTTGGGCATATCACTTAACATCTCAATGCTCTAGCCAACTCAGTAACACTACTACATTGCATAGAAGGTGCCTACCTGCATTGGTAAAACAAGTTTCCTTATGAGAGCTCCCTTTAGCAATATCACAAGTCCAGTCTCAATCCTATTCTAAACTTGACCAGTGCCAACTAATGTGACAATTTCTATGTGCAAAGAATAGAAATGGAGGATACATAAAATTTTAAATCTCCATTATGCCTAATTTTAGGAAAAAAGTATATAATACATTCAGCATGTTATTTCCAAAGCTTTCCTACCTATCTGTGCTTCCCTCTGAACCTCTTATGTTTTGTGCACTTTAAAAATGCTTCATTGATACCATTTTCACTCTTTTTTCATCACTCATTACTATTCTCAACTACTTTTTAAAAAAAATCTCCTTTGTAATCATGTAATTAGTCAAACAAAATAAATCCTTAAATTTGTATGTGTGGATGTGCACATCCACAAATCTATATGTTCACACATTTGGACATTAGCAATGTCCAAAAATGTATTTCTCGTTCTTCATCTCTAGTCTAAAACTTTTCTATCAAAGCAAGAGAAATAAATTTCATCTTTGGTTCTTTGGGTCCTTATTGGTCACTGCATTGAAAAAAGTTCTTAAGTCTTTCACGGTTATTTTTCTTTGCAATGCTGTAGTCATTGTATAAATGGTTCTCCTGATTCTGCTCATTTCATTCTGCGTAAGTTCAACATCCTCCTGGGGTTTCCTGGATCCTTTTCTTTTATCATTTCTTACGGTATAATAATATTCCTTACAAATACCATAATTTTTTTTGAGCCATTTCCTGATTAGTGGGCATCCCTTTTGCTTTCAGTTCTTCACTACAACAGTGCTTCTGTGAATATTTTTGCGCAAACAAGTCCTTTCTCTCTTTTAATTCTTTGGGATACAAGCCTCAGAGCAGTATTGTTGGGTCAAAAGACATACACACTTAATGATTTGAGGGACATAGTTCCAAATTGTTTTCTAGAATGGCTGTACTATTTCACAGCAGGGTTATCTGCAGTTGTCTTGATCTATATCTCACCACTGGACTTAGATGGCTTCGGAGGAGAAAGTGAGGATTGTGACTTTCAATAGCCCTCCCTCACGTAAAGCCAGTTCACCTGTATGTCACAGCATCACTTCCCTGATGTCATGGTTCTCTTTGAGAATGAAGGACAAACAACAGCTAATTCACACTTCACCAATAATAAATTAGTGTGCTTGTCCTCCCAAATCCCTTCCAACAATTGTCATTTTCCTTTTTTTTTTGTCATCTTTGTCAATGATAGGTATGATATTTTAATGGATCAGATTCTTAATTTTCATTTCTCTTATCGTAAGTGATTTAGTGCATTTTTTTCATATGGTTGTTGATAGCTTAGATTTCTTCCTTTGATGGTTGTTAATATTCTTTGACCATTTATTTATTGGAAAATTTGAATATATTTGAATCAGTTTCCCTGTGTGCCTTGGATAGCAGCTCTCTATCAGATCTGCAAGTCATGTAAGGTCTTGTAAGTAAGGTGAATTTTAGTGTAAGGAGGTTTTTGTTATTCCCTTTTAGACGATAGTTTCAGGATCCCAGATAATATTTCCCACAAATTATGGTTGAAAACAGTCCTACTATGACTGAGCAGTGAGATATGGGGGTGATGTAATGTGATTTTTACTATGCTTGTGCTAAATGATGATATTGCTTAAGTTAACCTGTGAGGCTATTGCTGGCAATATGCCTTCTTTGTCTGTTGCCCTATAAATCACTGGTCAGTGAGTGGGGAACCCATTTTGGGATTTGGGTAGTGCATAGAGGGATGCATATACCTGCCTTGATGGACCCCCATCAAGGCTTGGGGGGAATCTGTGTTTGCCGCAGCCGGCCCCCATTGAGGCTTAGGGGACTGGTAGGAGTCATAGCTCTTACCTTTCTCACCCATCCCTTCGAGAACAGTGATTAGGGAATGCTGTAAGAGTTGGAGCTCCCATTATCAGCAAACTCCTTTTGAGAAGACTAGACTATAACAAAGTAAGCTTATTTAACCCCTCTGAAGCTGTTTTCCTATCTGACCGAATCAAAAGTGAACCTGTGCTAGAGTGAGCCTGTCAGTGTTAGAAGCCCTTCTGTTTTCTCCTGCCCAACAAATGGTGTTTCCAGTGTGTTTAACTGTGAAACAGATCAGTGCAAAGATTTTTTCCCCACTAGTTAACTGTTTCCCTTCTAATTTTTACTGCTTTGATTTTGAGCAAACTCTTTTCACGTTTATATCATCAAAATTGTCTATTTTCTTTTCGTGATTCTCTCAATTTCTTGTTTGGTCGATAACTCTTCTCCTACCCATAGTGGCAAAAGGTATCTACCTTCTTGCTCTTCTAATTTGTTCATGCTTTGACCTTTTATATCAAGGTCCTGTATACCACCTGAAGTTCATTATGCAATGTGAGATGTTCAATCTATCTTTCTAGACTGATTTACTATCACACTCTCACACATTCCTCATTTCAGCCAAAACGGTTTAATTGATGCTATCTATCTATAATATGCATCTCTTGTCACTGTGTCTTTGCATAGGCTGTCTGTCCCTCATGCTTTGAATTTATTCCCTTCTCCCTTTGCCTTTGGAATCTTCAGCTCCCTTCAGTGTTCAACTCAAGGGTTATCTCCTACTATGGGCCTTTGCTGATCCTCTCACCCTACACAATTGTTAGTAATCTCCCCCCCATCCCTTTGTACATACTCACTTTTCTAAGTACATGTTGCTTCTCCCAAGTTAAGTGTAAGTTCCTTGAGGGCAGGGACAGTTTGTTTTTGGTCTTATTATCCCTAGAACTTAAGCACAATACCTAGAACATAGTAGACACTCAGCAAATGCTTACTGAATTTTAAAAACATGATTGGAGCACTCTGCTTTCAGATGATCTGACTTAAGCAAGGATGGGACTTTTAGTATCTAGTTGAATGGACAATGAATATGACCTTAAAATGGTCAAATATCAGATTTTTGAGACCAGATAGAAAATGAGCTTTGTTCAGTCCAAAATCAATTTTGGGGGGGGGGGGCTAGGTAATGGGGTTAAGTGATTTGCCCAGGGTCACACAGTAAGTATTATGTGTCTGAGGCCAAATTTGAACTCAGGTCCTCCTGAATCCAGGGCCGGTGCTCTATCCACTGCGCCACCTAGCTGCCCCCAAGTTCCTGCAGAATATAAAAACTATCATCTATTTTGTTGATTAAGATACCTTGGATATCAGATATGAGGAAGCCAGGCTGACATTCTATTGTAATCTAGCATGAAAACGAGCATCAGATAGACTCAAGTGCTTTTTTTTTTTTTGAGAAGGAACTCTGTGTCCTCTCACTGGTTAAAAAACAAACTTGAAAAACCATGTAACTCTATATCATGTAGCATTGATGATATGAACTAGCTAGTATATTTTTTGAGGCAAGTGTAGCCAACTGTTCAAATCTAAATAGGAGTCCAATAGTGCATCTTAAAAAAAACCCTGTTTTAGCTGTAAATGCATTACTTTGATGAAGAATCTTGCTATGTGCCATGAAAATAAACATGCAGAAGTTAGGCTTGGACTGGTGTTGCTCACCTGTGGCCTGCACGTGTTTATTTACACTCCAGATTTCTCAAAGAGGAGCCATCAATTTAGAATCTCCCGGGGAATGTTCAGGGAACATTTGCAAAACATCTATTGGTCCACATGGTCATAACAAAAATGCCTTAAGAGTAACAAGAAAATAAACCCTCCACTAACTACCTCAAAACAGGCCTCTCTCCATCTAGGTGGGCAAACACGGGATGATAGCATGCAACCAGTATTCTGAGAGTGAAAGTACACTTAAGAAAAAGAATTTCAAAGATAACGCTCCTTCCTCATGAAACTTCTCACTTCCAACGTCCTTGAAATTCTCATCTTCAGTAATATTAGATATTCTGCTCTTGCTATCAGCTGTACAAACTGGGTTGGGAGGAAATATTCTGATTGGTCCTATCTGAAGAAATGACCAGCAACAGCGGTAAGGCTCAGTGAGGACAGCAAGGCAGATGTATAAAAAAAGAAGGAAGGGACAGTCTCCCCTGATGCCTGTCCTCTTCCCTTTTTCTACATCTTTATCAGGAAGGATCTTCTCCTTCAGATTCTACATAACACTTTGTTTCGTACCTCCTTTATGCTTTCATCATTTATTTTGTATTACATTTATTATATATTACAGTTATCTTTCTGCCTTACCAGTTCCCTGTACCACTCCTCCTTATTACTAGATTGTAAGCTTCTTGAAGACAGGGACCACATCTTATAAATACTTTGTTTCTTCACATGTCCAACACAGTCAATCAACAAACATGTGAGTACCTACTGTGTGCCAGGCACTGTACTAAAATATGGGGATATAAAGACACAATATGTGTTTAATTAATATAATGCTTGCTAAATGAATGAAATTGAATCTTCTGTCTTCCTCATTTCCTACATTTCTCTTGCTACTAGAAATCATAGGATGGTCCACAACTGTCCCTGAGAGTTGGCAGAGGTAATGGGAATGATACTTTGTACTGGTTCAAATGGACTGGAAAACCAGGCAAATATGATTGTATTAAAACCAAAGTCTTTCTTGGTCAGAACCATCCAAATGGCACCTTAGGCCACTGTTTCCCAGTCAGGAAGTTAGGGCACTTCAGGACACCCTCATAAAAATATTGGATGATTTTTTGATGGGAGTGGGATGGGTCATGGATAGACATAACCGTAATGGGTAAAGGAAAAGAACCTATCTGTACAAAAATATTTATGGCAGCTCTTTTTGTGGTAGCAAAGAATTGGAAATGGAAGGGATGCCCATCAATAGATGAATGGCTGAACAAGTTGTGATACATGACTGTGATGGAATACTATGTGGTATAAGAAATGAAAAGCAGGATAGTTTCAGAAAAACCTGGGAAGATCTATATGAACTGATGCAAGGTAAAATGAGCAGAACCAGGAGAACATTGTACACAGTAACAGCAATATTGTAAGGATGATCAAGTATGATTGACTTACTATTCTCAGCAATACAATGATTCAAAACAAATCTGAAGGACTTAGGATGAAAAATGCTTTCCACCTCTAGAGAAAGAACTAATGGAGTCTGGATGCAGATTGAAGCATATATTTTTACTTTCTTTATTATTCTTGTTTGTTTTGTTTATGTTTTTGTTGAAGTGTAGGGGAGCTAGGACCTCAAAATATCGATGCAGGTCCTGCCTTGAATGAATTTAACCCAGTCCTTCTTTCAGCCAAAGACAAGGTTTATTAGAACACCAATTGAGGATGGGTGAGATTTTAAGGATCCACCCTGGGCAGATGAGATTGACTCTTTTTATAGAAGAAAGATTTTGTGGGAATGCCAGTAGGCTGGGGTGACTGTGAGGTAACAGAGACTGCCAGAGACCCGGATCACATGGCTAAGGGAGAATGGGGTCTAGATGAAATTAAGGGTAGGAAGCGGCCTGGGGCTATCTGGAGGTAACAGACAATGAAGGGCTGGGCTAGGTTAGAGAATTGGGAGAACAGAATTGGGAGACTGGGCCATAGCCACAATGAAAGGTAGTTGGGTGGATTATTGGGATGGGTCAATGCCTCAGGTGAAAGCCAGTGACTTGACCACATGGGGAAAAGGAAAAAACTCAAAGAGAGTTAAGGGGGGGGCAAAAGTTTCCCAGGGCCTATACCCCTTCATTTTCTTCTGCAACATCTCTAATATAGGAATGTTTTACATGACTACATGTGTATAATCTACGTGAATCTACGTGCTTGCCTTCTCAAGGAGAGAAGAAGGGTGAGAGGGAGGGAGAGAATTTGGACCTCAAAATTAAAAAAAAAAAGAATGTTAAAAATTTTGGTTTATATGTAATGACAAAAATTAAATAAAAATTAAATGAAAAAGTGCTTGTTCCTTTCTCCTCCCTTCCTGATTTTATCATCGGTGGGAAAAGATTAGGAAATATCATCTTAAGCAACATCTATAAGAAGCTCTAAAACTAGGGAGAAGACAATTTCCATTCTAATTCAGGTTCTGACCCTAAGCAGGCCTGCACAACATGTGGCTCACGGACCATACCATAGGGTACCCTAAGGTATCCTATGGACTTTAGGCTCTCACAGCTCCACCACTCCAGTGCCTTAAATAACAAGAATTTGACCTTAGCCATTCTCTTTACAATTTTTCATTTCCCTTTCAAGTGTAATGAAAAGTCACTCTTAAAAGGAAACCCTTCCCTAGTCCTGGGATCAGTCCAATTACTCCTTCTGGGAAAATTCCCATAAGCAACAGGGCAATGAAAAAACCCTAGGGAAGTCTTTTTTCTTCCCAGAAAAGGGCTCTTGAAAACATCAGCATTATCAAGCAGTAGTCTTATCCCATAGGCTCATGTCAAATTGATTAAGTAAGAAAAATGAAGTGAGAAAGCAAAAACCAAAAAATGAAGTTAGAAATAAGAAACAATCAGTACCTCTAGTTGCTATTGGTGGGACAGGAATAGATAGGTACAGGCAACCAGGTCTGTATGATGACTGCAGCAGCACAGGCTTATTTTTTTTACCTTTGGATATAAGCAGTGGCTGGCCATATGGAGATATAGATCCCATTTTAATAGAGGGCTTCTATTTGATGAAGCTATTTCCTCTGCTAATGGATGGCCAAAAGGAGGATCTGCAAATCTGGTTACAATAAATTCTGTAGACTGAATAATCCTTTACAAAGAACCTCTTCATGCAATAGTCATTCTACAACTAAAGTACCCAGGTCTCTGTCAAGGAAAGAACAGATAGCTAGGTGCTCTATAACTCCCTCTGGCTTGATCATTATTAGAGAGGCAGCATCATACAGGCAAAAGAGTGCTGGACTTTGAGTTCAAAAGTCACCTATCACCAGAGTTGTAACAAGGGTGAGGTGACTGGGGCTTTGCTCAGTGTACCAAAATGTAGAGGGTGCTGACAGCACTTTTAATATGTAAAAATAACAGAGTTTGCAAGAATAATCACTTAAATAAGAAGTTAGAAGATGTCCATAGATAGGAGCCTGACCTCATTCTAGCCATTTCCTAATGTTTTGGGATGTCTGTTTCTCTCTGATTGGACCTTGTTTCCTGAGCCCTCCCTTCCCTATTTAACTGAATTTGTCTTAGAGGACTGATTTTAGGGCAGCTTTAGTGCTTCTTGTTCTGGTTGCTTTGCATCCCTAGAATAATCAGTTATGCCTGCCTCTGATACTTATTACTTATCTGACCACAGGCAAATCATTTAGCTTTGAATAATAATATTTGTAGTACTGACCTCATAGGGCTGATGTGAGGCTCAAATAGCTGTGATATATAAAGCTTAAAGCTCAATAAAATTGTATATATTGCTACTGAGATACAATTTCCTCTCCCCTCCCTGCTTCAAACATCCATTTAGCTACCTAAAAAAAAAAAAACTTGACTACCAAATCATTCAATAAAATCAGAGAGTAAGCTAAGATTCTGACATTTGGCACAGGCAAGGATGAAGTTTGGAGGTGTTTATACGAAATTTCCCTCTTTCCCATACAGGATTCAGAACCAGAGGTTGGGCGTCAGCCCATTCATTTCCTGTCAAATCTATTTCACCTCCAAGTTCAGCAGAGTGGGAATATCATTCCTAGTAATGTGCTTATTTGATCAAAATTTCAGTACAATAAATAATGTGGATGTCCTGTGGAATTTGGTATATTGGGGTTTGGCCTTCCTCCTATGTAACAAAATCATCTTATTTTCATTTTGTCTGTACTATGGGTATCGGCTCTGGTCGAGGTGCTGAAAAGCAACAAAAACAAACCAAAAAAATGGGTAGGGGAACAGGGAACAGCAGAAAAGAGAGTCTAAGACCCAGAGTATCTAACATGTAAGATATGCTGAATCCAAGCCTTTGGATGGAGGTAGCGGCTTATGTTCTATCTAGACAGAAAGCACTCAGAGAATAAAAAATATAGTTAAACTTGGAAAGGAATTTAAAGATTATCCAGCATAACCTTCTCATTTTAAAGGCAAAGAAACAGATTAAGTGACTTGTCCAAGGTCATACAACGAGGTAGCAGCAAAGCCAGGGAGGGACTGAAAAGATGTTTTTTTGATTGTACTCCTCTGTCCTTTCTGTCACACAAAGCAGCATCTCTATTGGCATCTCCTCTTTCCAAAGGAGGTTGGAAATGGGCTTTAAGGCAAGGGCAGCGTGAGATGGGAGGCACATAGTCAGAGAGTCAGATGGGATGCCTGGGTTCACTACTCTTTCCCGTGAAGGCTGGAGATTAAGCAGGAAAGGGCAAAGGAGATGGTAATTGTACCTTCACTGCAGGAGAAACAATCTTATATCACAACTTGTTCAAACATTCCCCAATTAATGGGTATCTCCAAGATGTCCAATTCTTTGGCACCAGAAAAAGAGCTGCTGTAAATATTTTGTATAACTATTCCTTTTCACTTTTCATTGATCTCTTTTGGATAGAGGCTTAGTAGTAATTTTGCTGGGTCAAAGGGTATGTACATTTTTATAGCTCTCTGTGTGTAACAGTTCCAAATTGCTTTTCAGAATGGTTGGAGTAGTTCAGAATTCCATCAACAGCTAATGAGTGTTCCACTAAAAATGATTTTAAAAAGCAAATAGAGTGGTAGAGGAAGAAATGAAAAAAGTGGGAAAAAATTGAGAGCCACTTTAAAAAGAAAATTAACAGCTTGGTAAGAGAGATACAACACCTAACAGAAGTAAAATAACTCCATATAATTTAGCATTAATAAAATGCTAATAATTCCACAAGACATCAAGAAATAATAAAATAAAGTCAAAAGGCTTAAAAACAGAAGAATATATGTTAATCTCCATCCACCAATGATAGCAAGACAGGTTTGAAGGGGGAAATGAAGTCACAAGGAAGAATGTATGTGGAAGAGGACAACCATACTTCTTTGCCTTGGAGGAGGTTATAGGTTAACTCAGAGGTTCTTAAGCTTTTTTGGTTCAACATACCCTTAGTGAATCAGTAATTTTTTCAGTATCTCTGGGGCAAAAGAAATACCTAACAATTCCAGTTATTAAGTAGGTTGAAATTTTAAAATACCCTTCAATGCCCCAGTGGGTTCCTGGCAGCACCTGGTGCCATGGTGCACATTTTGGCAACTGTGGAGTTAATTATACATTCAATTCAAGTCTGTCTGCTGCTCTCTTGCATCAACTGGTCTGGAATTCACCTTTTTATCCTTCCCACTTCCAAACTCTTGGGCCAATGCCCAGGTGCTGTTCAGCTGTGAAAGTGTAGAAAGAATGAATAAAAGCCTTTTGAGAAGTGAAATACAGGTGTCAATTAGTTGTTGAATTAATTCATTAAAAGGAGAAGTGAAGGAAAAAGCAGGGCATGCAAGGGTAATAGCCATCTAAACACTGGGCATAAAATCAAGAAACCTGGGTTTGAGTTCCAGATCAGCCACTTACTGAGTAATCTTGGACAAGTCACTCAGATCACTCTGAGTCTCAGTTTTCTTCATCTATAAAATGGGGATGCTGCTTTTACTACCTATTTCACAATTATTATGAGGAAAGTGTCTTTAACACTAAATAAATGTAAACTTTTAAAAGCTATTGTTTTTTTAAAAGAAACAACTGAATCATATCTAAGTTATAGTTCAGGCACAGTGTTACAGGAGATATGATTTGCTTTCTGCAGGAGCTTCCTGGATTCTTTCCTGAAGTTGGCAGCTTCAGCAGCCAGGGGCAGTAAATAGTTCTTAGTTGTTTTAGAAGTAGCAGAAATAAAAGGACATTGCATTATAGAAGGAGCCCTGAGCTATCAAACAGACCTCAGTTCTTATCCTAGCTATACCAATAACTTGCCATAACCACCAAAAATAAATCACTTAATCTCTCTGTCTCAGTTTCCCCACCTGTGAAATGGAAATGACAATTATCTGCCTCATTTATCACTGGGTTCTGTGTGAACATCAAATGAGATAATTGTGTAAAAGTCATTTGAAAAGGAAAAGGAAGAGCTCAGAGTGGATGACTTTTGAGGTGCTATATAAAGTTCTAAAATCCATAAGATCATAGACCTAGAGTTGGAAGGGACCCCAAAGACTATGGTAGTCCAACTATCTCATTTTTTTTTAATTTTTAGGCAATTGGGGTTAAGTGACTTGCCCAGGGTCCCACAGCAAGTAAGTGTCAAGTGTTTGGTCTGAGGCTCGATTTGAACTCAGATCCTCCTGACTTAAGGGCTGGTGCTCTATCCACTGCGCCACCTAGTTGCCCTCAACTATCTCATTTTACAAATGAGGAAACTGAGGCCCAGAGAGGTGAAGTGAAATGATTTGCCCAACGTCACACAAAAGCAAGTGCGACAAATCCAGAATTCAGACACTTAGCTCCTTAACCATCAAATCTGGGGTTTTTTATATTACCTCTATGATTCCGAGTATAAAACAAACAAACAAAATGTTGGACCAGATGGCCTCTCAACTCTAAGATTCTGTGATAATATAACGGAAAAGCACTGGGGAGAGAAGGGTTATACCCTCTCTGGTTATCATCTTTGAGAGGCTAAATGATAGTAGAGCCTAAGAGAAGAACATAACCACGGTGGAGAAACCAACTGACTTAACCATTAATATCCACTACTGTTCTGCCTTGGAAAGAAAGATTTGGATTAATATTTCTTTCCAGCCAAGTTGATTTTCATAAATTAACATTTTCCTTTTGGTAAATGTGGGCTGTATAAGGCAACTGGACTTTAAGACAGAGATAAAGAGATGACATTCCATAAAAGTGAGAATATTTCCTGACCTCCCCCCCCACCCCACCCAAGTCAATCAATCAATACAAATTAATTAGGCATGTATTCTATCCCAGCCCCTGTGCTAGGCATTGGGGACACAAATGTGAAAGTGAAACAGTCCTGACCAGAAGTTTCCAGCCTAGTGGGACCAGACAACATATATGGTAAATATGTAGGTGTAGCACCTGAATGGCTTACTCCCCAACTTGCATTCACACTCAAAGTCTGAGTTCCCAGAGGGCAGCTGCTACTCCAAGGTTCAAGGGCATCCACTCCTAAAACCATAGCTCAAAGCCACCTACCAGAGGGCCTCTCATTAACAGTCTCTTTTTGCTCTTAGCAAAGACATTAACATGACATCATAAAAACAATGACTACAAAATATTCTCCTATAAACCCATGGCACTGTCCCACAAATACACAGTGCCCATAGGAAGAGTGGGCAGATCCTTACAGTGGTAGTACATAGAATGGTAGTAAGGCACAGATATGGGGAAGGTGTGTGGTCAACATCACTCACAAACTCTGGGACTGGCTGGGCTGGAAGTTCTCTCCCAGGGAAGTCTTCTCTGCAGTTCAGAGGGAGCTTGCCAGGGTTAGCTCTCTTCCACGTCTACAACTCTTTCTCTTCTCTGCTGCCAAGAGTCACACTCCTTGAAGCTGCTCCTGGCCTTTCGTGATTGTCCTTGTATCCATTTCTGTTTGGACAGCATGTCTCTCTGCTCCTTTAAATGTGCCTCAAACTCTCCTGAGCTGCCTCCTTCTGACACAGTAGCTCCCCTGCTAGACGACATGGTCAATACTGGCAGAGGGCAAGGGAGTAGAAAGAGAAATCCCCTTCCTCCAAAGGGTTTCCTCCACAGGCAGCCCAATTGGTGGGCTGTGGAACTCTGGAATTAAACTCCAAAGTTTTGCTTCCTCACTCCCAAGTTCAATTTCTTGCTCCTTCCTAATTTGATCAGGAGAATGGTGTTCCTACCTCCTAAAGGGATCACCAGTTATTAACCTCTTGTTACCACAGCTTCACTTCTTTTTATATGACTTCAACTCGTTACAACATCAGCTGAGCAGGGGTACAAGTGAATCAGATTTCCCTCTTCCCTACACTGGTACATAGAAAATAGATACAAGATCATTTGGGGTGGGGGGTGGGGTGCAGTGGGATAGGACAGCTAGGTGATGCAGTGGCTGGAGTACCAGCCCTGGGATCAGGAGGACCTGAGTTCAAATCCGGCCTCGGACCAAACATTTGACACTGACTAGCTGTGTGACCCTGGGCAAGTCACTTAACCCTGTTTGCCTCAGTTCCCTCCATCTGTAAAATGAGAAGGGAATGGCAAATGGCTCCAGTATCTTTGCTAAGAAAACCCCAAAAAGGGATTAGGAAGAGTTGGACATGACTGAACAACAACAACAAAAGAGAGGCACTAGCCATGTAGAAGGTGACACAAGTTAAGTTTTGAAGGAAATGAGAGACTGTAAGAGGCAGAAGTGAAGAGGGAGGGCATTCCAGGCACGGAGAACACTCAGCAGTTATATAAGTGGAGCCCAAGCTCTAAAACAGACCTTCCCAAACTGCCCCCTTTAAACAAATTACACAGTGCTCCCCTGGAAACCTGCTTTTTTAAAACCCTTTAACAGTTCTTTTAAAATTTGCATAATTTCAAAAAAATCTAAAATCTATATTTTTTTAAATGACACATCTTAAATTTAATAATTTATTGTAAATTCGTGATATTTTTCTTGCTTTGAAATTTTGATGACACAATGTCACATAACCATATAGTATCATATTGTAAACAAGCCATTACATACCCACATTCCTGCTGATACATGTTGGATTTCCTAACAATGTGACATGCTTGCCTGCCAACACTTGCCTGTTAAGACCTGTCATCTGACTTGACCACTGATTGGTGATAACTTGCATTTTGTGTGTCTGTTTAGAAAATAATGTAGTCACTGCGACTTTTATCTGTTACACAACAGATGAAATATATATGAATTTTCTTCTTTCTTTCTTTATGCTTCCACCACCCCCCTTATTTTTATTCGATGTCCCCCAATTGCACCAGAGGCCACTACTGCCCCCCTAGATCATTCCAGCACCCTCCAGCACCCACTTTGGGAACCTCTGCATAAGGTCTCACCAAAGTAAAAAATCTCTGAGGAAGGCCCTGGAGGTGGTTTGTTTGTGTGTCTGGATCAGGCTAGCTAAGTTTGGAGAAGTAGAATTAGAGAATGTGAATTCATTATGGAATAAGAGGATCATCGCCCTAAGGTTGGAAGGGACACTGGTTAATAGTTTTCTTTTTGGCCAAAGTAACTCATTGAATCATCTGAACTATTCCAATATTCTCTTAAATAACGTATTCTTTTACTTCCCCACCTCCCCTCCCCAGCACAAAGTGACATCCAGCTTTATGGAAGACATGACACAGGTCAGCTATCGTGGCACACCTGAATCCCTCCTTGTCAGCTCTTTTACAGCCAAGGCTACTTGAGGCCTCAGGAGTTCTTGCCACAATAGATCGAAGGTCCCCTGGGGATCCAGATCCCTATCACTGGGACAGCCAGAGAGCCTGCTTTTCAGACATGCTCTTTATTTAAATAAATAAATCAGTTAAGTAAGGTGAGCACAAGGTTCACTTTTGAAAGATAAGAACTCACAGCATAGGGAACTATTCAAAATGCTATTTTAGAAACAGAACAACTGAAGCCAGGCTAGACTTCCTTTTTGCACAGTAGCATGAAAGTCCCTTCGAAATTCCCAGGCTGGCAGAAATGCACCCCAGTGTTTCAAAACTTGGGCTCCAAAGACCCATAAATTTTCAGAGCAGTGAGAAAGTTGTTCTTAGTCACTATGTCACAATACCTGGAAATGGAAGGGCAATTCAGGACAAAGT
Source organism: Phascolarctos cinereus (assembly GCF_003287225.1). Taxonomy (NCBI): domain Eukaryota; kingdom Metazoa; phylum Chordata; class Mammalia; order Diprotodontia; family Phascolarctidae; genus Phascolarctos; species Phascolarctos cinereus. The sequence continues at coordinate 395,706,374 of NW_027555847.1, forward strand.
ACGTAACTCAGCTCTGGAATTCCCGGAGAGCTTAAGTCACAATAACAAAAAACTTCTTGTGTTTCTCTGTATGTGTGTTTGTGTTTTAACTTAATATACATTGTCTTATTGGTAGTACAAAATAATAGGGCTTTTCTGTTAACATTTAATGGCCATGACAAGTCATCGGGTGATCTTTTTTTTTTTAATATTTCATTTTTTAACCTTGTTCCTATTCGTTAAAGAAGACTTTCCCCTACCTAATTAAAGAACAATAGCTAAGCATGTTGAATTTTTAATTGTGCCATGAAAAATACTATTTTATATGAATGCTTTGTGCACAGTCTGGTCTGAAGAAAGCAGAAGGCAGAATTCAGCAGAGGACACAATGCACCACACTAAGGATTTAAGGGCTGATCTGCTCCAGTTGGGGGCAACCAACTGTTGACACAATGACTGAATTTTACATGGGTACAGACTCCTCTCATTCTCTGCCACCCCTCCCCCACCATTTGTCTTCTCAGTCCCAGTTAGTTTTCTGGGCCAAATTGAGTTAGTCTAGAAGGAACAAGGGGAAGCCCAGAGTAAAGAAATGCATTGAATGCCCAAGAACCTGTTCCTGTTCAGACATTTCAGTCCAAGCCTTAAAACACTATACCAACAATGGCAGGGGTGAGCCTCCTGCTATAATTTCATATTAATAAGGACTCCTTGCCCTGATATATAAATATATCTTGTCCTTGTTGGGTGCTGCCACAAGTTCCTTTAATTAAGAATAAAGCTGCAAACTGATTCTATAATCAAAGATCAAGGTTAAATGCAAATAGAATGACAGACTGGCCCTCAGGTGTTAATGAGTGATAACAGAACTTTTCGGAAGAGCCTGTCTGGACAAAAGGAAAGCACTGGGGGCCTGAATGAGATAAGGAACAGATCACAGAAGGAGCAGACTAGATAAAACCGAGGGGTAGGACTGAGCAAGTTTTACCCTTTGTTGAAAATTTGGTCTCCCATTTCTGTTCATTCAGGGAGGAGACAAACTGAAAAGACAAAAGTTAAGCACATCAAAATGTTTGTATAGAATGTCCACAGAGGGAAGGACCTAAAGACAGAGGGGCTAGAGAAGATCACGGACTCCAGATCTGGAAAGGTGAGAGACCTTGGGGTGATCTAGTCCAACCCCCACATTTTTGAAATGAGGAAACTGAGGCCCAAAGAAGTTAATTGACTCATCTGAAGTCATACAGGTGTTGACAGAAGAGGAACCTGTGTCCCCTGATTCCAAATTCACTGCTCTTTTCAGTGCCCTGTTGACCTCCTGATCCATTTCTTAGCTCCTGAGAGCCAATCTTCTGAATCTTGCTTGCTTCAGGTTGTTACTTCAGAATGAATTCTAGATAAAACTCTCAGATTCAAACACTATGCCAGCTGCATAGTATGGAGACTGTGAACTAAGAGAGGGTCTTTTCTTTGCAAGATCGACCTGGGTTAGGTTACAAAGCAAGGGTCCTCCTAAACTCACTGGGGAGGTAAATATCATCAGTATGGTTTAAAGCAGGGGTGGGGAACCTTGGGCCACCAAGGCTACATGTGGCCTTCTAGGTCCTTGGGTGCGGCCCTTTTTTAATTTTTTTGTGGAGGCAATGGGGTGAAGTGACTTGCCCAGGTCACACAGCTAGTAAGTATCAAGTGTCTGAAGTCTTCCTGAACGCAGGCTGGTGCTCCATCCACTGCACCACCTAGCTGCCCCTTTGGGTTTGGCCTTTTGACCGAGTCCAAGTTTTACAAAATAAATCCTTTTATTAAGGGGATTTGTTCTGTGCAGTTTGGATTCAGTCGAACTGCCACACTTGAGAACCTAGAAGGCCACATATGGTCTGGAGGCCACAGGGTCCCCGTCCCTGGTTTAAAGGAAAGAACTGCACTGATTCAATTCAATTTAATAACAGTAACTATACATGCAAGAAATTGTGCCAGACAACAGAAAGAACAAAAACAAAGAAGTAGTCGCTGAGCCCAACTCCCAAATGTGTGCATTTGCACCCCCTATCCCCGTGCCTGGACCGCTCACTCTCCTCACCTCAGTCTCCAGAAATCTTGACTTTCGTTCAGACTCGCTTCAGCACCACTTTTTGCACGGGCTCCCACCCCTGTCCCCCAAGGTTATCTAGTATCTGCTTGGATGTGTTTTGTACATATCATACATATGTGTGTTCTCTCCCAGTTAGAAAATCAGCTCCTTGAGGGCAGGGCTGCCTGGCTTTTGTTTTTATCTGTCCAACAACTAGGATAGTACTTGGCATCTGCTGCTGTTTAGTCAGGTCTGACTCTTTGTGACCCCGTGGACCATACCATGCCAATACTGTTCATGGGGTTTTCTTGGCAAAGATTCTAGAGTAATCTGCCACTTTTTTCTCCAATGGATTAAGGCAAACAGAGGTTAAGTGACTTGCCCAAAGTCACACAACTAGTAAGTGTCTGAGGCCAGATTTGAACTCAGGTATTCCCAACTCCAAGGCCAGTGCTCTACCCAATGAGCCATCCAGCTGCTTCCATCTAGCTGGACCTACTAGGTATTAATGAATGCTTATTGATTGAGGGAATGCAACACGTACCATTGGCAACTGTGATACCCTTTCCCACTAATTTCCCTTCCTGACCCCACCCCAAAGCCATCCAGGCTGTGGAGGGCAGCAGGAAGACCTACCAACCCTTTTCTTCCTTTCCCAGTATCCTTCCCTTCTTGCCTTCCTTTTGGTGCCTCCCTGGTACCTCCAAGAATCCCATCTGGGCTACCTGGTATCACACCACTTGCATAAGATAGGACTCACCAATTACAGTAAAATGGAGGCCCACCAGGTCTTACCATCTGCCCACTTCTATGCCAGGAGTTCTTAACATTTTTTTTTTTTGGCCATGGGCTCTTTTGGCAGTCTAGTGAAAATTATAGACCTCTTCTTAGAATGTTTTTAAATAGTTGAAAGAAATGTTAAATTTCAGTTAGAGATTAATGAAAATAAAGATGTATTTTTTTTCCCATCCAAGTTTGTGGATGTCTCAAAATAGACCTGTTAGGGGGTCTATGGATTCCACAGAGGTTCTTAAGAACCTGGGAGGCTCTGGGTGACTATCACTATCATCTATAGTTGCAACCTATGGACTCCTGAGCCTTGCCATCTGCCCTGCCCTGAAATTTCTTTTAGATGTTATTTCTCCCAATTAGAGCATGAGCTCCTAGACAGTAAGGATTGTCTTGATTTTTCTATTTGTATATCTAGAGCTTAGCATAACGCTTGGCACAAAGTAAGCATTTAATGAACGCTTGTCTATCCATCCATTTATTCATACCTAGGGAATTAAATAGAAACCTTTTTACTGTTCTTCATACCCAAATTTCTGTCTCCTGCCCTTTATGACTGAAATATACATCCTACTCAATTGTACCTCTTAGAATTCCTAACTTCCTTTAATACTCAGCTCAAGTACCACTTTTTTTTTTGTGAGCATGATTAATTTATTAGTTAGGCTAGCAGTAACCAATAAATTGGGTCAATGGCCTCTTTCAATGGCCAAAGACCCTCAGTAAGGACTAGCAGTCTTTTGTAACAATAATCAAGATAGAGCAAAATCTTGAGCAACACAGGTGTATCTTTTTTTTTGTTTATTGATTTATTTTGCTTTATCAAAAATCACTTCCATAAGCTTTTGAATTTTAAATTTTTCTCACCCTCCCTCTAGCCCCAAGACAGCGTGAATTCTGATATAGACTATACATGCATTTGTATTAAACATATTTTCACATTAGTCATGTTGTAAGGAAGAATTAGAACCAATAGGAGGAACCATCAGAAAGCAGAAACAAAACACAACAGAAGAAAAATAGCAAATAGATCTACATTCAAACTCCATAATTCTTTATTTGGATGTGGATAGTATTTTCCATCATGAGACCTTTGGAGATGTCTTACATCCTTGCATTGCTGAGAAGGGCTAAATCCATCAACATTAGTTATCACATAACATGGCTGTTGGTGTGTACGATGTTCTCCTCGTTCTGCTCACTTCACTCAGCATCAGTCCATACAAGTCTTTCCAGGTTTTTCTGAAGTCTGCCTGCTCATCATTTCTTATAGCACAACAGTATTCCATGACATTCATATACCACAACTTGTTCAGCCATTCCCCAATTGATAGGCATCCCCTCAATTTCCAATTCTTTGCCACCACAAAAAGAGCTGCTATCAATATTTTTTTACATGTAGGTCCTTTTCCCATTTTTATGATCTCTTCGGGATACAGCCCTAGAAGTGCTATTGCTGGGTCAAAGAGTATGCACATTTTAAAAAAAAATTTTTTTTAGGCAATTGGGGTTAAGTGACTTGCCCAGGGTCACACAGCTAGTAAGTGTCAAGTGTTTGGTCTGAGGTCAGATTTAAACTCAGGTCCTCCTGACTTCAGGGTCTGCTCTCTATTCACCTACCACCTAGCTTTTTTTGTATGCACATTTTTTAGCCCTTTGGGTATAGTTCTAAATTGCTCTCCAAAATGATTAGATCATTTCACAACTCCACCAACAATGCATTAGTGTTCCAATTTTCCTACATCTTCTCCAACATTTATCATTTTCCTATTTTGTCATGTTGGTCAATATCTGATAGGTACCTCAGAGTTGTTTTGATTTGCATTTTTCTAATCAATAGTGATTTAGAGCATTTTTTCATATGTTTATAGATGGCTTTAATTTCTTCATTTGAGAACTGCCTATTCATATCCTTTGTCCATTTATCAATTGGGGAATGCAAGTACCACCTTTTTAAATGGTCTTTCCCAATTCCCCCAGTTGTAAGTGGCTCACCCCACCCAATAACATATCTATTTTTCATCTGCTTATATATGCCTGCCACATTTATAGTTTATACTATACTCTAGATAGGACCCATTTAGTTTTTCTGGTCCTCGGGGTCCTCATAGGTGTAACAAAGGTGTTGGAGTAGATGATCTCTAAGCACTCTTTTAGATTTAAGATTTTGGAATTCTGAACTGAGTATTACTGTTACTGGGCATTGCTGAGTTTGCATTTATAAAACTTTACATTCATATGGAGTTTTTCATACATGATTATGAGAAAAACTAATTTATATCCCTTATGAGAAAATCATTTATTTCCATATTTCATTTCTTCACTCCTGGTGAAGAAATTTCTTCTACTAATGCAGACTGGAAAGTGTTCCCCAAATTCTAGTTTAGAGAGTTGCCTGGGGCAGTGAGAGGTTCTGTGACTTGTCCAAGGTCACAAATTAACATGTGTTACCAGGGAGGGACTTTAACCTATGTCTTTCTGAATCAACACCAATCACACTGCCTCTCACGAAAAATAAAAACTAGGATTTTTCCTTAAGGTCAGTACAAGCTTACTTTATTGGACAGTCCTTATCATTTGTATGAGGTAGGTTGTGTGAGTAGATGTTGCCGCTGTTCAGTTATTTCACTTGTGTCCAACTCTTCTCAACCCCATCTGGGGTTTTCTTGGCAAAGATACTGGAGTGGCTTACCATTTCCTTCTCCAGCTCATTTTTAAAGATGAGGAAACTGAGGCAAACAGGGTTAAGTGACTTTCCCAGCTAGTTAAGTGTATGAGCCTGAATTTGAACTCATGAGGAAGAGTCTTCCTGATTCTAACCCCAATGTTCTATCCACTTCACCACCCAAGTGAGTAGATATCTATTCATCTAACATGAGTAGATATTATGAATAACATTATCTTCATTTTACAAAAGGGAAAACTGAGCAAAAGACAGTGGTTTGTTCAACTTGGAAGCCCCATAGCATCATAAAGGGAGGGAAAGGAGAGGGAAAAGGGAGGATGCAGAACAGCTCGGAGCTGAGATCCCTTGCAGACACACTCCAAAATACAGGTATTTCATGTTCATAGATGATATAGGGAGAAGAGACTTCAGAGAACACTGTAGTATAAGTACTATGACTATTCTCATTTTCCAGAAAAGGAAACAGGAGCCCAGGGAAGGGGCTCAAGCTCACAAAGGTGACTTGAGCAGCAGCAAGAATTTAACTTAGGTCTTTTGACTCCAGATCCAGTGTTCTTTCCACTAGGCCATACTTCTTCCTCCTCCTCAAGCATCCCTGTCTGGCTCCTCATTGCTATTCTGATCAGCCCTATTCCTCCTCAGCCCCAAATCAATCTAGACAACCCTATTCAGCTCATTCCAATTTGGCTTCTGGAGCCCCAGCTCAATAGATCCTTGAATTTTTCAATCAATACTCCTTCCATCTACTCACTTTAACAGAAATCTGGCTTTTCCCTAAGGACACTCTAACCCCTTTCAACCCTCTTTACTGAAAACTGTTCCTTCTCCACTTTTTACAGTCTTTCATTCACATTAAATCTATTCTTTGCCTCCATCATAACTTCCAGGCCTTCAACCAAGTGCTGCTCTCCCAATCTATCTTTCTTCTTCTGGCTTCTTTTGACTCCATAGCCAGTCTAAAGCTCATGTTCTGCCACTTTAATGATTTGCTAGCTGGTAATCTAGAATTCTTCATTCCTTGAACTTTCTAAGGTCCCCAAGCTTATCCTTGGGTAACCCTGTCATCTGATTTCTCTTTTTGAAAATTTCTTTTATTTTATTCCAAACAAGCACCAAATCAAATGAGCATTTCCTTATACAAAATGGAAGCAAAAAAGAGAAGGGCACATGAAACACTGAGTCCCTATTACTGATAGTTTCTTGTTTCTATCATCTTATTTTTATGCCCTTGCTCCTAGGTTGCTGAATATCTCTGGAGAAAGTATTGTTATCAAGATGCCTTCGCCTACTGCTAACTGATGGTGCCTCACTTTGACTGAGCCTTCACTGCTGCTTAAAAAATCTATTGTATTTAATCTTAGAACATATAACTCATCACACTTGTGGATAAGCCAACAATTTATAAATAAACAATAGATAGAGAGCAATATTCTTATCCATTCCTTATCACATTTCCCACAGCAACTATTCCAAAATTTCTCTTCTCAACACAAGCTCCAAATTATACCCCAATGCCTCCCACTTACAGCAGACGATTCAGCCTTCAATTTCCCTTGCCTTCATCCTTCATGTCTAATCAGTTGCCAAGTCGACCAAGTTTGTCGTCTTCTCTTGCTGTTGATGAGAGTAGTCTCATCAACTCTTGCCTGGCTATTGCAAAAGCCTCCTAATTGGAATCTCTGCCTCTAGTTTCTCCTCTAGATGATCCATCTTCATAGGAATGCAAAATTAATATTTCTAAAGTACAGGTCTCACCGTGTCACTCTCCTCCTTAAGAAGCATCAGTAACAACAATATTGTTTTAAGAACAACTTTGAGTGAGTAATTTTGATGTGTAAATGCATAAACGCCCAAATTAACTAAATTAACCAAAAAGGACCTGTGAAGGAAGATGCTATCTGCATTCAGGAGAAAGAACTGATAAATAGATGTATAGAATGATTTTGCATATATATGTATATATACATACAAACATACATGCATATTTGTGTTTGATGATAGGCATCTCTAGGGTGAGGGGAGGGAAGGATAAAAAAGAAAGTTACATAATAACTTTATTATATATTTATAAAGAACAGCAAGTTTTATATAATAGATTGCAGTTTCATGTACAATTATCTTTTTTTTCTTCCCTATTCCACCATGTTATGGAAATGCTTGTTTTATTTCTTAAGTTCAGAATAAAATAAAGTTTAAAACAAAAAGAAGCATCAGTGGCTGCCTACTGCCTCTAGGATAAAGTATAAAGTGCATTTTTGGCATTTAAAGCCCTTCCCAATCTAGCCCTAGACTGACTACCTTTCCAGTTGTACTGCTGATTTCTTTTCCTATAGATTTTTGATATTCTTGGCAAACTGGCCCACTGAGTATTGTTTGTACTTGACATCCCATCATTTGCCTGCCTGCCTTGGCACTGATTTTCTCTCATTCTTGGAATGAACACCCTTCTCCACAACTTGGAATCCCCAGCTTCCTCTAAGGTTCATCTAAAATGCCACTTGAAGGGGCAGCTGGGTGGCACAGTGAATACAGCTGTGGCCTTGGAGTCAGGAGGACCTGAGTTCAAATCCAGCTTCTGACATTTAACACTTACTAGCTGTGTGACCCTAGGCAAGTCACTTAACCCCAATCGCCTCACCAAAAAAAAAGCAAATAAAATCAAATAAAATGCCACTTGATGCTCCCAATTACTAGTCTCTCCACTCCTCAAAAAACAAAACCAAAAGCATGCATTCCAGCCAGTCTCCCATCTAGAATGTAAACTCCTTGAGGGCAGGAACTATTCCATTTTGCTCTTTGTATCTTTGATCTTTTGTATCTCCAATGCCTAGTACTTGGCACCTAGCAGGTGTTTCATAAATGTTTAATGAAGAAATGAACAAGTGAATGGAGATTGAGGGTAAAGAGTCAGAATATCAGAGTTACAAGAGATCTGAGAGACCACCTGGAAGCCCTCTATAAGAGCCATGATGAGTGGTCATCTAGCTTTCACTTAATGGCCTCTAGTGAGACCAACCCACTGCTCTTGTAGGCAACTCATTCCCTTTTTGGATAGCCAGCTCTGTTAGGACATTTTTACTTACGCTGAGCCTAAATCTGCCTCTCTTTCCTTAAACTTATCCCCTCAATTTCTCATTAAGGTCAATCAATCAATCAATCAATAAACACTTTTTAATCACCTAGCAATGCTAGCTGGCTACCTGCCAGGCCCAATGCTAAGCTCTGAAGATATAAAAAAGAGGCAAAAGATGTCCTTGTCCTCAAGGAGCTTACAATCAGAGTGGGGAGACAACATTCAAACAAATAGATGCAAAGCAAGGTATATATGGGATAAATAGGAGATAATTAAAAGAGGGAAGGCTTTGGAATAAAAAGGGGTTGGACCAGGCTTCCTGTAGATGGGATTTTTAGCTGGAACTTAATCCAGGGCGTTCAGTAGTGAGAGTGGAGGAGGGAAAAGTGTTCCAGCCCTGGGGGACAGTCAGAGAAAAGGCCTGGAATCTGGAGAGGGAGTGGGTTGTTCATGGAACAGTCAGGAGACCAGGGTCATTGGCTTTAAAAAGAGTCAGGGAATAAGGTGTAAGAAGACTGGAGAAACAGGAGAGCGTAGGTTAGGAAGGGCTTTGAATGCCAAATAGAGCATTCTGTTTTTGCTCCTAGAAGCAACAGGAAGCCATTGGAAGTTATTAAATGTGTGTGTGGGGGGGCGCATCAGGGTGGTAGTGACATGGCCAGGCCTGTGTTTTAGGAAAATCACTTTAGTGGCTGAATGTATTTGGAATGGGGAGAGGCTTGAGGCAAGCAGACCCATCAGCAGGCTATTGCAATAATCCAGGAGTGAGATGAGGAGGGTCTGCACTAGAGTGGTGGCAGTGTCAGAAGAGAGAAGGGAAATTATGACAGAGATATTGGAAAGGAATAATCAACAGGCCTTGGCAATAACTTGGATGGGGGGGGACAGGGAGGAGAGATACTGAGAAGTCCAGGATGACTCCTGTGTTGTGAGCCTGAGAACTGGGAGGATGGTATTGCCCTCTATAGTAATAGGGAAGGTCCCCACCTTGGAGGTGGGGAAAATGATTTAGGGGAAAAGATAATGAATTCTGCCTCAGTCATATTTCCACCAGACCCTTAGCCTCATCCCCTCCTCCCTCCTCTGAGCCCTTGCTCCAGTAGTCACCTTGTCTCTGCTGCACCTTCTTTTTCTCCTTCTTTCTGGGTTTATCTGTCCATCTCTGGGTCTCTTTCTTTCTCCCTACTCCCCATTGATTCTTCCTCATCAATATGCTTTACAAACCACATTGGTTTAAATTACAATTGGCAGTTTGGTTCTAGTCTAGATCTAAGGTCCTGCCTTAGCTTCTCATTTGGGATACATGTCTCTAGACTAAAAAAACCACTGAAACTCAGGAAATCATCTTAGAGAACTCATTTCCAATGAGAAACAACTTCATGAAAAGTGGAATGCCTAAACGTTCGACTTTAAAATCAATACTTTGTCTTAAATTAATTTTCCATGCTATATGAAAAAAAGCTCTCTGGCCCTTCAAGGAAACTAAAGACAGATCATAGCCTTACTGCTTGGCAATCTTCAATAATCACAAGTACCAGCCTTCCCTTCCACCCCATCAGATTTTCCTTCTGAGGTGATTTAAATAATTATATTGTGAAGTCCTAGATGACAAGCCAAATTCCACTAATTTCAAGCCTGGAGACAAGAAAAATGCACTTGAAAAACAAATAATACTAGCTTTGATATTTACCACCTGTGTGACCCCAGGCAGCTCATTTAACCTCTCTGGGCCTCAGTTTTGTCCTCTGTATAAAGAGGGGATGAAACAAGATGACTTCTAAGGTCCCTCCTGGTTTTTACTCAATGAATCTATTTATTAAATTTTTTTTTTCAGACTACTACCAACCTCTCTCCTCAACTCCACTTAATAATATCTGTAGCTTCTTTCAAATCACTGCTCAGGTGTTAACCTCCTACATGAGACATTTTCCAAATTAAGTCAATCCCTCCTCTGTAGTACCCAAACTATATGCATAGAAAATTCTTCTCCATACAACTCCTAAATTAACAACCCCTAAGCAACTTTGTTCAGCATTTGGAAGGACAAGTAGAAAGAGAATGAACATGTATTTGGAATCAGGACCTGAGTTTAAATTGTTTGCTCTGATACTTACTTGTAACCCTGGGTAAGTCCCTTAACCTCTAGAGGCCTCACTCAGTTCCTTCATCTATAAAATGAGAGGGCTGGCCTAGATGACACTGAGGGTACATTGAAGCTTTAATTTACATCCACTTTGTGGACAACGGTCTTTTCATCTTTGCCTAAGAGAGGTTATTATAGACCCTGAGGTTTTTTTTGTTTTTCATTTTTGTTTTTTGTTTTGGCTAGGCAATGGGGTTAAGTGACCTGCCTAGGGTCACACAGTAAGGGTTATGTATCTGAGGCCACATTTGAACTCAGGTCCTTCTGAATCCAGGGCTGGTGCTCTATCCACTTCGCCACCTAGCTGCCCCAACCAGGAGTTTCTTAACCTGGAGGCCTGGAGCTTGGTTTAAAAGAAAAATTTTTGATAAGTATATGTCAATGTAATTGATTTCCTTTGTAATCCTAAATATTTTGTCTTATGCATTTAAAAACATTATTCTGAAAGATAGTCCACGGGCTTCATCAGACTGCTAGAGGGGTCTGTCACAGTTGTTTGTTTGTTTGTTTTTTGGCTGAGGCAGTGGGGGTTAAGTGATTAGCCCAGGGTCACACAGCTAGTGTCAAGTGTCTAAGTTCAGACAAGGTCTATCACAGTTTTAAGAGCTTAAAGAACCTCTGCATTAGAAAGAAGAGAGAGATTTCTTTTCCCCTATATATTTAGCCCTTGGCTTCTCATCTAGTTAGGCTAGAACTATTACCACAAATAAAAATAATAACAGACAAAAGAATGTCTTTCTCCAAAGTTCTGAAAGGTATGCATAATAAAAAAGGACACAAACTGGTAGTTGTCTTGTCTGGTCAATTATTGAAATATTTCATCTTCCTCAAAAGAAACTCTTCTAGACCAGGTCACTATAAGTAGAAGTTCAGCCTCCTGTCAGGCAGCCTGGCCTAATGATGAAAAGCAGGAGAGGGGGCTGGGGGAGAGGATGTGGGGAGGAGAAGGGAGTGGGGTCAAAAGATCTGGCTTATAGTCCCTATTTAGGCCTCATATTCTCTTAGGCAGGCTTAAGGAAAATCCCTTATACTGCCTGGAGAAAAAGGTGGATTAGATCAAAGGTTCTTCACCAGGAGTATAAGAATTTTTTTTTAAAAGTTGATAACTGTATTTCAATATAATTGCTTCCTTTGTAATTCTATGTATTTTATTTTATGCACTTAAAAAGCATTATCCTGAGAAGAGGTTCCCCTGGCAGTCATTAGATTTCCAGTCTGATTTCATCTTGGATTTTCTTCAGGATTTCATGAAAAATAAGATTAAACACTCACATAATTAACTAACCCATCTATCCCTGACTAAGCATCTTTCCTCTCCCCATCCTCTTAAAAAAGTAAGGAGGAAAGTCTAATTTCGGAGATAAATTCGACTTTCCCAGCTTCCCAGTTATGATGGAAACGCTGCCAATACGAAGCAGACAGGCTGTCACGATAGGACTAAGAAGTAACCTTGGAGGCGACGATGGCTCTAATCACATGATTTCTTGAAAGAAGATCAATGCACCCGGAAGAGAGCGGGTTGCTAGTCTGCGGTATTTACAATGCACGGACGGAACACGGGAGGTAAGGGAAAGGATGTCTTGCTGGCAAGAGATGTAGATTAGGTGCGAGATTATGAATGATTAAAGTTTAACTTTCTAGAGAAGTAGTCAGACCACGCCAAATGCAGATAAATTGTCCAGTCAATACCTGTGAATAAATCTCAAGGACGGCAAAAGAATCAGTACCGTAACAGTCCCCATTTCAACTCTGCTAGCTAACCACCATTGCTGCCGTCTAATCACTTGGCTGAAGCCTACTGACACTCAAGTCTGACTTGCAAGAAACAGAAAGTAACGTTCACAGAAGGCATTAAAACACCAGATAAGCTTGTTTCTTGGGCTGCTGCTTGAATTTCAGCCCAGCATTTGTAGAGCAAGTGTTACGAGCTGCATGCAAGAAGCCCGGAATCCGTAACCACCCCACCAGGGCACGCTCTTTGTTTTTCTCCCCCGCAGCCCGGAGGCCACCAGGGAATCATCCTGCAATGCCCTCCAGGCGGATTTCCCGCTATTGGGCAACTGTCCCAAGCTGATACCGGACTTAAGAATCCCAGGAAAGCCAGGAGGACCCCTTTTCAGCTTCTTGGCTTGTCCAAATCAGCATTGCAGCTCAGACCAAAGTGGAGAGGTTTAGAGCTGTGGGTTGGGAGTTGATAGAGTAAGGAAAGGCACCAGGAGGGGGAGTGTGCAAGGATCTCGTCACCCCGAGAGTTCTTGGGGCAACCAGAGGAGACTCCTTGCCCGTTCCCTATTACACTACTCAGCCCCAGCCCTGGGAAGCCGGGGTAATAATGCGCCCCCCATGCCCAAGCCTGGAGGGAAATGCTGTGAGACTTTGGGTGGATTGTGCCGGAGGCGACAAGCAGTGGTCGTAGGTAGCCGGGCACCTACCGTATCTGCTGGGCTCGCGACAGTAGTGCAGAATCGGCAACGCGTCGTCCTTGGCCACCTTTCCTCCCAACTCTGAGGAGACCTTCTCGCCAGCCAGCAGAGCCTCTGGGGGCGGGCTGGGACTGGGGCTGGGGCGCAGGCTACCACCGCCGCTGCGCTCAGACTCCGCGGCGACCCCGGTCTGAGCCCCCGGCTCCACCGGCCCGCCCGCTGCGGGGGTCACTACAAAGCGCTGGGACATGGCTCCAGGGAGGGAGCTCAGCTGCCAGAGGCTGGTGGCAGACTGAGGAGTCGCTGCTGCGGCTCCGGCCGCTGCTAGGTGCGCGCGGTCGGTCCTCACTACTCACCGGAGTACGAACCCCTAGAGCCCAGACTCACCTCGGTCACCGCGGCACGGGAGACTGAGCGATGCCGAGTTCTAGTGAAAGCCGAACGCTAGCCCCGCACATTGTCTGAGTGGAGGGAGTGGGGGGCGAGGGAGAAGGGAGAGGGAGGGAAGAAGGAGCGAAGGGCGGGGACACTGGCTGAGAGACCCCGCCCCCTGGTCATCAGCCCCAAGTGGAAAGCAGCGAGAGGCTCGAGGGGCCCGAGTCAATGGAGGAAGAGAAGGTGTCCGCTGAGGCAGAGGGGCCTGGGGATGGGCTAGGCAGGGATTGCGCCCGGGCTCCTTGGCGGGGATGGGGGGTGAAGGCATCTGATTGGAGACCGAGAAGAGAGAATTTGACATCCAACTTCTAGATAGATAAAGGAAGGAGGACGGAGGGGTGAAGAGGGAGCTAACATTAGAATAAGGTACATAAGAAAGTCCAAGGCATCTCCTCAAATGGTAGCTTCAGGACCGAGAGAGAAAAGCGAGGACTGCATCCCAAAGGGTTGGGGCTTCAAATGGGAGCTGTCTTGCCATTTGAAAGTTTCTTCCAATCAGAATCAGGGCATAAGAGGACATCATGGACCCTAAAGTGACCCTTGAAGACTTAAATCAGAAGTCTTAAGTCCCGAAAGTCATTTTTATTAACGTCATTAAGGTTTCTATGACGAGTTGTAGTTCTGTCATCCTAGAGGAAAAGGGAGAATGCCCCCACCATCCCCAGGGCGGAGAAAGGGGGGCATATGGCCCATTTAAATTTTATTTAAAACTTTGATTACCGTTATCGAAAGAGATACCAGTTAGGTAGCTTGGGGAGAAGGGATTAACTAACATAGACTAGCAGGTGGCAACCAGAGATTTTCCACAGGTTAAGGTAAGTGCTATTTTTAAAAAAGTCCTTTTGGACTAATTTTTCTTCTTTGGAGACTGTCCAAGGTTGTGGGTTTTTTTTTGTTGTTGTTCATATTCCTTCTATTCATTCATTTCTCCAACTAGTTAACTAGTTGTAGATACAAACAAAGGGTTAACTAGTTGTAGATACAAACATAACTTGGATTCTGCTGTTGTATGGAAGTTGCTGGAGGTCAATTAAGGTGGAAGAAAAAGGAAACGAAATTTAATTCTGCCGTTTAGGGGCATGTCAGAAGTTGTGGCACAAAGTTTTTCACTTAAAGGAAGTTGGTACTAATGGTCAAAAATGAAAATTAGAGATGATCAGTAGATTTCAACAATTCCCTGCTGTCTCCCAGTAATAGGGATAATGGAGACTCCTCAATTTGTAATTTTTATATGCTCTTTGTTGTACTGTCGGGAGCACATGGTAACACTGCACGTTTATATAATACTTTATGCAGAGTGTTTCAAAAGTCTTAATGCAGTATGAAGCTATTGAAGTTTAACACTGCTTTAAGACTTTTGGGATACCTCCTATATTGTTACATACTCTGAGAAACAATAATACAATATTTGTTCATTGCTTTGCAACCCTAGGGTATAATATTTTAATTGATAAAAAATCTCCAGGGTGTAGGTGTTCCCTTCAATAACATATATCCCAACATATCTACCTCCACCTCTTTTTTTTTTTACAGTATTGCTCAATTCTTTTTTATTGGTAACACATTTACTCATGATGCAGAATTCTTTTTCAAGGAGATGGAAGGAAAAAAGGATAACTGGGTCAGAATATACATAGATTCTGATTTTCTATTGCTTAAGATCACAGTCCCCCAGAGTCAAAAGCCCTTAGAAGTAATTTATCCCAGCCTTCTACCTAACATGAGAATCACATCCCTTGTTCTGACCATGTTCCTTCCCTCCTCAGGAAGCTGCAATGATTCCTTATTACTCCTAGGATAGTATACAAATTCTTCTTTTGGCTTTTAAAGCCCTTCACAGTTTGGCTCCATTCTATCTTTCCTGGCACGTTACAATTTCCTACCCCTCACACACACTACATTTTTGCCAACAGAATGTCCCATTTCATTTCCTGCCTCTGGGCTGAGAGTGCTCTCTCCCTCAACCTCCTCCTCTTGGACATTCTATATCAGCTCAAGGGCTAGCTCCTTCAAAAAGGCTTTGTTGTATTCACCTGCTGTTACACACTGCCTTGCCTGTGTAAGTGTATCTTGTATTTACTTACTTGTGTACATGATGTATTCCCCCAGAAGAATGTAAGGTCCCTGACCACAAAGACTGCTTCGTTTTGTCTCTGTATTCCCAGCATGTTTCTCAGTGCCTGGCACGTAGTAGTAGGAATCTAATAAATGTTTCTCAAGTTGATGGTGAATTGCCTTGGCTATCACCCCTTAATTGACTAATGCAGTCTAAGATTGTGCTGGTTAGATGCCCTCCAAACCTAGCAGAAAGCAATGAATTTCTGCCGGAACACTTTTAGTGGCGGAGAGTTCACCACTTCATGAAGTTGCCTTCTCCATTCCTGGACAGGTTTAATTGTCAGAACGTTTTTCCTTATATTCAACCAAAATTTGACTTCCATAACTTGCATGATGATGAATAGGCATTTAACATGAAGGGAGACAAAGACGATGAATCTAATGAGGGGGGCTTTTACTTGGTTGCTGGTATCTAAATGTGACATCCTTGTCCAATTACCACAAGTGGACATATTCTTGGATGTGCTGAACCTGGGTGATGCTTCCAGGCAAAAGTTGCCCCAGGGCCCAAGACCACTGCCAGTGGGGCTCCACCTCTTCTTAACCTATAATATTCTTGTTCATGTTTTCCCATAAATCCCACATATAGGTTCCACCCAATGTGTTGAAAGCCTCCCTTTGGTTCTTTTAATATTTAGTGGGCATTAGTATAGCATTAATTCTTCTCTTAGACTAAGTGACCAGCCCATATCTTTTTTCTGACAATAGAGGTACTTAATGGTATTTTTATGTCACTTCCTGTTAGCAAATCCTGATAGAGAATATGCTGTAGCCTTATAGTCTACCTTCGATCATGATTCTTCTGAGCCACATGGCCTCACTAATAGCTAATAATAATAGCTAGCATTTATGTAGCACTGTGCTAAGCACTTTACAATTATTACCTCATTTGATCCTCATAACAAGTCTGGGAAATAGATATTATTATTATCCCTTTTTTACAGATGAGAAAACTGAGGCAAATAGAGGTTAAGTGAATTGCCCAGGGTCACACAGCAAGGAAATATCTGGAACTGATTTGAACTCAGCTCTTCCTGACTCCAGTCCTGGTTCTCTATCCACTGTGCCACCTAGCTAGAATGTTGGTGTTATTAAACAGGAAAGGTTTTGCAGAAGCAAGCAGTTTCATTAAAAGTCCTGAGCAATTTCCTAAATGTGATCCAATCCAGTTTCCTCTGCCTGTTAAATTCTGAGTCATTAATGAATGAAGAGATATGACAGGATACTTCTCTGTGGAAGTGGGAGGTCCACAGATGTTAGACCTTACACATTTCTTATTTTTTCAATGTGTTGATCAGTTTTAATGATTATTTTTGCCTTTTAAAAATACTTTTTGTTATATAGGATGGCTTTCTGAGAGGGGAAGGGAAAGGGATACTGGGGATGACTATGGATAATGTTAGAAACAGAAGACATCAATAAAAACTTATTTTAAAAAAATTCTGAGTCTATTTTAATTGTACAGCTGCAGTGCCTGTTCAGGCATGTGTGTGTTTATGCTTATGTGTGTGTACACATATATATGTATATATATGCATGTATGCATGTGTGTATGCATATATAATAGATTGCCTATGCGATCAATTGTCATACAATCAAGGCAATATGCAATTTTTCAATCACTTCGTTTTTCCAATGTGGATTGTCAGGAAATTTCTTTCAAAGGACTATAGGTTTTATTGAAGGGGATTTGTAGTGTTCCAGGACTCAGCCCAATTAGTCCAATGTCTTCTGTGAGTAAGAACATTTACAGACCCTCTCCAATAGAAAGTCCTACTATTTGGGAAAATCCTCCATGGCACTGGCAAACACTCAGCATGTCTCCCTGTTTTATGTCTTATTTGAGGTTAAACTCTACAACTTGTTGAACATAGTTATCTCCATGGCAATAACTGTCAGAGGATCTTGATCAGTGCATGACTGACATCTAGTTTGAAGAGAACCTTTAAGGATGAATTTGAAAATATTTGATAAACAATAGATAAGTGGGATTTCATCTTCTCTTTTAGTTCTTCTCTTAGTTCTTTAATTGTGAAGACATAATTTACTTTAGGAAATCATCTGAGAACTGTTCACTTTCATCGAGAATTCTGCCATGTGCCCAGAATACTGTCATAAAGATTTTGCAGAAAAGAGAAAGATGGCATATTGTAGGTTGATAGTTGCTGATTTTATAGGATCATAGAGAAAGACATGTAGGGTTATAGGCTCACATTTGAGAGCTAGAAAACAATCCTATCTCCCTCATTTTACAAGTGAGGAAATTGAAGCCATAGAAGTTAAGAAACTTACTTAAGCATATACAACTTGTAATGAGCAGAGTCAGAATTCAAACTCGGGTCCTCTGATTTTTAAGTACGGAGATCTTTCTACTGCACCACAATAGAGGAAGGTTATCTTCTTAGTCACCACTCTTCTCTTTTTTATTTTCAAAAGTACCATCTGTGATCTTTTTCACTCCTTTGAAGTCTCTTCTTGGAGTGGTTTCTTGAAAATTGATTTCCCAATCCCTTAAAAATTGTGTCGCTTCTAGCTCAAGTTTCTCCTATCTGAACTTGGTTAGGTCTATAGCCATTCTTCCTAATTTCAACTTAGATTTCATTACTTTCTCTCAGGGTAATCTGGTACTTAGTTAGTGGAATCAAAATGTGATGTTTTTCTATCATTGATGAGGAGAGGCAGTGTGGTAGAGTGGAAAGAGTGGTGGATTGGAGCTAGCTTCAGATCCTAACTCTGATACATATGTATCATGTGTATGTGACTTTGGGCAGGTTCCTTATATAATAACCCTGTGTCCCAAAATGGAAATTTTGAGTTTACATGCACTGGGTTAAATCTCGGGGGTTTTTATAAATCACTTAAGGTCCCAATTCGAGGTTTCCCCTGGACACATTAGATTCTAGCTCACATCTAGACCTTTGTGAACAAGGTCTTTAGCCACCATATAAGCATCCAATAACTATATATCAAATATACAACACCCTTATGCTGCTCATCATTTTTCATTACCCTGTAATACTTTGCAAATGAGCTTATATTCTAAAGCTGGGCTGCCATTGATTTTCATGTGTTTGCTTGGCAGGGAGATTGAATATTTTCTGGCTGAAGGGATTTCAGATGGTGTCTTTTGGCCTCTTTGTTGCAGTGACATTGGTCAGACTTTTTTAAGAAGTGGTTCAGTCATATTCAATATCTTGACTGCTGTCTGCTCCCCTCCCCTCCATCCCCTTTCATTATGATGTGGACTTTTCTGCTGAGAAAGCAATTGAATCATGTCAAATACATGTGGTGGTTTTATCCAACTCATTCTAACTCATTGGATAGAACCCTGGGCCTGGAGTCAGGAAGACTTGAGTTCAATTCTGACCTCAGACACTAGCCATGTGACCCTAGATAAGTCACTTAACCTGTTTAACCAGTTTCATCAACTGTAAAATAGAGATAATACCAGCACCTCCCTGAAAGGATTGTTGTGAGATAATGAGATAAATGAGATAATATTTGTAAAGCTCTTAGCATCGTACCTAGTGGGTGCTACAGAAATGCTTATTCCCTTCCTCTGTGTTTCAGAATTGGCATTTTGTTTAAATGAATCAAGTTGCAATTTCTATAATCAAAGGCAGTCTCTTCCTTTCATTTGAATCTAATTTACACTGTAATCTGTTGTGCTGCCCTCCTTTGTTTTACAGTCATCTAACATAAAAGTATTTTGACCAAAGTAGTTTTAGTTTGGAAGATCTTATTTCTTCAGCCTCTGTCAGAGTTGTTGGTAAAAAAAAAACTGTGTAGGTTAGTGGATTTAGGGCCTGGAGTTCTGGGTTCAAATCCTGATTCTGTCACCTTGGGGGAGTCACTGAGACTCAGTTTATTCGTCTATAAAATGACATCATAATTCTTTGTCTACCTCCCTCACAGGTTTGATTTCAGGGAAAAAAAAATAGTTTGTAAACTTTAAAGCATATCTCTTTCACCTGGGAGGATTAGGGTACGTTTTGTGGAGGAAACTCCCAAGTTGGGTCTTGAAGAAAGAAGCTTTCAACAGGTGGAAATGAGGTGGGAATGAATTCTAAGCATGGTGACAGCCTGTATTAATGCACAGAGGTAGGAAAATAGAGGATGACATCATTGAACCACTGGTAGTTTAGCTAGGATGGAAAGTAGGGTTTATGAGGCACAGTATGAAATTAGTCTGGAAAAAAGGTAAAAGCCAGACTGTAGAGGGTATTAAATGCCAGGCTGAGTGAATTTTATTGTAGCTTATTGGAAGTCCAGAACTGCCAGAGATTTGTTTGTTTTAATCAGGGAGGTGACCTGGTCAGATCTGTGCCCTTGAAAGATTATTTTGGCAGCTGTGTGAAGAATAGTTCAGACCAGACAGGGACTAGAGGCAGAGTTAGTAGTTATAGGGCTGTAACAACAGTGTAGGAAAGATAGCCTGAAATTAGGCAAGCTGTTGCCTTTAGGTAAGAGTTAAAATCAACTCTCCCCAAGCCTTTGTTTGTCTCTAAAAGAGAACCTGTGAGCTGTCTTCCCATTTAGCTGCAACGTCCTTATGCTTCTGGTTTTACTTATGGTGAAAATGTCAACATACTTGTAGTTCATTTCATCCTGTAGTGTGTCAACTTCTTGGTTGTTAGATACAGGGTGTACTTTAAGAGGACTACAAGGTAAATTCATGTTTATAACTGGCCTAATAATGATAAGACTCAGCATCCTTGCCACCCTCTGTCTCTCCTCCCTTTTCCTCTGTGCACTTTTTACTACTATGCCATAGTCATTAAGACAGCTGAAGGGAGCTTCAAAGGACTGAGGGACCACTTTATATTTTTATCCATTCATGAGCATTGTCTATTTTGTAGGTTGGTCAATTTTGTGGCTCAAAAAATTATCTGGCTGCCAACATTCAAGTTATTAACTGGAAAGTAGGTATACTGGAAGAAGGAACAAGAGCGAGGGAGGGAGAGAATTTGGAACTCAAAATTTAAAAAAAACCAAATATTAAAAATTGTTTTTACATGTAATTGAGAAAAAGAAAAAAAGATAAATGAAACAAGGCCATTTACAAATAGAAAATAAAATAAAATGATAGAAAATTAGGTCTGTGAAACAGGCCAGATAAGAAAGAATCAGAGATAGCAAACTCAATAAACCAGTGTTCTACATATCCACAAATATAATTACTTGACAAAGAATTTCCTATTTGATAAGAACTTTTGATTTGATAAGAGAAATTTGGAGAGTAGCTTGACAGAAATTAGATTTATACTACATACTGTATGCTATGATAAGCTCAAAATGGATTATGCAACCTAAGGATAAGAAGTTACAACATTAAAAAAAAATGAGAAGAGAACTAGATCTCATACCTTTCACATTTATATCTAGAAGGAGAATTCTTAAAGAAGTGGAAAGAGGTGATCATGAAAGATTTTTTAAAAATTAGGTGACATAGGGACAGCTAGGTGGCGCAGTGGATAGAGTGCCGGCCCTGGAGTCAGCAGGACCTCAGCTCAAAGCTGGCCTCAGACCAAACACTTGACACTTACTAGCTGTGTGACCCTGGGCAAGTCACTTAACCCCAATTGCCTAAAAAAAAAAAATTTAGATGGGATAACATTGAAAAGCTTTTGCACAAACAAAATCAATGCAACCAGGATTAGGAGGGATGCTATTTACTGGGGGAAAATCATTGCATCAAATATCTCTGATAAGGGTCTGAGATACAAGTCATCTAGGCAATTAACATAGATACATTCCAAAGAGCCATCCTCCAATAAATAAATGGTTAAAAGATATGAATCAACAGTTCTCAAAGAATTGGTATAAACAGACATAGAAAAGATAGCTCACTAATAAAAAGAAAAGTGCTAATCAAAACAACTCTGAGATTTCATCTCACAACTATCATATTGGCAAAAAAGATAAAAGGTGGGAATAGTCAACATTGGAGGGACTGTGAAAAGATATGCACTGATATGCAGTTATTGGAGCTGTGACTTGATCCATCCATCTGGAGAGCAATCTGTAATTGTACTGAGTCCACTTAATCTACTCTGCAAAGGACTAGTTGAACATGTTTGATTGCATCTTTATACCTCTTCTGCAAAAAAAAAAAATTGTTTATAATGTACCTGTACCTCTTCATTGTCTTTTAGATAATCTTTAACTTAAATCCCTCTCTGTCCTTCTATTTGTATGAGCCCCTAAATGATCATCATTGTGTTTAATAAGGGTCAAAATGAGAGGTAGGACTTCTGGGTCATATGACCAACAAGATGGCAGACTTGATATTTTCCCTGAACCTCATGACTTTTCTAAAATAGGAATTATGTGCAAGAGATGAAGCAATTCTAGGTCTCTCCACAGTCTAGGACAGCAAGAACCTAGACAAGGTAAACAATCTGATGAACTAACAAGAGAGAAAAATCCATAACCATAGTCAAACAGACTATAGTGATTTGTCCAGGTAATCATTTAATATAACCAAGTTGGATTTATGTCAGGATTGCAAAGATAGTTCAATATTTGGAAAATAACAAATATAATTAACCATGTTTTAAAAAACCTTAAACCACATGATTATCTCTCTTATTATTTTTTGTTTGTTTATTTGAGGCAATTGGGGTTAAGTGACTTGCCCAGGGTCACACAGCTAGTAAGTGTCAAGTGTTTGGTCTGAGGTCAGACTTGAACTCAGGTCCTCTTGACTTCAGGGCCGGTGTTCTATCCACTGCGCCACCTAGCTGTCCCTAAACCACATGACTATCTCAACAGAAGGAAGAAGAAAAAAAACCCCTTTAATAAAGTACAATACTCATTTATGCAAAAAATCCTACAAAGTATAGGCATAGAGGGACCTTTTTTTTTTTGGTGAGGCAATTGGGGTTAAGTGACTTGCTTAGGGTCACACAGCTAGTAAGTGCCAGGTGTTTGGTCTGAGGCTGGATTTGAACTCAGGTCCTCCTGACTTCAGGGCCGGTGCTCTATCCACTGCGCCACCTAGCTGCCTCAAGGAACCTTTTTAATATAAAAAGTTTTTATCTAAAACCAAAAGCAAACATCATATTCAATGAGGATATACTAGAATTTTTCCCATTAAATACGGGAGTAAAGCAAGCATACCCTCTTTCCCCATAATTATTTGATATCATTTTGGAAATGCTAGCAATAGCAATAAAGCAAGAGAAATTTAAGGGATAAAGAGGAAATAAACTATCCCTATTTGCCGATGTTATGATGGTATACCTGAAGAATCCAAGGGATATTAATTGAGGCAATAGCTTCATCAGTTACAGTGTATAAAATAACCCTCCTCCCAAATCAGCTGCATAATAACAAAATCCAAGAGGCAGTAGTTGAAAGGGAAATTCCATTTCAAATAACTACAAAATAAATAAAGTATCTGAGGATTCATCTACGAGAGCATACAAAAGACTTGTCTGGATTTCAACCTGTTTATCATCTCATGCTTTCTCGCCCCTACATAACCAATCTTTTGCCACATTCTGCAGACTTTAACTTCATAAGATCTCTCTTATATGCTGCAGTCTGACACTCTGCCACCTCCACCATCCTGGTGTAGGCTTTCATTACCCTCATGCCTGGACCATTGAAATACCCTTTTGGTTGGTATCCCTCCCTCAAGTTTCTCCCCACTCCAGTCCATCCTCCACCCTGGCTGTCAAACTGGTCTTCCTAAAGTGCAAATCTGACCATTATCACCTCACCCCACCCCCATTCAATTAACCAGAGTGATTCACCTGGAGATAATCAAAAGAAAGAAGACACTAAAATTAAGGGGATCAGAAAAAGCTTCCTGGAGAAGGTCAGGATTTTAGCTGAGACTTGTAGGAGTGCAAGGAATTGCTGAGGCAGATGTGAGGAGGGAGAGCTTTCTAGGCATGGGGGATAGCCAGGGAAAATGCATGGTGTTGTAGAGAGATGGAGTGTCTTGTTTGAGGA
This sequence comes from Phascolarctos cinereus, assembly GCF_003287225.1. NCBI lineage: Eukaryota > Metazoa > Chordata > Mammalia > Diprotodontia > Phascolarctidae > Phascolarctos > Phascolarctos cinereus. The sequence goes on from NW_027555847.1 coordinate 395,730,053, forward strand.
ATAGCTAGAAGGTCAATGTCAGGGGATCACAGAGTTTTGGGGGAGGGGCTTAAGGTTTAAGAAGACAGGAAAGAATGGGAAGAAGACAAGTTATGAAGGGCTTTGAATACCAAACAGAGAATGTTATTGTTGATCCTGGAGATGATAAGGAGCCCCAGAAGTTTACTTAACAGGGGCATGAAATGTTCAGACCTGCACTTTAGAAAGAGAGCTTTGACAGCTGAGTGGGGGGGGGATGGATTGGAGTGGAGTTTAAAGGATTAGCCTGGGAATCGAATTTCTACTTATAATATTGCTTCTATGAAAAAAATGCATTCTAAGTTGTAAATAATGGCTTAATAAATGAACTCTTGGAACCCAGAACATTGTAACCTTGTGACTGCCTGTATTCTTTGAATTTCCTTCAAATTGAAAATCTGTTTTGCCTCTAGTCATTACAAAGTCTCTTGATAAATTTTCTTCCTCTTCCTAACCAAACTTCTGAGAGCTCTTGTCAAAGAAGATTCACTTTAAAGGACAAGAAAACAAATTAGGCCATACATTTCCCAAACCCTTGAGGTCTGAGAGAAGTAAGTCATTAGAAGGCTGTGGTCAGTAATGCTTCCTACATTTGTTTGTTTTTGTGGTTGCCATGGGATCTAGAGATACCCCTGACACCTGAATGAAGTCCTCATACCATCTGTTCGACTTTCACCTACAACTTTGTTTCCAAAGAAGTTCAGCACTGAGTGCTGGCTAGCTCTTGGGGGTTATATGATTTGCCATAACCCAAACTGATCCTTTCTGCTTGAAGATTCTATGACTTGGAGATTACTTACCTGCTCTTTCTCCTCTCTACTCTTTCTTTTTCCTGCTCTGCTCTAGCTGCTAGACAGCCAAATCTCTCAGATACCTTTTGGTCCTCCAAAGCCCTCTTTGGTACTACATTTTAGCTCTTAGTGCTCCAAAATTATGCCACTTTTTTTCTATATGTAGAGCTGTCTTCCCCTCTTCTCCTTCCTCTCCCCCCCTCCAATCACTTCCAAGCAGAACTCCCAGTTTTCCAGACTGATCTTAGCCTGGTTTTAGAAGACAATGATCATATAAACTCATTCTTACTCAAGTGTTTCTTGGGTTAATTGTATTTTTTTTAAAAAGGAGTGCTGTTTAACCTATAACAATGACTAATGAGGGGAGGAAGGGGGAAGGGAGGACACTTCTGGAGGTAGAACTAAGTGAAGACTAGAATATAGGTAATGTGAAAGAGCTATGAATCTATCCTGCCTGAGACTTCTGCCTTTCATTAGAAATAACTTTATGTTCTTAGAAAGACATTGTTTGAAACAAGAATTGGGCCACCCTCTACGAATTACTGAGAACTAGTAATTAGATGGATTCTGTACTCCAGAGAATATAATTAGGAATAATGGGCATGAATTACTGGGGGGCAGAATTTTCCTAAATAAAAGGAAGATTTCTCCCCTGCACATAAGGGTGGAATGTGATGCCCTGCAACGTATGTGGAAATGTTCATTTCATTTGGTGTTTGCCATGTTCAGATATAAAAAATTAAAATTATGGTAAAATCATTCATTCATTCTGTCAGAAACTAAGAACTCTGAAATTAAAATGCTTGAGAAAAAAAGGGAGACTGGCAGGAATTTCTAAAGAAACAGTAGTTAGCTGGATCTTTGAACATTCATCTTTGCTGTCGTTAGTGGGATCCTTTTAGTGTCAGAGCTCTCTGAATCCCCATGCTGCTGGCTGCACTGTAGCCCAAGAGAAGAAAGACAAATATTTTGCAACCACAGCCCAAGAAACACACACACACACACACACACACACACACACACACAAACACTTCATGCACACATACACATACACACATTCACATGCATATACATATAAATATACACACACATACATATATGTACATGCACCAGCCATAGGGAGGCACTGAGAATTTCCACACAGAGTAAGGAACTCATGGGTACAAAGACTATTGCAGCTGACCTGGTTGGGAGACTCATTGCAACTCTTCTCTTGGCCAATTTTACTGCACTGCTTCCTCCTGCCACTACAGAGTATCAGCCAATTTGAGGTAATGCTAGCCAGCTCCTTGTTACTGAAGCCCTTCCTGAAGTAGCCCGTGGTTAATGGCTGCTTGGCAGACAGGAGACTAGCAGGTGATGCTCCTGGGAACAAGGCAGCACACATTGTGGGCACAGGATACTCTCTCGCTGTGGGGTTCTGGCTCCACTGCTCTGCCTCCCTGCTGCTGGCACATTCATTTAACAGAGATTGAATGAAAGTACCTATTATGTGCTGTATACTATGTTAGGCACTGGGTAAGCTTACGAAGATAATGAGACTGGATCATACATGCATTTTTTTTTATAGGAGTGCTTTGTAAGAAGAGTTCGAGGAATGACTTATAGGAGAAGGTTGTGGTGGTGTGTTATGGTAGTCTGGGGATCCTAGATATTTTTCCTTCCGGCCCCTCTTTGAGCCCACATCTGTGTGTGCAAATGGTTGCTGATTCTCTGGGAGGGGTAGCCAGGAATACTGCAGTTATGGGTTCCTAGGGTGATCTGGGAGAATGCAAAATTTTGTTGCTGTACTACTTCAGAATTCCCATCACTGGGAGAATTGAGAGATAATGATCTATGTTTCTGATGTATTGATCACTGTGCCAGTTGAGCCCCCTCCCCAATCCCTGCCCCACCAAGATTCTCCAGTGATGAAAGAAGAGGCAGGAAAACATGTGGTTTTAAGAGGCAGTAATATAGTTTGACTGGAGCCTAGGGTATGTGGTGGGGAGGAGTTGACATTAGATTGGAATGATAGGTTGAAATTAGGTTATAAAGGGCCTGGAATACTAGGCTATGGAGACTTTTCTTTTTTGGAGCAGGCATTGGAGAACTATTGATGTGCTTTTTTTTTTTGGAGTTTTTATTAATATTTTCTGTTTCTTACATCACTGTAATTACCTGATGCCTCCCCCTCCCTCTTCCAGAGAGCCATGTCATATGACAAATATAATTTTTTTTAGAGAGTAAAAAAAAAAGTCAGAACAATTGATTGATTCATTGGAAAAACTCTAAAAACATGTACAATGAGTAAAAGTTTTGGACTTCTCACTTCTATGAAGGGGCAGGTTGGGGATATATTTTAATCTCTCTTCATTTGAGTCCCACTTTATCTTTATAATTTTGTTACATTTACTTTTGATTTTTTGGTGTATAGTTTTTATTTCCATTTGCATTGTTGTGGTCATTGTGTATATTATTTTCTTGACTTTGCTTATTTCACTCTGAATCAGTTCATGTAGATTTTTCCATGCTTCTCAGTATTCATCACATATCTTTTTTTTAATTTTAATTTTAATTAATTAATTTTTTTTTGCGAGGCAATTGGGGTTAAGTGACTTGCCCAGAGTCACACAGCTAGTAAGTGTTACGTGTCTGAGGCCACATTTGAACTCAGGTCATTCTGACTCCAGGGCCAGTGCTCTATCCACTGTGCCACCTAGCTGCCTTCCTACATATCATTTCTTATAACACAGTAATATTCCCTTAGATTCGTGTACCACAGTTTAACTGTCCTCCAGTTGATGGTATCTATTTTGTTTCTAATTTTTAACTATTGCAAAAAGAATGCTATAAATATTTTGGAGCATATAGGGACTTTTTTCTTATCAATGGCTTTCCTGGGATATAAGCCCAGTAATGGAGTCTCTACTTTAAAGGATATAAATAGTTTAGTCACTTAATTTGCATAATTCCACATTGTTTTCCAAAGTGGTTGTACCATTTCACAGCTCCACCAATAACGTATTAGTATGCATGTACTTCCCCAACTCCTCAAATATTGACTATTGCAATTTTTTGTAATTTTTTTTGCCAATTTACAAGATCTGAGTTAAAACTGGAAGGATATTTTGATTTGCATTTCTCTTATTTTTCTTTTTTTACTAATTAATTTATTTTTAGTTTCTAACAATCACTTCTATAAGCTTTTGCGTTTTAAATTTTTCTCCCACTCCTTCCCCACTTCTCTCCCCAAGATGGCATGCAATCTGATATATGCTATACATATGCATTACTATTAAACATTTTCACATTAGTCATGTTGTAAGGAAGAATTAGAACCAATAGGAGGAACCACAAGAAAATGAAACAAAACAAAACAGAAGGAAAAAAAAGAGCAAATTGTATGCTTCCATCTGTATTCAAACTCCATAGTTCTTTCTTTCGATGTGGATAGCATTTTCCATCATGAGACTTTTGGAGATGTCTTAGATCCTTGCATTGCTGAGAAGAACTAAATCTATCAAAGCTAGTCATCATACAATGTTGCTGTTACTATGTACAATGTTCTCCTGGTTCTGCTCACTTTACTCAGCATCAGTCCATACAAGTCTTTCCAGGTTTTTCTGAAGTCTGCTTGCTCATCATTTTTCATAGCACAATAGTATTCCATTCCATTCATATACCACAGCTTGTTCAGCCATTCCCCAATTGATGGGCATGCCCTCAATTTCCAATTCTTTGCCACCACAGAAAGAGCTGCTATAAATATTTTTGTACATGTGGGTCCTTTTCCCATTTGTATGATCTCTTTGGGATACAGCCCTAGAAGTGTTATTGCTGGGTCAAAGAGTATGTACATTTTTATATCCCTTTGGGCATAGTTCCAAATTGCTCTCCAAAATGGTTGGATCATTTCACAACTCCACCAACAATGCATTAGTGTTCCAATTTTCCTACATCTTCTCCAACATTTATCATTTTCCTGTTTTGTCATGTTGGCCAATCTATTAAGTGTGTTGTGGTACCTCAGATTTTGATTTGCATTTCTCTAATCTATAGTGATTCAGAGCATTTTTTTCCATATGATTATAGATAGCTTTAATTTCTTCATCTGAAAGCTGCCTGTTCATGTCCTTTGACCATTTATCAATTGGGGAATGACTGGTATTCTTATAAATTTGACTTAGTTCTCTTTATATTTTAGAAATGAGGCCCTTATCAGAGACACTAGTTGTAAAAATTCTTTCCCAATTTTCTGCTTCCCTCCTAATCTTGGTTGCATTGGCTTTGTTTGTGCAAAAACTTTTCAATCTAACATAATCAAAATTATCCACTTTGCATTTCATAATGTTCTCTACCTCTTGTTTGGTCATAAATTCTTCTGTTCTCCATAAATCTGACAGGTAAACTGTTCCTTGCCCTCCCAGTTTGCTTATAGTATCAGCCTTTATATCTAAATTATGAACCTATTTTGACTTTATTTTGGTATATGGTGTAAGATTTTGGTCTATGTCTAGTTTCTGCCATACTTTTTCCAGTTTTCCCAGCAGTTTTTGTCAAATAGTGAGTTCTTATCCCAGAAGTTGGAGTCTTTGGGTTTATCAAATAGTAGATTACTATAGTCATTGACTACTATGTCTTGCATACCTGGCCTATTCCATTGTTCCACCACTCTATTTCTTAGCCAGTAACAACTAGTTTTGATGATTGCTGCTTTATGATACAATTTAAGATCTGGAATGGCTAGGCCACCTTCCCTAGCATTTCTTTTCATTAATTCCTTTGATATTCTGGATCTTTTGTTATTCCAAATGAATCTTGTTATTTTTTTCTAGCTCCATAAAATAATTTTTTGGTAGTTTGATTGGTATGGCACTGAATAAGTAAATTAGCTTAGGTAGAATTGTCATTTTTATTATTTTATCTCAGCCTACCCATGAGCAACTGATGTTTTTCCAGTTATTTAGATCTGACTTCATTTGTGTGAAAACTGTTTTGTAATTGTTTTCACATAGTTCTCGGGTTTGTTTTGGCAGGTAGACTCCTAAATATTTTATGATGTCTATGGTAACTTTAAATGAAATTTCTCTTTCTATCTCTTGCTGTTGAGCTTTGTTGGTAATATATAGAAATGCCAATGATTTATGTGAGTTCATTTATCTTATTACTAGTGATTTTGGAGCATTTTTCCATTGTATTGTGAATACTTTGCTATTTGTTTTTGAGAACAGTTTGTTAGTATTCATTAACCATTTATGTATTAGGGAATTAGTCATTGGTTTTCCATTACTTCAGGTATTTAGGCAGATGCTAAGTGACTGCCTTCCAGGGATGCTCTGGAAGGGAATCCTACATATATTGACTAGGAATCTAAACTAGATGACCTCTAAGTTTTCACTCCAAACTAAGAAAATATTTTCCTGTGGGAGATTTGGACTGCCTTCCAAGTCTCTGCATGGCATACATTTATATAAATAAGATTGGCTCAACTTTAAAATATACATAAATCTCTAAATTCCAATATTTCCTTTGTGGCAAAGATTCTTGATTTTTTTTTGTATTCGTGTGTTATAGGACACTTTGTCAGTCTGGTGAAACCTAGAGACTCCTTTTCAGAATAATGTTTCTTAAGTGCATAAAGTAAAATACGTAAGACTACAAAGGAGATTAATAATCAAAATAAGTTCAGGTTAAGAATTTCTGCCTTATAGTTTTTTCTTTTTTTTTTTCTTAAACTGATAAGGAAAAAGGCTGCACCTACAAGAAGAAATTAATAGAGGCCTCTTGCACTCATAAAGGAGTTTAAAAATAAAGTGTCAAGAGTATGTCAAGAATTGAGGCAAGAAAAGTTCATAAAAAGGTTCTTGGATCAAAGCAAGAGAAGGAATTTTTTAAAAAAACTGAAAACAGTTCAGTGAACTATAGGAGACATAAAAACAGAAAAACCCCAATTCTATTAAAACAGTAGAATCTTAGATTTCTTCAAAGTCATATAATTAAATTTGCTACCGGTAACATATCACCCAGTTTGGAATACATAAGCACTGTCATCAGTTCTTACCCTGCTTAAATATTTTGCACATAATAGCTTGCACAGCAGACTGAAGTACTTTTTTTTTTGGTAAGTTTTTTTAAAGGCAATTGAGGTTAAGTGACTTGCCCAGGATCACATAGCTAGTAAGTGTCAAGTGTTTGGTCTAAGGCTGGATTTGAACTCAGGTCCTCCTGACTTCAGGGCCGGCGCTCTATCCACTGTGCCACCTAGCTGCCTCCTGAAGTACTAAAAAAGTAGAGGAAGAAAACACAAACATTGAGTTAACCTGCTTTTAAATTTTAGAATAGGAAACATGATACTTAATCCAATAAGTTTAATAATAACTGATTTTTTAAATAGGGCTGTGGTCAGTTTGGAGACACAGATGAGGAGAGTTTGTATATGGAGAAATAAAAAGAGAAAGGGCCAAGTGCAAGTGAAGAGATGTGGGAAAGAAGAGGAGAGACAGGGAGGAAAGGGAAAATGGAGAAGGGAAAGAGGAAGAAGAAAGACTGTAGAAGAAACGAAGAGAGGCAAAAGGGTGATATTGATAGACACAATTCAGTGGAAAGATTAGAGAGAAAGGAAGGCAGGCAGAGAGGAAAAGAGGAAGAGAATGGATTGACAAAGAGGAGAATAAAAGCCTTTTTAAAAGCAGATGAAGCCAAGCATGGTGGTTCACACTTATGACAGATTTCTTGAACTTGGGTAGTCGTAGTGGGGCTAAGTCAATCAGCTCTCTGCACTAAGTCCCATGCCAATCACTATAGAATGGGGGGAGGGAAGGAGAGAAGAGAGACACCAGGCTGCTTAATTGACCCAGCTCAAAAACTGAGCAGATTAAAGCTTCCTGGACTATCAATAGCATGATCCATCCATGAGTGGCACTTCCAGCCTGAGTGAGATGGAGTGACCTGGTCTGTAAATAACTTAGTAAGGGGGTAGAGCCAAGATGGCTGAGTAAAGACAGGGACTCATCTGAGCTCCCAAATTTCCCTCCAAACAACGTTAAAATAACACCTCAAAATAAATTATTAAGTGCTAGAACTAACAAAAGGACAGGGTGAAACAATTTTTCAGCTGAAGACAACTTAGAAGGTCAGCAGGAAAGATCTGTCTCACTGGGGTAAGAGCAGAGCATGGTCCAGCACAGGCAATCCCCAGCAAGACAGAAGCAGGCGAAGCCTCAGAAAGCCAGCAGCAGGTCTTGGGAGCAACTGAATCAGAGGCTTCCAGCCCTCCAGCCCACAGACGTCAAAGAGGCCAGACAGCTGGTCAGGAGATTACAGGGACCCTTTGCTGGCACTGGGAGTGGGACTCAGTTGCACTGCCCATTCACAGTTCTGGCTTGTAGTTCCAAGGCAAGGAGGAGCACTAACAGGAGCAGGGACTATGGTCAGCATTCCAGGATAAGAAAAAAATAGTACCTGTGGTCATTCACAGACCAGACCACAGGCCAGGAGAGCAGTGACTACAACTCTCCTTAGATGATACCACCTTGGAAGAATTGAAAACTTTCAGACCCCCAGAACTAGCTCTGAAAACAGCAGCATAAAAAATCTGAAACTTGTGACAGTTCCCCCTCCACTCCAGGAACAGAGCCAAATTTTATCATAAAGTTAAAGGTTAAGAAATACGCAGAAAAAAAATCAGCAAACAACACCAAAAAAAGAATCTAACCATAGAAAGTTACTATGGTGATAGGGAAGATCAAAACACAAACTCAGAAGAAAATGGTGTCAAAATAGCTACATGCAACTCCTCAAAGAAAAATGTGAATGGGTCTCAGGCCCAAAAATAATTCCTGGAAGAGTTCAAAAAGGAGTTTAAAAATTAAATAAGAGAGATAGAGGGAAATTGGGAGAAGAAATGAGAGTGATGCAAGAAAATCATGGGAAAAAAAGAGTTAATAGCTTGGTATAGGAAGCACAAAATAATACTGAAGAAAATAAGACCTTAAAAAACAGAATATGTCAAATGGTAAAAGAGGCACAAAAATCCACTGAAGAGAAGAACTCCTTAAAAAGTAGAAATGGACAATGGAAAAGAAAATAGAAAAGCTCATTGAAGAAAATAATTCCTTAAAAATTATAACCGGGCAAGTGGAAACTAATGCCTCTGAGATATCAAGAACAATAAAACAAAATAAAAGAATGAAAAAAAAATAGAAGAAAACGTGAAATATGTTATTGGAGAAACAACTGTCCTGAAAAATAGATTGAGCAGAGCTAATTTAAGACTTATTGGACTATCTGAAAGCCATGATTAAAAAAAAAGCCTAGACATCATACCACAAGAAATTATCAAGAAAAACTGTCCTAATATCCTAGAACCAGAGGGTAAAATGGAAATTGAAAGAATCCACTTTTTTCCTCCTGAAAGAAATCCCAAAATGAAAACTTACAGGAATATTATAACCAAAATTCCAGAGCTTACAGGTCAAGAAAAAAATATTGCGAGTGGCTAGAAAGAAACAATTCAAGTATTGTAGAAACACAACCAGGATAACACAAGATTTAGCAGATTCTACATTAAAGAATCAGAGGGCATGGAACATAATATTCTAGAGGGCAAAGGAGTGAGAATTGCAACCAAGAATCATTTACTCAGCAAAACTGAATATAATCCTTTTGCGGGTGGGGGATGGATATTTAATGTAATAAAATACTTTCGAGCATTCCTGATGAAAAGAGCAGAGCTAAATAGAAAATCTGACTTTCAAATACAAGACTCAAGAGAAGCATGAAAAGGTAAACAGGAAAAATGAACCATAAAGGATTTGATAAAGTTAACTGCTTACATTCCTACATGGGAAGATGATAACTCCTAAGAACTTTATCCTTATTAGAAGTATACATAGACAGAGGGCATGGGCATGGGCATGAGTTAACTATCAAGGGATAATATAAAAAATTAAATTAAATTAATGGGTGAGAAAGAGAGATGCATTGGGGAAAGAGGGAAGGGAGAGATGGAATGGGATAAATTATATCAAGTAAAGAGGTGCAAAAGAGCTTTTACAATACAGGAAAAGAAAGGGGGGTGGACAATTTTTGAATCTTACTCTCATTGGAGCTGGATCAGAGAGGGAATAACATACACACTGATAGTCGGAGATAGAAATCTGTCATATCCTACAGGAAAGTAGGAGTGAAAGAAGACAAGTGAAGAGATGGCAGATTGGAAAAGGCAGTCAGAAGCAAAACACTTTCAAGGAGGGACAGAGTGAAAGGGGTGTGTGTGTGTGTGTGTGTGTGTGTGAGAGAGAGAGAGAGAGAGAGAGAGAGAGAGAGAGAGAGAGAAAGCGAGAGAGACAGAGAGAGAGACAGAGAGATAGAGAGAAGAATAAATGGGGTGAGGGGGCAGTAGGAAAATACACAGTTAGTAATTATAACTCTGAATGTGAATGGGATGAGCTCATCCATAAAACAGAAGCAGACAACAGAGTGGACTAAAAACCACAATTCTACAATATGCTCTTTACCAGAAACACATGTGAAGCAGAGAGAACACACAGGCTGAAGGTAAGGGGCTGGAGCAGAATCTATTATGTTTTAGCAGAAGTAAAAAAAAAAAGTGTGAGTAGCAACTATGATCTCAGACAAAGCAAAAAATAGGTCTAATTGAAAGAGATAAGCTGGGAAACTACATTTTACTAAAAGGTACCATAGACGATAAAGTAATAGCAATACTAAATAGATATGCACCAAATGGTATAGCATCCAAATTATATTAAATTTAAAAGGTTTTGCACAAATAAAACCAATGCAGCCAAGATTAGAAGGAAAGCAGGAAACTGGGGGGAATTTCATTTCTCAGATATATAGAGAGCTGAGTCAAATTTATAGGAATACAAGTCATTCCCCAATTGATAAGTGCCCAAAGAATATGAACAGTCAGTTTTCAGATGAAGAAATCAAAGCTATCCATAGTCATATGAAAAAATGCTCTAAATCACTATTGATTAGAGAAATACAAACTAAAACAACCCTGAGGTGCCACTTCACACCTATCAGATTGGCTAATATGACAGAAAAGGAAAATGACAGATGTTGGAGGAGATGTGGGGAAATTGGGACACTAATACACTGTTGATGGTCTTGTGAACTGATCCAACCCCTCTGGAGAGCAAGTTGGAACTATGCCCAAAGGGCTACATGGATCTGTATCTCAAGGAGATTTTTTTTTTTAAAAAAAGGAAAAGACCTATATGTACAAAAAATATTTATAGTAGCTTTTTTTTTTTTGTGGTGGCAAAGGTTTGGAAATTGAAGGGGTGGCCAACAATTGAGGAATGGCTGATCAAGTTATGGCATATGATTGGGATAGAATACTATTGTACTATTAGAAATGATGACCAGGATGGTTTCAGAAAAACCTTGGAAGATTTAGATGAACTGATGTAACATGAACTGAGCAGAACTAGGAAAACATTGTGCATAGTAACAGCAATATTGTGCAATGATCAACTGTGAATGACTTAGCTGTTCTCAGCAGTACAATGATCCAAGACAATTTCAAAGAACTTACTTTGAAAAATGTAACCCATCTCTGTATAAAAAACTGATGGAATCTGAATTGAAGCATACTTTTAAAAAAACTTCATTTTTCTTGGATTTTTCTTTTTTTGGTCTGTGCTTTCACAACATGACTAATATGGCAATATGTTTTGCATGACTGCACATGAATATCCTAATCAAATTGCTTGCCTTCTTAATGAAGGGGAGGGGAGGAAGAGAGGGAGAGAATTTAGAACTCAAAATTGAAAAAAATGATCAAAATTAATTTTACATGTAGAAAAATAAAATATTTAAAATCTATGAAAAAAATAAACGTGTATATTTTGTTGTGATCAACTAGCATCATCATACACTCTTGATTTACTGAAGAAGGCCCTCCTATTTTTTGCGTGTAACATTATGCCAGGATTTTTTTGAGAAAACTGAATGAAAAGAATGGAGAGAATAACCCAAGATGGGCTTTGGTGGAAAATAAATTATTTTGGTTTGAGTAGTACTTTATGTTTTATTCCCCTTTTCCTATTGTAAAAAAGCAAAGAGAAAGAGTACTAGAGCTCACCTCATCATCACCTCTTGAGAAATATTCACAATTTCAGGGTATTAATTCAAGTACCTTCTTCCTTTAGAGCCCAACTCTGATGCTCCTTTATTCTGTGGAAGTAACCTTGGATTCTCTGACCTTGACATGAAGCTTATTGCTCTACAAAGGCTCTGGAGGAGGAACCATAGACATAGACTGTAACTATCATGTTATAGACTGGCTAAAGGGCAACAAATGAAAATACAGAGCAAGAAGCTCCCACATGATAATTCTTTCCCTCTGCCCCCACTAGAAAAAACCACAAAGAACAGAAAGCCACATTATCTCCTGGTTGCTTCTGGCCATTGGCCCTTGTGCAAGGTTGGTATTGAAGGAGGACTCTTGGGTCTGTACCATCTGGGTCTGTGTCAAATGGGCAAGATTCAGAATCTGGATTTCCTGACTTCCCGAATCTAAGCTGATGACTGAGAAATCTACAATAATTGCTGAAATTCCTCTTCTTTCAATATCAGCATGAAAGTAACCCCAGCAATTGCAGAGTTAAAAGGAGTTGGTGAGGAACTGGAAAGGGGAAGAAGGGAGAGCCAGACACCTTTGCTAGCCATCCATAGCAGGGAGATCAGAGAAATGAGCAAATATAAATATTTTTAAATCAACTCTAATATGATGAAAAGATACTGCGGATTAAGAGAATCCTGGGATAACACCCCAAAAATAGAGAACAATACTGTAATAATTTAAAAAAAAAGAACCCCAGAAAAATGAATGTATTGGATGCAAGGACTCCAACAGTGGATGGTAGGTAATTGCTCACAGAGAGCTTGGATTAAATCAAGAGAAGACCAGGACAGCAAGACCCATAATAGCAAAAATAACATTTAAATAAAAATCACATTTTTAAATCAACAAAAATCTGCCCTCTCTCATTCCTACCCCGCTTCACTGACAACAAAAGAAAAACAAAATTGTTTTAAACATATTTGGTCAAGCAAAACAAATTTTGTTTTTTACCAAGTCGTTAACATTGTATAAATTGTTTTCCCAGTTTTGTTCACTTCACTCTACATCAATTCATTCAAGTCTTCCCAGATTTTTTCCATCGTCATTTCTTATAGCACAATAATATACCATCACATTTATATAATTTGTTTAGCTATGCTCCAATGATGTGCATCCCCTCAGATTCCAGTTCTTTGCCACCTCAAAAAGAGCTATAGTTTTGTTTATCCTTAGAGTTTGTTCTTCCTTCATCTACTATGCATCTAATGTTCTCATCTCCCTTCCCTATCATCCCTCCTTTCCCTATCTCCCTTTTCAGTGAAATATATTTCTGTACCCAAATCTCTCTCTCTCTCTCCTTCTCTCTCTCTCTCTCTCTCTGTACTCTTTCTTTTGACCAGTTCAGATGAGAGTGAAGTTCAAGTACCCTGTGTTAGTCTCACCTCTTACTCTTTGTTGTATAGACTTCTTTCTGTGAATCCTGATTATGTGAAATAAATTTTCTTAACTTCCTTTCCCTCAGTCTATTCTTCTTCCCCTTCTTTTCTATTCTTTTAAGATTATAAAGACATAACAGAACCATTCCAAAGCCTTTCTGTTTTAGTAGACTCCCTCTATTGGACCTGATCATAATAAGGTTCAGAGGGACATATGACTCATTGTGATTTTTTTCCCTTGGATTTCCTGATCAGGATTTAGTTTAGTGCATTTTCTAGACCTGGAGGAGGGCAATATCTTTTTGGCAGAAGAGAATACACTATACTTCCTCCTGCTATTTCATCATCTTGGCTCCACTCAAAAAAATCACTTTTATTAAATATGGAAAAACTAGAGAGAAGCCCGGCTAAAGACTTTAAAAAATGGCTGGAATCTTCCAGATTCACAGGCTTGATCTGGATGGAGATTTCAACAAGCTTAATTAGGGTAGTTCTTTTTATTCAGATTTCCCTTGGGTCTCTAATTTAAAGAATTATGTAGGTCTCCAGGTAATTATTACAGATAAAGGGGTTCCACAGGCTGGCTAAATTCAAACTGTGGTCACTACCTAGCTGAGCAGTAGTTGGTAGTTCTGCTGGCTGGATTCAGACGGTGGTTTCCATTCTAGCTGAAAATGAGGAGTCCCTTTGTTCATTCTGCCTTTCAATATAATGTCTTCCACAATTTTTTTTGAAAATCTCCTACAAAGTGATATAAAAAATGAAAGAATAAATAAACAGGAAAAATTACAGTTCTTGAGGAAAAACTAGGAAAAATAATGAACTGTTTCAGAGTTCAAAAACCTTAACAAAGTATTAAGTCACCTTGAGAAATAGAATAGAGAAAATAATTCAAAATGCAATAAACCAGAAGGCAAGAGAAAAAGTTTGCAGCCAAGAATCACTTACCTTGCAAGGCTGAGTATAATCTTACGAGGAGAAAAATGTACCTTTAATAAAACTAATGATTTCCAAGTATTACTGTCACAAAAGCTAGAACTGAAAAGAATCTTTGAAATGTAAACAAATGGTACAGAAACCAAGAAAGGTAAACAAGGTTGAGCATGAATTTGATAAATGATAATCAAATACCGACATCCTGAATAGAAGAAACCATTGTTTCTTCATATCCTACCATCGTTAAGAGTCAGTGAGGGAATAAAGAAAAATAAACTCAGCATCTGGATCCTTAGAAAAAAAGAGAGAAGAAAAGGAAAAGAAGATATAATCCATTGTTCACTGAAAATCACATCTTAGCACATAATTCATAAAAATAATTGTAAAATTCCAGAGATTCCAGGTCAAAGAAAAAATTTTGCAAATAGCCAGAAAAAGAAAGATCATGTATCTGGTTAGAATCAAACCAAGGAGAGATAAAACTCAGAAAGAAAACCACAGATCAATATGTTTCACAAATACTGAATATGCAAGATAGAATATTGAACAATCAATCAATCAGTATTTTTAAGAACCTACTATGTGCCAGTCACTGTATTAGTCATTGGAGATATACAAAGAATGAAACAATAAAATAATAATAAGAACTCTATAACAATACATTAAAAAATTACTCACTGGCTTTGTACTAGGACTACAAGGTTAGTTCAATGTTAGGAAGATTATAAACATAATAGATCAGATTAATAAAAAATAACAAAATTGAATTAGATTATATCAATAAATATAGAGAGTCTTCAACATCTATATTTAAAAAAGCATAAGAATAAATAAGCTTTCTACAGATATGATTAATTCATATCTAAAATGATGGACTTTTTTTGCAACAAAAAACACTAGGAGTAGTCCATTTCCCCCACTGTTATTTGACATTATTCTAGAAATGCTAGTTTTAGCAATAATTCAAGCAAAAATAAATTGAATAAATTATTGAGAAGATAGGAGTAAAATTATTATTATTTTAAAAAAGATGTGACTGCTTACTTAAAGAACTCCACAGGCTCAATGAAAAATGTACTACAAACAATCAATAAACAGTTAAGAATCCATCTAAAACAACAGTCTTTATGTATATTGCTAAGAAAACTCAGCAGGAAGAATTTTTTTTTCTTTTTGGTGAGGCAATCGGGGTTGTGACTTGTCCAGGGTCACACAGCTAGTAAGTGTGAAGTGTCTGAGGTCAAATTTGAACTCAGGTCCTCCTGACTCCAAGACCAGAGCTCTATTCACTGCACCAAGAAAAAATTTAAAAGAAGAAATTCTGTTCAAGATAACTACAAAGTATATAAGATATCTGAGAGTTAACCTACCAAGATGTACTAAGACTTATACGAATACAACTGCAAAATACTATTTACAGAAATAAAAGAAGACATAGTTAGAGAGATAGTCACTGTTCATGGATGGACTATGACAAACTAAAGGTGATTACTACCTAAATTAATTTACGTATTAAGTGCCATAGCAATCAAATAACTAAGAAATCATTTTACAGAGCTAGACAAAATAATAACAAAATTCAGTTGGAGGAACATAAGTTCAAGAAGTTCTAGGGAAATAATGGGGAAAATTAGTAATAAAATGCACCTAGCATTATCAAATTTCAAGCTAGAAGAACCAGGAGAATAAATTATATAACAATAGTATTGTTAGGAAAGACTTGAGAATCCTCATCAACACAATGCCTAATCATTACTCCAAAGGACCTAAGATGAATCTTGCTACCTGTTTTCTGATAGAAATGATTGACTCAGGGAGCAGATACGTGTGTGTGTGTGTGTGTGTGTGTGTGTGTGTGTGTGTGTGTGTATTTTCATCAACGCCAATCCAGGAATTTGCTTTGACTGATTATTCATATTTGTTATGAGGGTTTTTCCCCCCTCAATGGGGAGAAAAGAGAAGAGGAAGTAGATTTATTTAACTGAAAAAAAAATTTAATGGATAGATAGTTCTCAAAAGAATAAATGTAAATTAACAACGACCAAATAAAAAAAGCTCCAAATTACAGTAAGGGAAATTCAAGTGAAAATAACTCTGAAATTTCATCACACATTCATAATTTTAAAAAATGAAAATATTAAATTTTAGAGGGTGTATGGGAAGATAGTCACTCTAATACACTATAGAACTATGAGTTGCTCCATTCATTCTGGGGGGGAAATGGAATTACGCAAAATGTTCCATGCCCATCTGAATTATCCATTCAACCTTTTATGTCTATCTCTATCTTTATTTGGTCAAGAATTCTCTCTCTCTCTCTGAATCTGCAATTGTGAAAGGTAATACCTTTGCTTCTCCTTTAATTTGTTTATGATATGACCTTTTATGTCTGTGTCATGTATTCATTCAGAACTTATTATGGTATATTGAATGTGATATTGGTCTAAACCTATCTTCTTCCAATCTGCTTCCCAATTTTCCTGGCATTTGGTGTCCTTGGTTTGTCCAACCTGCTGCGGTGTTCAATTGATTGGGAGTATTGTGTCTCCATGTTTTCGCTTATCTCCCTTTCTAATTTTTAAACCAGAATTGGGGACTGCAAATCAAACTAAGAAGGAAGAAAAAAGGAGCAGAGCTGCTATCTAGGCAGGTACAAATCTGTCACTCTGTTTCTTAGCTCCATTGTCTCTAGCAATGATTTAAATAGAGGCTATATTCTCTTAATATATATAAAATGAAATTAGTGTAGCAATCAAGAGTTCTAGCTGCTCTTAGTGCAGTAGACCGAGCCCAGAACTAATCTTCTCCCTCACTGGGGTGGTTACAATTTTGCTAGTTTGGGGTCTTATGGATTATTCTGTACTACCAAATCCTGAAATAATTACAAAATTATTTTAAATTTCTTTGGCATTTATTTTATAGGGTGTTGGTATAATTATTTTTATAGGATTATAGACTCAGAGCTCAAAAGGATCTTAGAGATAGTCAACTTCAGCCTGCTCATTTAACTTGCGTTTTAAATTTTTCTTTTAATTTTGAACTTGACAAATATCAACAAATACGAACATTTCCACATGCAAAGAAGAACAGAAGAAGAGGACTGCTCTGCTTGACTATGTCTCTTCAATCCTCTCATTTTACAGATGAGGAAACTGAGGCCCAGAGAGACTGAGTGATTGCCCGCAGTCACACAGACAGTAAGGGTCTGAGTTGGGATTTGAACCCTGATTTTCCTGATTCCTGAATCCAAGTGCAGTAACTCATTGAGTATGCCATGATTCCTCTGGAAAGGCTTCAAGTATGGGCCTGGAAACAAACTGACTGTCTGTCTCCATGTAATGTATGTATGTAATTACTAACAGGATCAATCCAAGTAAGTGACAGGGGCTCATTACTTCAGTGTGTTGAATTGTCAACTGTAGCAGTTTTGAGGGACTTTGAGGGTAGTGATCTCTGTAGGGGAAAGAAGTGCTCACACTGAGGAAATCACAGATCCTTGAAGTATTGACATGTTGAAATATAGTGTCTCCTTTTATGAATGACAGTGGGAAGAGCCCAGTGTTTTTGATTGCATGGATCCCAACTGTTTGTTTTTCTATTGAATTATATTGCCTCTTGGACAATTTCCTATTTAAGTTTCCTGCATCTTTTTTTTTTTTTTGCTTTTTAGGCAATTGGGGTTAAGTGACTTGCCCAGGGTCACACAGCTAGTAAGTGTCAAGTGTTTGGTCAGAGTCTGGATTTGAACTCAGGTCCTCCTGACTTCAGGGCCGGTGCTCTATTCAGTGCACCACCTAGCTGCCCCTGCATCTTATTTTTAAAAGCTGGTTCATTTGGTGGAAATAAAGCCTTGCATTCAGTAACCTATGGTATGCTTTAATTGAAGACACATCTCCTTATTAAAGGTTTAATAAAGATTCCTGTAACAGAGGATATGATTTAATTGTTAAGCCTATTTTGGTAATAAGCTTAGGGGGCCTCTCCAGGAAATAAGTGCTTGCATATAAACATAATAAGGCATGTACTTTGCTTTGCCCAGTTGTTGAGTAGGGAACTTTTCACACTTTTTGCTACTGTCATATGGTATAATGTTATATGATATTGAACAGAGTGAAACTAAAATGCCTCGTACATGAACATGATGATATGTGATTTTGGAAGTATGAAAAACTCTTGGTATAGAAACTCTCTGCATCCAAAACAGAACCTCAATCCTTCTAGGAGTGGCTGGAGGCACAGAGAAATCCAGAGGTCACAAAGTTAATTGTCAGGAAAGATATGTAATCAAGTTTTCCTGACTCCTAGCCCAGCACTTTATCTACTGGTGTCTGGTTCTTTTACAAAATCTCTCATACATTCATTATATTCAGCATAATGTACATTTATGTTTTTATTGTTGTTGTTTTTGTAAATGTCATTTTATTTTAAACCAATTTTCCTTTTTTTAAATTAATTTATTTTGAATTATCAACAATCATTTCCAGAACTTGTTCAGCCATTCCCCAATTGATGGACATCTCCTCAATTTCCAATTCTTGGCCACCACAAAAAAGAGCTGCTATAAATATTTTTGTACACGTAGGTCCTTTTCCCATTTGTATGATCTCTTTGGGATACAGCCCTAGAAGTGCTATTGCTGGGTCAAAGGGTATACATATTTTTATAGCCCTTTGGGCATAGCTCCAAATTGCTCTCCAAAATGGTTAGATCATTTCACAACTCCACCAACAATGCATTAGTATTCCAATTTTCCCACATCTTCTCCAACATTTATCATTTTCCTTTTTTGTCATGGTAATGTACATTTGTTAAGAAGGTTCTAGAAGTGATACATTTTGATAGGTTGTAGGGGTACAAAAAAATGAAATGAAAGGCCCTGCCTTCAAGAAGCTTACGTTTTAACAGAGGAGATTGTTATTCTATGTTTTAATTTTTATTCCTAGTATTCCTTTGTATTTCTAGTGCCTATGACAATGCCTCATACTTTATAGCTGCTTAATCAATATTGATTGGATTGTATATGAAGATAGCTTAGAACGTGAGAATTATAAAGGAGAAATCTGAGGGAAGTGATAACCTAGTTTCATTAACACCATGTTCCAATTAATTGAGCTAACCTCTGAAAATGGAAGAAATATGGAGGTGGAGGGGAAAATATCTCTTTATGGATCCAGCACCTCCCTCCCAGCTCTGTTGTGAGGATCCAATGAGATAATATTTGTAAAAGGCGCTTAGCACAGTGCCTGTTACACAGAAGGCTCTATAAAAATGCTTATTTCCTTCTGTTCATTTTCCTTCTATAGCACATTTCAAGAATTCTACTTAGTGAAGTTGATGTGAGTTGACCCCAATTATCATTTTTTGCCGTTGTTAAATTAAAAGTTTATTGATTCCTTTTGTTTCTATAATACAATAATTTCTGGATATAAACTGTCCCTCCAACCCCAACTGCCCAGTGAGTTTTTTTGTAACAAGAAAAAGCAGATAAGCAAAACCCAACAACAAAGTGAGCACATCTGATAGTGTATGCCATGTTCTGCACCCTTAGCCCCCCACCTCTCCATTTTCTTTGCCTGTTCTCTAATACTGTTGACCTTGATTTTCATCAGGGGAGCACAAAGCACTTCACACATTCACTCATTTATTCTTACTCAGAGGAGGCTTGTAACCAGATGGTTAGAAATTAGCTCACAAATTTTTTGGTAAGAAAACACATTATGCTGCCTTCTAAGGTGTAGAAAAGATGTTATCTGAAAGGATAGAGGAAATTCACACCATGGATCCTTAAAGACAGAATAGTTGCTTAATTGGTATTTCTCTACATGGCTTGCATCCTGTCTGATGCTATGGCTGTTTGATACTGCGGGACCATTCCTGAGGATGAAGATAGAGATGGGGGAAGGGAGAGCTATCTCAATATTGCAAACCAATATTATAGAGTTCCTCTCTACCCTCTTACAACTTTGTCCTGGCCCCAAGGTTACTTGTCATTTCTGATTTTTTCCTGTCAATTCCCATTTCAGACAGGCCAGTGGATGAACCTGTCCATGTGCACAGAGAGGCAACTGGGAATCACATACAAATCTTCACCTTCTTTGGCCATTAACTTCGCAATGTACAACTGCTTAGTGGATGAAGTCTTCTACTCTGTTCTGGCTCTGTTCTGTGTGTGGTTTGGCATTGCTCTGTTAAGTCTGAAGAAACCCTGTAGCTCAGTGAGCAGTGCTTCTAGCAAGAGCAAGAGAGATTGTGTAGCTCTAAATGCCAATATTTATTTTCATTAGCAGATCTTGAGCATTGATGAAATTCATGGCTGCCTTTTCAAAACACAGGAAGTCTCCAGGCAAATGTCTCTATTTTACATTCTCTTGTTGAACCAAAATTCATTATCACTGAACTCCACAATTCGCCAATTTTCCCCATTCTCAGGTGGGAACACACACACACACACATACACATGTGTGCATATATATACATGTATGCACATATATACATGCATAAATGTTTATGCAAGTGGGAATTAGAGACATATGATTATGTATATTCAACTGGGAATATATACATGCACGTTCCTACTTGAAAAAAGATAGATATGTATATATCTGTGTATATGTATGTATATATGCTCATATATACAAATATGTGTATATGTACATATGTATGTGCACACACATATAAAATGTACATTCAGTTGGGAATTATAGATATATTATGATGTATATTCAACTGGGAATTTACATAATATGCATAAATTCCCACTTGAAAAAAAATGTGTATATATATCAGTGTATATACGCTCAAATATACACATGTGTATATGTGCATATGTGAATGTACACACATATAAAGTGTATATTCAAGTGGGAATTATGGACATATAATTATATATATTCAACTGGGAATATCTATATGTGTATATATAGACATACACATGCACATACACACATTCCCACCTGAAAAAGATATATGTATATATATTTATATATATTGATATATACATACACACACTTGGGGTGTCCCAAAAGTCTTAGTGCAGCATTAAGCTAGTAAAGTTTAAAATTTCATGAAGACTTTTGGGATACCCTGTATGTTAAGTGTATGTATATTAAGTATATTAAGTGTATGTATAATAAGGTGTATGGTCTAAGTTCATCATTTTTCACTCTGACAAAAGGCTTTGTGTGACATGATCAACTTTCCACTTCCCTTTGATCATAGGTTATTAAAGTTCATTCTCCCAGAACTCTCTGCACGGAGAGCTGTGGAGAAGGAGGGGGTCCTCTTGGCTCCCACAAAGCCAGGCTGCCATCCTATACCTGAGGCTTTCCAGCTCTGCTTGGTATACGGAGCAGGGTCAGTGTTCCCCTGCAGCCTTTGGCCTCGTGCTGCACTGGCCACAGTGCCAAGCCAGTTTCCCCTGTGGCCACTCAGGTTCCCTACTTTTACTGAAAATCACGTCAACAAAAAGTTTTTCCTTAGCCAGCACTCAGTCAGGAATGCAGCTGTTGTGGGGCTTTCCAGCAGAAGTTCAGCATGAGCCAGACCACCCTGGGGTCCTTCTGGTAGGAGGTTTCTGTGGATTCCCACAGAGGCAGCCTAAGGGTAGGATCACAGGAGTGCCAACATCAACAGAGGGGGGACCCTAAAAATCTTCCCTTACCCTGGAAAAGAGACTGAGAGTATAATACAATGTTCTCAAATACATTTCAGGCACAAAATGTACTGGCCCACGAATTCAGTGGGGAGATGAAAAATGTTTGGGGTCTTTATTGTGGCCATTCTTTTGTATTTATTCACATATACACATATTAGGTGTGTAGGTGGTGTTGTGCTTACAGTGGAGGGCCTGGAGTCAAGAAGACTCATCTTTCTGAGTTCAAATCTGGTCTCAGACTCTTACTACTTGTGTGACCTTGGGCAAGTCATTTAACCCTCTTTACCTTAGTTTCCTCATCTATAAAATGAATTAGAAATGTCAAACCACTCCAGTATCTTTGCCAAGAAAACCCCAAGTGGGGTCATGAAGAGTCAGACACATCTGGAAAAAAACAAACAAAACAAAAACCTGAATCTGAACACATAGATATATAAATATAGACATATGTATACACACATACATATGTGTACAAAATAAAGACAGTACATTTCATGTGTTCCCTTCCTTATTTATAGTTATTATTCTTTTTTTTTGGGGGGGGAATTGGAGTTAAGTGACTTGCCCAGGATCACACAGCTAGTAAGTGTCAAGTGTGTGGTCTGAGGCCGGGTTTGAACTCAGGTCCTCCTGACTTAAGGCCAGTGCTCTATCCACTGTACCACTATAGTTCTTATTCTGTGGATCTTTTATACTACACCAAAAATGGCAATTATTTTCAGGAGGCCAAATTGAGGATACTCATAGAAGGCTCTTTTCAAGCCAGTTCCTGCCCTTGGTGCTGAATGCAGCCTGGGTCTCCTTGGCAATCACTCACTCCAGGTAATTTGGGGGATAGCTACGTATATTCACATATGGGCTTCATTTTTAGCAGATAGTGGATTGTTTGGTTACCATCCACGGGTCACTTGATATTCTACATGACAGATTAATGACTACTCCTACTTGATTACAAAGTTTTTTCATGACTTCAGAATGTGACCGAGTTTGGGAGAGGGGAGTCATCAATCAGTGATCATTTCACTTTTCCAGTTAAGACTCCTCAGTCTCTAAGGGATCCTGGTCAGTGTGGCTTTAGGTCCTTTCTTGGTGATGCCCATTTACTCCTTTTTTTGTGAATCCTGAGGAAACAGATATGTTTTAAAGCTCTCATGAAAGTTTCATGAGAATAGTGGGCAAAGTTACGTGTAAATTACCTTTGCTTATGGAACTCACATAGATCCTCAAAGGCTTTCAAAGCCACTGTTCATGCAGCAACCATATTCTCTTTGATAGACTGTAGTTGCAGGAGACCATACTGAAAATACTCGCAGAAGTGAATTACTTTCCCAGTGACCTGGGCAAACCATTTAATCTCTGCTTGTCTCACTTCACTTATCTGTAAAATGGGGATAGTGATATTTACTTCTGAGAGTGTCTGTGAGGATAAAAAGTGACAATATCCATAAAGCATTTTGTAAACCTTAAAACACCATATAAATACAAACTATTGTTGTTGTTGTTTTTATCATCATAATCATCTTCAATACAATTTTTTTTGGTCTGCAGTCAATCAATCCACAGGTATTCATTGGCAGCTCACAACTTTTTCACCCTCCTAGATGACCTCTAAAGAACTTTCTGGCTCTAAATCTATGACCCCACTCCTTGAACTCCTACTATGTAAAAAATATCTAGAAGCATTAATTACAAAATTAATTACAGGGTTTAGATATCAAAAAGATTCATGTAACTTTTTTTAGTCTGCTTCTATGATTTCATTGGTTTAGGTAAATTCTCTGTTAGGAAACACTTCAGCCAACAAAGATTAGCAACTATTCTGCAATTTATAGTCTTGGAGAAATACCTGGGGCACTCAAAGGTTAAATGACTTGTCCAGGGTCACAAAGCCAGAATGTCAGATGTGGGATCTGAACTCATGTCTTCCTGACAAAGGCTCACTTTGGGGGCATTATAGGGTGTTTAGAATTGCTTTTATGAGGATCCTAGAATCTACCAAAGGCCAGGGTCCCTGAAACCCAACCCCTGAGTGAACTTGAACTAGATGAAGACCCTGGAACTGACTGAGGCTTCCAAGAGTTCTCTATGCTGTATTGGTGAAAAGCATTTCTGGGTTGACCTAATCCTAGTCTTGATTCTACCATAGAATGGCTAAATACTGTGTAAACATATTTTATATATCTATATATCTATATCTATCTATGGTATAATCTCGATCTCTATCTATGTATCTATCTATCTAAAGTCTCTTTCAGTTCTCAGATTCTATGATCTCAGTGGCATGGGGACCTTACTGTGAGGAACTTTCTCTACCATTGTAGATTAGTACCTACTCTGCATTTTATAATCTTAGTTGCTAGAGGTACAAAACAGTTAAATGATCTGCCTAGGGCCATTAGAGCCCTAGGCAAATATCACAGGTGGGACTTGAACCCATGTTTTTTTCCCAACTACAAGGCTGGCTCTCCACAAGAAGGCAGATTTCAGCTCAGCTTCCTAATGATTACAGCAGCTTAAAAAAAAAAGTGGAATTGGCTGCCTCAGGAGATAATGATCTCTCACTGGATCCTTATTAAAATGATATTTGCCAAGCTGTTATTGAAGCCCTGTCCTAAAGGACTAAAAAGTTAGCTTAACTGATGATGCGGTTCTGAAAAAGATATTTGGCTAGCAGAACAGATAAACAGAGAAAATAGGATGAATGTCAGAAATCCTTTGGCAAAAGAAGTAGCAAAGCTTGTAAGCAGTTTAACTACAGAGTGTGGAGAACCACAATGAACATAGATTGATTGACAGGGCATGGAGAGTACTTCCAAGAGTGGCAAGAAACATGGAAGGGAGACAAAGAAAGAGGAAGGAAGGGTGAAGGAGGATTTTGAGGTGAAAATGAGAGAAAACCCAGGTCACTTTGGTTTTTCTTTTCTTTTTTTTAAGTTTAACACAATTTACTACTTGGCATTGTTTGTTACATTTTCATGTCTCCCCAACTAGATAGTAAGTTCCTGAGGAACGTGTTTCATATTTCTGTGAATATCTCTCATTTCTCTTTTTTAAATTACATTTTTATTTTTCTCAATCAAAAAAAAAACCTTGCCTTCTCTTCCTTCTACCCACCTCCTCTCCAACCTCTACTCTGACTGAGAAAGAAAAACACAACCCTGTTATAAACATGCATAGTCAAGTAAAACAAATTGCTGCATTGGCCAGGTTGGGGGAAAAATAAAAAAGGTCTCATTCTGCACATTGAGTCCACTACCTTTCTATCAGGAGATGAGTAACATGTTTCATCTTGAGTCCTCTGAATCATGGTTGGTCATTGAATAAGTTCTAAAGCCTTTCAAAATTGCCTGTTCAATAATATTGTTATTGAATAAATTACTCTCCTAGTTCTCCTTATATTAGTCCAAATCAATTTATACAACTCTTCCCAATTTTTTCTAAAACAATCTCTTTTTTTTATACAGTATAATTTTTTTTTTTTTGCAGTAGAATTATACCCAGCACATTATATCATATCGTTGGGACTTTCTTTGTATTTCTTGATAAATTTTATCACTTACATTTTGATAAACTAGCCAAGAAAGGCAACATGACATAGTGGATAGAAAGTTAGCCTTGGAGTCAAGAAGACTTGGGTTTTTGGTTTTGTTTTTAAGAGACTGGGCTGGAAGTTCAATGGCCATGCATTGGTCCAGTTCCGCTGCAGAAGCTTTGACCCAGAAGCTTCTCATCTGGGTTGGTTTGCCCCTCCCTAGGCAGCCTGGTGGAGTCCCTTCTAGTGGCTTTCTATTTTTGGCTTTAGCCCTATCGTTGTTTAGAACTTCCAAACTCAATCAATCCACCAGCCTCAGCCCCCCTTAGCAGCAGGGATTATTAGCATACACCATCACGTCCAGTAAGATTTAGACTTAAGACTAGCCTCGGACAAATACTGGGCTATGTAGTCTTGGGGAAGTCCCTTAAACTCTCTGTATCCCCAAGCAACTTCTAACAATGTAAGTTGCATAGTAACAGCAATATTGTATGATAACCAGCTGTGAATGACTTAGCTATAGCAATACAATGATCCAAGACAATTCCAAAGGACTTATGATGGAAAATGCTATCCATCTCCAGAGAAAGAACTGATAGAGTCTGAATGCATATTGGAAGCATACTTTTTTCACTTTTTTGTGTTTTTTTTTCTTTTCGTCTGTTTCTTCTTTCACAACATGACTAATATGGAAATACGTTTTGCACGATTATACATATGTAACTAACTAGAAATTATTTACCATCTTGGGGATGGTGGAGTTGAGGGAGGGAGAAAGGAGAAAATTTGGAACTCAAAATTTTTAAAAAATGAATGTTAAAAATTGTCTTTACATGTAATTGGAAAAAAATAAAATATTATTCGAAAAATAAAATTGTAAGTTGCAGAGCAGAAATTGATTTGCACTGGTAGAGAAAATTCCTACACTAATGAGATCACAGCATTTGAGAACTGGAGGAGACCTCAGTGTACATAGTATAAGTATTCTATGTTACAGAGAGTTGTTGATCTGCATTGGTGGAGGAAGTTTTCATACCTGGGAGATCCTTACATTGATGAAATCGGAGATAAAAATACAAATCAATAAAAATCTATCCAAAGATATAGAAGAGGTCATTATGAATTATATGCAGGGCTCGTGGAGACCCTTACTTTACAGTTACACAGCATACCCACCAGAACAGTCTAGGTGAGTAGCTTTTCACCAGGGTCAGAATACTCAAAGAACAGATAGATTATCATGACAGCTGTGAAAAGGAGCAAAGGTTCATCCCCATCATGAATCTTGGAAATGACCATTTTTAAGTTTACAGCATTTCTGTAATGTTGCTGTAAACCTTTACTATTCAGCCTTTTCTAGCCTTTGAATTCCTCACCTTGCCGGCAAATTCTGACCTACTTTTTGTCATGCAAACATGGAAACTTTAGCTATCCGACCTGGCTGTTTCACTTGACACACGGAGACCTGATCTCTGCCCAGCATTTTCATCCCCCTTGTTCCCCTGGGATAGTTAAGGTTTCCTAGGCTTAGCTTCTTACTTGCTTCCTTCCCTGACTCAGTTATTAAGTGATTCCAAGATTAAATGATGATTTGTGAAGTATGGTCCCAAGTCATTCCTTCAGTGCCCAGAACTTGAGAGACCCGTGTTGAACAGGTCAAAGAGACTTGAAGACCAATTTGAGGAAGGGAACCACAGTGGGGAGAACACACAGCCTGCCTTCCCATCCTGTCCCATCTTCCCCATCCCCCAACACATGCATAGTGCAAGGGGCTTATAGGAGACCTTGTGTCTTAAAGCCACTCTGGGAGCACATCAGTTATCAAAACCCAGCAAAAAGGAAGCACTTCTAGCTCCTGCCTTACCAGCATACCTGCAAAACAGCAGCTGCTACTGTCCAAGTTCCCTATCAAATTCACAGCTTCGTGGATCTGGTTTCAACTGGGGCTTTCATACTCTCTTTCACAGGTAATAGGTTGTCAAGATATTTGAAAGTAGGCATGTAAGAGGGGATTTAGGAGTTATAATGGTATGGGAGGAAGGAGGGGAATTCGAGATCAGGTTGCAGGATTACAAGAGATGCCTACCTATGTCTTTCTATTAAGGGTTGGCTTGAATGCTTCCTAATTCAATGGCTCCTGAGGTCTGTAGGGATTCTATGAGTCAATGCTTTTCTGAGTCATTTAGCTGAGTACCAGTGTTGGTGATCCTTTCAGGGATATATTAATAACTAGCCTTTATATGAGCAGCTAGGTAGCACTGGGCTTGGAATCAGGAAGACTCATCTTCCTCCTGAGTTCAAATCTGGCTTCAGATACTTCCTTTGTGACCCTGGGCAAGTCACTTAACCCTAGTTGTCTTAGTTTCCTCATCTGTAAAATGAGCTGAAGAAGGAAATAGCAAACCACTCTAGTATCTTTGCCAAGAAAACCCCAAATGGGGTCATGGAGTCTGAAATGACTGAATAACAAGCATTTACATAGCACTTTAAGATTTACAAAGTGCTGCACTTTAAGGTTTATAAAGTACTTTACATATTATCTCGTTTGAGCCTCACTACAACCCTGTGAGGTAGGTGCTTATTATCCACATTTTGCAGTTGAAGAAACTGAGGCTGAGAGAGGTTTCTAGGGGGAATTACTGACTTCTGCCTTGCTTTGTACTCATTTATGTCCATCTCTTGTCTCTTTCCCTTCTTCCCTCTCCTCTATTCCTTTTTCTGCCTTCTCAGCCTCACCCCTCATCTAGGTCCTGACTGTTGAACTCCATCACTAATGACCCCCTCCTCATCTGAGAAAACCAGTTATAAACATATAGCCATGTTTTTCTAAGATATTTTCTAAACTTTCAAATGCCACATCCTCCCTGAAATCTTCCCTTATCCCCCCAGCCAGAAATGACTTCTTTTTTTTGCCCTCTTCTCCCTCTATACTCTCTTACTTAATGATCTCATCAATTCACATGGGTTCATTGTTTTTATGAAGATTATTTTATCCAACCATAACCTCTCTTCTGGGCATCTAGGTGGCACTAAGGATAGAGTACTGGTCCTGGAATCAGCAAGTCTCTCCTCAAGTTCAAATCTAGCCTCAGATACTTACTAGCTGTGTGAGCCTAGGCAAGTCACTTAACCCTTTTTGCCTCAGTTTCCTCATCTGGAGAAGGAAATGAAGTATCAGTCCATTATCTTTGCCAAGAAAATCCCAAATGGGGTCATGAAGAGTTGGACAAGACTAAACATAACAATAAACCTCTCTTCTGACCTCCAGCCTTGTATCACCAACTGCATATTAGACATCTCAGACCAAGTATCTCCTAGGTAGCTCAGACTCAACATATCCAAAAAAGACTCATTATCTTTCCCCTAAAGCCTCTTCTGAACACCATTATACTACCAGTCACGGAGGCTTCCAACCCAGGCATTATCCTTAACTTCTTACTCACATTTATCCCACATATCCAATCTGTTACCAAGTTTTGTTGTTTTCACCTTCATGGCACCCTTTGCATATGCACCCTCTCTCTGTTCACTCAGCCACCACCTTGTGTACAGGCTCTCATCATCTCACACCTGGACTATTGCCATAGCCTTCTGGGTGGTCTCTCCATTCCATTCTGCCCTCCACTCAGCTGCCAAAGTGATTCTCCCAAAGCACCTCACTACTAACAAACTCCAGCAGCTCCCTGCTATATCTAGGAACAAACATAAAATCTTCTCTCTAATTTTTAAAGTTCTTCACAAGTTAGCCCATTCCTATCTTTCTGGTATTCTTATATCATTGCTGTCCACACACTCTATAATCCAGCGGCACTAGCCTTCTTGCTATTTTGTACATACAACACTCCTTCTCCTTGCCTTTGGGCTGGTTGTCCCCCATACCTAGAATGTTTTTCCTCCTCATCTTTGCCTCCATGCTTCCCTAGTTTCTTTCAAGACTCAGCTCAAATCCCAGCTTCCACAGGAGGCCATTCCTAGTTTTCTCCATCCACTAGTGCCTTACTTCTGAGGTTATCTCCCATTTCCTTCTCCAACTCATTTTACAGATGAAGAAACTGAGGCAACCAGGGTTAAGTGCCTTGCTCATGGTCACTCAGCTAGTAAGTGTCTGAGGCCAGATTTAAACTCACAAAAATGAGTCTTCCATAACTCCAGGTCTGGTGCTCTATTCACTACATACCTAGCTGCCAGTATAGAAGGGAATATTATGAGGTAAGGCTGGAAATGTAAATTATTGCTCGATTGTGTTAGGCATTGAATTATTCAGTAAGCAAAAGGGTGTCATTGATTTTGGGTCAACGTGTGACATAACCTGATGTATATGTAAGAAAAGTTGTTTTAGCATCAGTAGGAAGGATAGATTTGAAGGAGAGGGAGAGAGACAAGGGGAGAGAGGAGGGAAGGGAGGGAGGAGGAGAGAGAGAGAGACAGAGGCAGAGAGACAGAGAGAGAGAGAGAGACAGACAGACAGAGAAAGAGACAGAGACAGGGAGGATGTGGGAGGACCTAACTGATTGAACATGAGAGGTAAGAGAGGTGGTTTAGGGTCCAGGATTTTTGTCTTCATGAAGCTCTACGTACCTGCTTACTTAGTCCCAAATTAACCTGGGTCTTAGCCCAGAATGCCTGGTTTTTGCCAGTATACACCCCAGCCTTCCATTTGAACTCCTCTACTGCACCTTGAAAGTGGAGTCATTATGATAATTATGGCCATTATAGTGGTAATGCTTCCTTCACTGGGAAATCACTGGAGGCTGTGTAATGAAATTCATCGATCAAATAACAAGAATTTATTTACTGCTTACTATATTGCACTCTGTTAGGCATAGGAAAGGTATGATGGAAAGAGTTCTAGATTTGGAGTCTGATAATTAGGGCTCTGATCCTGCCCCTAACACCTGATACTTGCGTGATCTTGGGTAAGTCACTTAACCACTCTCAGTTTGAGATTCCTCAACTATAAAATGGAGGAAGTTGATTAGATGACTTCATTAGGTCCCTTCCATCACTATATCTTTCTATGATTCAAGTATCTGCCTCCTCCCTCTGCTTCTGACTTGCTTTCTTTGCTCTCTTGGATAATTCTGTTTTTGTTTGTGGGGTTTTTTTTGGGAGGCAATCAGGGTTAAGTGACTTGACCAGGGGCACACAGCTAATAAGTATCTGAGGCCGTATTTGAATTCAGGTCTGTCTACTACGCCACCTAGCTGCTCTACCCTTGGATAATTCTGACAACATTTTACCCGTTGTTCTTGCCAAACTCAGAGGGTTTTAAGCAAATAAAATCAAGTTATGTTTCTCTCTTCATCTAAAAGGTGAGATATGCTCCCATTCTGGCTAATCTCTCCTCCCTCTTCCCAATCTGGATGCTTTGGTGAAGTAGTCCAACTCTACACTGTCCTGAATTCTTGAATCTTTTATCCCCCTGTCCTCTTGCAGATCATGCCTTGCCAAACCCCAGTCCTCAAACTCAGCATGTGCAAAATGGAACTCATGATCTTTTCCCCCAAAACCCAAGTTTATGTAGATGTCAGTGGAGAGGCACAGGATGGGTGTGAAGAGATAGCAAAATAATACCAACAAGGAACAGTGCAGGAGAAGCAGAAATGTCCTCAGAGAGATCATGATTGGAAAAGAAGGCAGGCTAGCTATGTAAGAAGAGGAAAGGATAACCAGTCCTTTATTGGTGTGACGAGATAACACACGTGGGACCATTCAGACCACATTTGCAACAGAAGATAATTTGACCTCTTCAGCTGTGCATTGACAATTCAATTTCCTACAGAGAAGTCTGCTAGGTAGTTTTCTCTCTGGCCAGCTTCTGGGCTCGTGTCTTCAGAATCATCCCCCAGCTCTCTCAACTTCAGACTGCTAGCGTGTAAAGACACGGCTAGAACTTCTCTTGATAAGGGCAGATTGAACGTTCTTTAGTAAAAGCTACCACATTTAGCTAAGGAAAGCCAAGCAGAGAGCACTCTGGTTAAGATTAAGTAATTTATTTTTGCTCTTGATATCTAGACAGGAGAAACCTTCTGTTACATTTAACTATCTCACTTAGAATTGGACATTACCAACATTGGTGAGATCATAGATCCTTTGAGATATCTGCCACTTGCTTTCTTTGGGACCTAGGGCACTTCACGTAAGTATCTGTTTTCTCATTGTTAAAATTAGTATTTAAATGTCCTACCTATCTTACAGGATCAGAGAAGATCAAATGAAATAATAAATGTGAAGCCACTTCATAAACTACAAATATAAGTTATTATTCTTTGTTTTGTTTTTTGGCTAGGCAATGGGGTTAAGTGACTTGCCCAGGGTCACACAGCTAGTAAGTATTATGTGTCTGAGGCTGGATTTGAACTCAGGTCCTCCTGAATCCAAGGCCAGTGCTCTATCCACTGCGCCACCTAGCTGCCCCAATAAGTTATTATTCTTAAAAGGAAGTAGACTCAAATCAGGTTCTTTGTTTTCTTTTATTTGCTCAGATGATTTTTTTCATCTGTCTCATTGTTCTGGTAACAGTTATAGCATGTAGTCAAAGGAAGGCTTTCAGAGAAAAGTGCTTAATTTTTCCTGAGCTCTTGGCTATGGAAAAAAGGAATTTTTCACTCACTAAAAATCCAGGGACAGAAAAGCTGGCAAGCTGGCTCCAAGGAGCCATATGATTTGGGTGTGCTCCAGATGCTCCAGAATCATGGACAGTTTAAGATGGTGTTGACTTTTGTACCATGGGATGTAGAATGAACTTCACTCCTATTACTTCCCAAGATGCTGCTGAAGCCAAGACCAAACTTGCAGATGGATCCACAAACCTAAATCTATTAATTTAATTCAATGCAATTCAATTCCACAGGCATTTATTAAGCAACTACTTTGTAAAAGATATACATGGTAGATGGGAGCAAGCTATAACATATACTCAATGAGGAACTTCTTGGATAAACAGGAGTACGTTTCATCAGGGAAATTTATGATAAGAAGAAAAGATGGACTGGTCATGTGAGGATGAAGGATGATAGGTGAATACACACAGTGATCCATTGGTATCCTCTTGGTGTCAGGAGAAATTGAAAAAGGCCTCCAGGACACTGGATGGACTCCCTGAGGTTGATTTATGGGATAACATGTACAAGAATGACATAAGATGGGCAGATGCTTATGGGTTACATTTTGTGTCATTGGACCAAATTTCCAAATCTCTGGAATTATAGAACCATTTGAGTATTTGAAGTATTTGATTATGTGCAAGGCACTGTACTAGACATAAAAGATGTACTAGAGATATGAAGGTACTAGAGATATAAAGATGAAATAAGATATTACCTTCATGGGGAAATCTTATTTAAATCGATAAATTATGCAACATACCCCACAATTCAGCAAACTGAACTTCTGCTAATAAAGGATGAGACCTTACAGTGGACAATACTATATTCCCCAAAGTATTTATTTGAGAACCCAGAGAAAAATTAAAATAGCTGATAACAGTAAAATCTATCAGTTATATGGCAAGATTTTAGCTACAGAGTACTTTCAATTTGTTTCAACAAACATTTATTAAACACTTACTATATACAAGGCATGGTGCTGGCGATTGGGGCCACAAAACCAAAAAGAACAAATCTGTGCCCATAAGGAACTCTAGGGCACTCCCATGGGACAGTAGGATATACCATGTACACTAGAGAATAAATACAAAATACATAATTTCAAGAGAAAGAGAGTACTAATGAATGCTTTCTGTATGTTGTCTCATGCAATGGAAAGAGAAATGGCTTTAGAGTGAGATGACATGGATTTAGGTACAAAGAAATACAGATGAAAACAATTATGAAGTTTTACCTCACCAATGCAAATTGACAAAAGATGAAAAGAGATGGAGACAATATTGGAGGGGCTTGGTGAGATAGGCACATGGATTCCTGATGATGGTTGGATGTCAGTTTGGAAATAGTCAAGAGCATGACTAAATCGTCCATACCCTTTGATCCTGAAATCACATTGTTGGACGTGTACTTTTACAAAGTCAAAGACAGAACCAGGTTCAGTATATGTACAGGGAGATAAATATATAAATAACTATATTGCAAGTTCTAATATGAGAAAATGGGGAGAAAGACTCAAGAAGGGAGAGGTTACTTATAAATGGAGAGACCAAGGAAAACTTCATGGAGACCATTTCTATTATCCTTCAAAACATTTTGCCTCCAAGAAGTTTTGCTGAAGAGGAAGGGGCAGCATCCTCTAGTATGGTTAAAATGTCCCTGACAGTCCATGAGTTGATCTAATTTGCAAGTCCTTGTGATTCCTTCTAAATTACTTTCCCTCCTTCTATAGAGTTATTCTGGAATAAGAAGTCAGGGAGAAGAGAGACCAGTTATTCCCTCAGAGGAGTTGGTCTAGCACAGAGGTGACACACAAGGCCACATGTGGCCTTCTAGGTCCTCAAGTGCGGCCCTGTGACTGAAACCAGACTTCACAGAGCAAATCCTCTTAATAAAAGGATTTGTTGAGGCAGCTAGGTGGTGCAGTGGGTACAGCGCTGGCCCTGAAGTCAGGAGGACCTGAGTTCAAATCTGAAGTCAGACCAAACACTTGACAGTTACTAGCTGTGTGACCCTGGGCAAATCACTTAACCACAGTTGCCTAAAAAAAAAAAATGGAAAAAAAATAAAAGGGTTTGTTCTGTAAAACTTGGACCCAGTCAAAAGGCTGCACTCGGGGACCTAGAGGGCCACATGTGGCCTTGAGGCTACAGGTTCCCCACCCCTGGTCTAGCTTGTTAAATACAGTCCACATGTGTAAGATTAAATAGTGTATCAATGTAAGAAAAACATGCATCTTCTGTGATGTCCAAGAAACAAAAAAAGATTGAGTAACAAGCAATGTGAAAGTGTTAATAGGTTAATCTCGTCAGCTACAGTCATACAAGCATGCTGCTTACTTATCTCCATCTTACATCTCCTGCGCATAAATTAAAAACAAAACCAAACCACAAACCCACAGGCCCAGCAGCTTTCAAACGGAAAATTTTTAACAGTTATCCTAAGTCCCACCTGTCAATATTTCCTGACTTGCTGATGGCAAATGAGTTCTGGAAAAGGCTATCTTCACCATCAACAAGTCTCATTAACGAGGGTTTGGATAACTGGCATTGCAGACGTGCAGATTTGGACAGTCACTTAATTGTCGGTCTGAAAGGGAGTAGGGTAAAGCAACTCTTTCGCTCTGCCACCAAAAGAGAAGCTCGTTGGGAAGAAAGTTTATAAAACAAAGTGCTATAATGGAATGTATTGGAAGTGGAACAACTTGCATTTCTCTTGCATGGGCAGTTAGGTGGCACAGTGGATAGGGGCCTGGACCTGAGTTCAAATCTTCCCTCAGATAGTTATCAGCTGTGTGATCCTGGACAAGTCAATTAGTTTCCTCATCTGCAAAATAGAGATAAATAATAGCACCTGTCGTGAGGATCAAATCGATTAATATTTGTAAAGGACCTGACATATAGCAGGCACTTCATAAGTACTTGTTTCTCTCTCCCCTTTTCTGTCTCCACCATTGTCTAGTGTATTCAGCAGACAGAAGGTGCTCAGTGTTGTACTGAATGAATCAGTTATTTATTGATCCCAAGAGGATGATTTGACTGGTTACATTTTCCTTTATTTCCAGGAGACCCAGCCCAAGGTTAGGTGGAAGAAGTTATTTCTATTTAGAGGAACCAACCTTGTGCTTCACAGAGAAGCAGGAAACAAATGTTCAAAGTGGGTAAATACTACCAGGCCGTGATTGGTCAGTCTATGAGATCGCCCTCATACTGGGAACCTACGAAGAGTCTAGGGGGGGAAAAAAAGAGAAAAGGGAAAAGAGAAATTCCCCTCAAGTTCTTCAGAGAAAATCAGTGTGATGACAAGGAACAACACTGGGCTTAGAATCAGGTGAGAAGTGGGCTCTAATCCTGGCACTGAACCATACATATCCCCTCTGTGACCCTGGGCAAATGGCCTCAGATACAAAGTGGAGTAATAATACTTACACTCCCTACCTCACAGAGTTATTTTGAGGAAAGGTTTTGGTAAATTTTAAAGCATCATATAAATGTAAACTATCATTATTTCTCTAATTAGGAGGTCATTTTTCATGCTGTTCTGGAATAAAAAATAGGAATAAATAGGAATTAATAGGAAAATAATAATAAATAATAAATAGGAAAATAGGAATAATAGGAATGAAAAACACAAGCTTATTCCTCCCTCCTTCCTTCCTTCCTTCCCTCCTTCCTTCCTTCCCTCCTTCCCTCCCTCCCTCTCTCCTTCCTCCTCCTTCCTTCCTTCCTTCCTTCCTTCCTTCCTTCCTTCCTTCCTTCCTTCCTTCCTTCCTTCCTTTCTTCCTTCTTCCCTCTGTCCTGGTATGTTGTTGCTTAGTTGTGTCTGACTCTTCATGACCTTGTGGACTACTGTCCATAGGGTTTTTTTTGGCAAAGATACTGGAGTGGTTTACCATTTCCTTCTCCAATGGATTAAGGAAACCAGAG
Organism: Phascolarctos cinereus; assembly: GCF_003287225.1. NCBI lineage: Eukaryota > Metazoa > Chordata > Mammalia > Diprotodontia > Phascolarctidae > Phascolarctos > Phascolarctos cinereus. Next base: position 395,766,028 of record NW_027555847.1, read on the forward strand.
GTTAAGTGATTTGCCCAGGGTCATAGAGCCAGTAAGTGTCTGAGGTTGGATTTGAACTCAGGTCTTCTTGAGTCCAGGCCCAGCACTCTATCCGTGGAGTCCTCTGGCTGTCAGTATACCTATATATAAATATGTGTGTATATTTACATATACATATACATATACATATACATATACATATACATATACATATACATATACATATACACACACATGTATAAAATTCTCAAATGTGACAGAAACAAGAAAGGAGCTTAATTCTGTAAATCTATTGAATTACTTGAACCTCACTGAAAAATTTATGAAATATACAAAAGCTCTAATCCCACTAGTGAACAGCAGGATTCAGTAAAAGACAGGCATGTCCTGACCTCCATTCAGATGAATTTATTTTCTAAAGAATTGAAAGGGTTTTATTACCAAGTATTTTCCCCTATAAAGTTGTTCTTTGATCTGAACCCTAAGGTCGACTTTATAACAAGTTTATAACAACATGCCTGCATTGAATAGGATTTAACAAGAGTGAGGTTTGTCATCAATTTTGTAGTCAGCAATGGGCAGTGTGGTGTAGTGGATAGAGTGCTAGACTTGAAACGAGAAAGACCTACATTCAAATCCCACCTCTAACGTACGCTGACTGTTCCCCTGAGTTTCAGTGCTTTAACTAATGGTAAGAGAAGGTGTCAACCAACATCAATGGAGAGAGTTTCCTTTTCTGAGGGTTCCCTTTCCAAATGACATCATGGATCTAGTCCCTATCCCTATCAGCAGCTCTGCAGAGAAATGAGAGTGGTAAGGACATTGGTAGACAGTGCCTGAATTTATTCACTGAATGAATGAATCAAGGATCTCCAGCTAATTGGGTATTTCTCCATTCTAGATTTATCTTTTGCATCCTTCTTTTTAGTTTAGAACAGTATTCATTTCCTCTCTGTGTCTAAATGGGAGCTCAAGAGAGAAAACTCAACTGAGAATTCTTTCTCCTTTCCTCTTTGTAAGAGAGAAAATTCATAGTAGAGGATCCTGGATTCCAAGCAGGCAGATTTAGGAATAATCTAGGCTAGAGCTTATCAAACATTTTGGTCTCAGGACCCTTCTAGACTCTTAAAAATTACTGAGGACCCCAAAGAGCTTTTATTTATGTGGATTATGTCTATCATTATTTGCCACATTAGAAATGACAACCAATGATTTAAAATATTTATTAATTTATTTTAAAACAACTATAAGCCCATTATGTATTGACATGAATAATGTTGTTTATGGGAAAAAAAGAAACCTTATGCCTTCCAAAACAAAACAAAAAATAGCTAGAAGAGAGGCTTTATTTTACATGTTTTCCCAAATCTCTTTAATATCTTAATAGAAGCTGGTTTAATGGAAGACAGATGGATTCTCACATCTACTCCTGCATTCAACCTCTTGTGAGATGTTATTTTGGTTGAAATATATCAATAAAAACCTAGCTTCAAGCAGATATGTAATTGAAAAAGGGAGAATTTCCTATTTTAATATGCAAATAATGTATCATTATGAAAATAATTCTGACTTTTTTGCCTTCTCTCAAAAGAGTCTCAAGGACCCCTAGGGGTGATCAGACCACACAATGAGAACCACCAATCTTCTTTTTATAGGTGAGGAAATTAAGGCTTAGAAATGTAAAATAATTTACCTAAGGTAACACAGAAAATAAGAAGCACGGAGAGAATTTGAAACCTGATCTTCTGATTTCAAATCCAATGTTTTTTCCATTATATCATGCTGCTTATAAAACATTCTGTTGGCTGTAGAAATGAAGCTTACACACTCCAGGTTAGATAAAAGGAGCACTGCCATGTGTTTGGGATTGGAGGGGTGAAGGTGGTGTTTTAAAAAATCCCACAAAGCAGTAAGGCTAGAAGCATGGCATGCTGAATCTGAAGCTTGATGGAACCTAGTGATGGGAATTCTCAAGAGAACTCTGAGAGCTCCCTCAAGTGGACAAGAATCACCAATGGTTGGGAGTGAAGTGGTCCAAATGACAAAGACCACATTCATTCACTGCACACATTTTTCGAGTATACCTGAAGGCAAAAGGCCAGACCAGATGCTTTCTAAGGTGTCTTGTACCTCTAAGATCTCTATCTGTATCTCCACCTCTACTCTCTATCATTATCTCTATCATCTATATCTATCTGTGTCCACCTCTATAGCGAAATCTATATAAATCTATATCTTTATCTCGGTTAGTCAACGAATATTTATTTTATGCTTACTATGTGCCAGGTACCGTGCTAAGTGCTTTTACAAATATTATTTCATTTCATCTTCACAATGACTCTGTGGCATAGGTGCTCTTATGATCCCCATTTTCCAGTTGAGGAAACTGAGTCAATTAGAGGTTAAGGGTCTTGCCAAGGGTCAAATAGCTAGTAAGTATCTGAGAAGAGATTTGAACTCAGGTCTCCTGGACTCCAGGCCCAGCTCTCTATGCAATGCACCACCAGCTGCCTCTGAATGGATTGAGTAGTACTGACTAGCAGCCATGTGAGATCAGTAGTACTGTGACAGAGACAAGGCAGCGTAGCAGAGACTACGTGTTACACATGACTGCTAAGGAGCAAGTCCAATAGCAACGATACAATGACAGGACCAGAAGCACTGGTAGCCCTGGGGAATTGAAGGCAGGAGATGTCCCTCCACAAGTGCAAGCTAACACATGTACTCCTTGCATATAGATAGCCCTCCATGCATGTTCTGTGTGTGCGTGTGTGTGTGTGTGTGTGTGTGTTTGTGTGTGTGTGTGTGTGTGTGTGGTGTGTATGCTCACCACTGATGGTATATATATTCTGGGGAAAACATTCTTTTGAATTTGGTCATTTTCTTTATGCTATTTCCTTAAATGATTTCGGTTTTGAACTAATTGTGATTTCTGACTCACTAAAGGTAAACAAACACATTGGTGGGGGCTCCTGTGCTATGGCTTTCAGTGGTTATGAACCTATAGAGTATCAGGAACCTGGATAGCTTTATCTGGAGGGACTGATTGTGATCTGGGAAGAGTTCTCAGGAAGATGAGTCTTCCTGACTCCAGGCCCAGTGTTCTGTGCACCATGGTGCCACCTAGCAGCCTTGGGATGTTAGGGAGGAGCCAATCTGAATTAAGCAATAGGCACATTGGTGAGGCCACAAATTAGTCCTTCCATCTAGCTTCCATAAGCTCTTTGTGAATGTGTACTGGCAGGGATCAGAGGAACCTCCTGATTTGCTAAGCCAGAGTCCATGGGAGGAGCTTGATTCCAGTAAGATAGAGGAGGGAAGAATAAGAGAAAGTAATTTCCTCTCAGCTCTGATAAAACGTCACCTCACTTGTCCTCAAGGTGATGAAGAATGACAGAGTTAACAAGCAATCCTTTTGGTGTGTTCTCTTGCTTATCTTAATTCAACCAGATTCATCAAATGGTTGCCTCAGTTCTTTTGACATCTTTAATTCCACATACAGAACCATTGAGCCATACATTGTTAGAAGTGGAAGGGATGGAGGTAACCTGATCTGGAGAAGCCATATTTTGTCACCATCCTTTCATGTCTCTCATCTTTTAAAATATTTCCCCCCTTTTTTTCTTCTTCACTCACTGCCCTTCACAAAAAGAGATGGAAGGACAATGATGGTTTTGGGAGATAGTGTGAGAATGTGGCACCATATTGGTTCTCCCCTTTTCCCCACCTAAGCCCAGAACCCAACACTGCTTAGTAACTTGACCTGAAAATAATATTTCAGACTGTCCCTGAGCGCATAATCTCTCATGGCAGTACAAACGAACTTGACTTGAGACAACCTTGTAAGATGCATCATATAAATAATAGTCTCTGGGGAAGTATAGAATGGATAATTCAATTTGTTGTGCTAGTTTAGGAATGTTTTAAAGATGCAAAGATTAACCCAGCTTTGCTTATATGCAAAAATATTTTTAATTCTGATAACAGCTAGCATTTATCTTTAATTTAATTGAACAATTGGGTTTTTATTGTACTATCTTTTTTAGTATATTTCCAATTATTAATACAAAACTGTCATAGAAGAATTTTGAACTGTGGGCACATGAGACTTCAGTGTTTTTACTGATATTAGAATATATTGGACATCATATATAACATAGAGAAAAGACAACTAAACTTGCATTCGGAAGATCTGTATTCAAGTCCCAGTACTGCCATTTTCTAAATGTATGACCTTTACCAAAGTCCTTCATCTCCCTGAGCTTCAGTTTCCCCAGGTATAAAATGGGAATGATAAGAGTTTACCTGACAGGTCTGTGATGAGGCTCACAGGAGATGACGCATGTAAATCAGTTAGTAGCTATAAAGGAGTACATAAATGCAAGTTATGATGATGAAGAATGCCATTCTATCTTACATGGATAGTTTATCTATTAGCAACAGTGCACTGGCAAATGTTTAAAAATTGGCTGTCTGAAAATAAAATATATGAATGACACATTTTAAGGTTAATCTGCATCATTCACATTTTCTTCAGCACTTTTTAAAGTCTAGAAAACCAACAAAACAATAAGTCAAGCTCTGATCTGAAGTGTCTACTAGTTTCAGACATATAAATGCTCACACTGAACATTTACCAATCAGCTCTTATGAGCACACCCCTGTCTATTACTTTTATATTTCACAAGTGCTTTATTTTTTAAAATTTAATATATTTTATTTTTCCCCAATTACATGTTAAAACAAATTTTAAACTTTTTTGAAGTTTTGAGTTCCAGACTCTTTCCCTCCCCTCCACCTTCCCTGACATGGTAAACAATCAGATATAAGTTATACATGTACAACCATGTAAAACATTTCCGTATTAGTCATTTTGTATAAAAAAACTCCAATAAAAGAAGAAGAATGGAAGCAAAAAAGTGCAAAATAGCATGCTTCAGCCTGTATGCATACAATATCAGTTCTTTCTATGGAGATGGATAGCATGCTTCATCTTTAGTACTTTGGGATTGTCTTGGATCATTGTATTGCTGAGAATAGCTAAGTCATTCGCTGTTCTTCATCATGCGATATTATTGTTGTTGTGTACAATGTTCCCCTGGTTCTGATCACTTCACTTTGCATCAGTTTATGCAAGTCTCCCCACATTTTTGTGAAATCATCCTGCTTGTCATTTCTTATAACACAATAATATTCCATCACAATCTTATACCACAGTCTATTTAGCCATTCCCCAATTGATAGGCATCTCTTCAATTTCCAGTTCTTAGCCACCACAAAAAGAGCTGCTATAAATATTTTTGTACACCGCCCTGGAGTCTTTTTAAAAAATATCTTTGGGATATAGACCTAGCAGTGGTACTGCCGGATTTTGATCTAGCCTGAGGTAAAATTTTCCAGGTTATCATATATTTCCCTGGCTTTTGTTTCAAAGTCTTTCACTTTTAAAATGCCTCCCTTTTCATAATCAATTGTGTCTGTGTCAATAGCTCTATCATAATAATAAGTAAAGGCAAAGAAGGAGCTTTTGCAGATCTCATCTGGCTGGTGAAGTTTTCCTCAAACTTCCTCAAGCACTTCAGAATGGCATATGCACAGTTTTATAGCCCCTTGGGCATAGTTCTAAATTGCTCTCCAGAATGGTTGGATCAGTTCACAGATCCACCAACAGTGCGTTACTGTCCCAGTTTTCCCATGTCTCCTCATGAGTGCTTTAAAGATTTGCTCTATTGATTTATAGAGGATTAATCAAAACTTTGTTACCCAAACAATAACCATAAGACAAGGGCAATATTCAACAATATTTTTTTGAATGCTGACTGTACAATGCACTCTGTTACACCCTTGGCAGTGTGGAGACGGAGTGGTAAGAGGGAGGTTACAAAATTAGTAAAGCGTAATGTGTCCTCTCAAAGAGCTTACAGTCTAGGAGAAATAAGAAAAGTACACAAATGACTATTACAAGGCACAACAAATTATATGACAGGAGAGAGAGGTACAAAGTGTCTGGTGTATAGTAGGAGCTTAACAAATGCTTGTTGACCAACAAAGCCTGGCATGCCATAGGTACTCAATAAATGATGATCAGGTTGGATTTCACTGCATACATGAAGGGATGCTATGCAGAACCATCAGTCTATCTGCCTATGAAAACGTTTTGAAAATATTTGAAGTCCCAAAGCCATGAAAAGGTATTGTATAGACATTTAATCACATGGGAAGTCATTTATTTTATTTTATGTTTGGGTTTTTTTTTTTGGCCAGGCAATGGGGTTAAGTGACTTGCCCAGGGTCACACAACTAGTAAGTGTTATGTGTCTGAGGCCACATTTGAACTCAGGTCCTCCTGAATCCAGGGCCAGTGCTCTATCCACTGCACCACCTAGCTGTCCCTTGGGATGTCATTCAGAGTCAAGGCCACAGGTCCCTTTAGAAAAAGTGATAAACCGAATACTCTGATTTGCAGTACCCAAAATATATAAATCTTTATCAACTTCTGAAAGGCAGGCTAATGAAGTTTTTGTAGCTGAGAAGAGGATTCGGTGTCCCTCACTGCATAAAGCCAAACCTCTCCATTGAGAGTCAGATTCTGGGGAGGCCTTCCTCATAGATGAAGTTGATGGCGACCAACATGAGGTCTATGATAAGAACAATGTCTACTAGTGTCCCTGCCCTGTAGGTTGGTCTAGATTTTTTCTTTTCCTCCTGAAAGGCAAAGAAGATGTGCTTAAGACTTGATTGATCCAGAAGGCTAAGATGCAAGCCATTTACAGGACTTCCTGGTCACCTAATGGCATAAACGAGTCCTTCATCAATGGCATAAATGAGTCCCTCCTCAATGAGACTAGACCCTTCAGACTTAGCACCATTGCCTTAGGATCCAATATGCCCTCCTGACAACATGTGTGTTGAGATGAGGGGAGGGGGACTATCTACTAGAATTTATGCCATATCTTTGCTGAGTATCTTTTCCAAGCTTTGTCAAAGTAAACTTTTTGTTAAACGTTAAATGGTCTAAAAGCATTGAATAGGCCTGGGGATGGGCTGTGCATTTTTTGTCCAAGCACTAGCTAAGTTTGTTATTATCCAATAGTTGGTCATTAAGTTTTGGCCTCCCCTTCTTATGGAAACCCATCTGGTTAACAGGGAAGAGTATGGTGACTGCTGTGGCCTTGGAACATCCACCAAATCTGAGGGGCCAGAATGTACATTTGGAGATGGGGAGGGGGGTGCAAGGTTATGCTCTTACATGGCCAGGAAGTCACATCAATATGGCCAGAGGCTACCCAGGAAGCTGAGTCAAAGGAGGTCCAGGGCCCAATCAGGTCTCAGGAACAGCTTTTTCTCCTTTTAGGAAAAACTAACATAATCCATGTCGAAGGGGGTTGGGGGAAGTGGGGAAAACCCTGGTAGATATTGATCCTATCACACTCTTTATACTTATTGACTAAAAACAGCTCTGCCCTTCTTGCCAGATAAATTGTTTCTAGTATTGTTGTATTTGGAATAAAATTGATTGGCAAATAAAAGATTTAAAAACTTAACCTCATGTTAGATGGTATCACTAGAAATAACTAATAGTAACAATAATAATAATTCAAAATATTTTCCTGCAGAGATCTCAACAACATTTTATTGGAAGTGAAAGATTCTGCTACAGGAAAAAAGTTTGAGAACTACCAGCTAGCCTATCCTATCTCTTGGAGTTCTGAGTTTCACATGTGTCTAACAGTGAAACAGCACTCTCTTTCACTTGTCCTCATTTTACCTTGTGGTTTCATGGCCAGAGGCCATTCTTGGAGTCAGGAAGACTCCAAGTTCAAGTACTGCCTCTGATGCATACCACCTAGGTGACCATAAACAAAGTCACTTAATGTATCTCTAAGACTTTAAGTTATAAACTAGTTGCATCACTGGAGAGAGTAACCACACTGGCATTTTCCCATAAAATGGAATCATGGTTCAGACCCACCGCAAAAATAAATCTGTTTTTCAAGTTTCAAGGGATGACTCTAGTGATAGTATTTGGGACTTGGTCTACCATCTATATTCATTCTAACTATACATTTTATGATTGTAAATTTAGATCACCTTCCCGCTCCCCACCCAAGCCCACTGAGTCTAATGAGGGTTACACTGTCCTATAACAAAAAGAGTATTGGGCAAGAATTAAAAACATGGGTTCTAAATCTGGCATTTTCCCTAATAACCATGTGACTTTAGTCACATCACTTAGTTACTCTCAATTTCCTATATGTTCTACAATGTTCATAGTGGCCCTCTTTGTGGTGGCAAAGAACTGGAAATTGCAGGGATGTCCGTCAACTGGGGAATGGCTAACAAGTTGTGGTATGTGATCCTGATGGAATATTACTGCACGATAAGAAATGATGAGCTCAATGATTTTAGAAAAACATGAAGGGGCAGCTAGGTGGTGCAGTAGATAGAGCACTGGCCCTGAAGTCAGGAGGACCTGAGTTCAAATCCAGCCTCAGACACATAACACTTACTAGTTGTGTGACTCCAGGCAAGTCACTTAACCCCAACTGCTTCAGCAAAAAAAAAAAAACACAACAAAAAAACAAACCATGGAAGGATTCACACGAAATAATGAAGAGTGAAATAAGCAGAACCAAGAGAACATTGGATACGCTAACAGCAATATTGTTTTAAGAATGACTTCAAATGAATAAGTTATTTGGACTATTATAAATACCCAAATTAACTAAAGAAGGACATATGAAGAAAGACGCTATCTGCATAGGAAGAACTGATAAATAAAAGTATATATAGAATAATTTTATATATATATACATACATACATACATGTATATATATATACATATATATTATATATACACACATACATACACACACACATATATATATATACCTACTTGTGCCTAGTGGTAGCCATCTTGGGGGGGGAGAAAGGGAAAGAAAAATTTACATGATAATTCTGTTGTATATTTGAAAGGAATAGCAAGTTGTGCATAGTGAATTTGCAGTTTCATGTGCAATCATCTTTTTTTAAATTATACTTTTATGGAAATGCTTATTTTATTCAATAAATTAAAAATAAATTTAAAAAAGAACAAATCTAGTTGTGAGAGATAAAAAATTTTTCTCATTTATAAAATAAAACAACACAGATCTAGAGTTGGAAGAGACCTTAAAGGTCATATAGTCCAACCCCCTCATTGCTGATGTAAGTGTAGCAGGTATAGCAGGCTAAACTTGGACTGAATCTCTATGATCATTTCCAGCTCTAACATCCGATGGAGTCTATGAGTTGTGTTATTATTATTGATTCCTTCGTGACTTATCACAGGTCTTTTCCTAAATTTTTTTTATTTGTTTTTTTTCTCCCTTCTCAGAAGCCCTAACTCTGACCTGTTCTGAGAAACATTCTGATTTCAATGACCTCATGCCCTTTAGGTTCATTCTGCAAAGTGCTTAATGGACTTTTCCATTATGAATTCTTTAATGCTCCTGCGTCATGCCCTATGCCCACCACAGTTCATGCAATCTGCTTTCAGTTTTTAAAGAAAACAGTTTATTATTATCTAGTATTGTTTCATATTACTCCCCTTTACATACTCTTTGTTCCAATCAAAGTGACCTGCTGTCTGGTCTGTATGTGACATTCCATCCCTTCACATAGCTCATTCCTTATGTGTGAAATACCTTCCCTCTTCATCTCTGCCTAGTAGAATCTTTAATTTCCTCCAAAGCCCAGCTCTAATAGCACCTTCCATATGAAGCTTTTTCTGATGATCTTGATGATTTCCCACTTCTTACTTTGTATTTACTAATCTATGTATGTGTTGTATCTCTCTTGTAGAAAGTAAGCTTCTTGAGGCATCTTTTGTGTTTTAGTTTGTTGAACTGAAATAAATTCAAATATTTGTTGAATTGAGTTGAACTGAATGACTGTAACTCCCTCCCACTGGTGTGTCGGGCAGACAAAATACCCAGAATAATAAGAAAAGAGAAACTCTGAAATGTAGTAATTTTCCTAACTCTCAAGGAACTGACCAGAAACCACAGCAATTTCATGACTTATTTCCAGGGACCCTAGGGTTTTGTGCTCTGTTCATTGTCTCAATACCGTTAATATTGTCAGTGTATGGAAAAGGAGTAAAGAAGATAAAGGGGAGAGAAAGATGATATTAAAGACTGTTCTATTTCCACTAGGATTTATAATCAGAAGAAAACTACTCTTATAGGGGCACTTTAAGTTGAGAAGTGAGAAAGAATAGTAGTAAGTCATGGTTGCCATGTGATAGGGTTAGCAAGGCCAGAGATGCCTATCATAGACTCTTAGAGCTGAAGGTCAGAGGTCATCTAGTCGAACCTGTACCTCTACAGAAATCCCTTCTATAATACTACTGAGGTGTGGGCATTTGGTCTTGATAGGAAGTCTCAGGATGGTACACAGGGTGGTTGTGAGGATCAAGTGAGGTAATTTGCATAAAGCACTTTGCAAACCGTAAAACACCATATAAATGCTATTTATTGCTATTTATTATTACATAGCAGGTCAGTCTTGGGGCTCCCCTGGTGGTTTCTGTGAAATCCTGGTATGTGTGGGTAAACTGAGTCTGCCCCCACCTCCCATAATAACAATAGCTAGCATTTATGGAGTGCTGTAAGGTTTGCAAAGTGCTTTTTTTGTAAACAAATATTATCTTATTTTATTCTCACAACAAGCCTAGGAGATCATTATTATTATTTTCCCCATTTTATAGATGAGAATACTGAAGCATGTAGAGATTAAATGATTTACCCAGGGCCTGAGGCTAGGCTAGATTTGAATGCAAGTCTATTCTGACTCTAGCTCCAACACTCAAACAGCTGTACCACCTAGCTCCTCCTCCAGAATACAATTATTCCTTCCAGATCGCAACTTTCCACATTGCAGTTTCATTATGTCATGGATTGGCATAAGGAATTAAATGGGAATTTGGGGGGGGTCTTGTGGAAGCCTTAGACAAAATGTCAAGTCCAGCAGACAGCACAGAAAAAGTTTAGAAACTCAGAAATACATAAAATATATGTATAGTATCATATAATATCAACCCAAATAGTACCATAAAGTATTGTAAACACCCCATAAAAGAAAAAGAAAATAATTCAGATCTCTTTTGGTACGAAGGAGGCCCCAAACTTTTTTACGCTGATTTTCCAGATCATGGGAACCTTGCCCCTAATTCCCATGATGTGGAAAGGATAATGGTAGCCTGGATTGTACATAGCAACTAGAACATTCTCAGGGAGCACTAGACCAAGAAGTCCGAGAATTCCTCCAGTGACATTGTTCCAGACCAGAAGTCATCCTAGGATTATAAACTGGAAAGGATAACATGGAACATCTACCCAGCTCTTAAACAGATGAGGAAACCCAGGGCCAGAGGTGATGTGTCAAAGGTCACCAAAATGGCCTGTCTGCAGAGCTGGGATTCAAATCGAGGTCCTCCAATCCCAAATCTGGTGCTCTTTCTTCTGCACCATGTTAGGAAGCCCTTTGATAAACCACTATTGAAACAAGTTCAGCCACCCCTCTTATCCAGACATTTATACTCCACTCCCACAGGCCCAGAATGGGCCTGACACCTTGCAGGGGTTTCATCACCTGGGGGTGGGTGCTTTAAGACATTCTACTTACAGGCTTTTTGGCCTCAGAAAAAGCAATATGGTGTAAAGTGTCTCATGAATGTCATTATTCAGTGGTACTAGGACTGTGTAACAGCCTCCTGGCACACACAGCCCCACCTCAGGTTTTTAATTATTCCTTTGTGAATACTCCGCATTCGTTTCTTGTCTGGGGAGATCACAGTGACTCAGCTTTTCCCTTGTTATATTAGTAGAGAAATGGTAGCGCTTCTCACACACTTTGCTTATGCAGCATTCGATTTCCCCTCCCCCAGGGATTATTTCCCTCGATGTGTCTCTGACCAAATTTTTACATATCAGGTGGCATATGATTCACTGGGGCAGGCTTTGATCACGGTTTCCTGTGTTATGTCTTTTTGTACAACAACAACAAAATACAAATGAAAATGTTACATTGTCTGAAAAACATTTGTCTCAAGCTGGAAGTATGCGTGAAGTCTGTCCCCAGTCTCTGTCCTCCATCCTCAAAAGTTTGCCAAACAGGAAGGAAAGGGCCAATGCTAAAGGGGACTCACCCTCCTCATCTATGACAGAATTGTGGAAAGCTTCTATTCCCCACTACCACCCCACCCCCGTTTTAAAGATTTGACGGTTTACAAAAAGTTTAGTACTTAGGCAGCACGGTGAATAAAGTATAAGATTTGGAATCAGGAAGACCTGAGTTTGAATCCTGCTTCAGACACTTACTAGCCGTGTGATCCTGGACAAGTCGCTTAATTTCTCTGTGCCTCAGTTTTTTTCATCTCTAGAATGGGGATAATAATAGCACCTATCTCCCAGGGTTGATCAAATGAGTTAAGCTACTTAAAACACTTGCAAACCTCAAAGTGCCTCTTAAATCCTAGGTATTATCCACAATATGTATTAACTACAACATTGTATTCATGTTCGATACATCAACGCACATATGATATATCATAGAATGTTCTCCCAGCTCACCAGATTCCTCAGCTCCCATGACCTAGACCACTCATATCTTATCGTCCACCAAAACTATGTTGATTCTATGATTTTGAACCCTATTTTAGAAAATAATGATGTAAAATTCTCAAGGGATTTGACTTTATTTGAAATCCAGTATATTCCAAAGGCACCAATACTCAGCTGGGAATATTCTTCCCTTTAGAAGTGAATCTCTTTTGGCTGAGAATCTCAGGCCCACAAGGCTGAGAACCTCTCATGCCCACTCATCTTTATGGGCATTACCCAGCTGAGAATCTCAGGCCCACAAGGCTGAGAACCTCTCATGCCCACTCATCTTTATGGGCATTACCCAGCTGAGAATCTCAGGCCCACAAGGCTGAGAACCTCTCAAGCCCGCTCGTCTTTATGGGCGTCAACAGGCTGAGAATCTCTCCTGCCCGAAAGGCTGAGCCTTTCTCATGCCTGCCTGTCCTTATGGGCATCACCTGGCCTCTGTGATTTATCGATAATAAACTTTTCCTCTGGCTGGAAAAAAAAAAGAAGTGAATTTCTTTTTTTAAAATTACATGTAAAGGAATGGAATCTTATTTTATAAAGCACATATATATTATAAACACATGATATGGGATAACATATCTCTATATATTTATGTAATATCACTATTAGTTGAAGCTCACAATCATCATTGTACTTCTATAGTCAGAGGACATTGGCATTATAAGAAATATATTAATTCTGCTTCTCTATTTCTGAGTTGTGCAAAAAGTGTCCTCCCATTGCTCAGTACATGTATTTACACAACATTAAAAAGGCCATAATAAGATTTGTACCTCTATAGTTGCAACTCTACATTATCCCAGAAAGTGAAAAAAATCCATTTTTAGTTATTAATATTTGAACCCATGACAGGTAATGAGAAGAGCCTTCAGGAGCACACACAGCTGGGAGTGGGATGTGTGTGTGTGTGTGTGTGTGTGTGTGTGTGTGTGTGTGTGTGTGTGTGTAGAATATGGATGATATTCCAGCAAAGGAATCTGAGAAGGAGCAGTCAGAAATGTAAGATGAAAACTAAGGGAGAGAGCTGTGTCATGAAAACCCAGAGAGGAGAGAAATTCTACGATTAAAGAGTGGTCAATAGCTTCTACTACTGCAGAATGGTCAAAGAGAATGAGGACTGAGAAAAGGCTTTTTGATTTGACACTGTTAGCGAGGCCAACATTACAGGTGAGAGAGCCAATCAGCAGACTGCATCGTCTATCTGGGTAAGCCCTGGGCAAAATTATTAAGAAGATGAAACTTGATCATGGCTTTCCTAGCTTTTCCTTGTTGTATCCCAGCACAGCTGCCTTCTTTAGAAGGGTGCTCCTAGGTGTGATATGGGAAGAGAGACAGAAGAGCCTTGCAATAGTGCAGAGGCAATATGGTATGATGGATCAAGTATTGGATTTGAAGTCAGGAAAACCTGTCTTTGACACTTACTAGCTCTGAGACTGGACAAATCACTTAACCTCTATGTACCTCAGTTTCTTTCAATGTATCTCAGTTTCCTTATTTGGAAAACAGCAAAGAATAATTACATCTAGCTGATAAGGTTATTGTGAGAACAAAATGAGCCAGTGTTGTAAAGTACTTTGCAAACCTTAAAGCCTTATATCATTGCCAGCTATTGATAATAACCAAAAGGCAGATTCAGATACTTGTCAGTGCTTAAGCTCAGCTCCAAATGATGAATCAGTCAAATTTAGAGCAGAAAAGGAGTGAGGCTTGCCTTCAAGTGTGCAGAGAAGCCATTCAGCAAAGAGGAAACATTAGAGAAGGGCTTAGGTTCATTCAGGGTCTGGGCCTGAATATGAAGTGACAGGTCAACCCTCAGTAAAGGGGCAGCTAGGTGGCACAGTGGATAGAGCACTGGCCCTGAAGTCAGGAGGACCTGAGTTCAAATCCAGCCATAGACCAAACACTTGTCACTTTACTAGCTGTGTGACCCTGGGCAAGTCATTTAACCCCAATTGCTTTAAAAAATATGTAAATAAACCCTGAGTAGGTACTTAGAGAATGGGAAGAAAGGCAAGGGGCTTATCTCAATATCTTTCTCCTTTTGTGATCCTTATTGGGAAAGTTTTTGGTTCAGTGCCTTTGTATTATGCCTGATCTATTGCCCTTACATTTTGGTTTGGGTATTTTTGGAAGGATGGGTGTTCTTGTGTCTCCAAACCTATGCCCATGTTGGGGTCATGGGCAAGTTTCACAAATCTACTCTCCTTAAGATAGAGCTAAGCATGCTAAAATATTAATGTTTTATTTCCAAGTTTCAGTCAAGCCCTGTTGCTGAGTTATGTTGTAGTTAGTTGTATACAGAGGGTGGAAGTGTGTCTACCCAGTCACTGACAAAATGACATGCAGCAAATCATTATGTTCTCCTGACTCTGCTGAATGTGGACCTCACTTGGCTGTGGACTTTTTGCTCTTGAACTAAGACCCTGTTTCTTTACTTCATCCCTGGTTATGACATTCTTACTAATTGGTAAGTTTCTGGGTTGGATTTTGAGCTAGGTTATAAGTGTGCCTTCACTGATTTTTTGGTGTTTTGCCTACATCTAGTGGATTCCCTTATACCCTTGACTGAGACTTTATGCTTAAACTTTTAAATTATCCACTAATTTTTCAGCTACCCTGTTCCCTATCCCCATCGGAATCTGCTAGATAATCATGCTTCATACCCTCTAAATACAGACACCTACTAGTCAATAGTTAATAGTCCAAAAATATTTATTAAGTGCCTGCCTATATGCCAGGCACTGCCCTAAGCTCTGGGAAAACAAAGAAAGACAAAAGATAGGTCCTGCCCTGGAAGAGCTCACAGTCTATTGGGAGAAGACGGCACATCGAAAGAAGCTAAGAAGGGAAGAATGGGAGAAAGGCTACCCAGTGTTGGGGAATGATAAAGTCCAGAGGAGTACAATCCAGGGAGAAATTATGAGTTGGCTGCCCTGGGGACCCTTCTTAAATGGAGCATCTGGGAAGAGCTCTCTGATGTCCACTCTCTACAGTCAGAAGGAGGGAGGGACCCATTGAGTTCCCTAGGCAGGACATTTTGAAGAAGTGTGAGTTTCACAGCTGATGTGATCTTATGAGATGATAAATTTCTGGAGACCATGAAGTCTAGGAGTCCAGTCAGATAGGAAATGGTGGATGGTACTATGCAGATACTTTAAGCCAAAAGCCATTGAACTATAGGCTCAGGACAGTGCACTACACTAAGAACTGAGTCAAACCACAATAGTACAGGATGCTAGTGGAGCAAATGAAGTCAACAAGCATTTATTAAATGCCTATTATCTTCCAGACACTGTGCTAAGCTCTGGGGATTAAAAAAAAAAAGGCAAAAACCAGTCTCTGTTCTCAGCAATATCATGCAAATAACCAAGTACTAACAAGGTATATACAGGGCAAATTACACAGAGGAATAGTGTCCTATTGAGTGAGGATCTCAGGAGATATCTGATGAATGCATGAAATCTAAAATAGCCACAACTCACAATTCACTGACTCATGCAGCAGCAGTAGCTGCAAGTGATTATGGAGGAATATAGCAGTTTCTTTGCGACTTTAGGATTTACTTTGGAATGGGTCTACTCTGGTATATCAGTTTCTAAAAGGTCTGCTGGATCTGACCTGTATACTTGGCCTTGTGACTCCCATTAGTTGATCTCAGGTACTAAAGTCTACACTATGTTAAGAAAGAGCTGCTTGAAGTCAAGGAGACTAGTGTCCTAAGGCAATCCCAAAGACTAAATGAGATGCATCCAAGCGACTGATCTGTACCAGTGGAGGGAATTTCCATCCCAGGATTTCTCTACAGATAAAATCATAGATCTAGACCATTCACTCTGTGAAGTACCTATTACTATATGTCCCTCATTTCCATGTTTGAATGGGCAGTACTCAAAGCTTCTAGAGTATAAGGTTAACCACATCATCATTCATGTTTATACAATGCAGCTTTTTGAACTTCTAAAAAATTTCAGCAGGCCATGTCTTTACAGTCACACCACTGATGGGAAGGGTCAAAGAATATAAGATCCTCCTGTGCTTATTGTTTGTTAACTCTAAAAACAGCATTAGATTCAGTAGAGCAAAATGACATTTTAAGGTAGAGGTTCTCAACCTGGTTGTGGATAGATTTTAGGGGATCTATGGATTTGAATGGGAAATAGCACCCTTATGTTCACTAACCTTTTTAAAAATCATATTGACACATATGTGTCTATGTGTATACATGCACATGCACACACACATAGACACATATATTTAAAAGAATTATTCTGATAAGGGGTCAACAGGCTTAACCACACTTCTAAAAGAGTCCATGACACACAAAAAGATTACGAATCCCTCCTCTAAATATGCTTCTCCAACAAGATGTCTCTTATGCATATGTCAAGATTGTACAACATTCCTTCAAAAATGTAACAATAGGGGCAGCTAGGTGGCAGTGGATAGAGCACGGGCCCTGAAGTCAGGAGGACCTGAGTTCAAATGTGACCTCAAACCAAACACTTGATACTTACTAGCTGTGTGACCCTGGGCAAGTCACTTAACCCCAATTGCCTAAAAGTAAAAAAAAATTTTAATTAAAAAATAAATGTAACAATAGTGATAGCTTGCTTTGATGGTCCTCTGATTACCGTCAAGCAAGAAATGAAACAGATTGATGCACAACAATCAATGGCTCCTGACACTTTCAGTCAAAATGGAAGATAATATGGTTTTTAGATAGTGACATGAAATGGCATTGTTCTCAATGCATCAAACCCTTGAACACTACAGAGCCTCCTAAATGACATCCATAATTGTTCCAGAGTGTTCAGCCTGGCTAATTACATAGGAAAAACAAATGAGATGAACAATGCCCTTTGTCTAGACCAGAGGTTCCCAAACTTATTTGGCCTACCACCCTATTTATGAAAAAAAAAATTACTCAGTGCCCCCCCTGGAAATCTACTTTCTTTAACCCTTTGACTTTTTTTTTAAATTTGTGTCATTTGAAAAAAATAAATTTCTTTTAAAATGACACATCTTAAATTTAATAATTTATTGTAAATTTGTAGTTTTTTCCTGCATTGAAATTTTGATGATGCAATATTGCATCATGTAACCATATACTATTATATTGTAAACACATCATTACATGCATTTATTCCTGCTGATGCATGCTGGACTTCCTGACAGTGGGTGACACAGTCACCTGCTAATACTTGCTTGTTAAGACTTATCAGTGTACTTGACCACTGATGGGTTATAGCTTGCGTTTGTGTGTTTATTTGGAAAATAGTGTAATCACTATGACTTTAACTCTGTTACATAACAGATGAAACATGTACAAATGGTTTTTCAAATTTTTCTTCTCTTCTTTCCTTATGCTTCTACCACCACCACCACCTTATTTTTATTCAATGCCTCCCAACTGCACCCAAGGTTACTACTGCAGTTGGATGGCTAGACTATAGATATGACCCATCACCAGACATACCTTAGGCAGATTCTGCTCATGGATAATAGTCTAGGCCCAGAATTGTACAGAAGGAGGAGAGGGTTGGACTGACTTTGGGACATTGCATGGTACTTTTAGTTAATCAAAGCTTCTTCTTGAAATGACCCAACTCTTTAACACCAATATTCATCTGCTGATGTTATATAAGGTAATGCCATCTTCCCTGAAGAATTGAATTTAAGGATTATTCAGAAGCAATTGAGAAACACATGGTGACCACGAGTATCCTGCAATACAGCACAAATGAGGAACTGCACAGAAGTGGTATGAGGGATTTATCAGAGAAATATATGACTAGAAAAATGAGAGCTAGTTATATATATACACACACACACACACACACATATGCATATATATATATATATATATATATATATATTATATATATATATATTACTATCTCTCATCTATATATTTGTCTAGAGTCTTGAAGATCTGATTGAGAGGCCTTTAAACCAAAAAGGGAATAGAAAACTATTCACATATTTTAGGCTACTGAAATACCATGGAGAATATAAATTACAACCAAAGGAACAAAATGGCAGTAGAGAAGACAAGTCATTCATAGTGACCAATATCCAGGAAGGGTGCCAACAATAAAACTCACATTCTTAGATATCTCAAAGTAAATTCACAAAGTTTGGGTAATAAACAAGATGATCTAGAGTTCCTAATACACAGAGGTAAATTCAACTTCATCAGTATCACTGGGACTTGGTGGAATGGGACTTACAACTGAAACATAGCCTTAGAAGGATAACTTCATGGGACAGCTAGGTGGTGCAGTGGATAGAGCACTGGTCCTGAAGTCAGAGGACCTGAGTTCAAATCTGGCTTCAGACCAAACACTCTACATTTACTAGCTGTGTGACCCTGGGCAAGTCACTTAACCCTAATTGCTTAAAAAAGAAAAAAACAAACAAAAAACCAAATATACATTCTCTGGTTGACATTATTTATTCTACTTTTTGCACACAAACCATCACTAGTAATGTTCAATAGCTAATCAGTTCCCATTATGCATTCATCCTTGCCTTTCAATTCACTTGCAATTTTGATTTCTTGGAGACTGTGATGTTCCATGATCTATAGTTTTTTGACATCACCAGAACAGTGGTGTTAAAAATGTGTTTGAGGGAAGTATGTATGGAGAGACTTGGAACTATTCAAAGTACTGCTCAATTTTCTAAATTCAAACCATCCCACTGCCTTCTACTTGTTTAATTTGGTCTCTCATTGTCAATTTGCATGCTTATATCTACAATATGGGGGAACTAGGTGGCAAAGTGTATAGAGTACTAGGACTAGACTCAGGAAGACTCATCTTCCTGCATTCAAATCTGGTCTCGGATGCTTACTAGCAGTGTGACCCTGGGGAAATCATTTAACCCTCTTTGCCTTAGTTTCCTCATCTATAAAATGAGGTGGAAAAGGAAATGGCAAACCATGCCAGTATCTTTGCCAAGAAAACCCCAGCTGGGGTCATGAAGAGTCAGACATGACTGAAAAACAACTGAACAGCAACATCTATGATATAGGTACTGATGGGCTAACTGATTGGACTATCCAACCAACTGGACAATTTTAATCCACTTGATTTTCCCTGTGTGTATTGTTAGATTCATGTCTTTTCAGTGGTTATGAATCTCATAGAACAGTATGCAGTATTCTGGAGCTTGATGCAATTACCATAATGTGATCTATAAACAAGAATATCTAGAGGAATTAAACATTTAGAGAGAATCCTTTTTTTTCCTCCAATTTGGATTGTGTAGAGCATCCTAGATGACAGTAGTGAGCTTCACTGGTAGCCTAATGTCTCCCTAGTTTATGCCCCACATGATAGCCATAATCAGAAGATCCAGAAACAAACACAAAGTTATCCTTGTGGTTGCATCTTTCAAGGAATCTTGCATGATGCTAACCTATGCATTGGAGACATCTTGCTGAAGGAGAGCCTTTAAGACAGCCTTTTGTTTCGTCAAAACAAATGTTTTGTTTTAATCAATATACAGCAAACATATCAGACACTTACATTCTTCACACCTCTTTAATAAATTGTGTGATTATTAAGATTTGGTCTATTAAAGGTAATCATTTGTGAAAATCTGCTTTCCCTTCTCATATTTGCATCAAGGATACCCTTGAAAAAGATATAGTTCATTCTGATAACTATTTTTTAAAGGTGAGACAGTACATATTTGGGTTGGTATTTGAGAATATCTCTTTGGTCACTCTCTGGGATTTTTCTGATTATTTAGTATCATATTCTTGTTGAAATGTCTTGAACATTGATTCCTCAGTGCTTTCAAAATTCCATTGCCTCTAGCATGGATTTCTCCTATGTCTGGCACAGTTGCTTTCCCTTCGTAAGTGTCATTTCCATTTCCTTATATAGTCTATGTAAACTTTAAAGATTCTTTTTTTTTTTTTAGGCAATTGGGGTTAAGTGACTTGCCCAAGGCCACACAGGTAGTAAGTGTCAAGTGTTTGGTCTGAGGCCGGATTTGAACTCAGGTCCTCCTGACTTCAGGGCTGGTGCTCTATCCACTGCACCACCTAGCTGCCCCTAAAGATTCTTATCCCAATGAGGATTGTGAGCCTGGATGACTGGGAGGATGGTGATGCCCTTAATAATAATAGGAAGGAAAGCGGAAGGATTTGTGGGAAAGATAAATTCTGTTTTGGACATGTTGATTTTGAGATATCTAGTTTATCTAAAAGAAAACTAATGATGTGAGATTATAACTCAGAAGAGATGAGAGCTGGAGTTATAGATCTGGAAATTATCCATCTAGATATGATCATTGAACTCTTGGAAGCTAATGAGATAATCAGGTCAGATAGTACAAGCGAAAAGAGAAGAGAGACTAAGGCAGAACCTTCAGAAACAACCACAGTGAACATGACATGAATGAAGAATGAATAAGAGAGACACAGGAGACATCAGACAGGTAGGAGGAGAACCAGAGGAGGATATTGTCATGAAAACCTAGAAAGGAGAGAATATGGAGGAGAGGCTGATCAACAAGCCTTCAGAGGAGTAAAGAATGGTGAGGTAAGGATCAAGAAATCTGATTTGATTTGGCAATTAAGAGCTCATTGGAAATTGAAAGAATTAGAATGGACAGTGAGTTAATAAAATTATCTCTTTTTGATGATATATTTGGAAAATCCTAAAGATTCAACCAAGAAATTAGTGGAAACAATAATTTCAGCAAAGTAACAGGACATAAAATAAGTTCAACATTTCTATATATCACCAACAAAACTCTGCAAGAAAAGACAGTAAGAGATACCCCACTTAAAATAACTGTAGGGACAGCTAGGTGGCGCAGTGGATAGAGCACCGGCCCTGGATTCAGGAGGACCTGAATTCAAATCCAGCCTCAGACATATAACACTTACTAGCTGTGTGACCTTGGGCAAGTCACTTAACCCCATTGCCTAGCCAAAAACAAAAAACAAAAAATAAAATAAAATAAAATAACTGTAGACAGTATAAAATACCTGAGAGTATATACATGAACATAATTAGAAATCACTTTTTATACAAATAAAGTCAAATTTAAATAATCGGAGAAATATTAATTGTTCATGGGTAGGCAGAGCCAATATAATAAAAATGACAATTTTATCTAAACTAATCTATTTATTCAATGCCATTCCAATTAGATTACCAAAAAATTATTTTACTGAGCTAGAAAAAGTCATAACAAAATTCATTTGGAAGAATAAAAGGTCAAGAATATAAAAGGAAATAATTTTTAAAAAAAAAGAGCAAAGGAAAGAGGCTTAGTAGTACCAGATCTTAAACTATACTATAAAGCCATAATTATCAAAACTATCTGGTACTGGTTAAGAAATAGAAAGGTAGATCAGTGGAACAGAGTAGACATATAATACACAGTAGCAATTATAGTATTATAATAATCTTGTGTTTGACAAATGTAAAGACTTAAGCTTTGGGGATAAGACTTCATTATTTGGTAAAAATTGTTGGGAAAACTGGAAAGTAGTCTGGCAGAAATTGGGCAGAGACCAATACCTTACAATATTTACCAAGATAAGGTCAAAATGGATATACAACCTTGATATAAAAGGATATATCATGAGAAAACGAGAAGCATATGGAACATATTACCCATCAGACTTATGGAGAGGAGAACATTTTATAAATAAACAAGAGATAGAGAGCATTGTGAGGTGTAAAATGGATAATTTCAATTACATTAAATTAAAAAGAGTTTGTACAAATAAAACTAACATAGTCAAGAGTAGAAGGAAAGCAGAAAATTGGGGGAAAATTTTATAGACAGTTTCTCAAATAAAGGTCTCATGTCTCATATATGTATATATAAACTTTGCAAAATTTATAAAAATCTGAGTCATTCCCCAATTGATAAATGTCAAAGGATATGAATAGGCAGTTTTTAAATAAAGAAATCAAATGTAGTCATATATTTATATGAAAAAATGCTCTAAGTCATGCAAACTAAAACAACCTTGATATATCATCTTACACCTATTGGATTGGCTAAAATGATAGAAGGGAAAAGTGACAAATGTTGGAGGGGATGTGGAAAAATTGGGACACTAATTCACTGTTGGTGGAAGTATGAACTGATCTAACCATTTTGGAGAGCAATCTGGGATTATGCCAAAAGAGTCATTAAACTGCCTATATATATCCTTAGACCCAGCAATGCTACCACTAGGTCTATTTCTAAAGATGATTAGGGAAAAAGTAAAAGAACCTATATGTTCTATAATATTTATAGCAGCTCTCTTTGTGGTTCAAAGAACTAGAAATTGTGAGGATGCCCATCAATTGGGGAATGGCTAAACAAGTTGTAGTATATGATTGTGATGGGATACTATTGTGTTATAAGAAATGTTGAGCTGGTTGATTTTAGAGAAACATGGAAAGACTTACATGAGGTGCTGCAAAAGTGGAATGTACTGTGTACACAGTAACAGCAATATTATAAGATGATCAGCTGTGAATGACTTAGCTATTCTCAGCAACACAATGATACAAGACAACTCTGAAGGATTTATGATGAAAAATGTTATTTATCCTCAGAGAAAAAAATCGATAGTTTCTAAATCTTTATTTTTAAACTTTATTTTTCTTGAGGTTTTTTTTTTTGGTCTATGTTTTCTTTCACAACATGACTAATATGGAAATACGTTTTGCATGACTACACATGTATAACCTATATTGAATTGCTTGCCTTCTCAATGAGGGAGGTGGGAAGGGAGAGAGAGAATTTGAAGCTCAAAGGTTTAAAAACTGTTTTTACGAGTAATTGAGGAAAAACCAAATATGAAATAAATAATTTAAAGTAGGACTGAATCTTTTCTAAATCAAATTTTCTTTTTCATAATGAAATTAAATATTAGCAGACATGGACATATTAATAGGGCAGCAAGGTAGCACAGTGAATAGAGTGACTGAACTGGAATCAGGAAGACTCATCTTTCTGAGTTCAAACCTGGCCTTAGACACTTAATTGAACTGTATGACCTTGGGCAAGTCACTTAACCCTGTTTGCCTCAGTTCCTCATCTGTAAAATGAGCTGGAGAAGGAAATGGCAAGCCACTCCAGTATATTTATCAAGAAAACTCAAAAAATATGGTCAGGAAGGTTGGACATGATTGAAAAATAACCAAACAACACATATTTCAATGGGCAAAGAATAACAAAGAAAAAGCAGTGTTGTATATGATACTATGAACTTATATATAATTCCTACTTTTCCCTGCTAAGTAAAACTTGGGTACTTTTGTGTAATTAAAATTTAATGTGATAATTACAACACTTCCCTGCTTCTCTGTACCCTTCTGAACTTCCTTCTGCTCTCTTCTGTTAAAAAAAAAAAGATTCACGATGCTCTTTTCTTACATGTTGCCATCACTATCATTTCCCTTCCCCTTCCTTCTTTCCACTTCCATAGAAGCCCTCTCTTGTAATATACAAGTATAGTCACACAAAACAAATCTGTCCATTAGCTGGCATCTGAAAATGTGGGAATCATTTTGTACCTCTAGTCTATCACTTCTCTGCCAAGACATAGGATACATGATTCATCATGTCTTTGAAAGTCCTGATTAGTCATTGAGCTGATTACAATTCTTAAGTATTTCACAGTTTAAAAAAAGAACAACTAAACATTTTGTCATTGGATAAATTATTCTCCTGGTTTTGCTCATTTCATTCTGCATCTGTTCATGTAAGCCTTCCATCTGTCCCTGTCACAATTTCTTATAGATCAATAATGCTCCATTACATTCATATACCAAATTTTATTCAACTACCTCACAATTGATAAGCAATCACTTTGTTTCCAGTTTTTTTGTTAACAGCAAAAAAGTGCTGTTATAAATATTTTTATTGTTCATTTGAACCTTGTTCCTTTTTCCTTGAGCTCTTTTGGGATATATGTCTTGTAGTGGTATCTCTAGGTCAATGAGTATGCATAGTTTAGTGATTTCGTGTGTATAGTTCCAAACTGCTTTACAGAATGGTTGGACCACTTTGCACCAAATCTCTTCTTTTTTTAAAAAAAAATATTTTTCATCACAGATTCTTTGGAATTTTTTTACCCTAAATCTGTTCTTGAAAGAAAGTGTTCAATATCAATGGATGTAGCTTCTTAGTAATGTACAGGCTTTTGGCCTCATTTATTTCTTAATTCCAAACTATATTACAACATACTCTTCTCATCTTCATTTTAGCCATCATCACACTGAAGTCACTGAGGACCAAGCCAGATATTGATTTGGTTTGGAGATTCTAGTTAAATTCTTCACAGAATATTTTGACCTTTTAATGTTTTTTAATGGAAATTGGTGCACAAGATGTAATTATCTCCATGGTGATCTTTTTTGCTTAAGCTTATTGTGAGAAATATAAGGTGAAAAGATTGAATGTTCCATGAAATTATGTTTCTTATCACCTTTGGGGATAGGAGCCAACTTTGCTAACTCCTTTACTGGCCTTTCCAAGACCAGCCTGGAAATCATTCTTCAATTTAGCTAAAACCTCCTTGTGTCTTCTAGTTTCATCTGTAGCAAAAACAAGAATGTCAGTGTTACTATGGTTCCTTTCTTCCAGCAGAATAACTTGATTCACTTCTTGCTGGACAAAGAGATCTAAAAGTTCAACTAATCTTTGAAAGACATTAAAAACTGATTCATAGCTGGTAGGGACCATCTCATTCAAAAGGCATAGGATGGATAAAAGGGCAACCCAGCAGCATTGTAGCATATCAAGAAAATACACTCAAGTGAAGAAAGAAATCCAGGAGCCAGACGAAGGAAAAATAAGGATGTTCCCCCAGGTTTTCTTGAAATGAGCTTCTAACTCACTCTAAGCTTTTCTTGTTTTTTTTTTTTGTTTTTTTTTTTTAGGAATTGTCTTCATATGGTCTTAGGGTACTAATCAACTTTGTATGAAAAATCTTTACTAGAAACTTCCTATTGGCTTCTTTGATCTTTCTGGAGAGCCTCCACTAGTTTGGCCACTTGAAGAGGCATTAGGTGGTTTTCCTGACATTCCCATTTAATGCTTTCTTATGTAAGTCTTATCTTGTTCACCCATTTTTTCTTTTTATTTGTTTTTAAAAAGTATTTAGTGTTTTTTTTTTTACACACATTGAAAGTAACCAAATTAGATAGCAGGATAGGTTTTCTAAACTGAGATTTATTTTTCTACCAATTTTCACCAAGTTGGAAACACTAGTTTGGAAAGGCATTAGTATACCCCAATTATAATAATTTTTGTTTGTTTTTAGAAATATTTTGTATTTTTTAATTTTAATAACTAAATTTGGTTAATTTTCATTTATTTTAAAGTAAATAGCTCATTTCTGTAGGTTAGAAATTGGCCCATTATTTGCTCAATTCCCCCCCCTCCCATATATAGAAGCAGCTTGGCATAGTGGTTATGGTCAAGAACTGGTACTAAAGTTGGGAAGACTAGGATACAAGTCTCTTCAAACACTACGTGAGCCTGAGCAAGTCTTAACTTCTACATACCTCAGACAACTGCTGAGGACTTATCTACTAGATTGTGGGTAACCAAGGAGGAAGACGGAGACCCCATCCTGGGAAGTCTATCAAAGCAGACCTATTATTATATATTTTTAATGTTTGTATTCTAGAAGTGTTTTCTTGTAAAATATAACTTGTGAAAAATTTTTTTTCATTTTAACAAGCACCAACATATAAGTGAAAATACAAACTAAAAAATTTAAATAATAAGTGCAATGATTTCCTCAATAACAATTAATATTCATGTGTTCTGGAAGATAACAAAGTAAATGTTATTTTAAAATTTCTTAAATTTGTTTTTAAGTTCTAGTTACTAGCAACCCAAAAGGGCAGCTTGATGGCACAGTGGGTAGACCTTCAGGCCTGAAGTCAGGAAGACCTAAGTTCAAAATGCAGCATCAGACTAGCTGTGTGACCGTGGGCAAGGCACTTAATCCTGTTTGCCTCAGTATCCTCATCTGTAAAACTATCTGGAGAAGGAAATGGCAAACTACTCTAGTATCTTTGCCAAGAAAACTCTAAATTGGCTCATAAAGAGTCAGACACAACTGAAACAACTCGATAACAACAATACTAGAACCCAGGAGGCATGGGAGAAACCTGGTGTCCTGAATGGTCTGATAAACGCATTAACATCAACCAGCAGGTTTGGTTTTTTTTTTTTTTTAAAATATTCTTAAATCTGTACAAATGATGCTCATGTGAAGCTCAACATTTTTCTCCTCCTGGTACTGTCAGATTTGAAGAGCATAGGTTATGAGAGCTCCACACAGATGTCCTTGTGTTCTTTCTTTTTTAGCCACTGTCTTTCCCTTTCCATTTCCTGTTTTGCTATTTTGCTCCCCTCTTTCCTCTGTTACTCTCTCTGTCTACTTACTATCGTCTGCTAAGTCTCTGAACTTCCTCTGCCCACAAGGCAGCACATTTTTTCCTCCTTCCCACGTGTTGTTATTGTCCTTTGGGGTAAGCAAGCCATTGAATTTAGGAGGTTGGTGAATGCAATGAAAAGCTCTTGCTGCTACTAATCTATCAGAGAAACTTGTGGCAATGCCTGGAATGCCACAATTCAACAGTTTCCTCTTCCTAATAATGCTTAGCTGTGTTTTCCTTATAGTTGGTGTTGTACCCTTCCCTGTTTGAAGGATGCAAGAGACCCAAAGCATTCTGTTATGCTACCTTCTTTCTATTCCTTTGGGCATAGGACCTTTATCTTGGGAGGTCCTGGCTTCTGTTTTTGATTGTTTGGAGATTCATGGCCAGTCCAGTGTGGCTGAGAAAGTTATTTGATCTCTATTCAATTTCTGCTCTCTTCCATGCATTAAAATATGCACCTCTTAATTAATGAGAGACTGCTGTGGCTAGGCAGGTACACAATTTAAACAAATGGACATGTGAGATAACCATGCTGGAACTAGAAACTGCCCTCTTTTTCAGAAGAGTGATGTGTCTAAAATATTTTGAGAAAGATTAATCTTGCAGTAGTATCCAGGATGAACTGGAAGTGAGGAGACACCATATAGATGTAGTATGAAATATACAGAAGACAAAATCCCTAGTCTTACAAACTTGGCATCCTGAAAATGAAGTAATGAATCATTTGGATCTCACTGTCACCTTGATAAAATCATATTTGTAACATGCAAGCTATATCTTACCTCTCTCTTAACAGGGGATGATTTCAAGGTCTTTGTGATAGCTGACGTGTGTGGTTCATAGTCCTCTGTCTTCCTTTTTAAGAGGTCTATGGGGCATTCAGGGAGGACTAGCATCTTTAATGTAAAGGCTTGCTGAGAGCCCTTTTCAGGGCTACTTATCCACCTTTGGTGTTCACCTGCCACTTAACTCTCACCTGTGGTTTTAAGAAGCTGTAGCATGGGCAGGGCCTATGACCACTAAACTGTCTTGGCAGCTGAGCTAACCAAGTTGAGGGTAACCTGTGGGCCTCAGATCCCTTGATGAGTTGGGGGGGGTAATCTACCCCAAGTATGTGAAGACTTCCTTGAAAGAATAGGCATATACAAACAATTTATTCCAATAGGCCATGAAATGGGGGGAAGCAGGCACTGTGGAGCACTTAGAGCTTGGTCAGACACCTAAGACGTCACGGTCATCCACTGCGTCCTGAGCCTTTGATAGTTATCTTGATTTTGCCTTGCCGCTGGACCTTGATGACTCTAGAAGAGAGAAGAGGCTGATGACTTTGCATAACTCTGCCTCACTTAAGTCATTTTTATGCATGAGTCAAAAAACTAACCTGTACCATTTTACCATTTACTATTTTACCATTCTATAATTTTACTATTCAACTATTTTGCTATCCAACTATTTTATTTTTTATCACGCTACTATTTTATTGTTTCACCTACCTTGAAGTACTGTGGTGGTGAGTGAGAGACAAAGCAGCAGGTAGGGATACACTGGGAGCTCTAAGTCACAACCCTGCACACAGGTGGCCCAGGCCGTAGGATCATCGTCTCACTGGACTGAAGCAGCAGTGGGATTCAGCAGTCCCCTGGTTGTCTGAGGAGCCCTTTTACCTTCTGGTGTGAGGAAGGGGCTAGAAAAGGTGCCCTAAGCATGTCTGCTTCATCTACGCCAGCCTGTTTACTGTGACAGGCAAGGATCCTCTCTTGTAGTCACACACAAAAATGTATAGAAACTTTTGCAAAGATGATTCTACATAGCACTGGCAAATGAAATGTGCACATACTTATGGACAACAAGAAATCCAGTAGACCTGAAAATGATTAGCTCTTGTTGTAAGAGAACTCAACAGGTACCACATCCAAACAGCAACTTGAATGAAACAAGGCTGGCAAATGAAGGCCAGTTTATTGAAATTTGAACTGAATACACGTTTTTCTGGAGTGGCTGCAATGATGGGGAGTACTGTGAAGCTGGCATAGGTTTTACAATCAAAATTAATCTAGTCAACAAGTTTGTATGCCTGCCAAAAGGAGTGAATGATGGGGTCATAACAATGTGGTTGCCACTTGCAGGAAAGTGCCACCCCAAATTGTCAGTGCATATGCTCCCACCGTGACCTGATAAAATCCTTGATGACTTTTTGTTCGCAGATGATGGTGCATTCAACAAAACCCCTGAGGCTGAGAAAAAACAGAGTAAGGATCAATTCTCTACCACTTGTGCTAATTTTGACCTGACAATCAACACCAAGAAAACAGAGGTTCTCTACCAGCCAGCACCACACCATCCTTACATGAAACCGTCAGTTACAGCAAATGGAGAAATTTTGAATGCTATGGATAAGTTCAATTACCTTGTCAGTATACTTTCTGGGGAGATACACATGGATGATGAGTTTGATGCATGATTGCCAGAGCTGGCTCAGTGTTTGGGAGGCTCCAAAGGAAAGTGTGGGAGAGTTGAGGTATTAGGCTGTTTAACAAACTGAAAGTCTACAGAGCAATTGTATGGCTGTGAAACTGAACAGTTTATCAGTGCCATGCCAGAAAATTGAATCAATTCCATTTGAATTGTCTTAGGAAGATTCTGAAGATCACCTGGCAAGATAAGGTACTGGAATGCTGAAGTCCTTTCTTTTTTTTTTATGTTTTTTTAAATATAAATTTATTTATTTGTAGTTTTCAACATTCATTTCCACAAGTTTTTGAGTTTCAAATTTTCACACCGTCTCACCCTCCCCCCACCCCAAGATGACATGCATTCTGAATATCCCTTCCCTTAGTCTGTCCTCTTTTCTTTCTCTTCCCCCTTCTCTTATCCTCTTCCTCTTCTGTTTTCCTGTAGGGCAGGATAGACTTCTGTACCCCATTTCCTGTATTTCTTATTTCCCGATAGCATGTGAAAACTTTTTTTTAAACATACGTTTTTAAAACTTTAGGTTTCAAATTTTCTCTCTTCCTCCCTCCCCACCCACCCTCATTGAATAAGCAAGCCACTCAATATAGGTTGTACCTGTGCAGTTATGCAAAACACTTCCATAGCAGACATGTTGTGAAAAGCTAACTCTATTTCCCTTAATCCTATTCTGCCTTCCCATTTATTCTATTCTTTCTTTTGACCCTGTTCCTCCACAGAAGCTGAAGTCCTTTCTTAAACTCAACTGCCAAGCATTCAAATTCTTCTGCAGAGAGTACACCTTTGATGAGCTGGCCATTGTCATTCAAATGTCAAATGTGTATTTGCCTAAAAGATGATTTTATAAAAAACGTACATAAGGCAAGTCCTCACATGGTCATCAGAAGAAGAGATACAAGGACATTCTCAAGGTCTCTCTGGAGAACTTTGGAATTGATTGTGAGATATGGGAGTCACTGGCACAGGATCACCCAGTATGGTGTGGCCACCTCAAAGAAGGCACTGTGCTCTGTGAGCAAAGCAGAATTTTGTAGCAGCCCATGAAAAATGTGAGATGTGCAAATTTAGAGATCTCTCCAACCCAAATCTTCATGAGGACTATTTGTGCCCAACCTGAATGATCACCCACGAGTGGACATGTTGTACATTGATCCTGACATTGTGATGCCATCTAGTCCTCTTCAAATACAAAGGATAGCAACAAAAGTCATTTCCTTTTGAATATGATGGGAATTCCAAGTTGTGTTCAGTCATTTCAGTTGTATATGACTCTTCATGACCTCATTTGGGGTTTTCTTGGCAAAGATACTGGAGTGGATTGCCATTTCTCTAGCTCATTTTACAAATGAGGAAACTGAGGCAAATGGGGTGACTTGCCAGTAAGTGTCTGAGGCCAGATTTGCATTCATGAAGACGAATCTTCCTGACTTCAGCCACAGTACTGTATCTACTGTGCCACCTAGCTGCCCAGTTTCCAAGTAGCTAGACTGAAATGGGCCACCTGGAATGCAAAGCACACGGCCCTATTTTGACACCCAGGGGCTCTGGCTTTAGATTACAAGTAGCTTCAGTACTGGGGGAGCCTAACCTGGAATCAGACTTCTCTCACACTCTCAGGCTCATTTTCCCTGCCCTGAAATTCCAGGGAAAGTCTCTTGAACAAATCTGGCTTGTTTCTAGGTTTGCCGCTAAAAGAGTTTAACAGGATCTGATCCTTCTAGAACTCATTGTACAAAGCAGATAGCAGTTATAGAATAGCTATTAATTTCTTCTACAGCAAAAGAAATGCCTAAAACACAAAAGATTTATAAGTACTCATTGACAAATATTCAAGACATAAATCAGTAGCTCAGTGCTCTTATTACACTGTGCTAGGAGGTAGAGACTCCTAGGAGAGTGAAACTGCTGAACAAAGTATTTCACATTT
Organism: Phascolarctos cinereus; assembly: GCF_003287225.1. NCBI lineage: Eukaryota > Metazoa > Chordata > Mammalia > Diprotodontia > Phascolarctidae > Phascolarctos > Phascolarctos cinereus. The sequence goes on from NW_027555847.1 coordinate 395,797,489, forward strand.
GCCTCTGGATGGATACTCTCTGAGAACTTCCCAAAAGTCCCCATCTTCTGGCCAGCAGACCTGCCTCTTTAGTCTGTTCAGCTGAAGAATCCTATGGGTGGGGGTGCCCTTCTCCTCTGAGAAGTTCTTGTGGAAATCCCCTCCTGTTGTGCAACCAGCGCCCGACTTTGGAACTTTCAAATTCATGAAGCAGCTAACAAGGCTGGGAATGACCATGTCTCAGGAAATCTCTATGTGATGGATGACCCACCTAGACTCAGAGAAAGAAACACAGAACAGAAGAGGCAGCCCAGGACTTCAGTTCTAGTTTCAGATTCACCTGGGGAAGCACATCTTCTTATTGCCACATGTGTGCAGTCACCATTACTTCAAGGTGGGCAGGGCAGGGAAGCGGGGAAAGGGAGGGAACTTGCTGCATGTCCAAACTTTGCTGCAAGTTCAATGATGAGTTGGCATTGGCTGTGTGCTGTCAATGAGGTCCGCCTCAAAGAGACTAGAAATCATCAGTGCTTCCTCCTTATAGCCTGTAGCCTGAATGGCTCTTTTTGGCTCAATCACCGATTCACTTTAGCACAGCTCCCAATTCTGGGGATACATGAACATTGTTGCTGGTTGTGCACATCTTTTAACAAGGGAACATTTCATGTGTTCTTCACCAAACCAGTGCATGCAAATATAGCCAGCTTTGGAGAAGGTAGCCCAGTCCACTGGGTCAGAGATTTTCCACTGATTACCCATTACAAGAGGATACATTTTGGGGGGAGGGGGCAGCAATTTGGGGTAGTTGTAGAGCATTAGACTTAACAGTCAGGAAACCTGGATTTGCCACTGGTGGTACAGTGTGGGCCAAAGTATTTCATGTCTCTAGGCTCTAGTTACCTTATCAACAAAATGAAGGGACTGGATTAGATGATGTCTAAAGTTCCTCTCAATACAGTACTAAAATTCTATGATGCTATTATTTCCCTTTGGTCAGAGAAAATTAAACAGAGGACACATTGCTTCTCAAAGAAAATAGACATTTAATAGGAAAAGGAGATGGAAATGTAAATCCACTGCATTTGTCTTAAATAAATTCCTGAGCCAAGCCCAGAGTGTTGGCAATGCCATCTGTTTATAAGCCTGCTATTAAAACTGCCCCTTGTTCTGTCTGACATTACAGCGTCCTTGGGGGGCTGGCGGCAGCATTTCCTTTGTTGCACTTGGAATGGAAGACTGCTACCACTAAGTAGGTCAGCCACAGCCAACTTGTAAATGAACTGCATGATTCATTGGTTTAATAGGAAGGCTTAACAACACCCATATAAAAATACATAATGCATTGTCCTCTGCTGTCTAACTCCGTTTCCTGTGAGAAACAGTTTAGTGGGTTGTTCACCCCCCCCCCCCCGTTTCTTCACATGGCTTTTGTTAGCCAACCTTATTTCCTCTTCAAAAATAAAGTTGTTTGTTGTCATGGGAATCTTTTCTTTCTTGAAATGCTCTAATGTTAGCAACTCAGCCATTTCTATGCTAGTTCAGTGTCTAATGTCTTCTTCCTTCTCTTCTTTCTCCTTTTCTTGTTCAGCTTTTCTAAATAGCAAACTTTCTCTTCTCCTGGTTGTCTTGAGCTAAAGGCAGTCCCTCCCTTCACTGTAGAGTCACTTTTGTAAGGTCATAAGAGCAGTTTTCAAATGGCCCAAATCCTTAGAGCAGGGTAAGACTGTGGGGAGTACTAAGGTGTCTCTAGTGATAAGTATCATAGAACTTTTAGATCTCTAAAGAGTTCTTCTGCCATGGAGCTCATGGACAAAATTATGGAGAGTTCCCAGTACAACAGAAGGGGTGGTGCAATGGATAAAGTGCAGGGCCTGGGGTCAGGAAGACTCATCTTCATGAATTCATATCTGAGCTCCCACACGTACTAGCTGTGTGACCTTGGGCAAGTCACTTAACCCTATTTGCCTCAGTTTCCTCATCTGTAAAATGAACTGGAGAAGAAATGGCAAATCACTCTAGTATCTTTGCTAAGAAAACCCCAAACTGGGTCACGAAGAGACAGACGTGATTAAAATGACTGAACAATAACGACGATAACAGCAATCCATACCCATCTCCTTGTGAGTTGTGTGAAGGTAGGCAAAGCATTCAACTTCTCTGAGATTCAGGCTTGTTGGGAACAAAAATTGGTCAGCACTGCTTGGAGGTTTGCTGGTGTCACCTGTAGGAGTCTCCAAGTTAACTCAAGAGCTATGCCAGGAAATTTTTAGCACTGCTATTGCTTGAAAGTCATGAAAGCCTCACAAAAGGTGGCCATGACAGCAGGCTTCCTCTTAGCTAAGCTGGGTAATTAACCAAGAGCCAGATAGGGAACAAAACAGCCTGAGTAGATGAGGAGGGCAAGAATGTATTTGCATAGAATCTTTGATCCAAAAATGTCATACTGTTTTCTTCTTTAAAGAAGTGACTTGCCATTTTCTTCTCCAGCTCATTTTACAGAATAAAGTGACTTGTCCAGACCTACACAGCTCGTAAATGTCTGAAGCTGGATTTGAACTCAGTTCTTCCTGACTCCAGGCCCAGTGCTCTATAGGCTGTGTCACCTCACTGCCCCATTTAAAAAAATTAACTACCTACAGCTGTTTGTCTTCCTATAGTAAGAACTGTAGGAAATGAAAATGGTCTGCAAAAGGAGGGGTTAGTCTAGCCCTAGAGGATTTCTGAGGTCCCTTTGCCTCTAGACCAATAATACAATGATATCCACTTTGTATCTTTCCCAATGTTTAGCACAGTGCTTTGTGCATGCAATTTAATAGAGGAGAACAAATTGCTTCTCATGGAAAATGGACATTCAATAGATAGGAAAAAGAAATGGAAATTTAAATCCACCACACTTGTCTTAAATGAATTAGGTGCTTAATAAATGCTGGTTTGAATGAATAAATGAATGAATGAGAGATTAAATTCAGCCTGTTTTCTAACAAAGCTAGAGGTGTAATAGTACCAATTTGCAGAACACAGGAACTTACTGTAGGAAATAAAATTTATCTTAAAATTAAGGGTTTGGCTTCTGAGGTTCCTTCCTGCTTGTGTCTATTTTAGCAAGCGATTTTGCAATGATTAGCCTAAATATATTAGACCATATGGCAAAGGAGGGCGCAGTAACTAGGCTTGCATCCTTGGTGTCTTCTTTAACTCCTCACCCAATCTCACTTCCCAAACCCAATCTCGCCTGTTGCCAAGGCTTGCCTATTTTGCCTTTGTATCATGTCTCACCTATGCTCCCTTTTCTTCTGTGACAATGCCATTACCCATTAAGAAAAAGATACCTAAGTTTCTGAGTTTAATAAAAAAAACCCAAACAACAACAACAATAACAATAACAACAACAAAAACTAAAACTAAAACAAAAACGAATATTTGGGTTTTGATTTGGTATAAGACTTAGCCAATTATTGGGGCTCATTCCAGTTCACTCCATTTTGGGTTCATGAGTCACTTAGGTCCAAATCTCTCATTTTCATGTGATAATTGACTATATGAAGACTTGCATTTTTAAAAAAAAAATATTTTAAATCAGCATGTTACAGGTGGTAATTACCTTCCCTCACCTGCTCATAGGAGCATGGATTTCAAAATTAAACTGCAGATGATCTGTTCTAGTCTAATCCCATTAGTTTTTACAGAGTTGTTGTAAGGATGAAGCATTGTCAAAACCCTGAAGCATAATCCTAATTGTGGTCATTATTATTATTACGGATGAGGAAATTGAGACCGAAAAAGGTGAAATGATTTGGCCAAGATCACAGATAAGCAAATGAAAGAGCCAGGTTTGAATCCTGGTGCCTCACTATCAAACCGCTGTCCCATTCTGCCTCCCTGAGATAAAAGGCTTCAGTGACTACAGGGCAAATTATGTGTCATATTTTTTTAAAAACCAACATAATTTTAAATATAATTCATATATCAAATGTGTTATTCATGGGAAATATTTATGTTAGCATGCCACAATTATGGTATGAATTTCCTGATCTACAATTCATTGAAATTTAAAAGTGCATGTCATTTTTGGTAAACATAAAAAACAAATCAACCTTCCTGCTTCCTTGCTCTTAAATGTTGTCAATGTAGCCTTGTCTTAATTATCTCAATAGTTCAAATGAAAGTTCATTAGGCACTAATTGATCTTAAATCCAGCAGAATGTAAATTACTTCAGGGCAAAGGCTACTTCCCTTTTGGGGGAAGTGGAGAGGGAGGAGAGGGGCTTTGCATCTCAATTTACTATCATAGGCTTAGGCAGCTAGGTGGTGCAATGGATAGAGCAGTAGGCCTGGAGTTAAGAAGACTTATCTTTTGAGTTCAAACCAGGCCTCAGACACTTCTTAGCTGTGTGATCTTGGGACAGTCACTTAACCCTGTTTGCCTCAGTTTCCTCATCTGGAAAATGAGCTGGAAAAGAAAATGGCAAGCCACTCCAGTATCTTTACTGAGAAAACCCCAAATGGGATCACAAAGGGTCAGAAATGACTGAACAAAAAGCATAACCTTACTCAGGGAAAGCAAAAGAAAAGGAATAAGTATTTATATAATAGAGCTATATAAATATATGGCTATAGAGCTATATAAATAGCTCTATTCCAGGCACTGTGCTAGGCAGTTTGCAAATATTATATAATTTGAATCTCACAACAATTCCTGGAGCTGGGTGCTGTTGTTATTATTCCAATCTCACAGTTGAGGAAACTGAGACAAACAAAGGTTAAGTGACTTGCTCAGGGTCACACAGTAGGTGTTTAAGACTGTATTTGAATTTAGATCTTCTCTGCCATCTAACAGCCTTAACAAGTAAGTGGGTGGCAGAGATTTGTTCAATTGAATTGGATTCATTTGAATTATCTAAATTATTGCTTTATCTCTCTATTTCTCTTGAGGGGTGGGGTGGAGGTGTAGATACAGTTGAATCAGAACATACTGATTTACTGATCTTAGTTACATGGGAAGGGGCAGTAGGTTTCTGCTACAGTGTTCGTGCCACCTGCTGATATGTGGATAAATCGTTGTCACCAAATCTGGGCTTAGAAGGTTGTTGTCACACCTTATGGGTAAGATACTATCCATTCTTCCTTTCTCTTGTACAAATAAGCCAGAGTTGCAAGTGTACAAGTCAGAACTTGGATTTTGTTGACTGAATAACGCAGAAGGCAGTTAGAAAAATACATTTTTTTAAAAAAGGGAACGAGAGAAATAACTAGTTTTTTAATTGAGATTAAGATTTTCCCTTTTCTATTTCCCCATTCAGAAACCAGCCCCTTTGTAGGTTATTCAGCCAGCATCTGAACGACATTACTGATAAATGAGATTGCCTAAATCTTCAGGGTATATGTTTTTTGGTAGGACTCCACCCAACTAGAAGACCTAAGAAGGAGAATCTATAAAACTACCGTTGTTCATTGTTCACTGACTGGGTGGAGGATAGATCATTTGTATAGATTGTCTGAGGTTGCAGTGGTCTGGCTAGAGATGAGTCTCTTTGTCTGTGAGTAACAGGATCAGAGTATCCAGCCCTTCATTAGAATAGGCCCACCACCCTAGCCATGCCAGATCTTAAATTGTATTATAAAGCAACAATCATCAAAACTACTTGGTACTGGCTAAGAAATAGAGTGGTGGATCTGTGGAATAGGTAAGGTATGCAAGACACAGTAGTCAATGACTACAGTAATCTACTATTTGATAAACCCAAAGAACTCACTATTTGACAAAAACTGCTGAGAAAACTGGAAAATAGTATAGTACAAACTAGGCATAGACCAGCATCTTACACCATATAGAAAAATAAAGTCAAAATGGGTACACGATTTAGATATAAAGGCTGATACTATAAGCAAACTGGGAGAGCAAGAAATAGTTTACCTGTCAGATTTATGGAGAACAGAAGAATTTATGACCAAAAAAGAGATAGGGAACATTAAGAAATGCAAAATGAATAATTTTTATTACATTAAATTGAAAAGTTTTTGCACAAACAAAGCCAATGTAACCAAGATTAGGAGGTAAGCAGAAAATTGGGAAAGAATTTTTACAACCACTGTCTCTGATAAAGGCCTCATTTTTAAAATATATAGAGAACTGAGTCTAATTTATAAGAATACAAGTCATTCCCCAATTGATAAATGGTCAAAGGATATGAACAGGCAGTTTTCAGATGAAGAAATTAAAGCTATCTATAGTCATAGGAAAAAATGCTCTAAATCACTATTGATTAGAGAAATGCATATCAAAACAACTCTGAAGTACCACATCACACCTATCAGATTGGTTAACATGAAAAAACAGGAAAATGATAAATGTTGGAGATGTAGGAAAATTGGAACACTAATACATTGTTGGTGGAGTTGTGAACTGATTCAACCATTCTGGAGAGCAATTTGTAACTATGCCCAAATAACTATAATGTGCATACCCTTTGACCCAGCAATACTACTTTTAGGTCTGTATCCCAAAGAGTTCATACAAATTGGAAAAGGATCCACATGTACAAATATATATATATATATATATATATATATAGAAGCTCTTTTTGTGGTGGCCAAGAATCGGAAATTAAGGGGATGCCCATCAATTGGGGAATGGCCAAACAAGCTGTGGTATATGAATGTAATGGAATACTACTGTGCTATAAGAAATGATGAGCAGGTGTACTTCAGAAAAACCTGGAAAGGCTTGTATTGACTGGTGCTGAGGGAAGTAAGCAGAACCAAGAGAACATCGTACACCATAACAGCCACACTGTGTGATGACTGATTTTGACAGACTTAACTCTTCTCAGCAATGCAAGGATCTAAGACAACTCCAAAAGACTCATGATGGAAAATGCTGTCCACATCCAGAAAACAACTACGGAGTCTGAATGTAGATCAAACCATATTATTTGCTCTCTGTCTTATTTTTTTTCTTTTTTTGTTTGTTTCTTCTTTCTTGTGGTTTCTTCCATTGGTTCTAATTCTTCTTTACAATATGACTAATGTGAAAATAGGTCTAATATGAATATGTATGTAGAGCCTATATCAAATTGCATGCCATCTTGGGATGGGGGGAGGGGAGAGATGGGGAGAAAATTTGGAACTCAAAATCTTATGGAAGTAGATGTTGAAAACTAAAACTAAATAAATAAATGAAAACAATTAAAAAAGAATAGGCCCACCTCTCATTATAATATTCATTCTTATTAACTGCTAACTAATCAGAACTGATTCCCATCTGCCAGGAATACCTATTCTTCCAAGGGTATATAAGCATCCAGAGGCCTCCATGAGGGGGTCTTTGGTTTATGAGAGAAAGCCAAATGACCATCCTTTTTATTAATTATTTGCTAACTAGAATAAATAAATGATTAATTACACAGAAATTATGTCTCTTGAACTTTTTATACACCACACTCCCATCTTCCCACATAGGAAAGTGGTAAGCATCATTCTGGGCTCTCAGCATCCTCATTTTCTATCAAGGTAAACTCAGGGGTTATTGGAAGGATCAAGCGAGATAACATATGGAAAGTACTCTGTGAATTTTAAAATGCTATATAAATCCAAATTATCATTATTAAAGTTGACCTTAGTTGTATTTCCTCTATAGAGTCAGCAGTGATTCCCTGCCACCACCACTACCAACCCCCAGCGGAAAGTATTCTTTTCTTCCTCAGTCTCTCCTAGATCTGTTTGTTGGGTTCTTTCTATTGCCTGTATCACTTCCTCCGTCCCTGCTCTGTATTCTACTTATCTGCATACACGTCATGTTGCCCAACTCTTCCAGCCCCCGATTCTTCCTCCCTGCTAAGGGGACATAGGTCTAGAGCTGGAAGCATCCTAAGACACCAGCTAGTCCAATCCCTTCATTTACAGATGGGGAAACTAAGGCCTGGAGATATGAAGTGATATGCCCAAGGTCACACTGGTAGGGTACTAAGTGGCAGACTCACAATCAGAATCTGACTGAAGGCCCAGGTACTCTGATTGCAAATTCAGTGACTTTTCCACTGCACAACACAACTTCCCGCTGCCTACTACAGTGCCTTACACATAGCAGGTGATTTTCATGAATAATTGTTGAGATAGATGATTGGTAGGTGGATGGAAAGAGACAGACAGAGAGACAAAGATGATAGAACTGGCTAGATAAATATCGATAAATGATAGAATAGATAGATAGATAAAGAGCTAAAACATTTATTAAGCATTTACTATAGAGGTTCTTAGCCTAGAATCCATGGACAGCTTTCATGAACTTGAGTGGGGGGAAAATGAACATCTTTATTTTCATTAACCTCTGTCTAAAATTTAAGATTTTCTCCAATTTGGAATTCAAAAAAATTCTGAAAAGCTGTCTATAGGCTTCACCAGACTGCCAAAGGAATCCTTTGACACAAAAAAGGTCAAGAATTCCTATTTTACTATATGCCAAGAATTGTGCTAAGGGTACAATCAAGATACCCCTGGAGTTTATATTTAAATAGAGGAAGACAACCTGTAAAGAGAAGAGAGAAAGCTGGGTGGAAGATGGGGAAAGGAAAATGGTGAGGAGGAAAAGGAAGTCTGGAGAGTTAAAATGAAATGAAATCTATTTTATCATAATCAGAATAAATAATGTTTTTGTGGTCTAGTCTTTCTCTCTGTTTGATCACATTTATTGATCATTTCTACCTAGATACCAAATTCAAATTCCCACAACCATGGAAGCATAGAAAATCAGAAATGAAAGTGACTTTAGAGAATATCTAATCCAAACCTCTCATTTTACAGTTGAAAGAAAGAGAAGCCCAGAAAAGTTAAATAATAATTACAGAAGATACGTTACAGAGCCATAAGAAAAATAGAGGTAGAGCTGGAAGGAACCTCAGAGACTACCCAGTCCAACCACCTCATTTTACAGATGAGGAAACTGAGGCCCAGGAAGATGAAAATTTTGGCTATCATTTGCTTTTTTTCCCTTATTTTTAGTGAGGCAATTGGGGTTAAGTGACTTGCCCACAGTCACACAGCTAGTGAGTGTTATGTGTCTGAGGCCAGGATTTGAACTCAGGTGGAAGGCTAGGGGTGGTGCATTCTCTTTCTTTGGAATCTACCTCAGGACTTAGTTTAGTCCTTCCCATTAAAGTTGCCTGATTATCCCAGGCACATAGAACATTTTGAGATAATGAAGACAAGCTAAACACCCCAGATTTGTAAACCTACAGGTGGATTCTCTAGCTAAAGTGGTAAAATTTGGAAGTCTTAGTATATGAAAAAAAGAAAAAAACCAAAGCACTTGCAGTTCTCATTCCAGAGAGTTGAGGGGAGGGAGGGATAGAAAGATGGATAGACACAGACAGAGAGACAAAAAGATACAGAGAAACAGTGAGCAGACAGACAGAGATAAAGAGAGAGAGAGAGAGAGAGAGAGAGAGAGAGAGAGAGAGAGAGAGAGAGAGAGGAGGAGGGAAAGAGAAAGTGAAAAGGGGAGGAGGAAGAAAGAGAGAAAGATTATGGTGCCAGGCTGTTAAGTGCAGAGGCTACAAATATAAGCAAACAAAACAATTTCTTTTTCTTTTTCTTTTTACATTTTTACATTCTACTGGATGTAAAATTTACATTTACATTCTAATGGAGAAAGACACCACACAAAGGAGAGATGGGGTGGGGCTTGGAAGAGATAGTTTCAGATGCTGACATTTTGTCCTAAGTGGGCCTCAAACCTGGTTTGCTTGCAGACACAGGTTTACCATGAGAGCCAGGGACTATGGAAGGCATTTTTCAAAGTGCTACTCCTCCCTCTGTGGAGTGGGCTCTAAAGTCATCTGGGGTGCTGAGCACCTCAGAAACTGAGTCATGCTGATGTGGTTTAAGGGTGCAGGGGTGCTGGGACCCAAAATCACAACATGCTGGTCCTGCTTGAAAGAATTCGACCCAAGCCTTCTTTCAGCCAAAGACAAGGTTTATTAGAACATCCTTCATGTTGGGCAGACTCTTAAGGAGTCTGAACATTAGTAAACTATTGGCTAGATTATAAGAATTTTAGCAGTGGATAGATTTCAAGAATCCAAGCAGTGGCTAGATTTTAAGAATCCAAGCAGTGGTAGATTATAAGAACCTAAGCATTTTAATGGAGATGAGATGGACTTTATATACAGAAAGACTGTGGGAAGGACCTAGGAGTGGCCAGTAAACTGAAGTGAACAGAACTCCTGGGATCTGGACCTTGTGGCCAAGAGAGAATGGAGCCTAGCTAGGATTAAGGGTGAGAAATGGCTGGAGGCCATACATAGGGAGGTAAAACAAAGGAAGGCCAGGCTAGATTAACAGAATTGGGAGATTTGGTGTAGCCACAATGAAAGGCCAGTTGATGAGATCATAGCTTCAGGCAAAAGCCAGAGATTTGGCCAAGTGGGAAGTCCAGGGTTTTTCCTTTCTGGGGTCTAGATCCCAACCGCATCAATGTCACTGCATCCTCTTACTGAGCCAGTTTCTGGATGAGTCATTCAGCCTAGTAAAGTCTCAGTTCTCCCAAAATGTAAAGTTAAAGTAATAATTTCAACCACTTGAATGATATGTGAAAGTTATATATGCATAGAAATGAACTCAATCTGTCAAACTTTATTCAGCAAATGAAGTAAAACATAAGGTGGTCCATTTAAATTACGTCCTATTTAAGGTCATGTTGCATTGCCCATTAAAATGAGCTTCTCTGAATTCTTAACACAGTGGGACATTAAATTGATAAAGTTCACGAGAGAAACTTCAAAACATTATGGTCAGTGGACGACTAGAAAGTATTTTCTTCCCAAAATGAAAATTAAAAATCATGTAATAGCTGACACCAGAGAGGATAACTTGAAAAACTGAAAATATTAACTGGACAGTCTCTTGAAATCCTGACTGGTGCTAAGAGAAATACATAAAAGAAAATTGAAAGAGACTTCTACCCTTCATTTTAAAAGCATGACTTCAAATGACACAGTCTGTCTTCTGGGCTCTGACATAATGATGATAATTTGTACTTTTATAGAACTATTCATGGAGGAAATTTCAGCAGAATTAACCCCAGAGTAATTACAGCTCACAGCAGTCATCAGAATCTGCTGGGGAGCTCTGTGTTTTTCAATTTAAATTAAATGTGGTCACTTTCAACTCTGCTTTCAGTATTCACACAAATCCAATGCTGCCCAGAGAGAAAAACTCAGCCACTGGACCAAATAGCAGAATATCTTAGAAATGTACAAGCAATATAACCAGAGTATAACAAAGAAGTAGGGTGATAAAGGGTCTAGAAATCATGACATATGAGGAGATGTTAAAAGTACTGAGCACATACACTCTGGAGAAGAGAAGACTGAGGGTGGAGTTCTTCAGAAGGTGTCTTCAAGTATCTGAAGGGCTTTCCCTTTCCTTTTTAGACTACATGACCTCTGAGGAGCTGTCCAGCTCTGAGAAGTTTATGGTACTATGAACATCAGAGGCGACTAGGTGGCACCATAGTGCATAGAGTGGTGGGTCTGGAGTCAGGAAGACTCTTCCTGAGTTCAAATCTGGCCTTAGACAATTACTAGCTGTGTGACTGTGGGCAAGTCCTTTAAAACTGTTTGCTTCAGTTTCCTCATCTGTAAAATGAACTGGAGGAGAAAATGGCAAACTGTTCCAGTATCTTTGCCAAGAAATCCTCAGATGGGGTCACAAAGAGTCAGACATGACTGAAAACTACTGAATAACATGAACATCAGGATATCCATACAGCATGGTACAGTGGAAGGGGTGCAGAATTTGGAGTTAAAAGATTTTGATTCAAATCCTTGCTCTGACATTGTTCCCTAGTGATCTTGGGTAAATTATTAACCTCCCTGGGCCTCAGTTTCCTAATCTACAAACCGAAAGGGTTGAACTAGATGATCTCAAAGGTCATCTTTCCAGCTTTAAACCTATGATCCTATTATAGAGCCAGAGGCTATATTGGGTAGCAGACATTACATTCAAGGTCAGAGGAAGGTCTTCTCCATTGTCATTTGACGTTTCATTTTGTAGTGTTTTCTGTGTAACTAAAACATAGCACCTTTTCCTAGAGAAACATAGATTTCTCAGTCGAGAGATATCTTAGAATTATATCTTTATGATTTTTGTTAGCAACAGTTAATATTTACTTAGCACCTTTAAGGTTTGCAGAGTGCTTTGTATACATTATCTCCTTTGATCCAGGTTAGGTGCCATCATATTCCAGTTATATAGATGAGAAAACTGAGGCTCAGAGAAATTAAGGGGCATTCCAGAGCCATATGGTTAGCATCTAAGGTAGGGTTTGAACCCAAGTCTTCCTAACTCCAAGCTCCCTTCCCTACGCTACATTGCCTGTCACATGCCAATGTTACTGTACATATGTGATGAAGAATTCACAGAAATGGATGTGACAGCTGGGGACTATACATATGATCCAATTGTTTGTGTGCTGTGGAAGGACAGCTGCAGGGGAAGAATTGGGACCTATAAAGGGCGATGCTTTCTTGTGTTCTCTCTCCTTCCTTACCTTTTCATTGTGTAGCAATAGGGGGCAAGAAAAGTCCTTCTCTTGATCTCAAATGTCCTGCTGGCTTAATAATGAGTTAACAGTCTCAGAAATGGGCTTTTTGCCTCAGTATAATCAAATGCCTAAATAACCACCCAGATGGGCTAAAAATCTTATCAGGATGCAAGTCCAGCCAGATCTCTGGGCTTAGCCAAGTCAAGAAACTTTAAGAACCATCATAGACAGTGCTACAAGAGCCCCTAAGACCTTCAGGATGCAGCTACACTCACAGAAACAGTGTTAGTGGCCATCATTTCTGCTCTTTCCTTTCTTAGCTATCAAGGACTCTTTGCTCCTAACTACTTCGTGCTTGGCCTCAAATTTTGGTCCTCCTATGATGGTGCAGTAGATAGAGCAGTGGCTCTGGAGTCAGGAGGACCTGAGTTCAAAGGCTGCCTCAAACACTTACCAGCTGTGTGACCCTGGGCAAGTCCTTTAAAACTATTGACCTCAGTTTCCTCACCTGTGAAATGAACTGAAGAAGGCAATGACAAAACAACTCCAGTGTCTTTGCCAAGAAAATCCCAAATGGGGTCATGGAGAATCCACATGACTGAAACAACTCAACAACAATTATTTCCCCCAAGTGTTCCATATCTTCAAACAGAAAAAGGATAAAGGGACACTGTGGTAAAGAAATTTTGAACTTCCCCCCCAGCAGATTTCTGTTCTAGGCATAGCGGTAAAGACTCCGAGGATGTCTCATGCAAATAGCAACCCCAGCACTGGCTACAGAATTCTGAGAAACACAGCGTTTTTCCTTCATATCCCCTCAGAGGTCCATCACAACCTGGTTTCTTTCTTTGACCTTTGCACATCATGATCAAATGAGATAATATGCATGAGATTGTTTTTTTTTAAAAATAAACTGTAAATAACTATGTAAATGTCATAGTATGACATAAATAACTAAATCACTATAAAACTATTAACTATAATGGGGCAAAGTCGGCAAGCAGGCTATGAGGGTACCCAAAGAGAAACCAATAGAAAAGGCCCCTTTGCCCCCAGATATCTACCCCTGCTGCTCCTTCAATAGATGCCTTAAATTCCCACATCAATAATTCAATTAATTGCCTACTATGTAGGAGGCATTGTGCTAGGTGCTTCGGGGGACATGAAGAAGTCCTGCTCTTCTCTGCCTCCATCCCTTTCTTCACATTTCCTATGCCTAGAATGCCTGTACTCTTCATTCCCCTAATTAATAATAGTAGAAATCCTATCCAGACCTCAAGCTCCGGTTTAAATGCTGCATCCTCCATGAAGCCTCTTAATCCAAACAGTACTTGACCAAGTATTACTACTCCAACATGGCTAGCAAGTGATCGTTTCAGGAGAGGGGAACCTGCAGCCTCGAGGCCACATGTGGCCCTCTAGGTCCTCAAGTGTGGCCCTTTGACGGATTCCAAACTTCACAGAACAAATCCTCTTAATGAAAGGAGGCCACAAGGCCACAGTTTCCCCACCCCTGGTAGTCTCTTCTTTAAAATTCCCAGGGAGAGGAGAACCCTCTGAGGCACTTTCAGAAAGATCAAATTTTTAGGAAATTTTTCTTCATATCTAGCCAAAATTTGCCTTTAAGTCATCTACTCATTGCTTCTAGTTCTGCCCTCTGGGGACACACTGATCAAAGCCCATCCCTTATCTTCAGTGTATCCTGCCCATATCTTGTTTGTAAATAGTTGTTTGCCCATGGTCTCCCGCATTAGACTCTGGGCAACCTGAAAGTAGGGTCGGTACTTTTTGCCTTTCTTTGTATCACCAGCACTTAGCCCAGTGCCTGGAGCACATAGTTGGCAGTTACTAAGTGCTTGTTTGACTGACATGACAAGATTCTGGAAGAGAGCTCTCAGGTGCTACCTTCTCCTCCCCCCCCCCCGTGTCTTCTTTTCTCCAGATCACTTCCATTTCCTTCAACATCTTTATATGGCATGATTTCTAGACCATCCTGGTCTCCTCTCCCTGGATAGACTCATACTGTAGGCAGGTTGTATGCAAGGCCCACTGCTTTGTGTTTAGTGGGCACTTAATTTATCTTTGTTAAAATGAATCAAGTGTCACTTAATAGGTGAAGAGCCAGACTTCCTGATTCCTACTCCATTCATTTTTTCCCACTAGGCTATGACCCTGTGAGCTTCTTTTCTTTTCATTTCTACAGATTAGGGAGAGAGTTTTCCTGGCCAGTTGCAGAGGATGAGACATGGGAAAAGAAGAGGAGGAGAAGGAGGTAAGTGGAGTGGTCAAAAGGAAGGCAACCTCCCTCTCCCAATCTTGCTCCCAAATCGTGCTTTTCTTGCCCTTTTTTTTATCCATCATGACATGGTATAACGGAAAAAGCATAGAATCAGAGGACCTGGATTCAAATCCTGTTCACATTAGTATCTGTATTTCCTTGGGCAAGTCCTTTATTCTATAAAATGAGGGAATTGAATCAGACAGTGACTGAGGCCCCTCCTGGCTCTAGGTCTATAATGCTATGACTTCTCCCTGCCCTAGTCTACCCCTTCTTTGGAATGACATGCCATGAGCAGGACTTGATTACAGGTTCTATTTTTATTACAAACTTGCTTCCTCCCCAGCAATCTCAAAGGGTGCAACAAAGTCCCAACAACAGGCTTTTTCCTGGCCTCTAGCCATAGTGACCCCTTAGGTCTGGCCTCCTGGAGATGGGAATTCTTCTTTCAGAGGGTTCTATTAGAAAAACACAAGAGGGCACCAGAGAGTCACATCAAGTCAGTCAACTACATATGTTGTAAAGAATACAAAAGATCAGACAAATCTAGCTTTTAAAATTCTGTGATCTGGAGCTTAACAGAGCAATTTAAGATAGCACAAAGGGTGTGCTAAGCTGGGTATTAATGCAAACTATAATTGATATAGTAGACCATATCCACATCTCCCACATTCAATCTTTTCTTTAAATTGCCACTACCACCAGCCTATATCATTGATATAGAACTAGAGAGACCTCAGAGGCATTCAGTCAGTTTTACAGATGAGGAAACTGAGGCACAGAGAGGTGAATTGATTTGCCTACAGTCACACAGTGTCTGAGGCAGGATTCAAAGCCACGTCTTACTAACTTCAAGTCCAGCACCTATCAATTATACCAATTATACCACCTAACTTCCCAAAGCCTACTAGGAATATTGACAGATTTTTCTGACAGATTTTTCCCATCTCCATTTTATTCCTTTTCCTCCTCTTCTCCTCCTTCTTTTCCTCAATTCAACATATCCCTCCCACCACTGCCATAGGCAGCTAGGTGGCGCAGTGGATAGAATGCTGAGTCTGGAGTCAGGAAGACATGAGTTCAAATATGACCTCAGATGCTTCTTAATTATATGACCTTGGGCAAGTCACTTAACCCTGTTTGCCCCAGTTTCCTCATCTGTAAAATGATCTGGAGAAGGAAATGGCAAAACACTCCAGTATCTGCCAAGAAAACCTCCAAAAGGGGTCATACAACTTAAAATAACTGAACAAATCACTATCATAATAACTTTTCTTAAACCTGGATCTGGTAATGGTTCTATTCTGCTCAAAAATCTTCAGTGGCTTCCCATTGTTTATTGAGGAAAATTTAAACATCTCTTCCTGGCATGCAAGGACTTCAACAATCTGGAATCACCTCATTTCTCCAGTCATCTCATATTACTTCCCTTCCTTGGACAGCTGGACTTCTCTCTGTGCCTGGAAGAGATGTTGCAGTCACACCACCTCTGGAGGGTTCTCCCTCTCCCTTTTTGTCTGATGAATTCTTACTCTTCTTTTAAACATTGACTCAGATGCCTGCCTTCACTGACTCTCCTGTCAGACCTTAGGTTACACTTCATTTTGCTCCTCTCTGATCTCACCTTTGAAACTCCTCTCCTATACATCACCTTTTCTCCTGTGACATAGATGACACTCTGATGCAGGCCCTCTTTACCTCTTGTGTGGATTATTGCAATAACCTGCTGGCTGATTTCCCTGACTTGAGTCTCTCCATCTTCCACTTCGTTATCTAATTTATCTTCCTAAAATGCAAATCTGACCATACCATAAATACAGGCTCCCCCCACCCCGCCCCCGCCCCACCATTTTTCTTTGATAAACTCCAGTGACTATTACTTCCAGGATCAAACGCAAAATCCTTTGTTTAGCTTTCAAAGCCCTTCATGACCTGGCCAACCTGGCCCCTTTCCACCTTTCCATTCTTACACCTTATTCCCTCTTCTTGTACTCTGTGATCCAGTAACACAGGCTTCCTTGTTGTTCTTCACATATAACACTCAGCATCCCACTCAGAGAATTTTCACTTGCTGTCCCCCATGCCTGGAATATGCTTCTTCCTCATCTCTACTTCCTAGTTTCCTTGGGTTTCTTTAAGTCTAAGCTAAATTCCACCTTCTGAAGGAAGCTTTCCCAGGTCTTTTTATTCTTAGTGTCTTTCTTCTGAGACTGCCTCCTATACCAGGACTCCCAGTCTCTTGACCCCTCAGTTCTCACCCAGGCAATCTCTCCAGTACTCACTACCCTCTCCTCCCTTTCCCATCTTGACATATTGGTGAGCCAGTTCAATTCTACACTTTCCTCTTCCCTTGAAACCCTTACCCTGAACTTTTGTATTATCACCCTTGACCTGCCAAGCCTTAGCCCTGGACCACTCCAATAATCCATTACCTTCTCTCCTACACAGTTGTTGCTGAAAGAAGCTGGAGAAAATCATGAAATGGTGCTAAGTCCACTACGAATTTATGTCAGCTGGATCCTCACTATGGCAAGGCAATCCTTTTACATCTCTCTAATTAACTCACTATCCCACTCAACATAGTGGCTCTTCCAAACTTTTTCATCCTTCTCCAAACCTCCCATGTTTCTCCTTCTCACATCCTCTTGGGTGAGAACCTTGCCTCATATTTTACAGAAAAAGCTGAGTTCATTCACACCTCTTCTTTCCCCCACTTCCTCATTTTACATTACTCAGATGCCATTATCTCCTCCTTCATCCCTGTCTCCCATAATGAAGTGGCTCTTCTCCTTGCCAAGGCAAACCCCTTTACGTGCACGAATGATTCCATTCCATCCATCTTCTCTAGCAGATTGCCCCCCTATCATCCCTACTCTCTCACTTATCTTCACCTCTTCCTGTCTACTGGTTGCTTCTTTACTGCCTACAAACTTGCTCATGTCTCCCCCATCCTCAAAAAAGCCTCACTTGATGGTTCCATCCCTGCTAGCTCTCATCCTTTATTTTTCCTCCCTTTTGTGGCTAACCTCCTTGAGATGGATGCCTACAAGAGGGGCTTCTCATTCTCTTCCTAACTCTTTGCAGTCCGCACTTCCCAAAGTTACTAACAACATCTTAATTACTAAATCTAAAGGCCTTTTCTTAATCCTTATCCTTCTTCACTTCTCTGTAGTCTTTGACATTATATATCACCATCTTCTTAAATACTCTTTTCTCTTTCTGCTCTTCCCTATCTGACTACTTCTACTCAGTTTCCTTGGCTGGATCTTCTCTAAGTCGCACTCATGCTAACTGTGGTAGTATCCCATGGCTCTGTCCTGAGCCCTCTTCTCCTCTCCCTCTTTAGTATGTCACTTGCTAATCTCATTAGTAACCATGGATGGCCAACTGTATGCTGATGACTCTCAAATCTACTTATCCAGTCCTAAGCTTTCTGCTGACCTCCAGTCTCACATTTCCAACTGCTTGTTGGACATCGCAAACCAGATGTCCTATAGACAATTTAAACTCAACATATTCAAAACTGAACCCATTATCTTTTCTCCAAAACTCTCCCCTTCCTCATAACTTTCCTATAATTGTTTAGGGTACCACCATCCTCATCCTCTCAGGCACAAAAATCTCACAATCTGAGCGTCATCCTTGACTTCTTATTCTCACCCCTCTTGCCTCACATAGACTTGCTAAGGTCTATTGAGTTTACTTTCATAATATATTGAAGGGGTGGGGAACCTGCAGCCTCGAGGTCACATGTGGCCATTTTGAATTGTATATCTTCCCTTCTCTCTTCTGACACTGCCACTACCCTGATGCAGACCTTTTTCATTTCGTATGCAGGCTATCACAATAGCCTTCTGCTCGCTCTGCCTGTCACAAATCTCTCCGCACTCCAGTCCATCCTCCAGTCAGCTGCCAAAGAAAGCTTCCTAAAAAGCAGGTCTGATTATCTCCCTTTCTACCCCCACCCCTTTGAATAAACTCCATGCCTAGAATATCCTCACTCCTCATCTCTACCCTCTGGATTCCTTGAATTCCCAGCTAAAAATCTACCTACTATGTGAAACCTTTCATGATTCTTTTCTTTGCTGGTGTCTTCATTCTCTTGATTATTTCAAATTTTTCCTGTCCAGAGCTTGCTTAAACATAGTTATTTGTACATTGTCTCCCTCATTAGACTATTATAGACTATCCCCTTAATAAAAGGATTTGTTCTGTGAAGTTTGGGTTCAGTCAAAGGGCTGCACTTGAGGATCTAGAGAGTCACAGTTTCCTTAAATCCCTGGACTATGAGCTTCTCGAGAGCAGGGACTGGCTTTTGCCTTTATGCAGGGTACCTGGCATATAATAGGTGCTTAATAAGTGTTAGTTGACTGACATAGTAGCAGAGTCTCAAAATTGTAAGGGACCTCATAATCCAAACTTTACCTAAACAAGAACCTTCTCTACAGTATCCCTAACAAGTAACTAACTAGCCTCAAAATGGAGACATCTGGGAAGGGGGAAATCATTAGCTCTGAGGCAGTCTGTTTCTTCTTGTATTGTTAGGAAGCTTGTCCCTGCCATCAAGCCAAAATCTGCCTTGTTGCAAGTTCTACCATTTGCGTCTTTGGGGATGAGCAGAGCAAGCTCTCTTCCATGAATTTCTTTAGGTGTCTGATGCAGCTACTGTATCTCCCCAGGGTTTTCTCTGCTTGGAGCTAAATATGGTGGGTTCCTTTAATGCATTCTTGGGACCTTTCTTTATCCTCATTACTCTCTTCTGGAGGCTCTTCAGCTTCTCAGTGTTTTTCCTCAAAGATGGAAGCTGGAATTAAACTTTTGATGTGGTCTGATCAGGCAAGGATGAAGCAGAACCATCATAACCATTACACACACATGTATCACTTTACATGTTTTCTTATTTGATGCTTGCAACATCTCTATGGGGTAGGTAGTAAAGGTATATGGGCAGCCAGGTAATGCAATGGATAGAGCACAGGAAGACATATCTTCCTGAGTTCAAATCTGGCATCAGACACTTACTAGCTGTGTGACTCTGGGCAAGTCACTTAACCCTGTTTGCCTCATCTGTAAAATGAGTTGGAGAAAAAAATGACAAACCATTCCAGTATCTTTGTCAAGAAAACTCCAAATGGGGTCACAAAAAGTTGCAAACAACTGAACAAAAGTAAAGGTATTATTATCTTCATTTGCTATTATAATCTTTTGGTCTAGACTGGTGTTATTAATGGCCTGGGAACTCCTAGTGTGAAAACTCTCTCCCTGATGCAAACCTCTAACTTATCCATCTCTAATTTATTGTCTTAGAGGGTTGTTTGATGGCACTAAGAGGTTAAGTGACCTTCTCTAGAATCACACAGCTAGTGTATATATCAGATTCCAAGGTCAGATATCTTTCTAGTACAACAAATTGTCTCTTTAACCCCATCTTATAGAGGAAAGATCTTGTGACTTGCTTAAATTACATAGAAAATAAATAACTGATTCAGGATTTGAACCTAGGTCCTTCCCAACCTTAAGACCCATGCTTCTTCCACAGTTCTGCTGGATGATTACTTCTCTCTTTACTGTCAATGAAGCCTAAGATTATGTTAGCCTATTTTTGGCTGCCATATTTCACTATTGGCTTACAGTGAGCTTGCAGTCTACTAAAAATAAACCCATTTTTGGTATATCATAGCTATATATGCTTTATTTTATCCCCCTATTACAATGTAAACTCTTTGAGGGAAGAATAAATTTCTTATTAAACTTTGTATGTCCCCAATACCCAACATAATACTCTGCATACAATAGGCTCTTTTCTGGCAGTGAGTGGGCTTAGATTTAAAAAGAAAAAACAAAACCAAGGGCAGAGCCAAGATGGCAGAATAAAAGCAGTGACTTGCTTGAGTTCTCCCTCAAACTCCTTCAAATACCTGTCAAAAGTGGCTCTAAACAAACTCTAGAGCAGCAGAACCCACAAAAAGACAGAGTGAAACAAATTTCTAGACCAAGACAACAGGATGGTTGATGGGAAAGGTCTGTTGCACTGAGCTGGGAGAGGAGTGCAGTTTAATGTGGGCACAAAGGGGCTTCGGAGAAGCTGGAACAGGCCTCAGGGGATGAATCACTAGCAGCTGTGGTGGATTCCAGACTTCTCAACTCATAAATGCCAAAGACAACTTAGACGGTCAGTTGGAAAGGTCTGTCAGACCTGGGTGAGAGAGGAGTGTGGTCTGGCCCCAGCCCTGGCATAGCCCTGGAGAGGCAAGTGCTTCTGGAGCTCTGGGTCCACAGAGCATGGGGGGATTGAACAACTAATCAGCAAGGGTTTGCAGGTATCTCTTTGCTAGTGCTGAGGCAGGATTCTCTTGCATTGCCCATGCTTGGATCTGGGTTGCAGATATGGGTGGCAGTGTTGGGGTGAAGAGGAGCACTGTCATGGTGAAGCTTGTGGCAGTGGTAAAGAGGGAATCCTCTTCACAATTCCAAAGCAGAAAAGGGTGCTTGTGGTCACTCGTAGACCAGAGCCCAGGCCAGGAAAGGAGTAAACACCTCACCTTTAATCATACATATGCTTTGGAAGAACTGAAAATTTACAGGTCCCTAGAAGTATCTCTGAAAATAGCTGCACAAAACCCCTGAAGCTTGGGACAGTACATTCTCCACACTGGAAGCAGACCCCTACCTTAACAAAGAGTTTAAAAGTCAAGTAATCGGTTGGGAACATAAGCAAATAGTGGGAAAAAACCTCAGACTATATAATCTTACTTGGTGACAAGGAAGATCAAAGCATGCAACCAGAAGAAAACAATGAAGTCAAAGCTCCTACATCCAAAGCCTTCAAGAAAAATATGAATCAGTCCCAGGCCATGGAAGAGCTC
The DNA here is from genome assembly GCF_003287225.1 of Phascolarctos cinereus. Classification (NCBI taxonomy): domain Eukaryota; kingdom Metazoa; phylum Chordata; class Mammalia; order Diprotodontia; family Phascolarctidae; genus Phascolarctos; species Phascolarctos cinereus. The sequence goes on from NW_027555847.1 coordinate 395,819,153, forward strand.
CGAAAGGATTGTGAGAAGCAAGCAAAAGAAGTAGAGGAAAAAATGGGAAGAGAAATGAGAGTGATGCAGGAAAATCATGAAAAATGAGTCCACAGCTTGCTAAAGGAGACCCCAAAAATACTGAAGAAAATAACACCTTAAAAAATAGCCTAGCCCAAATGGCAAAAGAGGTCCAAAAAGCCAATGAGGAGAAGAATGCCTTAAAAAGCAGAGTTGGCCAATTGGAAAAGGAGGTCCAAAAGTTCGCTGAAGAAAATAATTCCTTGGGGCAGAGCCAAGATGGTAGAGTAAAAACCCCTCCAAGAAAATAATTCCTTAAAAATTAGAATGGAGCAAATGGAAGCTAATGACCCTGAGAAATCAAGAAATTATAAAACAAAACCAAAAGAATGAAAAAATAGACAATGTAAAATATCTCTTTGGAAATGTTTTGCATGACTACACATGTATATAACTTGTATCGAATTGCTTGCCTTCTCAGTGAGGGTTGTTGGGGAGGGAGGAAGGAAGAGAATTTGGAACTCAAAGTTTTAAAAACTAATGTTAAAAATCATTTTTACATGCAACTGGGAAATAAGATACACAAGCAATGGGGTATAGAAATCTATCTTGCCCTACAGGAAAATAGAAAAGGAAGCAGATAAAAGGTGGGGAGGGGGAGTGATAGAAGGGAAGGAAGATTGGGGGAAGGGTTATTCAGAATGCATGCCATCTTGGGGTGGGGGGAAGGGAGAGATGGAGAGATAATTTGGAATTCAAAATTTTGTGGGAGTGAATGTTGAAAACTAAAAATCAATCAATTAATTAATTAAAAACATTAAATAATTAAATAAAACTGTTAAATTTTACAATGCATTTCTCATTTGCTATCTCATTTGATCCTCACAACAATACTGAGAGGTAGATGTTATTATTATCCACATTTTACAAATGAAGAAACAATGGCAAACAGAGAGGTTAAGTGACTTGCCCAGTCACATGGCTAGTGTCTGAGACAAAATTTGAACTCGTGTTTTCCCAAAAAATTTTCAAGTGCTCATGTTAGTTTCTTTCTTTTTTTCAAAATAGTTTTTATTAATTTTTTTATATTACCAGATTTTTTCCCAGTATCTTTACCTGCTCCCTCACAAAAAGTCATCACATGTAAGGCATATTTTTAAACAAAAAAAAGGAAAAAAATTAGTATAACACATTAAAAAAACCCTGAAAATGTGCAATGTGCATTAACTCTGGATCTCTCTCTCTTTTTTTTCTTTTCTTTTTTCCTTTTTTTGGGCTGGCAATGGGGTTAAGTGACTTGCCCAGGGTCACACAGCTAGTAAGTGTTATGTGTCTGAGGCCAGATTTGAACTCAGGACCTCCTGAATCCAAGGCCGGTGCTCTATCTGCTGCGCCATCTAGCTGCACCTTTCTCTCTCTCTTTTTTTTAGGCAATTGGGGTTAAGTGACTTGCCCAGGGTCACACAGCTAGTAAGCGCCAAGTATTTGGTCTGAGGCCAGATTTGAATTCAGGTCCTCCGGACTTCAGGGCCAGTGTTCTATCCACTGCACCACCTAGCTGCCCCCCAGCTCTGGATCTCTTACCTCTGCCTCTCATATCTTCTTTTGAGCCATACTTGTTCTTTATGACTTTGCAACATTTACTTTTCATTTTTTATATGTTATTGTTCTTTCATTTACATAGCTATAGTCATTGTGTATATTGTTTTCTTGGCTCTGCTTACTTTCATTTCTGCATCAGTTCATACAGATCTTCCCATGCTTCTTTGTATTCTTCAGATTTGCCATTTCTTTTAGCTTAGTAATATTCCATTACTTTAATGTACCACAATTTGTTTAGCCATTGCCCAGCAGATGGGTATCTGCCTTGTTTCCAATTCTTTACTGTCATAAAAAGTGCTGCTATAAATATTTTATTGTATGTGGGCACTTTTGTCTTATCAATGAGGCATAAGACTAGTAATGAAATTTCTGGGTCAAAAGGCAGGAACATTTAAGTCACTTTTTTTTTTTTGCGTAATTCCAAATTGCTTTCCAAAATGGTTCTACTGATTCACCAACAATGTACCAATGTGCCTGTTTTCCTACTTATAGTAGCCTCTCCAACTTATAGTAAGTTTTTAATAAAGGATTGTTACGAGGATCATATAAGATAATATTTGCAAAAAGTGCTTAGGACAGTTCCTGGAACATAGTAGGTGCTATGTAAATGTTTATTCCTTTTCCCTTCCCCCCATATTTAAGAGGAGGAATGAGATTACGATGCATTGCCACCATCTTGAAGAATCCCTTTTTCATTAACATGTGAAGTCCCTAAACTTCTAAAGCATCTTCAGTGGGAGTTGTTCTTTCTCCCCTATCCTTATGGTCCTGTGGAAGTGAATTTGCTATAGAAGGCAATTTTTAGTAGGACTTGCTAAAGGCAGAGGGCATGACAAGGACAGTTAGCTTATAAACTTTGCCCATGTAGATTTAAGACAGTCATATTACAGGGAAAGTGTATACAGCTTATATATACTGTCATCATTATCATCTTGCAGTGATAGCAGGAAAGAAAATGTAATAAAGCTGTAAATACTTCATATGTTCAAACTAACCACTGAATCACAATTGCTTCATGAGTACTCACTGTTATTTTATATAAATATAGTGGCCTTGGTATCTCCTTGCCACTACCCAGTACCCATAGTTGGATTGGCTGCCCAAATTTATCTCTACTTCAGGCAAGTATCTGCTTTGACTGGGGCCCCTGGGCACCTGAGGAGGCACCTGATGAATCCCTTGAGTTATAGGGTAGGGCTGAAGACTACCTCTCTTCTTTGACTTCTTGGATCACCTTGTTGCAGAAAGCAGGAACCAAATCCCACTTTGAAGAATTACATAACAGAGTTCTCACCACTGTCAGATAACTTGTTTCTCTGATTAAAGGCAATTCAGATAACTAAAACCAGGAAACATGATTCACTGAATATTTCTTCCTGGATAGAACATTAAAAGTATTTACTACTGCTTTTAAGAAAGAAAATTTACTTTTAAACCTAATGATAAAGCTTCCAGTACAAACAAGGCATCATTACAACTCACTTGGACCACTGCGCCCCCAAATACATCCTGTATAAGTCCCATCTCTATGCCTATTGAGCTATGGGCCAATGGTTCATTCCACTTGCTCTGTGGGAAATGTCTTCCTGTACCCATTATTTAAAGCCCAACTCTAATACCACCTCTTCCATGAAGCCTTCTTAATCCCATTTGCCAGTAATGACCTTTCCTTCCTCAAGCTTCCATCTTACTTTACCTGTACTACTCAAGTGTTTATCCCTTTTCTCTGTGTGTGGTTGTGCTTTTTACACCGTTGTACTCCTTGTGTACACTGTCTTCTTGGCTCTGCTTATTTTTACTCTGCATCAGTTCATGTACATCTTCTCATACTTTTCTGTATTCTTCACATTTGCCATTTTTTACAGCCCGGTAATATTTCATTACATTTATATACCACAATTTGTTTAGCCATTCCCCAATGGATGGACATCTACTTTGTTTCCAATTTTTTACTATCACAAAAAGAGCTATTTCTAGTTACTTGCATATATACCATAGACCCACCTAATAGACTGCAAGCTCAATGAAGCCAGGGACTGTGCCTCACCTAAACTCTGTATCTTCTTACTTCCTAGCACTGTCATGTACATAGAACTAAGAGGAATTGAAGAGATTAAAATCTCCCATCTACAAGCTCCTAGCAAATGATGCCATACCCAGAGAAAGGCACTATTTATAAACTCAAGGAAACTGGAAAATAAATTCTAAAAGTGTCTTTCAGTTGGGAGTTACTAGGTCAACATACCATGGGCTTTTTTTTTCATTCATTGTCTCCCCACCAACCTAATCAGATTAGCACCTGTGAGAAACACTCTGTTCCAATAAAGAAGAGGGAAGGAGATTTTAATTTTAGAGGAATCATCTCAGACAGGGGCCAAATTTTTCTATATTAAAGTGTAAGTATGACCTATTACATTTTTAAAAGCATAAAGAAGTTTGCATATTTAATATGTAGGTAGGAGGGGCTACTTTAAAGGAATGAGGTGATTTAAATGTGGTTGGAGCAGGAATAGATGGATGATGGAGTGGCAAGGTGATTTATAGAGACAGGAAATGGAGATGGAAAGGAAACAACGAATGTGTGTGTGTGTGTGTGTGTGTGTGTGAAGTAGAGGGAGGCAGGATTGAACAAGTCCTGGCTCTTATTAGCTGTTTGCTCCTGAGCAAGTTTTCTTGACCTCTTTGTGACTCAATTTTCTCATTTATAAAATGGGAACAATAATGCCTCCACTACATAGCACACAAAGTAGATGTGAAGAAAGTACTTTGCAAACCTTAAAAGTATTACATAATTGTGACACTAGTATTATTATTGTTGTTATTATTAACAACAATAAGCCAGAAAAACTGTATATCATAAAAAGGATATTTAATGCAAGAAAGCTCTTCCTTAAGCCTAAGTACTATGGAAATTCCACAACTTTGCATGCTTCCATATCAAACAAACCCCAAGGCTCATTTTCGTGGGCCTCTCATACATCCTTTGCTCCCGAAATAGTTATTTCTCTTTCTGATTTTCATCTGGACCAAGCATTTTAAGAGGGAAAGTGTTCTATTTTTTTCCTGCTCCTGAGCCCAGAGCCATTGAAAAGCCCTGGAAAAGGCCTTTTATCAGCTATGGGCACATCACCCCAGTATAAAAGTGAACCTCTATCTAGCTCTAGATGAACTCTGAGTCTACAAAAAGATTAGGGAATTTCATAACTGAGGCATTGTGAAGTAAGTAATCACTGTTCCATCATGACAACCAAATCTAGATCTTTGTACTTTCACTTCCTCTTAGTTTTTTGTTTTGTTTTAGATGGCATAAAGGTATTTAGTTCAGGAAAAAATCAAAGTACTGCTCCAATCAATTCAGGGAAATAAAGGCATAATTAGATATGGCAGTGTGACCATTTACAATTGCCATGGTCATGGTGGAGGGATAATTTAAAATCAGGAAATATGTATATATTTTTAATTTTTAGGCAGTTGGGTTAAGTAACTTGCCCAGGGTCACACAGCTAGTAAACATCAAATGTTTAGTCTGAGGCTGGATTTGAACTCAGGTCCATCCTGACTTTAGAGCAGGTGCTTTATCCACTGCGCCACCTAGCTGCCCCTTAAAATCAGAAAATCTTAAAAATCATAAAATTTCATTTAAGCTGCTATGACAGATTTCACATTACACAACACATGTTCAATTCAGATCAATCAATATTTATTAAATGCCTATATGCTGGGCACTGTATTTGGTACTGGGGATTTTAAAAAAATGACAAAAATGAAACTGGAAAGTTGCATATGAACTCCATTTAGTATATCAAAGCTCATTTTAAATGTGCCATGTGAGCTTACTTAAAGGAATCTTGCCACGATTCATTTATTTTGCAAGCTAGAGAAATAGTGATGGCCTGTCATTGATAAGTTTCACAAATCTAGATTTTTTATGTTTGGTTTTCTGGTTGGATTTGGTCTATGCTAGGTCTTCTTAAGGCAGAATAACCTTATAATTTCAACCACCCCTCCCATGAAAATGCAGCTAATAACCAAGATGCTTGCGAATTTCTCATCAGAAGATTGATATTCTCCAAAATACTCAAAATAGTCCATTTTGTAGTGGTCCCTATACCTTCATTCTCTTCTCCTATGTTCATTCCAAGACTTTTTCCCTAGTCCCTTATGGCACTTTGAGATTTTGCCTGGCACATACTAGGTGCTTGCTGATTCATTGATTAGAGATAAGGAAATGGTGACTCAGAGAAATGACTTGTCCAAGATCATTCAATATATTACCCAACCAAATATATTAAATATTAAGTATTATATTAAATATAAAATATAATATATACACATATATATAATACCCAAACCAAAGCCTTCTGACTGTAAGTAGAGTCCATTTTCCATTATACTATGCTTTTGTGGGGGCGGAAAAAGGTCAGGAAAGGAGGAGAATAAGCATTTATATGGTATCTACCATGTGTCAGAAACTGTGATATTCACTTTAAAGTAGCACAGAAAAAGCCAGTAATGAGGGGGATTGTCTCCAGTGTCCCTATGTTGTAAGAGACTGAACTCTAATGATGTAGTTCCCAACCTAGGAATCTCCTTTCCAATAGGCTATTTCTCTTTTCTACAGTTTCTGTGGAACCTGGTTTCAAAAAGTTTGGCCAAGTGGAAGGACTATCAACAACCCTCATTTCCAAGAGAATCCATGAATAACATCAAGATCCAATACAATGAATAAAATTTTCCATCCATCATTGCTTGAAGTCTGCCAGTAGGTGAAACTCACTTATCTCCTGAGATATACTGTTCCATTTGGGGATGGTTCTAATAGTTAGGAAGTGTTTCCTTTCCTCAGGCCAATATATATTTCTCTTCAACTTCCACTCATAATGATGGGCCCCTAAAAGGCCCTAACACTTTCCTACATGGTGCAGGTCCCTGGCATTCTCCTGGGGCACCTGGCCCTTCCCAGTTCCTCGCATTGGGGCTTTGACACTGCCCCAATCTCCAATTCTCTGTTTCCTCTAATTTAGTTCAGGCCTTCATTGTCTGTTACCTCAGGATCTCCTCAGGATCTTCTCACTCTTAATCCTATCTAGACCCTTCCTGTATTCCACTCCTAAGTCACATCCAAATCTTTCCACAGTCTTTCTGTATATAAGGTCCATCTTGCCCTCTATTAAATTGCTCGATTCTTAAAATCTGGCTGATGGCTCAGATTCCTTAAGGGTCTGGCCTACCTCTATAGGCGATACAATAAACCTAGTCTGTGACTGAAATAAGGCAGACCTGTATCTTTTGCCCTTGAATCTGGGGGTTCCCGGAACCCCTAGACCTCAACAATAACTCTTTGTTCTATCATCTAGAGTCTAGGACCTAGGAGTACAAGTCTCATTCTTCTTCCATACAACAGCCCTTCAGAAAATAGCAGTCATGTCCCTTCCTTATATCCCTGGCCCCAACACACACACACACACACACACACACACACACACACACACACACACACACATTTTCTTCTCTCTGGACTAAACTTTCCTTACTCTTTTAAATGATTCTCATGTGGCAGTATCCTGTCTTCTTGCCATCTTCTGAACATGTTTGAGTTTCACAATGCCTCTCCCAAAATGTAGTATCCATATGAATGCCATACTCCCCTTGCTATCCAACCTTACAGGTCCTGCACACTATGCCTTTTGCTTTTGAATTCTATTGAGCTTGAAATACCAAAACCTTTAGATATTTTTCAGATGAAATACTTTCTAGCCATATTTTCCTCATCTTGAACTTTTCAAAAATTGATTTTTTGAACCCAAGTGTAAGACTTGGCAATTTATATTTTGTACTGTTGCATTTTGTATGATGACATTTGATCCAATGTTCTAGCCTGGTAATATATTTCTGAATCCTAATTCCGTCTCCCTGGATGAGAACTATTCTTCCCAACTTCATGTCAATTGCAAATTTTATGACTGTATCTTTATTCAAGTCACTGATAAAAATGTTAAGCTACATGCAATCAAGGACACATTCCTGGGACACTCCAATAAACTGTCTCATGGTAACACTGATGTGTTAATGACTGCTTTGGTGTTCAGTCATTTAATCAGGTCTTTTTTTTTACATTAAAAAAATTTTAATAGTATTTTGTTTTTTTTCTAATTATATGCAAAGACAATTTTTAGCATTCAGTTTTACAAGATGTTGAATTCCAAATTTTTCTCCCTCCTTCCCTTCCTCCTCAGCCTTCTTCCTCAAATGGTAAGCAATTTGATATATTATATATGTGCAATCATGTAAAACGTATTTCCAAATTAGCCATAGTTGTGAAAGAAGAAACAAACCAAAAGGAAAAAACCATAAAAAAAATTAAGTAAGTGAAAATGGTATACTTCGATCTATATTCAGAGTCCATCAGTTCTTTATCTGGATGTGGATAGCATTTTCTATCATGAGTCTTTTGGAATTGCCTTGGATTATTGCATTGCTGAGAAGAGCTAAGTCTATCAAAGTTAATCATCACACAATGCTGCTGTTACTGTGCACAATGTTCTCCTGGTTTTGCTCACTTCACTAAGCATCAGTTCATATAAGTTTTTCTAGGTTTTTCTAAAGTCTGCTTGCTCATCATTTCTTACAGCACAATAGTATTCCATTATATTGATATACCACAACTTGTTCAGCCACTCCCCAATTGATGGTCATCTCTTCAATTTCTGATTTTTTGCCACTGCATAAAAAGTTGCTATAAATATTTTTGTACATGTAGGTCCTTTTCCCTTTTTAGTGATCTCTTTGGAATAGTCATTTAATTAGTTCTGACTCCCTCTCACTCTACCTTCATTTTGGCTATATCTTTCTGACTTATCCATAAAGCATCCTTTTAATAACATAATCTAAAATGCTTTTTTAAAAACCCTGGAAAAATTAAGCTTATTGGCCTAGCTTTTGCAGACTGCATTGATTTTACTTTTGAAAAATTGAACCTTTTGCCTTTCTTCAGGCCTGGTATATGTTAACTAACCATTTCTCTTCCATCCTTCTGAATCCAAAGATCATTCTCTTTCTAGGGAAAACAAATAAAAATAAGAGTTGGGAAATTCGTGCTCCTTGCTAGCCTCATTATCATCATCCCCATGCAAAAACTCCATCTCTGGGGCAGCTGGGTGGTACAGCGGATAGAGCACAGGCCCTGAAGTCAGGAGGACCTGAGTTCAAATCTGACCTCAGACCAAATACTTGACACTTACTAGCTGTGTGACCCTGGGCAAGTCACTTAACCCCAATTGCCTAAAAAAGCAAGCAAACAAAAACCGCTCTATCTCTTCTTTGATTCTTCTACTGCCCCCAGTGCAGCTTTTTAGAAAGCCCTTTTTGTTGTCTTCTTGAGGATCCATTCCCAGCCTCAAAGGCCTCAGCACTTGAGGCATGGAGGTGGTAGAAAAGGATGTGTAATCTGCGGAGACTAGCTACTCATGGAACGCTGCAGAAGCTTCTAACACTTTGGCAGCTCTTTTTGTGACAGGAAATCATTTTTCTGGAGTGCTAGCAATACATACAGTCCCTTAGAAAACTGAGAGGAAGTTTGTTGTCTTATTCCAGAAGCATCCAGGTGGTAGGAAAGGTCAAATACCTTGCTGCCTTCTTGTACATAGCCTTCTGTGTAATAGAAAACACACTAGCTGGAGTGGGAAAACAGCTGGGTGATACCTTTTTTTGGGGATAGGGTGAACCAATGATTTCATTATTTTCTCACTCTCAGTGAGAAAACTCCATCTACCAATATAGATCTATAACTTACTGTCTAAGAGAATTGCCTGGGGGCACTGAGACTTTAAGTGATTTACCTAGTCTTTGTCAGGGGCTCAGCTTAAACCAGGTCTTTCCAACAAGGAGCCATGCCCTATAGCCATGCCAAAGAATGACTTGACTTAGCCTCTTAAAAATGAAGATGATAATGATAGTTTTATTACCTACTTTACAGAGTTATTGAGGATATTAAATGAGATAAATATGCAAAGTGCTATATAAAGGGGAACTTTTTGTTTGTTTCTTCAGGAGAACTGGGTGAGGGGTATTCTTCAAGAAGGGGTGTTGGCCTTGTTTACCAAGAGGAGAAGCTAACGAACCAAACCCTGGGGATCAAGGGTGAAAAAAAAAAGGTAGGAGTCACTGGAAACTAGCTCAGGGCAGAGAGCAGCAAACCCCTCCCCATGTTATTGCTGAGCACTGTCAGAGAAAGCCCAGGTGATTAGAGGCACTGTGGCCTGCTTACAAGAGCCCTGGACTTGGATTTCCCTTGCAGATCTGCCATTTTGCTCATGAATTTCCTTAGGCAAGATATTTCACATCTCTAAGAGAGATTATAAAACTATAAATTATAAAATTATAATTATAATCCATTTAAAAATTATAATTTATAATTTTATATGATATATACTTTTATAAAAGTAATAGAAATTATAATCAGCTATAAAACTCAGAAGGCTGAATTAGTCCACCTCTGAGGTATCTTTCAGATCTCAGCTACCATGACTATGGACATTCTTCTATTACAGAGACAGAACGGTTCAATGAATAAACAAAGATCACCCAGTGAGTCATTTGTCATTCTGTGGACCCTGAGATAATTGCTCAGGGCACTGCATTCTCAGTTCACTTGAAGCTAACTTCTTCTAAATTGTTTTTAAGTGAATGAAGCATGATTAACCATCAACTAAAGGAAATGACATCTCAGGTGACTTCTGAACCTAGGAGTTTTTCCAAGAAATACCTGCGCAGTACAAACTGTAGCCACTTCAGAGCCTCATCAGGATAGGTCTGGAAGGGACCTTGGAGGTCATTTGGTCTAACTTCATTTTACAGATTAGGAAACTGAGACCCAGAGATTTGGGCAAATAGTAAGGGAATTGAACACAGGTCTTCTGATATTAAACCTATGAAAAATTCTGGATTAAATGAAGGTTTTCTCTATTATTCCTAACTTTTCATGGCTAATTCGTTTGACCCCAAGCCTTAATCTCTTTCCTGAGCTTGAGGACTGCATTTCCGACTGCCTGCTGGATATCACCATCTATTTGCACTGCTGGCACAATCAAGCTCAATAATGGGTAAATCAACAGACATTAAGCTCCTACTATGTGCCAGGCATTCTACTAAGCCTTGGACATACAAAGACAAAAGCAAAACAGTTTCTGCTTTCAAGGAACTCATATTCTAACTTCCTAATGATAACAATAACTGATGACATATATATATATATATATATATATATATACACACACACACACACACACACATATATAGTTTTCAAAGTGCTTTACAAACACTAATTTGGTCTTCACAACAACTCTCTTGTCATAATTATGCCTGTTTTAAAGATGAAGAAACAGGTTCAGTAAAGATATATATATATATAAATATATTATATATATGTGTGTGTGTGTGTGTGTGTGTGTGTGTGTATACATACAAATATGTGGGTGTATGTATATATGTGTATGTATTTATGGGCAGCTAGGTGATGCGGTAGATTGTGCACCCAGCCTAGAGTCAGGAAGACTCCTCTTCCTGAATTCAAATCCAGCCTCAGTTACTAGCTGTGTGACCTTCAGCAAGTCACTTAACTTATTTATCTCAGTTTCCTCATCTGTAAAATGAGCTGGAGAAAGAAATGGCAAACCCCTCTAGCATCTTTGCCAAGAAAACCCTAAATAGGGTCACAAAGAGCCAGACAGAACTGAAAAGAACTCAACAACAATTATGTGTTTATATATGCATGTGTATCTATATCTACATCTGGATTTGTATGGAATAAATTTAGATCCTCTCTCACATGGGTCAAGGCTAGGGGCTGTACCTGTGCTTTCATTGCTAAAGGGAACATGAGGAAAATTCTACTAATACAACTCTCTCTAGCTTCTCTGCAATTTATAGTCTTAGAAAGTCCCCCAGAGCACTGGGGAGATTAAGCACCTTGCCCAGGGTCATATAGCAATTATGTGTCAGAGAGGAAACTCAAACACAAGTCTTCCCCTTCCAGGCTCCAAAGCCAACTCTCTAACCAATCCATCATAATCATCTCTCTTTCTTCCCCCTTCCCTTTCTCTCTGTGATTCTCTTTCCCCCTCTGCCTCTGTCTCCATCCTCTCTTTTTCTTTTTGTCTCTCTTTTTTCTCTTTCTGTCTTTCTCTCATTCTTTTTCTTCACACACACAAAATAAATACAAGGCAATTTGAAGTGAGGAACAGCTTGGGAGATAAGGAAAGGCTTTATGTAGAAGGTGCCATTTCAACTGATTTTAAATGCCAAATGATGTAGTCACCCTGAGGTGACTATTCCAGCAAAACACAAAATGTGGCTGCTCCTACCCAGCCAGAAAGCCTGCAGTCCTGGGTCTGACAATTGTGTGTCTCTTATCTTCCAAACTAACGATAGATATGTTCGTCACCGGAGTTTTGGTCCCAAGGTAACGGATTTTTTTTTGAGGTGTGGGCATAGCAGCTTGTGAAGACAGACTACTTAAAGTATAGAGGAACTGTGCTCTACAGAAGTGAAGGGATTACACTGGCCCAGTGAAATCCTGGCTACTTGGAATCAGCCTGGATCTTTAGAGAGGAAGAATGAAAAGAACTGGATCTGGAGTCAGAGTACCAGGGTTTGAATTCTGCTTCTCCTATTTACTACCTGTGTAATATTAGCTAAACAAGACACTTTTCTCTGGAGTTATTTCCTTTTCTGTAAATTGAGACGGTTGCATTAGATGCCCTCTAAGGTCCTTTCTCTAAATATATTATCCTAAGGGCAGCTAGGTGGCACGGTGGATAGAGCACCAGCCCTGAGGTCAGGAGTTCAAATTCCACCTCAGACCAAACACTTGGCACTTACTAGCTGTGTGACCCTGAGCAAGTCACTTAACCCCAATTGCCTATATATATATATATATATATATATATATATATATATATATATATATATATATATATATATATATATATATAAATATATATATTAAAATATATAATATAATAGATAATAAATATATATATATATTATCCTATAATAAACAGTTTAAACTTAGAATGTGTTCTTCCCTCTCTCCTATATTAGGTGACATTCACTCTTATGCCTACATGTCTCCCAGTCATGTGGCCAAGAAGTACCATTAAAAACACACTTTACAAGACTTAATCTACTCTTAGACACTTATTATTCTCAAATTTGCAGATTTTTGTCAAACTAGATATTTCTGGGTTTTATTTGTGTGCATGTGTTTGTTTATACATACATACGTACATATATATATATATATATATATATATATTCATGTATTTTTTTTTAAGACTGCAACTCTTCATCTCTCCCAGGCTGGAAGTTCATACACTCATACCCAGTATTGAACACCCCAGGAGCTTTGCCTTGCTCCTTTTTGTTTGTTTGTTTGTTAGTTTTTGTTTTTGCCAGGCAATGGGGTTAGGTGACTTGCCCAGGGTCACACAGCTAGTGAGTGTCAAGTGTCTGAGGTCACATTTGAACTCAAGTCCTCTTGGCTCTAGGGCCAGTGCTCTATCCACCAAGCCACCTAGCTGCCCCTTCCCTTGCTCCTTTTTCACCCTGGATAGGTTTATTCCTCCTTAGGTAACCTGGTGATCCCTGTACCTAAGGGACCACTGTACTGATGGTGAACTTAGTGCAGGCACCCAACCTACATAACCCACTGTAGCTCAGAACTCCCAAGCTCAAGACACCCTCCAACCTCAGCCTCCCACGAAACTGGGATAACAGTTGTGTGCTGCCATATCTGACTCAAACTATAAATTTCTGGAGAAAATGAAAGGGTGTATTTTTGAAAGTATAAGTGTTTTGAGGAATATATGATTTTTAAGGTATCTTTTCATTCTTGCAACTAAAATTCACAATTCCTTCATGGTCCAAAGCTTTTTGTAGCTGTAGTTCAGAGCCATAAAGATTTCCTGAAGTCTCACTCTAGTACAATAACTGTGATATAGAATCTAGTATAAGGTGGCTGTATCTTGGACCAAAAGCAACTAATTATAATGTCATAAATAGATTGGCCCAAGTCATGTATTCCAAGGACAGTATCAGAAACTCCAGTATAAGTAAGCGTTTGGCAAACTTTATCATAAATGTTAAATTGTAATCTAACTTTGCACACTTTAAATAATTAGTGCCATAAATTTGCAAAGATAAATAATATTTATGTAACCTGGGTTTATCCAAGGTACATTCAATTGCTTTTTCAAAGACATGGTTTATGATCATCTAACCATCAAGAAAGTTGGTATATTGTCAAAAACTGATGAAAATGGTTTAGGTGGACTAGAAATGTATCTAGGCTTTTTCAAGATCAGAGTAGGTATAGGGTACTGTGTTCTACCATACTTTAGGAAGGGTACTCATTGCCTGGAGTATCTCCAGAGGAGCATGATCATAATGGTAAGAGGACTAGTAACTGTGAACTATAAGTATTAGTTGGAGACATTGGGGATGTTTAGCATGGAAAAGAGATGGTTTAGTAGAGAGATGATGGAAGAAGGATTTGTTTCATCCCATCTGACCCCACAGGGAAAAACTGAGACCGATGGGCGGAAGAAACAGGGAGGTAGATATAAAGCAAATCTTCCTGACCGCTAGTAATACAAAAGTAGAGTATATTGCCTCTGTTTCCAGTTACTGGAGATTTTCAAACAGAGGTTGGATGACTACTTACTAAAGATGTCATAAAGACTATTTTTGCTTCATGTATGTTGCATTAGATGATCTCTGAGATCCCTTCTGACTCTAAAATTCTATGAGAACATCATGGCAAAGAGAAGAGAGTAAATTCTACTTCTGACTCTATCTACCTAGACGACCAAGAAGGCATCACTCAAGCTCTGGGACTCAGTTTTCTCATTTGTAAAAGGTATCTCCCTCCCAGCATTTTTGCAAGGGTCAAATGAGGCAATATAAGTTAAGCACTCTATAATGACAGTATGATTACGATCTATGAAAAAGTGGCCTTTTTTTTTTTTTTAAAGCAACTGTGTGCCTGGATCTCGAAGGGGTTTATGAAATATGGTGAGTGCTCCTTAAGCAAACATATTGTATCATTTGCCAGTACTCAATTTGCTTCATAAACCAAATTTGTGGAGAAATAATCATCCTAGAGTGAATTTTTATTTATACAGTGTAAGAGTTAAGGACATTCATTTATTTTTCTTTTTAAATTACCTACTACCTCTAAGAAGATGGGTGAAATGATAGAGTTGTTTAGGGTTGTAAATTAAATGCAGATATACTCACATAACATTTCCTTGACTATCTTCAATTCTCCATATTTTTAATACATTATATCCAGACTTGCTCATTTGTAACATTATTCCCATAGAACTAATGGCCTCAGTAATGTTGTTTCATCTAATGTCATGTTTTCCTGGAACCAGTTAATGACATTAAGTATAGTATCCCCTCATTTATTTATATGACCATATAGGCATAATCTCATTCATGCTTACAACAGGGAGCAAGGCAGCTCAATAGCAATATTATGGGTCTTTTCAGTGGACAACTAGAGGGTAAATGGAGGCAGGAGGAGCTTTCTTGGGTTGGAAGGAATGACTTAGAGACTGGGTTGGAAGTGCAGGTGGTGCTGCTATGATTCCTCTTCCTCAGCCAGGAAATGCAGAACAGGAAGATGCTGTTGTCCTCAAGTAAACATCTGGCTGCTCCTTTCTGTTCTTTCATCACTGCCCTTTTTGACTTTCTGCTAGTTTTCTGCTTTCTTGGGCACAAAATATGCCTAACATGCATGCCATCTTCTTCATTCCATCAGTGAAAGAATCCAGTGTCAGAAGGTCACAGTGATGGTGCAGACCCTGATCCTGAAGTGTGGAGCAGCCTGCGTCCCTTCCACCGTTATGCCCGGCCTCTCAAAGCAGTTGTAGTTGATTTTCTAGCCAAGCCAGAACCTGGCTTCCCAGTACCATCTACTGCATTCTTCCTGCTACCTCTTTCCCCTTATTTTCTGAGTTTCTGTTCCCAGGTAGGGAAGGAAATGTGTGTTTCCTTTCTCTCTTGCCACCTTCCAACCCTTTAGTTTTCTTTGCAACTGCTAAAATAGCAGACCATCCTTTTAGGCTATTTCCTATAGAGGGCTGAGAAACATTTGGGGGAAGAGGGTAACTCATTCACAAGATACACTAACAGGTAAAAGAGTAAAGTGGCAAGTAATGTGGCAAATGTATTCCTTCCCACCCCCATCTTACCACTACCCCAATGCAGAGACCTTAATGACTTCCACCTCTACTCTTAAGTTGTTTTGATAATCAGCTACTGAAAAGCACAGCTCCCAACCAGTACTTTCTACATTTCTAAAAAAAAGTTCATAGAAGTTTTATTGGTATCTTTTGTCTTTTACAGCACATTTATTTCCCAGTATAATCTCTCCTATTGAACCTTTCTTCATTATTATAAGGTAAGCAAAACCAACCATCAAAAAAACCGCATGTAACAACATAAATCACATCCCACCTCATAAACTATGCCTCAATTTCCTCATCTGTAAAATGACAATAATAGCACCTACATCCCTGGGTTATTGTGAGAATCAAATGAAATAATATTTGTAAAACCCTTAGCAAAGTGCCTAGCACACGGCAGATACTTAATAAAATGCCCATTCCCTCCTTTGTTCTCTCCCTCCCACAGCATAGGTCCCCTACCTTTCAACCCAAGGTATTTCATCTTTTCTCTAGAACTAAGATTGACCCCATGAATCAGTGAATTCTCTATTTTCAGACCATGTAGGAAGCACAAATCAAAATGCTTTATTAAGCATTTATTAAATTTTAATAAATGTTTTATTAAAACTGAACAGCAAGTTAACTCAAATGAAAATAAATGGGCAACACCATCACTTTTATTACACTACTGGGCCTACATGATGAGGATGAGGATGATAGCTAACATTTGTATAGCGCTTGCTATGTGCCAGGCTCTGTGCTAAGCACTTTACAAATATTGCCTCTATTAATCCTCACAACAACCCTGGGAGGTAGGTGCTATTATTATTCTAATTTTACAGGTGAGGAAATTGAGACAAATTTCACACAGCTAGTAACTGAGGCCACGTATCCTGAGGATATTATCCAAAGACAGAAACAATATACGCCAGTCCAAATCACCTGATAAAAACCCTTCGTTCAGGCACCAGCCTGATGCTGAGAGCCTGGAGTTTACTCAAAGAATGGTAATTCTTTTCCCTCAGCCATAACTGGCACTAAAGTCAGGCAGACCGCTCTTGCATTCTCTTTGGTTTTATCCTCACCCTAACTTTATCTTATCTTCCTCTTGCCTTCTGCATGACCTCCTTTAACCATACCCTACTAGAGATGTTGACAAAAATCTAGGCCCTTCTTGTGTATCCTGCTGGTTGGATTTCTGTATTTCAATGTCCTCATCTGAATCTCCAACCCTTCAGTAATAGGTATAGGAGTCTAGTCTCTGGGCAAGTATTTTCTCCTACATCCCCCTCTTGCCCCAATCCTGCCCCAATTTCTCTACCCAAGTTATCATTTCATAGGAGACCTGACCATAGACTTGTGGGCTATGGCTTAGCAAAGTCCTGCTTACTCCCTGATACACCCCATCCTTGCTTACCAAGAGAGAAAAACTCTCTTTTCTATTCTATTCAAGTTCAGGTTGGATACTTCCCTCATCCACAGTCTGGTTATCTCCATTTTCTGGAACTGTAGATATTTGTCCTTTCTCTTCCATTAGTCCATTTTCTCTCATTTTGGGTAGTCTACAGGAAAAAAAAACTCTTTTGATTGGCCCAGCCCTTGCTAGTGAAACTCCTCCTCTATGCATTTCTTAATCTAGAATTGCCCTATGACACAGAATCTCTTCCCATGCCAGGTTATGTTCTGAACCTGAACCCTTATAACTTTGATGTTTCCACTCATTGTTTACCAAAGAATGAAGGACATTTTCTTTGTTCTCACTTACAGGATCCAACCACTTCTCTGTCTTATTATGAATAGTGAGAGGCAAGTGGTTGCACCCTTCTTCCAGAAAATGGACACAAAAGACTATATAGGATCATAAAATTTAAAGACGGGAGGGACGTTAAGATCATTTGATCAAATGTCCTCATTTCACAGATGGACCCAGACCCAAGGAGGGTAGGTGCTTTCTTAAGTTTACCTATGTAGTAGCAGAGACAGAATTTGAACTTAAGTTCTCTGACTCCAAATCTAGTCCTTTTTGTAATCACTCAGGCCTGGAATCAGGAAGACCTGAGTTGAAATCTAGCCTTAGACATTTACTAGCTGTGTGACCCTGGGCTAATCAATTAATCCTATTTGCCTCAGTTTCCTCATATATAAAATAAGCTAGAGAAGGAAATGGCAAACCACTCCAGTATCTTTGCAAGAAAATCCCAAATGGGGTCACAATGAGTCAGACACAATTGAAATGGCTAAGCATCAGCAGCAATAAAAAAGTATTCAAAGAATAGAGCACAGTGATGAGCACATAGTAGGTACATAATGGATGCTTATTTGGTCAATTGACCAGAGAGGAGAGTAATTATAATATGTAATATATGATAAGGCTAGCAAGGCAGAACAGTGCCAGACTGAAAACCAGGAAAAGGAATTTAAGCATTGCTTGGTGGACAATAGGCTGAGCAGTGGCATGAGCAGATCTATGCATAAGGAAGCTTATTTTGGCAGTGTTGCAAAAGATGGATTGGAGTGGGGGAGAAAGTCAACAATACTGTAAAAACAAAATAAACTTTGAAAGCTGTAAGAAGTATGACCAATCCAATGACCATCCATAATTACAGAGGACTGATGATAAAACATGCTGTCCATGATGAAGATGATAAATTTGCAATGTTAAATGGGACATGTATGTATGTGTGTTTATAACAATTGAGGGAATTTGTTTGGCTATGCACATTTGTTACAAGAAATTTGTTTTTAGTTTCTTTAAAGGGTTGAAAGCAGGAAGGAGATAAAATATATTGTTAATGTATTTTTAAAATAGAGACATGGGGGCGGTAAATTAAATGGGAGATGTTGCATTCGCTTTCAGATTTTTTTTATTTTTAGTTTTTAGATGTTTCATGGACTCTTCGTGAAGTAACAACAATAACAGTTAACATTTCTGTAGTATGTATGATGAGCCAGGCACTGTGCTAAATGGTTTACAATTATTATCTCATTTGATCCCCCTGTAAGGTAGATGCTATTATTATTCCCATTTTACAGATGGAGAACTGAAGCAAACAGAAATTAAAGTGACTTGCTCAAGGTCACACAGCTAGTAAGTATCTGAGGCTAGATTTTAAACTCAGGACTTCTTGACTCCAGGCAGGGCATTTTATCCACTGCCTCTCTGCCTCTAAGTAGGAATAATCTGTAACAGTTTACAATAGGAAAAAAACTCCAAAATCTTTCATTAAAACTGGAAAAAAGGAGAAAATGGTTAATTGTCAGATGCAGCAGGACAAGGAAGATGAGGATTGAAAAAAAAAGCCTTTGGATTTAGGGATCATATGGTCACTGAAACCTTTGAGAGGGCAGTTTCAGCTGTGTTGAGGTCAGAAGCTAGATTGTTAGGGCATAACATTGAAAGACATTAAGAAGAAACATTAAGAAGAAACCAACATTAGCTGGTTTCAATTGACCAAAAATTATTTTGAAATAAAATTTTTCATCCCATTTCTATTTTGTTTGCCTTATGGATAAAACCAATGCACTTCATCAATTGATACCTTCAAAGTATTCTTAAATTCTGGAGATAGTAGAGGTGAAGTGGAACCATGGGGTATATAGAACTTTCCCAAAAGTTTAGCTGTGATGGCAGGGAGAGAGATGAGACTATCTTCATAGTATAAAAGGTTCCAAGAAAAGCTTTTTTGCTTAGGATTGAGAAGACCTATATTTATAGACAAAGGAAGAGATAAAGAAGAGAGAGATTGAAGATGTATGAGAGAGAAGGTATGACTGCTGGATCCTAAAAATATAGGAAGGAACAAAGTCAAAGAAGGTAAAGTTGAGGGGTTAGCTTTAGTGAGAAATAGGCTTACTTATATGACAAGAGGGAAGAAAGAGAGACTGGATGATGCTGCTGAGAAGTTTTAAGGAAGAAAAAAAAATCTGAGGAAACTCACGTCAGATGACCTAAGTCTTTTCAGTGAGGTAGCAGGCAAGATCATCTACTCTGAGGGTGGAAGGTAGGGGTAAAGGTGGAAAAAAGAGGAGAGAGCAGAGATTTGGAGCAATGGCTGTGGGGAATGAAATGGGGAGTTAATAAGGTTAATAAATAAAGTTAATAAGTAGAGGGATTGTCAAGCATGAGGGCAGGTCAGGTTTAGGCAATGGGAATTAGAGAAAAGAATATTAGATTAGGAACCAGACTATCGATCTCAGCTCTTCTTTGGTTAAATCACTTAATCTCTCTTTGACTTTGTTTCTTTATTTGTAAACTGAGGGGATTTCTAAAGTCTCCTCCATATCTAAATCCCATAAGTCACCAATTTGTGGGCTTTGGGGGCCAGGACCTGTGATTGCATCAGTATGGAGGACTACATGGAAATTCTCTCCTGATGCTGATCAGCTACTTGTGCCATACTTTATAGATTGGAAGAGTTATTGGTGGCTCACAAAGGTTGTGAATTACCCAAACTTACACAGTTACTATATATGAGAAGCAGGCCTTGAATTCAGGTCATTCTGACATCAAAGCTGGCCTTCTATCCACTGTGCACACTGACTCTAGAGGTTATTTTTCTCTGACTCTAGAGGTTATTCTTCTATGATCCAAATTTTTGTGAGTGAAGTCAGGTTGGTGTTATTATCTCCATCAATGCTCCCTCAGCAGACCTGGAGCAGAAGCAGAAAAGCTTTGGATGATTGAAATTATTCTAGGGTGAGAATTCACAGGTTGGGAATAGTAGAATGCTTGGAGGTCTAAGAGATTCTAAGGAAATAGCTAGTGAAACATTTAAATGACAAATGGTATGCGGGAGGTCGGATACCTGTAGGGAGGGATGTGAAGCTACAGCAGATGAGATAGACTGGGAGAAGAAAGATGGGTCAAAGAACCAGAGATTGCAGGAACATAAGCCCTTAGAGAACATCTAGGGATGAATTTTTCCGAAGGTCACATAGGTAGTTAGTGGCAGAGCTAGGATTTAAATCTTTGGGCTCTAAATCAAGCCCCCTTTCCCCTGTACTATGCTAATCTTGGCTTGTTAATATTTCCCTAGCTGCTAGGTAGCACAATGTATGGGGTCTAGAGTCAGAAGGCCTCAATTTGAATTTGACTTTGCACATTTATTAGCTATGATATAGATTTGGGCTCAAAATAAAGAATTTCTTGCAATTAGAACTTTGTAAAAATGAAATGAGCAGCCCAGGAAGGTAACAGTTTCCAGTAGAGTCTGAAATGACCTGTCTGGGCTGTTGTAGGGAGGATTTAGTTTTGAGAGAGGTAGTTTGTTGAGATAACTCTGAGGTGCCTTCCAATCTCCTCCTCCTTCCTCATTCTTGAAGTGTTTGCCACCCCATTCCTGAATGTCTGCAGCCCATCCCCAAGCCTGGAATGTATCCTTTCTTCCTTTCGGCCTTGCCAAATCTTTGTTTTGCTTCAAGTCCCAGCTTAGGCGCCACATCTTCTTGATCCTCCCTTGATCCTTTCCTCTAACCATCCCTCCCCTATGAAAACATCCTCTCTAGGTCTCTCCTTTGCCCCCACACCACCCTTCCTTAGATTGTTTTCATTTGTGTGAAAGGCATCTGCACTGCCTAGCCACCTCACACCTACCCAGGAGATTGTAAAGTCCAAGGACTATGTAATTTTTTACATCTGTATACACTTCACTTGTTGCAATGCCTGCGTGTAGTGGGCACCTAATAAATGTTTGTTTACTTCTATTATTCTATTCTATTACCTTAATATCTCAAACTGTCATTTAAACATTTTAAAATTTGACTTTTTTCCAGTATTTTAAATTGAGGTTTGCTCTCAGATTTAAAAAAGAAGATATTTTCTGCAGACTTTAGGTTAGAGAACTTGATGTCAATGCCCAGCTAAATCCTAGAATGGATTATTAAAAGAAATGTTTTGGGAGCACTTAAAAAGGGGAGCAGGGTTCACTCTGAGCTGGCACAGGCTGATTAAGAACAAATCATACCAAATTAACTTCATTTCCCTTTCTGACAGTTACTAGTCTAAGATACTCTTCAGAAGCTTAAGAAGGCTAGGCGTGATGGAGTACTACTGTGGTATAAGAAATATGGAAATAGGTGTTTTCAAAGAGACATGGTAAGACATACAAACTGATGCAGACTGGAGTAAGCAGAACCAGGAGAAAAATTCACATTATAATATAAATATTATAAAAATGAAAAAATGTTGAAGACCTTTATAAACTGCTGAATAATGAAATGAGCAGAATAGGAAAACAATTTGTACAATAACAACAACTGCAAAAAAAAACAACTTTGAAACTCTTCCAATGGGACTTCTGGATGAGAGGATTCCAAAGTTCATGCATCCCAGGAAGGATGCAATAACTCATTGAGGGGGTGGGGAGAAAATATCAAAACTTAGATTTATTTTTACTCCCCTTAAAGAAATGAAGCTTTAATAATATCTATTGTATAGAATGCCACTGGTGTCCTCACTTGGTCACAAGTAGATGGCCAGATGTCACACACAGTGAGCAAAGAATCCTGAGGGAAGATTGGGAGTTCCTCAATAAGGAGGGGTTGCCTACCCTCATTTATTTGTTTGCTTTCAGTATGTTATAACGTATTCCAGTTAATATATGTCCAGTTAAGTACATTCCTATGTTATACTATCTAGCTTTAACTAGCCATCACAAAATGGACAAGTAGGTTTAAAAGATTCTTCCAAAGAAAACAGGGATTTAAAATAATATTAATCAAGTGAGGATAAACAGACAGCAATAAAATGGTAGTGCTTACACTTTCCCACTTCATGTTAGGAGCTCTTTGTCAGCAGTATGATGAGGTTAAAAGAAATGGCAAGCTAATCAGATCTAACCAAAAAAATCAACCAAAAATATGAAATTATTGGAGAGATTATTTGAAATAGGGATTAATATTCAGCATCTTTAACAACAAACCTTAGTATATATTGTGCCTTGAGGTATTAGCTAATGATAGTATGAAACCATAACAACTAAGAGAATATTTGAAAACCAAACTTTTGTTGCTTAAAATGACGTAAAAATGTCACCTATAAAAACTTTCATATGTGCACATTTTAAATCTGTTTAAAAAGCTTTCAAACATGGTGTTTCTGGGTTGTTAACCCATTTGTTTAAAATAAAAAATTTTGACAGTTTCCAACGAAGTTGCAAGAACAGCTGGATTGGCGTCAGGAAAGAAGATTCCTAGCTGAACTGCAACAAAAGTCTTTTCATAATTGATGGATGACACTGGAAAATGACTGTCATGATTTAGTAAGTCCAGTCAACAACGCATTTCTTTCATTTGCATCTCTATATCTTCATGAGACATCTTTTATTACAGGCATTAAAACCAAGTATTAAGTAAACTAAACTATGAAGTGTTGAATCAAAATTTTAAAAATGATGTTCAGTAATATTGCTCTTATTAAAATATCATTAGTAATCAGTATTACATTATGAATAATATTTAGTGAGAACAAGACAGTTTTGTGCCATTAAAATAACATAAAATTAATTTTAAAATATCATTTCATCTTTATGTCCTTTTTATTTCTATTCTTGTATATGTTACAATGTATATGATATATTAGCCTAATAGTAAATGTGTCTAATTCACTTTGGACCAGGCTGTGATTTCACTGACAAAGAGAACTGATGAGGAAACTTCTTCTAACAAGGCAGATCAGCACCTTATTGGCAACTTGTACTCTTAGAGAGTTGCTTAAGGCTGAAGAATCAAACATGCGGCCCATAACACACCCAAATGTTGTTTGAAGCAGATTAAAATACAGTTGGCCAACAAAAAAGATAGAGATATGATAAAATGTTGATATCATATTTTAAAACTAAGTAAATATGTAGCCTGCAGGGATTCTTATGTTGTTGTTCTACAGTTATTTCAGCTATGTCTCCACGACCCCATCTGGGATTTTCTTGGCAAAGATAACTGGAGTGGTTTGCCATTTCCTTCTTCAGCTCATTTTATAGGTGAGGAAACTGAGATAAACAGGGTTAAATGCCTTGCCTAGGGTCACACAACTAGTAGGTGTCTGAGGCTGGATTTGAACTCAGAAAGAAGAATCTTCCTGACTCCATGGATGGTGCACCACCTAGCTGCCCCAATCCTTATGTACCCTTTTCTATTTAAGCTTTATATCAATGGCCTAGGGCGCTGAGATTAAGTGATTTGGACAGGGTCACATATTCCATATGTGTCAAAGGTGGAACTTGAACACTGATCTTCCTGATGCTAACACCAGCTCTCTGTCCACTGAAGCATGCTTCCTTTGTGTATAACAAACATTATATTACCTCTATTATATTATATAAATAGATTATATTACATAAATATTATATAATAAACAACATATTAGGGTTGTATGCTTGAAAATATTTTACCAGTGGGGTCCCATCAAAATCTTTGGAGACCATTACACTACACTGTGGATACCTCCCTTATCATGGTTGTTATTGATACTATTCTTTTAATTCTAATGTTGACATGGAGGCAGAAGCCAATCACTCTTGATCTTAGTTTATCTTAATGGAGAAAGTTCTTTAATGACTTCAAGGTACTAACAGCTGACTAGTGCTCCTGATAACTTGGCCCCCATATTGATAGTAACTTAGAAGAACAGGCAAGTTAAACATAGCAACTTTTTTTTTAATCGGTCACATACATATCAAGCCTGGTTAATCACTAAGCGTGAGTGAGTGAGAGTAAAAGCTACAATGGTCCTTTGTTCAACAAATTTCCTGAGAACCTGGCCACAGCATGCAAGATTGTCTGAGTCCAAGCCTGATTCTCTATTTCAATGTTGAATTTCAGTGTTGAATTTAGATGCATCAGACCTCCTAAAAGAGATAGCACAGCATAGTGGATACAGCCCAAAGTCATACAGCTACCATAAGGGTCTGAGGCCAGATTTGAACTCAGGTCTTCCTGTCCCCAGCCTCTGTCTGCTGAGCCACCTAGCTGCTTTCTTAGTACTGTTAGTACTTTAAGTACTATTGTGTACCTCAGTACTCTCCTGAGTGTTCTCTCAATAGTGTCAAACTCAAATAAAAATGGGTTTCTGGAGGCAACACATTGACTCAGAAAACCACAAATTAACAATGCCTACGCTGTATTGTACTTTTATGCATATTGACTTAGAAAGCCACAAATGCACATTATGCTGTATTGCATTTTTATTAATTTTATATTAACAATATTATATTAATATTATGTATCTGTGGTATTCATAATATATATTTATTGCCAGTTGGTTAATATCGGCTGGATCAAATATTTCCCAATTATATTTTCATCTGATTCAGCTGGCCTGGGCACTTCACATGCTGTTTGTGGGTCTGACAACTGGACCAATAAAATCACAGATCCAGTCCTCTTGACAACAGAAGCAGAAAACTGATCGGTATCGGATGACTTAGTTTGTACATTTGAGTTTATCTTCATTCTTTAACTTTCGAAGATTTTCAATGCTGCCTCTCTTGATATCTTTCGGGTTACTTTAGAGTTACCTAGCATCTTTGGACAAATTCAACAAGCATGAGAGACTCCGGGCTGAGAATGCTAAATTAACGACTCTATGGGAATGATCAAATTAGAATGTTACGAGAAAACAAGAGAACATTAATGCTAATGGGATGCTGAGGGAACAGAATCACGTGGACATGATTGCATGTACGCTCAGGTGCAGTATAAGAGAAGACAGTTCTTATATTCTCCCTCACTGAGGGTCAGCATGGCATAGTGAGTCAATGAATAAATAAAGCATGACTATAAGTGCTTAGCACGTGACAAGGATTGCTACAAAAGCAAAGACAATCCCTGCTCTCCCTAAATTTATATTCTAATGGAAGAGTTAACAATACTGGAGTAGTGATGAAGGAAGGGTATTTTGTTGCAGAAAGTTACAGAGATGACAGTGGATAGAAGGCCAGGCTTGGAGTCAGGAAGACTTGCCTTCAGGTTTTGCCTCTGACAAATGCATAACCCTGGGCAAGTAGCTGAATTTCTCAGTACTCTCAGGCAACACTCTTAAGTCTATAGATTTTTTTTTAAGGCAATTGGGGTTAAGTGACTTGCCCAGGGTCACACAGCTAGTAAGTGTCAAGTGTTTAGTCTGAGGTCACATTTGAACTCAGGTCCTCCTGACTTCAGGGCTGGTGCTCTATCTACTCCACCACCTAGCTGCCCCTTAAGTCTATAAATTACTGAACAATTGTGGCTCTACCAAAAAAAAAATCCTTAACTTATCCAAATAATAGTTCTCTCCTGGTACCTAACTTTCTACTGAACTAATTCCCCTCCTCCCTTTTTTTTTTTCTATCAGTCTTCTTGCTTCTGAATGGTCTGGTTTCCCATGATTTTGTTTTAATTGTTAGCTGGGATTATTGGAGACACTGTTTAAAAAGTAATGATAGTTAATAACAGCAACAAAAAAAAACCCCAGATCAAAATACTAACACTTATTTCATGTTCATTACTTAGGGAAATAGAAAGTAATTTAAAAGGTTACATTCTTATCTGTGAAATAATATAGGTACTACCTTTTAATAACTGTCACAATACTCTTTTCTGCCTCCCCTCCCCCCCTTTTTTTTGGCTAGGCAATGGGGTGAAGTGACTTACCCAGAGTCACCCAACTAGTAAGTGTCAAGTGTCTGAGGTCACATTTGAACTCAGGTCCTCCTGACTCCAGGGCCGATGTGCTGTCCACTGTACCACCTAGCTGCCCCTTCCACCCCTTTTTAAAAATAAAAAATCAAGGGTACCTGAAGGAGTAGCTCATAGAGAGTGACCACAAAGTAGGGGATTTTAAGGATGCTGTTAATGTCTCAGGGCTTTTAGGAATCTTCATTTATTCAACAAATATTTATTTAGGGCTTACTGTGTGTAAAGCATTGGAGGTTTGTTTTTGAGTCATTTTGGTTGTGCTGATCCTTTGTGACCCCATTTGGGGTTTTCTTGGCAAAGGTACTAGAGTGATTGGCCATTTTCTTCTCCAGCTTATTTGACAGATAAAGAAACTGAAGCAAACAGGGTTAAGTGACTTGCCCAGGGTCACATAGCTAGTAAATGTCTGAGGTCAGATTTGAATTCAGGTCCTCCTAACTCCAGGTCCAGCCCTCTATCCACTGGGCTGCCTACTTGCTCATAAGGCATTGGCGATACAGACACAAATGAAATAGTCCCTTCCTTCAAGTAGCTTACCCTCTGCTGGGGGGGAAAATACACAGATAACTAAATAGAAAAATATACAAGGTAAATATAAAGTAACTGAGAGGCAGGGGGATCACTGAGAAGTGGGGGCATTTTGTAGGAAGTGGTACCTGACCTAGCCCTGGCAGGGAGCTAGGGAATTCTACAAGTGGGTTGGAGGAAGGAGAAAGCTCAAGGCAGGGGATGGGGCTAAAGCCCACAAGGCAGAACCGGGTTCCCTGGGAACAGCCAGTAGGCCTGTTTGACTAGAACATAAAGAGAGGGAGGTGGGGCAATGTGAAATGGATTCATAAAGATAGGTTGGAACCAGATTTCAAAGGACTTTAGGAAAAGGAGTTTGTGGACTCTAATTAAACAGGTTCTTTTTTTAGAAGAGAATGAAAGTAGATAAAGCCTTTATCAGAGGGGGGAGGTTTAAATGCCTCGTGGTTTATGAAGCACTGCAAACTGACCTGGGGCCCTTTAATCGCTAGATCATTAGGAAAACAAACTGCCCCCTGTCAGGGCATTGGTTAATGATTTTTAATAGCCCAGGTGTTGATAGATTTCATCATGTTTCCTTCTTAGCCCTTTACATTAAAGGGATCCCGACAAGTCTAGCATCAAGGCATTGATTAATCACTAACAATAAATTAGTATTTTTTAAAATCAGTGATACCTATCCAGCTGAAGTTGTCATTAAATCACATTTTGGAGGCTTATTGGAGGTCATCATATGGTAGCCATGAGATGGAAGGGACTTCAGAGATCTTCTCACTTTACAGATGAAGAAGCTGAGCACCAGAGAAGTTGACTTGCCAACCAGAGCACCAGAGGCTTAGCCAAGGGCACAAGGTGGTGAAGCTGGGATTTGAACCCAAATCTTCTAAATCCATATTCAGCTAGGTGCTCTCCATTGCATCACAGGTTGATCTGATTCAAGTTTTTCTCCCATTTCTATCCATTGCCAGTAGGTTAATATCAGCTGGGTTAAAGATAGGAGCCTACTCAAGACCAAATAAATAGTGGATTTTGAATTCTAGTTCTGAGGTAGTTAGGTATATCTCTCTAGAGAGCAATCCTGTAGTAACTGGAATGTTCTCAGAGCATGTGTCTCCACCCATAAATGTCTCATCCACTGAGTATTCTGAAGGTAGATGTGTTTCCACAAAGAGCGTGTGTCTCCACCCAAGACCTCAAATCCTGCCACAATAGCTGTGTGACCCTAGGCAAGTCATTTAACTTCCTCTAACCTTAGCTTCCTCATCAGTAAAATGGGGTTAATAATAACATCTACCTTACAAAGTTGTTGTGATTATCAAATGAGATAATGTATGTAAAGTGCTTTGAAAAACTTAAAATACTGTATTAATGTGAGCTATTATTACTATTAATTATCCTTCACTTAAATCCTAGCATTTAATTCTTTTTTTGTTATTTTAATAACATCTTTTCCCAAAATGAACATTGGTCCAGACTTCCAGTGCGGTATTAAGTACCTTACCCAATGTTTGCTTTAGGTTCATTTAGCGTCCTTTATGTCTCTTAGCTGGTTAGGGCCATGTCTTCCCCAATGCCAAGAGGACACTTCAGGTGAAGGTCAAGGCCCCTGGGCAGATGGTTTAAACAAGGGTGGTCAATGATTTACAAGCTAGTAGCTAACTACAAGTTGCAATAATTTGTTCTGGGAGAGAACTTCAAGGGGGTTAGGCCTTGTTGCTACTGGGTGTGATTCTGCTTGTGACAACTGCTGAGAAGAGAGATTTCTTTCTTTGGTCAATGTGTAGCCCAATTGTATAAAAACAGGAGTCTCCTGATGGAAATTTCCCATTATGTTCTACAAAGTTGCTGAACAGGATGGGACGGTGAGCAAAAAGATACATGCCAGTGTTTAGACCAGAAAGCTGTCTGTTTAAGTGTAGCTAAAAAAGAAATAGAAAGTTGAGCCACAGGTTTTTCATAAGGGCACCAATTTCTCTTTTTTCCCTCCACTTAATAGTATTTTATTTTTTCCAATTATGTGTAAAGATGGTTTTCCACATTCACTTTTATAAGATTTTGAGTTCCAACTTTTTTCCCTCCCTCCCTCCCCCCTCCCCAATCACTAAGCAACCTGATAAAGGCTATACACGTACAATCATATTAAATCACATTAGTCATGTTGTGAAAGAAGAATCAGAACGAAAGGGAAAAACCAAGAGAAAAAAAAAGAGAAAATAGTATGCTTCAATCTGCATTCAGACTCCACAGTTCTTTCTCTGGATGAAGATAGCATTTACCATCACGAGTCTTTTGGAATTGTCTTAGATCATTGTATTGCTGAGAAGAGATAAGTCTATCCAAATAGGTCATCACACAATGTTGCTGTTACTGTGTACAATGTTCTCCCGGCTCTGCTCACTTCACTCAGCATCAGTTCATGTAAGTCTTTCCAGGTTTCTCTGAAATCCATCTGCTCATCACTTCTTATAGCACAATAGTATTCCATTATATTCATATATCACAACTTGTTCCACCATTCTCCAATTGATGGGCATCTCTTCTACATCCAATTCTTTTGCCACCACAAAAGAGCTGCTATAAATATTTTTGTACATGTGGGTCCTTTTCCCTTTTTTATGATCTCTTTTATGATACAGATCTAGTAGTGGTATTGTTGAGTCAAAGGGTACATACGTACAGCTTGATTGCCTTTTGGGCATAGTTCCAAATTGCTCTCCAGAATGGTTGGATCAGTTCACAATTCTACCAACAATGCATCAGTATTCTAGTTTTCCCACATTTGCTCCAACATTTACCATTTTCCTTTGATAGGTCTGAGGTGGTACCTCAGAGTTGTTTTAATTTGCATTTTTCCAATCAATAGTGATTTAGAACATTTTTTCATATGACTAAAGATAGCTTTCATTTCTTCATCTGGAAACTGTCTGTTCCTATCCTTTGACCATTTGTCAATTGGGAAATGACTTGTATTCTTATAAATTTGACTCAGTTCTCTATATATTTTAGAAATGAGGACTTTTTCAGAGACACAGGCTTTAAAAATTGTTTCCCAGCTTTCCAATTTCCTTCTAATCTTGGTTGCATTGGCTTTGTTTGGGCAAAATCTTTATAATTTAATGTAATAAAATTATCCATTTTGCCTTTCATAATGTTCTCTATCTCTTGTTTGATCATAAATTCTTCCCTTCTCCTCAAATCTGACAGGCAAACTATTCCTTGCTCTCCTAATTTGCTTATGGTATCACCCTTTATGTCTAAACCATGTACTCAATTTGACCTTATCTTGGTATATGGTGTGAGATGCTGGTCTGTGCCTAGTTTCGGGGTGCCAATTTCTTAAGAGTGGGATGACCAGATAGTTCCTGGTGATCCTTAGGATTCTTTTGGTGGTTTACTGCCTGGACCAATATGCTGATCACACAGGCTCAATTTAGTCTAATTCAATTCTGCATATGTTCATCAAGGTATAGTTTCTAACATGTCTTCCAATGGGAACTTGATCGTACATTTTAAAACAAAAAAATATTTATTTCTTTACCCAGGAAAGAGCTCTCTGGGATTACTTTGAGAAGCTGGCAGGGGAGAGGCTCCTAGAGGAACTTCCAAATGGCTCTCTTCTTTCCACCTTGGTTTTCCTGTCATCTTTCTGCATGGTTTTGGTCACTTTTCATGGTATTTACCTTTGCTTCATTTTGACCTGGCTTGTGTTTGATGCCTGCTTTTCCTCTTTCACCCATCAGAGAATATTTAGTCAAATTAATCTAAATGACTAACATCCCTTGAGAATTCCTTATCCACTCAGGTTTCCATCTACTGGACATTGGTCCCTCATTTACTGTTTGATGCCAAAGAGCTATCTTTGACAGAAATCTGGGTTTCACCCTCATCCCCTACATCTAAATCCCATAATTTCTACCTTTATGATTTTATATATATATATATATATATACATACACACATATATATATATGTATACATATATGTATATGTATATATGTGTGTGTCTCTGTGTGTATATACATGCACACACATACGTATATACATGTATACATATATATACATGTGTGTGCACACACACACACACACACACACACACTATACTATAGTAGATAGACTCAGAGTCAGGAAGACCTAGGTTTGAATCCTACCTCAGACACTTAATAACAGGATACCCTGGGGCCTTACAATGTAACCTAACCTAGCTTTTCTGGGCTTTAGTTTCATTATGTGTAAAATGAGGGTTTTCGGATTCAGTGACTTCCAAGAACTCTTCTAGTTCTAAATCTATGATTCAATGATCTCTCTTATGTACCTCCTCTGCCACCACTAATTTAAAGCTCTTATTATTCCATTTGATTATTGTCAAATAAATTACATACAAATTACATATATATATATGTATACATATATGGTAGTTAATAAGTCTTAAAGCTCTATATTAAGGCTAGATATCAGTATTATTATTGGTTCATACAATGGCACCTTAGTTGATCTCCATTTAGTATCTTTCTTCTCCTACCCATCCTCCTTATTATTTTCAGATTAATCTTCCTAAATCTTAACTAAAATCCTACTTTACTGCCTCCTTGAGGCTATGCAATAGATTTCAAGATTAGGAAAGTCCTTCTAAACTGGAAAGGCTTTGAGTAAAGTCCTGGTGATAGGCTGCATGTCATTGGCCAAGGACAACTCTAGTTAAATTTGGGGAGGTTCATAACCAGTTTGACAGAGCAATAAATGTTTAAACCAAAGTCACTCTCAAAAATTACCTACTAAGTGATGGAGGAGTTGTGAATTACAACAATGAGGGCAATATAGTCATGGACAAATATTCTCAATATTCACTATATGTTCCAGCCAAACTCAAGTCCACTGTAGCTTTTCCCTGGACATACCTCCATATTTTCCTACTTCTATCTCATGCTGCTTGCATTGCCCTCTCTTACCTTTCTCCACCTTTTATAACTTTTCTTCATTCCTCAAGGCCCAGCTCAAATACCACCTCTTTTCCCCTTGGCTGGAAATGATCTCTCTTGCCTATCTATTTTATTATCTTTTATCTTTCCCTAGATGAGGGATTCTAAACTTTCTTTGTGTCATGTAACCCTTTGGCAGTGTGGTGAAGCCTATGGGGCCCCTTCTCAGAACAATGTTTTTTTAAATACATAAAAAAAAGTGTAGAATTACAAAAGAAATAAATTATATTAACATAGTTATTAAAATATCAAAAACACAAGCTCATAGACTCCAAGTTAAAGAACTCTTGCCCTGTAACTGTGAGCTCTTGGAGAGCAGGAGATTCCTCACTGATCTTCACGTTTCCCTGCAGCAGGTGGAACAATTCCATATATATAGTAGGTGCTGAGTAAATGTTTGTTCAATGAATGAATTGCTGAGTAATCACTCAGCAATATGAATCAGGTAGGATTTCCAAAGGTTCTACCCTCATTGTGACTCTACTAGCTCAGCTCTTACCCACACATCACCAGCCAATAGTCAACTCTATTTACCTAGACTTTCCATTTTCCACTACCATCCTTTCACATCCCAAGGTATGCAACACAGAAGGTGATCAAACTAATGGATAGCTTGGGGGTTATTTTAAGCTATTTGATCATATTCAGATTATATTTAGATCATTTTGAATTTTATTACTATAGATAATTAAAGAGAGAATGGATTACGTTGTCCATGAAGTTAAAATGTCAATGTTTGCAGGAACTGGAAAGTAATTTATACACCCCTTTAGCTATACTGAAATAGTCAAGGAAACATTTTGTATTATCTTGGCACCCAAGACATATTTGATAACAGTAATAAAGATCAAAGGTTACAAACTTTCAAGATTTAACATGCAATTGTGTTGTTATTAAGTCTCAAGTGGAACCATTGAACCACAAGTAATGAAGTACAGCCTTTCAGATTAAAAATATATTTGTTAAAAGATGCTATTCTTTAGCCTTGGGTCTGTACTCTATTGGGTAACTGACCAATGGAGACAGGAATGAAACTAAATTAGAAAGACTTTGCTTTCAAAACCACCCTGATTATATTCCCATGCCCATTCCTGAATGATTATTAAACTACTCACGATAAAAGAATCTGTGGGAGGAAACAATATTATTAACAATTTGCTCTAAATCTCTGCCCTCAGCAAGTAAAGAATACATAACATCATCCAGAGTTGGGCAGGTGCTAAAAGGGCATCCACAAGCAGGCTCGAACTTGTTGACTTTCCTGAGACTGAGATGGCCCTGTTGATACTGAATTATGTTGTTTGCAGCTATTTCTTCTCTGGCTTTCAGTTTTCATTTACTAAGGGATATTTAGAAATATAAATTAGACAAGGTCCCCAAATAAAACTTTCAGCATGATGGCTTTTTCCTCCCTTTTTTGGGGTATATTTCAAATTTAATACAATGGTTCCAGCAATGCCCTATTTTTCTGGGTCCCTTTCTGAGCTTTCTTCTGCTCTTTCTTTCTTTTTTTTTTTTAATTATCCATTGACCTTCTATTCTTTCTTTTTTTCCTATCCCTATCACTACCCTCTCCTCCAACTCTTCCCCTTCCTACATTAAAACTCTTCTTTGTAACAAGTAATTATTATCATGCAAAACAAATCTGTGCATTGGCCATCAGTGAAAACTGTCTCAACCTTCACTTCAGGTCAAAAATCTCTTTGCCAAGAGGTGTGAAGCATGCTTTATCGGTCTTCTAGAGACATGATTGATCATTGTAATGATGATAGTTCTTTCACAGCTCTTTTCCTTTATAATTAGTTATCTTATAAATTATTCTTTGTGTTCTGCTCACTTCATTGTGAATCAGTTTATACAAATTCTCCCAGACTTCCATGAATCTGTCCTATTCACAATTTCTTATGATGCAATTATATTACATTCATTCATGTGCCATAA
This sequence comes from Phascolarctos cinereus, assembly GCF_003287225.1. Classification (NCBI taxonomy): domain Eukaryota; kingdom Metazoa; phylum Chordata; class Mammalia; order Diprotodontia; family Phascolarctidae; genus Phascolarctos; species Phascolarctos cinereus. The sequence goes on from NW_027555847.1 coordinate 395,853,105, forward strand.
TTTCTTTAGTTCACTAACTGATGGACACCCACCTTATTTCAAGTTCTTTGCCACAACAAGAAAGTATTGCTACAAATATAGTTGTATATATATTATTAGCTCTTCTTTATGATAGTTTACTTTAAGCCTAATATGTCTAAACCAGCTCCAAGAGGGGAAAGGACAATGTTACACAAATCTATTCATGCCAGAACTATCAATGTCCCTTTTCTCAGAAGGGCTTAGTGACCACTAAGTTGCTTGCAATCAGCTGTCTAAAAGAGGCAAGCAGTAAAGTGTGGATCATCTGATCCACACTCTAAATGGCAGGATCTATAGGTTTGCATCATTGTTTCCACTCTGCAGATCCCAGGAGTAGCTGGTAGCCAGAACAACTGAGGCAATCATCCCATTGTATTGTTTTCTAAATTGTTTTCAGCTCGAAGGGCTCCTTGTTAGGAGGAACACAGACAAACAGGAACAAAGTCGGAAGAAGGTTAAGAGCAGCCAAGACTATCACATAAGAATGAAGAAACTGGAGATGTTTAGCCTAGAGAACTGGAGGGGACAAAAGGGATTCCTTAAAATATTTGTTTGATGGGAAGGGGATTGGGCTTCTTCTGCCTAACTCTGAGGACAGAACTAGGACCAATGGGTTGAAGTGGCAAAGAGGCCGCTTTTAGTGCAATATAAAGAATTGTCTATTAGAACTCACCAGAAATAGAATGGTCTGTTTTGTAAGGTAATGAATTCCACTTATTGGAAAAAATGTAAAAGTGGTTCCTGTTTGGGTAAGATTTGGACTACATTATATTTACAATTCTTTACAACTTAAAGATACTACAACTCTATTTCAGGATGTACATTGGTGTCAGGCCCTTGTGACTCCTGTAACAATTTTGAAGATGCAAAATTTTGGAGATGCCAGGGAGTAATCTGTGATTTTACTGGGATTCTCCTAGAATAATACAGACTCTTCTGGAGTTTCCATAATGAATTCATTGTCTTGAAGAATCAGGCCTGAAGCAACATTAGTCTTCCCCAGAATAGCTCCAACTTAGATCCAAAGGTTCTTAGATATTCAATTACCTTAATGTACCTGTGACCTTGTCAAAGTGAATATTTCCTCCAAAAGTGGCTATCATAATCCATTGATGCCTTCTTGTACTCTCGAGGCTTTCATCCATGAGTTCATAAAATAGGGGTGTCATTCAATATGACGGGGTCTGCCTCAAGTTCATCTGACACCAGAAAGGAATAGATGAAGTATGTGGGCTGTCCATTCATTGCTTATCTCTTACTCTTTCCATTTGCTTTACTCATCTTTTTCAACTCTACATTTCTTTTAGGACCTCCTTTACACCAGTTCCCCATCACAATTTGTTGTTTCTAATGTGTTACAGACTCTGCTCACATCTGCCATGAGCTCTCTAGGTGATCCTCAACCTCCCTTCTTTGGAGGCTATTGTAGTGTTCCGTAATTTGTGGCCATAAAACATCACTGGAAGAATATTGTATTAAAAGATGAGTCTTTGTTTCAGGAAGGAACTTGGGGTCAGTAGAAGACCTTTGCAACTTCCCAAAGGCAATCTAACTCACTCTCTTTCTCCTGTTCAGTTCTAAACCCAGCTCATTGTCCAGCAGTACTTGTGCTAGATGAACTCATCCTGATGAATGAACTCTAAAATTGTTGTTCCAAATTCATACCATAGTTTGGACAACGAGCATCTTCACTCAAGTGTTTTTTGTGTATATGCATGTGTAAAGAGTTACCCCAAAATCTTTGGAGTGATTATAGATCTCTTTTAGAAGACTTTTCAGGTTTCTGTGGTATGATGCAATCAGTAAAATGTCATCTGCAAAGAAGAATGTCTGGAGGACCCATCCTTATTAGAAAACCACTTTTCTATTTTTTTTTCTTCAGAAAACCAGGCAACTTTATTAAGCAGAAACAAAAAAAAATGTAAAGCCATCAGGGTTAGATGGAGTTATGGTCACCCTTCTAGATGTATTTAGAGTGTGCATCACCTAATAAAATAGCTACGTTCCTGAACAGTTGAATGTAAATCAGTTAGTATTTTAAATACTCTATGGGAACCTTCTATTTAAAAGGACCCTCTGGCATATTTTTTATACAAAGGAAGGAATGTTCTCATTTATTTATTTATTTATTTTTATAATTTATTTTGATTTATCAACAATCACTTCCATATGCTTTTGAGTTTAAAATTTTTCTCCCCCTTCCTCCCCACTGCCCTCCCCAAGATGGCACATAATCTGATATAGGCTATATATATATATATATATATATATATATATATATGTGTGTGTGTGTGTGTGTGTGTGTGTGTGTGTGTATGTGTGTGTGTTTATATATACATATATATGTATATATGTGTGTGTGTATGTGTGTGTGTATATATACATATATATGTATATATGTGTGTGTGTATATATGTGTGTGTGTATATATATGTGTGTATATATATATATACATACACACACATTGTTATTAAACATATTTTCAGATTAGTGATGTTGTAAGTAAAAATTAGAACTAATAGGAGGAGCCACCAGAAAAAGGAAACAAAACTCAGCAGAAGACCAAAAAAAAAAATAGCTAACAGTATGCTAGAAAACCACTTTCCAAACTGACTTTGCACTGAATCTCCTCCATGACAATGGCAAGACATTTGGTAAGCATACAATTACCTGTTTTATTCTTCACTTAATATTAATGATCTTTCTAATCAAACAAAATCATCTCTTCTATATCTTCCTGGGAACTTCTTGTATATTTGACATAATATCTCACCTTCTTGGAGAAGAGTATTTAAGCTTGCTTTACCAAATTAAGTGTTTTCTGTAGTTAGCATACAATAAGAACCATGTGATCTTCTATTTGTTACTTCTTTTAGTCAGATGTGGTCTACTGTGGAATGTTGCTTGGAAAAGCCTACTATTCCTTTCTAATACTCTCATCAAGAACACTATTTGTATGTGTAGATTATTCTCGTAAGAATTTTACATGGATGGGGATAATAGATCTATGGGTCAGTAGTCATTCATATTTTCTTAATAACTTTAAAAAGAAAACTATACCAATAAGGTCCAAGAATTTTCTCACCCTCTTGGCATTTCCCTTGCTTCAGATAATTGAGACTCCATCCCTCAATATCCTCAAAATTATGCCATCTCTACTATAGACCTCCTTTGTCTATATTTGGTTTAGTCTAGCTGCTTTTTTCAATATATGTCCTTTTCAATACCATTTCTACTACTTCTGTTAGGATATTTGGAACTGTATTCTTAGAGTCTAAATGCATTGGCTCCACTGCCTATGATGGGGAAAAGAGTTTGTTACAACAATCCATTCAGGTCTTTTCTATCTTTTATCTGTTAATTGTCCTACTTCCAATTTCCTTCTTTGCTTAATTGAGTCTCTCACCAAGTTTTCTTCAAAATCGGTTTTCCTTTCACTGTTTCTCACTTTTAAAAAGAAACAATACTTCTCATTATCTCCCTCTTTAATATTTTACAAATAAGTCTATATTTTAAACTGGTTTTTGCTGTGGCTGTCATATATCTCCTGTTGACAAGCAAGCCATATGTTTGCTAAGGCAGTTTTAAAATTTTTTATTGAACCTATAAAGGTCAATATCCTTTTCTCCACACACTTCTCATTTTTCAGCATCAACACCTTATGCAAATAGATCAAGTTGAAGTTGTTTTAGTCAAAGATCATATTTTTTTCTCATTTTTAATTCTTTCTTCTAACCTTGCATTAATTTGCTCTTTGCTCTAACAAATTATTTACTCGACTGCAGACAACTTATTCAGAACTTATTCCCATATCAGTAACTACATAGTTCTTGTATATTAAATATAACCAATTTCTTTCCCTTTTTTATGGTAATGTTATTGAGGTGTTCATCATGTACAGTACTCTTTTTTTTTCTTTTTGACATATGTGCTGTTTATTATTTTAAAAATAATAATCATTAACATATTTTGCTTTAAGATTTACAAAGTGCTTTACATACATTACCTTATGTGAGACTCACAGCTATTTCATAAGAAATGTAGACTAGATATTATTATTCCTGTTTTATAGATAAGGAAATTGAAGCTGAGACAAATCTCAGTAATGAGTCACATAGCTGGTACACATCAGAACTAGCATTAAACTCAGGTTTCCATATTTCAAATCCACATGCAACTTGTTCTACTATATCACAGGTGCCTATTTTATTTTATTAAAATTTTTTTTATTTTTAGGCAATTGGGGTTAAGTGACTTGCCCAGGGTCACACAGCTAGTGTCAAGTGTTTGGTCTGAGGCCAGATTTGAACACAGGTACTCCTGACTTGGTGCTCTATCCACTGCGCCACCTAGCTGCCCCTTCAATAGATATTTTTACTGTTTAGGATAGATATGTTTAGTCTTTTATTAAGTCCCTCCCACTATCTCACCCACAATGTACACATTTTAAAAAAAGAAAAAGAAGTCCTTTAATACATGCAGATCTAGCAAAACAAATTTCCATGGCAGCTATGTCTGAAAATGTTTGTCTCTTCCTACATTTTAGGTTCATCCCATCTTTGTCAGGAGGCACATGGTGTGTTTCAACTTCATTCTTTTGGACTCACAATTCATCATTGAATTCAGGCAGCTAAATGGCACAATGGAAAGAACATTGGACTTGAGGTCAGGATGACTCAGCTTTTCAATTTAGCCTCAGGTATTTACTAGCTGTGTGACCTCGGGCAAATCACTTCATGTCTGTCTGGCTCAGTTTCCTCTACTATAAAATGGGGATAATAGTTGCACTTATGTCTCTGGTTTGTTGTGGATCGAAAGAGATAACACATGCAAAGTGCTTTGTGAATCTTAGAAATTTTGGTATATAAATTTGGTAAATAATTAAAAGTAATAGTAAAAACAATTGTATGCAAATGTAATAAAAGTGTTCTATTATGATAATGACCAGAGTTCTAAAGTATTTCAAAGTTGCTTTTCTCTATAATATAGTTACTGTATAAATTGTTCTGGTTCTGCTTACTTTGTTATATATCAGTTTACAGAGGTCTTCCAAGTTTTCTCTGAAATGAACCGTTTTAATATTTCTCATGGCACAACAATGTTCTACTATATTTACATACTAAAATTTGTTTAGTCATTCTCTAATAGGTGAATATCCCTTAGTTTTCAATTTTCAGTCTTCTTTCTTTGCTAGTCTGATGAGGGTTAGTTAAGTGGAACCTCAAAGATGTTTTAATTTGCATTTCTCTAATTATTAATGATTTAGAGCATTTTTCACATGGTTGTTGATATGGTTTTTCATACAACTGTTGAATCATCAAAATTAATCAATAGATTTTTTTTTTTAGCCAACTGGCGTTAAGCAACTTGCCCAGGGTCACATAGCTAGTAAGTATCAAGTGTTTGGTCTGAGGCCAGATTTGAACACAGGTACTCCTGACTTGGTGCTCTATCCACTGCGCCACCTAGCTGCCCCTTCAATAGATATTTTTACTGTTTAGGATAGATATGTTTAGGAACATAGTAGGTACTTAATTGAAAATTGTCAATTCATATCCTTTGACCATTTATCTATTAGATATAGGCTCTTTGTCTTATAAATTTGAATCAGCTTCTTTTATACCTCAGATATGAGTCCTTTATCAGAGAGATTTGCTGCAAAGATTTTTCCCCTGATTACCTATTTTCTTTCTAATTTTAGCCTCATTGGATTTATTTGTGCAAAAACATCAATTTGTAATCAGAATTGTCCATTTAATCTTATATAATCCTATCACTTTAATCATGAAGTCTACCCCTATCATAGACCTGAAAGAACCTTGCTTTTCTAATTTGTTTATTCTTTGACCTTTTATGTCTATGTCATGTGTCCATTTGGAGTTTATTTTGTCATATGATATAAGGTATTGGCCTAAACCTAATTTCTGCAAGATTGCTGTCCATTTTCTCAGGAGATCAAATAGTATTTTCCCCAGTAACTAAAATTTTAGAGTTTATTGAATATAACTGTGTTTATTCACTTCTCTATGCTATGTACCTAAGCTCTTCTACTGATTAACCTCCCTTTTTTTTAATGACTGCAAATCATTTTAATGATTATTGTTTTGTAATACAGTTGGAAAGGCAGTATGATTCTTTTCTCAAAGAAAGTATTCATAATGTAAAGCATAAATCTTCTGGGTCATCTATGTCTTTACTGTCTCTCATTCTTTACCACTGAACCACATTTTTCATTGTCCTCACCTTTTCCCACGATGACCAGATGACCAAAGGCAATATGGCACCATGAAAGGAGTACTAAATTTGGCATTAGAGGTCCTAATCTCAGCTATCCTACTTACTACTTCTGTGACCATAATGAGTCATTTAATGTCTCTGGGCTTCAGTTTCCTCATCTGTAAAATGAGCAAATTGGACTCTAAAGTCCCTCACAGCTCTAAATCTAGGATGCTACAACCCATAGAAGAATGCCTTTGACCACAACAGTAAAGCTATGCTTCAAAGAATCTTGCAGTTTTCAAGCTATCCATAACTATGAGCTTAAATGTTGATACTCCAAATGTGAAATACCTGTCCAATGACATTTTAAATATCCATTGGACATTTTAAAGAGAAACCGAATCATATCAATGTTGATGTTTTCATTATAAACTAAACCAGAAGACAGAAGGAAGTTCTCACTTAATGGAAAGATAGCTCATAGATTCTCTTTTGAAAAACAACTAAAGAGTTGTTTTTATCCTGTGCCTAAAGGGAACAATAAATACATCCTGGGATAAAGGTTCAAATATTCTACCACTGTGTTGGGTGCTTGAGGTCCAATGGGAAGATTCACTATAAATAAATAAATATTATAAATATATATATATATATATATATTATGTATATACATATGTATATATGTGTGTGTATATATCTATCTATATCTATGTCTATATCTATATCTATATATACATATATATATGTATATATCTATCTATATCTATGTCTATATCTATATCTATATATACATACATATATATATATATACATATATATATATATATATATATATATATATATATATATATATAAACTCTTGAAGCTCCAACTCTTCCTAGACTTCCTTCTATGTTTCTATCTCTTTGAGGTGAGCAGTGGATTCAACCACAACAGGACTCAGTGGCTGTTTTTTGTCATAGCCCATGAATACACACACTAACTTGCAGTTCAGTTCAGTTTTTTTAGTCATGTCTGACTCTTTGTGGGTTTTCTCGGCAAAGATACTGGAATGGTTTGCCATTTCCTTCTCCAGTTCATTTTACAGATGAGGAACTGAGGCAAACAGGGTTAAGTGACTTGCCCCTGGTCACACAACTACTAAGTGTGTGAGACCCAATTTGAGTTCATGAAGATGAGTCTTCCTGACTCCAGGCCCAGCTCTCTATTCATTGCAGCCCAACAAATTAATACATTAATGATCTGTAATTTCATTGGTTTGGGAACTCCCTCCATCTAGGCAGCTTAAAATCTAACTCTAATTAAGTAGATAAATCTTACAGAGCTCTTTGAACCCCAGAGAGTTTAAGTGGCTTTCCTCAGATAAAGAGAACATGGCTCTGGCTGATTACAATCCTAACACTCAACTTAGTGCTTCAGACTTCTAGTCTGCTGCTCTATGTGGAGCAGCTAATGCCACAGATTGAAATAGCTCGTTTCCTGGTCAGTGCTTTTCCATCAAGAGTTCATGAGCTCAGCCTGATTAATTTAGAGGCAATGATTCTGCACCCAGCCACAAGAGCTTAATGTTATTATCTGGTAACTTAATCCTAGAGACAATAGCACCTTTTGAGAGTGAGTTAAAGATTCTGTTCTTCCTCGGTCTTGGGTGTGGTGGCTTTCCTTGACCAGTTAGGAGGTGTGTGTTGGAAAGGGCCAGAGGAATAGGTAGTCCCGGGGAAAAACAGTTCGTTTTGCTGATGCAGGCAATCCAGCACTTAATTGGCCAGTGGGAAAGGTTGTAAGATATAGTCTATTTGCCTTGGGTTTCTCCTCCCCCTAGAGTACTAAATTTGCTCTATACTACCTGAGGTTTTTACTCTTTGTAACTAACAGTGCTAAATTTGTACTATGCCTGAGTTTGCACAATAGGAGGCGCTGGGTGTATTTCATAACTTTCTTGGAGAGCAATATTTTTCAAAGCAAATAGCCCCCTGAGTTGATCCATCTGGAAATGCTGAATGTGTGGTGTTCAGCAGGAGTCTTAGTAGATAAGGCATTAATACGTGTCTGGGCAATGAGTTGACTTACTGAATCAAATGATTTGCTGACACTTCCCTTCTACCTCAGGTGCTTGAGGTAGAGTGTCAAAGGTTCACTATAAATAGCTGAAGCTAGCCCTTAGAGCTCCCACTCTCCTCAGACTGCCATATCTCAGTGACTACTTGGCAAAGACTTTGCTTGGGCTAGTGGAATCAGGTCCTAGGAAAATCACACCATGGTGAGGCTTGTGCTACCTAATCCAGGCTTGGAGAATAGGATAAAGACACTTGATGAACTTGAGGACACTGAAAAAGAAGAGGCAGATTCAAGACCGAAATGGGACAACAAGGCCCAATACATGCTAACTTGCGTCGGCTTTTGTGTGGGGCTAGGAAACGTGTGGCGATTTCCTTACCTCTGCCAGAGCCATGGAGGAGGTATGTAGTGTCTGTTTATTCTCTGTAGCCTGTGGGAGAAATGGGGCCCGTGGTAGATGCTGAGTTAAGCAGCAGAATGAGCGGGCAGACTTTTTTACAATACTCAAATGCACTTTCAGCACTAGACTAAAAGCTCCATGAGGGCAGGAATCATTCTCATCTAAACTTTAAATTTCCACCAGTGCCTAGTACAATGCGCCTCTGCCCGAGTGGGTGTTGGATAAATGTTAGCTGAATTGAATTGAACTCAACACTATACCCAGGGCTTAAGTGTATATGTACAAGAAAGGCGAAAATGATGGGAGAGTGGTCCACTGCCATCTCTGTAGCTCACTCGGCTTCTCCTGGGGATTGTATCATTAAGCTGGGGGAAGAATAGATCTGGCAGGCTCTATATACCCAATGCAGTATGATCGCATAAACTTTTATTCTTCTGATTCTTTCCTACTCTCTCCTCCATTAGATTGCAGGGGACAGAACTAGAGAAGATAGGTTGGGGAAAAGGCATTTGACCCCAAAATTTTACTTTTTCATTTATATAATTTATCAAGTAAGGATTTTTGTCTATAGTTCTTGTCATCATTTCCCAAAAATATTTTGCCTTCAGAAGCAATATGACCCCTGATAGAATGCTGGCTTGGCTTGGGCATCATAAAGACCTGGGTTCAAGTCCTTTCTCTGACACTAGTCAGCTCTCCAGTCAACTCCCTGAGCTGCAAAGTTAGAGATAAGTTGCCTGTTTGTGTGTGTGGAAAAGTTTTCATGCCAGAAGTTCCCTTGCATGATTAAAATCATAAGTCTGAACAGCAACCAAAAAAAAGGTGTTTAAGGCTTTAATGATAATGCATTCTGAGCTTCTAGCATGGATCATAAAGTCCTTTTTTTTCCCCATAAAGACTTTATGCACCAAAAAACTTATTTACTGAATGAATCTCTTTTGCCTGAAAGAGTGATTGCAGCTCCCAAAGTGCCAGGGTGATATTTCCTCAAGGGGGCTCCCGGTATTCTGGAAGAATTGACTCATTTCTCATGTCTCCTATGGGCTTGGAAAGACATAAGCTATAATATGCTCTCTCAAGAAAAGGGCAAAGTAAATTCTCCCTCCATATCCCCCTTCCTTTTTTCCATATAGGCCTTCCTGCTTTTCCACACATGGTCAAGAAACATTTACTGATCACCTATTTTGTGCGAAGTTCTGGGGATATAGAAATATAAAAGAAACAACATATGTCAAAGGCTGAGGAGAGATGCAAAGTACTCCAGGACAATGAAACCCATTTTAAATGTTAACATACTTATTTCACCTTTTGGATCCTGTAAGGTTACTAATAATGTGAGGATGTGTACTTTCTATAAAGAACACCAACAGGATTCTACTTTAGTGAGGAAAATTTGCACCTGGGGGAGGGAGCTGCAGCATATAATATACACAAGAAAAGTCTGGGCTTATAAACCACTGCAGTTTAGGTTTTATATTAGAAATGTGCATTATGGTTGCTGCTCTCCTAGCTTTTTACTGTCTTTTCTTAAGGCTACAATTCTTGAAGTGTGGTCTGAGGTCTCAAGTCCCTTTCAAGTAGTCCATGAGGACAAAATTGTTTTCACAGTAATACTGACATTTTGCAACTACTAATCTGTGTGAGGCCAGATTTTCTTCATACACTTCAGCCAAAACAACATATCACAACAGATTGAATACAAAAGCAGATATGAGAACCCAGTTGTTTTCCACAAAGCCAGGCATTAGAGAGATTTGCAAAAATATGTAAAACAATGCCATTTTTTTCACTAAATTTTTTTGTTTTGGAGAATATAATTATTTTTATAAAACATTTGTTATTTATGTTATAATTATTATCATTTTAAATTGAATAATGCATACATTAAAATATATTAATACTAATATCTAATATGGTAAATATCAGTAGCTTTAAATCATATATTTTTAAAAAAGCACTTTGAGGTCCTATGTAATTTTTAAGAGCATAACAGGGTCCTGAAACCAAAATGTTTGAGAACCACCTTTCTAAGGAATCCAGAGGCTAATTTTACAAATGTATACATTTCTTCCTCTAGCAGTGGTCTTATCACATACTTGTGAGCCATGATTTCAGAAAGCTTGATAGATGAGAAACCAAACGGAGTAATGACAAATAAAACTGGGGGTGATCACAGTCTACAGAGGGATTTTTCCTTTTGCAAAAGATCCATTAAAGGTTCAGCTAGCAACCTGTTCTGCGTGGTATTTTAGGTAGCATTCTATTTGCAAAGAGCCCATTAACAGACACCTTAAAAACACCTTTGTGTTTTTTGCTACCTACGAAGCAATGTACGAGGCGTCTGTGCCTTGTACAAGGCACCTCCCATCTCTGCGCCTCCATCTCCTCTTCTGTTAATGGTAGGGATTGAACCAGATCATCTCCAAGGCTCCTCACAGCTCTAAATCCATTGACTGAAAGTAGTAGAGTCATTTCTGTACATTACTACTAGACATACTGGCATTGTTATTTTGTTTGGTACAAACAATAATTTTAAAGAATTTTAAGGTCATTTCTGACCATTTGAAAGACAGGTAAAGTCAGGTCTCTGGGTTTGTTTGTTTTTAAGAAATAGAAAAAGGGGCTGAACCTAAAAGTGTTTTGTTTTTAAATTTTATAAATTTAAAAAATTTTAAACAAATTCAAAATGAGGAAAAAAACCCAACATTGCCATGTACACAGCAGACTGTAAGAGAAGATTCGATATAAAACAATAAATTTCCATTTCAAGAAACCTATGTAATAAATACTACACATTGTTTTCAAAGCTGCCTAGTTTTTCTCTGCTTCCTTGTTGGTTTTCTTTTGTTGTCTGATGTACACTTCTTACTTTATCCCTCCCCACTTCCCCAGGAGGTTACAATTAAGTGTGGAGATATATAGATATATAGATATACATAGATATCTATAAACACCCACATGTACACTTACATATATATATATGCTTATTTCCTCCTATCATCTGTGTCCCTGAAGGTGGATAGCATCTTGTTTCATGAGTCCAGGTCTTTCCATGTTTTTCTAAATCAACCAGCTCATCATTTCCTATATCACAGCAATATTCCTACCCAATCACATCTTATCTGAAAGATTATTTGTGAAAGTTTTTTCCCAATTTTATGCATTCCTTCTGTTTTTGGCCACATTGGATTTATTCATACAAGAACATTTTAATTTAAAATAATTGAAATTATCCTTTTTATATTTCAACAAAGTTCTTGCCTTATAATATGGTTTAAGGTCTGTTACTGCTGAATCTACTTCCTTTACTTCTTTTTTCCCTAGTTTCTTTGATGCTCCTGACCTTCTGTTCTTCTAAATGAACTGTGTTATTATTTTTGCTAACCTGGTCAATTAATTTTTTAATAATTTAATTGGGATGACATTGAATAAATATATTAGGTAAAATTGTCATTTTAAAAATTATATTATCTTTACCTACCCATGAACAATAAATATTACTTCAATTATTTAAATCTGTTTACTTACATAAAAATGGTTTATGTTCATATAGGTCCTGTGTCTATTTTGGCAGGTATACGCTCAGGTATTTTATACTGTCTAGGTATTTTAAATGTCTAAAACAATATTGAATAATATTGCTGACATATGATGTAGTTTCTCTATTTTTCACTTTGGATTAAATCTATTTTAATTTTAACTGTATTTGAGATTGTTATTACTATCTCTGCTTTTTTTACATACTAAATTCTACTCCTGCCCTTCATTTTATTTTTGTGTGTATCTCTCATTTTTATAATGTTTCCTGAAAGCAACATATTATTGAATTCAAAATTTTAATCTGCTATCCATTTCCATTTTCTGGGCAAATTCATCCCATTCACATTCTAAGCTACTATTTTTTGTGTATTTTCCTCTTATTTTTCTTCGCTATCCTTTTTACCTTATTTACCCTTTCCCTCCTCACTCCTCTATTTTACTTCCTACCTTGCCCTCCTATTCCTTAACCTACCCACCCCTCTAAGAGTCCCTCTCTTATCCCCTCCTCCCACCTATACCCTTGCCCTCTTATATCTTTCTGAATTTAGAAGATTTTTATACATACATACATATATATATATATGTATATATATATATATGTTGTTGTTCCCTCTTTAACTCATTCCCAATGACAGTAAGGATCCAGCACTACCCACCCTACCCCCTACTAGCTTCTTCTGTATCATTTTTTCCTTTTATTCCTCATTTGTATGAGATAATTGCTCCTTTTTATCTTTCCCTACACAGTTTTATTTTTTTTAGAGTTCTCTCAGCTCAGCCCACACTTTTTTTCAAATTACCCATATAATGATGACAGTCATAAAAGCACTGCTGATACTTTCACATATATGAAGTAAACAATTTGACCTTATTGAGTCTTTTATAATTGATCTTTAATGTTTACTTTATATTTCTCCTGGATGTTATATGTCAAATTTCCCCTTAAGTTCTAGTGATTTTGTCACAAAAAAAGTCTTTGAGTTCATTTAAAACATTTTTTTTTCATTCAGGATTTTACTTAACTTTGCTGGGTAAATTACCCTTGGTCATAATCCCAGATCTTTTGCTCTGTGGTCCTTCAATATGCCTTGCCCAAGGTCAAACAGGTAGTGTCAAAAGCAGAACTGGGACCCAGCTTCCTCAACCTAAAGCCAGTCTTCTTTCCATTGTATTGAATGAGATGCCTTTCCTATGCTAATGAATAACAATGAAGGGTCATGATCTTGAGACAAAACTCAGTGGTCTTATGAAAACATTTGGACCTGGATGTGGTTTAGTATAGCAAGCACACTCAGTCTGGAGTTAGGAGACCTGAGTTCAAATCCCAGTTCTGCTATTTATAGCTGTGTAACCTTAGACAAGCCACTTAACTGGAAATTCTTAGATCTGGAAGAAAATGTTTGGGTTGGGGTGGGGGAGAGGAGGACAGACTGTTTCTTGTGAGTGGTTGGGGCAGTTAGGTGGCACAGTGGATAGAATGCCAGGCCTAGAGTCTGGAAGACTCATCTTGAGTTCAAATCCAGCCTCAGACACTTATTAGCTGTGTCCCTGGGCAAGTCATTTAATCCTGTTTGCCTCACTTTCCCCAAGGAAATGGCAAACCACTCCAGTATCTTTGCCAAGAAAACCCCATATAGGGTCATGAAGAGTCAGACTGCAAAATGACTGGACAGGACAAGATGCATGGTTGAGATTGACAGAAGACAGATTAGGAGATTTGAGGAGATTAAGGAACTAGAAGTTTAGGGTGTTTTCAGTGGGGTAAGAAGGTAAGATAGAGTAGAAGACTATGAACCAGGTATTGAACCTATTGGGGAGGAGGAAGAATGACAAAGGTTCATAGATGGCAGAGGCAAGGATGTAGGTAAAATGAAAAGAACTTCAGGGGTGGTTGCAGCTGATTGTGGAATAGGAAGGACTCTGAAAGTAGCATTGGGGAGCAAAGAATAAGCCAACTCCTCCTCACAGCCCTGTGTGTCAAGGGTTATGAAAGATACAGCCAGCCTTAGAAAGGATGCCAGCAGGTGTGTTATCTTCCTTTGGAAGAAGCCAGATTTCAGGGAACACAAGAGGAGGGAATGGGATGTGAGAAGAAGAGATTTGAGATCACAGAAAAATAGAATTAGAGCTGAAATTGACCTTAGAGGTCATCTAGCCTAATCCCTTCATTTTACAGATGAGGAAACTGAGGCCCCAAAAGGTAAAGTGGGTGGCTACTGACAGAGTTAAGATTCACACTTAGATCCTCTAACCCTCTACCCATTTTCCATACTTCAGCTGCAGTGTAGGGGACCTGAGTGCATAAGAGGAAAAGGGCAGGAGAGAATAGGAATTAGGGAGAGTTAATGCTGAATTTAACATGGAGGCTAGGGTTGGGTTGTACAGCAGCAGCCATCTTTGAGTAATTATTTACCTATTTATGGATCCATCCCCATTTGAGGGCCTGGATCCTCAGGCAAGGTGGCAGAGAGAATAATAGTCCATCTCATTCCACTGTGTTAGGCACCAAGGAGACCACAGGATGCTGGGAGGTATGGGGAAGGGGAAAGAGAGAATGGATGCTGAGGGCCCAGAAAAGGGCAGAGGGAAAGGTCTCTATTAGGACTAGGGCTAAAAACGTGTCCTCCATAAGAAGGACCCAAGTCCTTCAGGACCTTGACATCTGGCAGAAAGTTTTGCTTGTTCTGGGTTTCATCATCTATAAAATGAAGGCTTTGAACTAGCTATTCTCCAAGGTTTCTTTCAGCACTAAATCTCTTTTTCAGCACTAAATACCCCCCTTTCCGGAATAAAATGATAAAGTAATCTTATTTGTTAGGTATTTAAATGGAAGAGCTTCCCTCAACCTCAGAAAACCTCTCAGAGTAACTGGGAAGCCTTTGAGATGCATGCAAGCAAAGACAATACATTATATACCTAACCAGTTGCAGTTTATCTAATGGGATTCTAAATCTGCAAATATGTGTTCTCTAGGATTTAGCGAGTCTCCTGAGCCATTGATCTGTCTCGGCAACAGAGATCTGGTTGTACTTTAATAATGATTAATACTGTTTCTTCTTGAAAACAGGAGGGAAAAACACCCTCATCACTTCTTTTACTTCCAAACTGATAATTAGAATTTAGCAGGAAAGTAAAGGAAGACTCCCATTCCTTTTAGCAAGTGTGGATGTTCAAATCTCAAAGATATGTAATCTGGATACCAAGCCTCATGCTTCCTCTTTTGAACAAAGGGCCAGATAAGAAACTACAGGGAGCTTCTTTCCTCAACAACAACAAAAAGTTTCCTCTGTTAATGCTTACACCTTGGGAGTAAGACACGTTGGGTTCCTTAGGAAAATCTCTAAAGCTTTATTCACAGCATTGTAAGATCATAGATCTGGAATGAATAAATGAATGAAAAAGTACTTAAAAGTATGTATCAAGCACTGTGCAAAGTGTTGTATATAGAGATAAAAATAGCTGATATTCCCAGCCCTCAAAGTAGCTTATATCCTCATGCGAGACACAAAAATATAGGGAAGCATTAGCCAAGATGGGGCACTTTGATCAGGAAAGTTCCAGGGATGGCAAGTGGGTCCATGAAAGCAGAAAGTGAAACACCCCATCCAGGAACAATGACATAGTTGATCTGAGTATGGTTCCTGGTTCCAAAACTGGAGGGGCAAGGGAGAGGAAAGGTTGTTGGTGAGGCTGTAAAGGAGGTGGTCAGAGAGCAGGAAGAGAAAAGCATCTATTCCAGACTCTTCATTTTCCAGATGTGGGTCATAGGGTCATAGATTTAGAGCTGGAGGGAGATTTAGAGGTCATTGAGCCCAACACCCTCGTTTTACAGATGAGGAAATTGTGTCTCAGGTTAAGTGACTTGCTGGGGGTCATAGTCTGAATCAGGATTTGAACCCTGGTCTTCCTGATTCCATGTCCAGCACTCTGTTCACAAAGCCCCACAAGGACTTGCCAAAGGTCACACCAGTAGTAAATAGCAAGCAAAATATTTAGACCTAGATCTTCTTTACCCTACACCATTCAGTCAATGACTGGATTTCTCCCCGTGCTCCATAAAGTTAATATAGTTTTTAAAGGTTTCAGATTTCTTGAAGGGAATGGACAAAGCCTTGTCAAAGCCTTGATCTGGTTCATGCTTTGAGAAACCGCCAAAAAACACGTGCTGGAGAAATCTTGAGGCAGCTAGGTGGTGCAGTGTACAGAAGCTCCAGGCCTGGAGTCAGGAAAACCTGAGTTTAAATCTGGCCTCAGACACTTACTAGCTCTGTGACCCTGGGCAAGTCACTTAACTGTGTTGGCCTCCATTTCCTCAACTAGAAAATGACTTGTAGGAGGAAATGGCAAACCACTCCTGTATCTCTGCCAAGAAAACCCTAAAAGGGGTCACGAAGAGTAGGACAAGACTGAAAAATGACTGAACAACAACAGAAATGAAGGAATTGATAAGGTTGTCTAACCAAGTCCCTAAAGATATCGGAACTGTAATGATTAGTGTTCTATGATATTGAGAGATATTGGTCTATGTAAATAGGAAATAGAAGCCCCAACCAAGCAGTGCCTAGAAGCTAGGCTCCCTCTAGCTAGCAAGGTTTCCCTGGTTATCACTAGAGCTAGATGACACATCTAGCATCCTGTTGATCAGTTAACTTGGCATTTAAAATATTAAGCAGTGCTCTTCCAAGAACTGCTATGCTTTTACCCCTTTCCAATTTTCTGACCCTTCTTCTTTGTCCCAGTTATTTCAAAATTTTCTTTCTTTCCCTTCCCTACCCTCTGGCCACACAGGGTATCATACCCTTACCTGCTCTGCCCAAAAGAATGTAAATTTTGATCCCTGAAACCTTCCAAAATATCTTGGGGGTTTTACAGGCTAGATTTTTTTCTTAAGGACCATGCCATAAGCCCAAATCACACTGGTTCTCATTGACTGGCCAACAATAAGTCCCAGGCTAACCCCAATTTGGTGATTTTTTAGGCCCTGACAGGTTCAGAATGAATGTAAATATCATTTTTTTTTTTGGCTGAAAGAAGCTATTCTCAGCCTCATTTCTTATCTAGCCTTAATCACTGAATGGTCCTTGCCTCAGACAAACATATCTGTTAAAGACCCTAGCTTAGAAAGGCCAAGGTCTCCCACTGCATCCAGGGCCATCTCCCATCATCCTGATCTATATGTGGCCACTGGACCCAGATGGCTCTGGAGGAGAAAGTGAGACTGGTGACTTTGTACAGTCCTCCCTCACTTAAAGCCAATTCACTTTCATGTCATGGCATCACCTCTCTGATGTCATGGTCCTCTTCAAGAATGAAGGACAAACAACCATATTGTGGTCAGCATCTGACCCAAGCCAGCTTCCCTGGGCTTTGTCCTTGGGAAATCTGACAAACTTACTAATTCTCTTAGGTAAACTTCAGTATCCAGTAACACATCCCGGCTTTCCTTCCTTCCTTTTCCCCTCAGACTTAGCTTTTCCTCTTTTCTTTTTACCTCCAGTTCTTGTACTTAAGGCTGTCTAATAGGCAAATTCCATAGCTTCACCACTCTGAATTAGCTTCATTTTCCTCACCTCCTCTCTCTGAAGTCACCAATTCAATAAAAATCCATTTCAGTTCTCTCTGACCTGTTGGTGCCCCCAAGGCATCATCCATCAGTCTACCTAGCCCAGAGCAGAGGTTCCTTTCCCTCAGAGAACTCCTCTTTACCTTTCTTCCTTCCCTCCTTCTCTACCTTCTTTCCTTCTTTACTCCCTCCCATGATTTCACTGGTATGAGAATCTCTCCATTAGTTAAAACTCCCTTTTTACCTATTCATATAATCAACTCGGGCAGCTAAGTGGTGCAACAGATAGAATGCTGGGGCTGGAGTCAGGAAGACTCCTCTTCCTGAGCTCAAATCTGGCCTCAGACACTTGCTAGCTGTGTGGCCCTGGGCAAGTCACTTAACCCTGTTTGCCTCAGTTTCTTCATTTGTCTTTTTGTTGTTTTTTGGTGAGGCAGTCGGGGTTAAGTGACTTGCCCAGGGTCACACAGCGAGTAAGTGTCGAGTGTCTGAGGCCAGATTTGAACTCAGGTCCTCCTAACTTCAGGGCCGGTGTTCTATTCACTGCACCACCTAGCTGCCCCCCAGTTTCTTCACTTGTAAAAAGAAAATTGCAAACCACTTCAGTGTCTTTTAAAAACTCCCAAATGGGGTCATAAAGAGTAGGACATGACTGAAAAACAACTGAACTGAGTAACTAATTCATCATTAACTCATAGTCTTAGGGATTGCTTGAGGCAAGAGGGCTTAGCTGGTAATACAACCAGTATGTGTCAGAGACAGGATCTTGTCATGGAAAAGCAAGTATTTGAACTTATGTCCTGTGACTCCAGGTCCAGTTATTTTTTCCCACTATACCACACTGCATAAAGTCTCTCATGATTCTGGGGAGTACATACATTGATAAGTTATATCCTCACTTGGATGAAACCACTTAAAATGTATTTATTATTTTATGATGACATCTTTGGTTGTTTTCTTTTTCCTTCGCATTTTAGAGAGACTAGAATGGTATAGTAGGCAGAAAGGAGAGGGGACCTTGAGCTAACTGTACCATACTTGCTTTGCACAAGGGGAAGGAGAAATGGAACATTCTCTCTGTGGTACACCTAATTCACTCTAACTGCATCCCAGTCACCAGTAAAGGTACTGGCAACCAGGCACATGGTTAGTTGTAGATTTACAATGACTATTTACTCGGGACATTTTAGCTTCCAGAGAGGCTGCCAACCTTAAATAATACATCCTGTTTTTCAGGGTTCCTATTGTAAATGGCACATAGATACAAAGTAACATCAATTACACTACTTAGTTTGCAGCTAAGATGACAGACTGGAAAAAAAAGAGCAAGATGCTGAAGTAAATTATTAATGATGTTAGTAAAGGGAGCTACAAACCTGTTACCTTTAAAAATGTTTAAAGCCTTATGGCTTGGTATATCCCAGAGCTCAGATCTATAATGAAATTGGTGGTTTACTGACAACAGGCATCTCCCAGGTCAAGGTGTCACCAGTGTTCTCTTAGAGTTAATGCAAAATCCAAAGATATCCACAAGAAGTAGTGTAAGTGAGAAGATGGAGGTCTGAGTTTTCTTTTGAATTGGCCTATCCTGTGAGCTTAAGTGGGTTACTTATGACTCATTTGAGACATGTCTAAGGAGAAATTCAAAACCATCCTCATTTACTGATCAAATACCCCCATATAAAGACACAAGTAGAATGTAAAGTCCTTACAGTAGGAACTGGGTTTTTTTTTCATTGTTGTATTCCTAGCATGTAGCACGCTGTCTTACACATAATAACCACTTAAGTATTTGTTAGCTAGGCAGTGAAGCAGATAGAGTGCTGGACCTGGAATCAGGAATTCTCATCTTCCTAAGTTCAAAGCTGGTCTCAGATACTAGCTGTGTGACCTTGGGCAAGTCACTTCACTCTGTTTGCCCCAGATTCCTCATCTATAAAATGAGCTGGAGAAGGAAATGGCGAACCACTCCAATATCTTTGCCAAGAAAACTCCAAATAGGGTCACAGAATCAGACACAACTAAACTACCACAACAATAAATATTTGTCAGATCTAATAGAATTGAATTCAGAAATTACAATACCCTTGCCTAAAGAGATCCATTCTTAAATGATGAGAATGTTAAACACATTCATCCTGGCACAGGAATTCTCAAACTTTCTATTTTCTAAGAACCCCCATGACAGTCTTCCTGCTTTCTGCATCTGTGTGATAAAGAAAAAAAGAAAAATGGGACTAAGAAGAAAGCCTATCATTTACCCTATAAAAGAGGCAGCTAGGTGACACAGTGGATAGAGTGCTGGGACTGAAGTCAGTTTCATCTTCCTGAGTTCAAATCTGGTCTCCGACACTTACTAGCTATGTGACCCTGGGCAAATTTCTCAGCCCTATTTGCCTCAGTTTCCTTGTCTGTAAAATGAGCTGGAGAAAGACATGGCAAACCATGTCTTCACAAGAAAACCCAAAATGGGGTCAGAAAGTCAGACATGATTGAAAAATCACTTAACAATTACTCTATAAAAAGTTACCATCAAACAACAGCCTAGGACTAGATAGTACCTATCTTTATCACTTTTCCAGTTCATATTAAACTTTAGAAGAAAGGACATATAGGAGGAAGCCACAGGAGGAAATAAGCATTTATGAAGTGCCTATTACGAGTCAACTGCTTTATATATGTCATCTTACTTGACCCTCACAACAACCCTGGGAGGGAGGTGCTATTATTTTCCTATTTTATAGTTTTATTCTCCCCATTTTACAGGCAGCTAGATTCCGCCCATTTCCTACAGCACCTGCAACTCATTAATATCATCAGGCACCTGTTAGGAACTTTGCAGCCTTCATCTTCAGGTGTCCAAGGCTGCAAAATCCTAGACCACAGTGGCAAAGTGGTGTCTATTTGTTGCATGAAGAAAAGGTTAATTACATCTCAATTTATTATTTAGAAACACATTTTCTACTTTTTTATTCAAATCTTGCTATTTTTCTCACTGCTTACTTCTGGTGTCATAAAATCCCTGGCTTATTGTGTTATTCTGTCACCTTGATTTGTATGTCTTTTGTGTCTGTTCATTATTTAAATTCTTCAGTATTTCAATGGATTTGCAATCTCATGCCATGGCCTTTCCCTCCACTGGTGTAGGACAGGTTATAGCTTATCCTCTTCCCTTTGTTCTATCGTATGGAATGCACATGTAAATTAGATTGGCTCATGTAGTAGTTTGAACTCTGGCCAACAAGAGACACAGCACAGCCTGTGTTAGAGGATAAATTCAGACAACTGACCTGGGATCTGGCCCTCTCAGTCTCCAAGGGGCTACTGTGATTTCTGCCTTTCTGGGGAGCCCGAGAAGGACTACAGCTGGGTGCTTGATCCTTTATTCTCCTAACTCCAAAAGGTTTACTGGGCTAGAATTACATCAGTTTATCACACTTCAAATACTTGAAGTCTGCTGATTTAATGCTCTCTTTTAGGGTTTAAGAATAAAAGCAACTTTGCCTATTCACTTTAAAAGGGATGATAATGGTAACTCTCAGACAGCTATCTCTTTTCCACAAATAACTGGTTACACAAAAGACAATCATGAATATTGAGCAACATGTTTATAAAGGTGATAGTAAAATAGAAATTGGGGAAGTTATACAGCTTAGGATAATGAGCTCTTCAGCTTAGGAGTGAGGTATAACTTCAGATCAGCTAAGAAGAGAAATGATCTAGCTAGGGAAGAGAGCTTTCAGCAGGCCTTGGGAATCAGTTTGTCTGAGGAGACAAATTCCCTCACATGTCTGTGGTTCCAGGACTCCTCTTAGCCTTTCCCGTTTTTGGCCTTCTCTCATAGATCCTCTCTCTCAAACTTCACTTTCTCCCTTCCTTCCCTAAAGTCTATCCATATTTGCACAGCACCAGAAGTGCAGAGGTCTCTCAGCTACATAGGAGTTACATCCCACGCAGCATTCAGCATCACAAGAGTCTTCATGAGGGAACTGTCCTGTCCACTCAGGGTTACATAGAGTTCCTCCAACAAATTAGCCACGCTTAGAAGAACAGGTCTTCTAAGTGTTTTTACATTTTTGAAGATACAATAGACTACTTGGGATCATTCGATTGATCTGTATTGTTTGTTAATCTCACATTTCCTCAGTGATATCCTAAAGCCATTGTTGAGTATAGCTCGTCATTAGAAATATACAGTTTTAGTTCCCTCAAGGGGGATTAATTCCCACAAATTCCCACGATTTTAATTCACCAAAGGTTGTGTTGGTCTTAGATTTCCAACCATGAATCATCACTGGGAGACCATTCGTGTTGAAAAGCTGACACCAGGGAACAGTTCATAGCCATCAAAATCACTGTGGGACATCTCAAAGGCAGTCTACTTTGTACACTATTCCTCTTCTCCATCCTGACCCCAACTTATGGCACAAAAGTCATTCAACAAGCTCTTACTAAATGCCTACTATGTTTCAGGAGCTAGGTGCTGCGGGATACAAAGAAAAAAATGAAAGGATCCCCAAGGACCTTACATTCTATTGAGGGAGTCGATGTGTACATATAGGACTGTTTGTTATTGTTCATTGTTGGTAGTCCTTTGCTCTTGCAGAAGACCAATGATGTCAGGAGGGTGATGTCTTGGCTTGCAAATGAATTGAATTTGAGTGAGGCAGAGCTGTGCAAAGTCATCAGCCTCACTCTGTTCTCTGGAGCTACCTCAGTTAATACAAGATTGGGAGGTGGTTTTAAATATATGAAGGTTGGGGCAGCTAGGTGGTACAGTGGATAGAGCATTGGCTCTGAAGTCAGGAAGATCCAAACCTCAGACCCTTACTAGCTGTATGACCCTAGGCTAGTCACTTAACCTTATTTGCCTCAGTTTCTTCAACTGTAAAAATGAGCTGGAGAAGAAAATGGCAAACAGAAAACCCCAAATGGGGTCTCGAAGAGTTGGACATGACTAAAATGTCCAACAAATTCTCTACTACCATTAGTTTGAGCTCCTAATGGCTATGTTACCCCCAACAGTTAAGAAGTATCAGTGACTAGTGTATCAGTTCCATTTAAACACCCAATATTAATTAGCTTTTGCAAAGAGATATTTATATCAAAGATATAACAAGAACAAACGTACAAATTTTTCTTTTCCCAATGCTTCAGGTTCATATTCTCCTCTGTCTTGGGCCATCTTCAGCTGTCCTGATCTACATCTGGCCACTTGACCCAGATGGCTCCAGAGGAGAAAGTGAGACTGGTGACTTTACACAGCCCTCCCTCACTTAAATCCAATTGACTTCAAGTGACGGCATGATCTTCCTGAGGTCATGGTCCTCCTCAAGAATGAAGGACAAACCACACAACCTATGGGGGAGAGAAGACTGAGTGAAGACTCACTCAGCTTACTTTCTACATCACATTGGTTCTACCAATTCATCCTCTGATGTGGCATGACTGGTGAATGAACCCTTATCTCAGCCTCCACTGGTGTAGGCCCAAAAGGTCGCTTCGTACTTTTTGGGAATCAGTGCTGGTCTGGCTATACAACTTGGCCTGACCTCCAACTCCTAGATTTCTTTGGGCCTCTCTCCTAACTTTTCAAACCTATTAAGGTCAGAGATTTTACTCCCTTCACCAGAGAATGGAGAACAATAAATGTAGAGGCCAAAAAGTAAGACATTTCTTAGGGTCGTATGTCTTCAGAGGGAAGAAAACCTCAGGGCCTCTTCCATTATAGTCTCTCATTGGATAAATGGTAGATAGATAAAGGCTTTTGACTGTCTTAATAGTTGATCAAAGAGCCTTCTGTAAATAGACCAGGACCAGTTCTATAGGATGCCTATACAGTCTCTCTAAAGCCTCCCTTTACTTGTGTTCATTATGACTCTCCTAGAAGTAAGCTCCTCAGCTTCTCCATGTAGAGAGATATTGTCCCAGGCACTGTATATGTGCCAGACCCCTCAACAACCTCTTTGAATGATTTATAAAGGTAAGGGAAAAGGTATAGCAATCATTGCTACCTTGTGGTTCAACTCAAACCTTTCAACCAAATATGCTGAGATGAAGAAAAAAATTCCCTGCCAAACAGTTATCTAAAATCAATGGTGTGTGAATAAACAAGCAAAGCAAAGCCCTGTAGTTTCCTCATCAAAGATTAGGACCAGTCCTAATGCTTGAGTCCACAGAAAACCATTTAAGTTATGTATTTGGAAATGTTTATCACTCTGTTGCACCAGGGAATGACTGAACTTTAATCCTGATATGGTCCTCATGATACTCATATACAGCTGACAAGGTTTTAGAAGCATTTGCTAAATATTAACATTCTAACCTTTGCCAGATCATAACTGAAACATAATTTCCCTCTGACATAGGGAGGTATACTCGTTTCAAATTTTAAAAGTTCAACCGAATTAATAAATGTTCACTAAATGAATGGACTAGTAGATATATTCTTGATTTTTTTCAATTTGTTTGTTGAAATTGGCTTCAAAGTCATTGTAGAGAAGTCATGATAGTGGTACAAATCTAAATGTGAAAGCATACTGTTTGTTTCTGCTTGGGATTTAAAAAAATCCAAAGACTATTACATATCATAGCTAATTAGTTTAGGGGATCATGGTGGTTCTTAACAATACATATGCTAACAAGCATCCATATATCATGGATAGAATTAGCTGACTACAGGAAACTCTACCATATGATTTGGAGATCAGAAATAATCCTGTTCAATGGCTCTGACAATAAGCGCCAAGTAATGTACAGAACAGGGAGATAGATGTATGCTTGCCAGAAATATTCACCACTGTGATAGGAGAAACCCAGTGCCTAATCCAAAGGGAGAAGGATTCCCTGTGGATGGCGAGTCCTCCAGGTGCTCTGGTTTTTCATGACATTGTATGGATTGCATCAAGCCCCAAGATGTTGCAGAGCTTCCTTGAAGATATCAGTAATCAGTCACTCAAAAGAGTTTGACCCATCCACCCACACAGGAAAGACCAAATGGATGAAGAACCATCCATTTTTCAGATTTCATTCAGTTTTCAACCACATGTATATCTGTAACAGACAATAAAGATGGACAGTGAGCAGGGCCCAGAGTTGAAAAGGAAAAGAGCAAATTATATTGTTTTAGGAAACATTTTAAAGTAATTTTCCACCTTTTCAAAACTAATACATCTTTTAGGGCCCAACTCAAATCTCAGCATCTTTGTAAAGCCTTTCCAGATTAAAATAGCTATTTTTTGTTATTTACTCTTAGAACTCATAATAGCACTCATTGTTTATACCTATTGACAATGGAGCCACCCAGGGATGTCTCTTGTATTGACATCATTTCATTTAACTCTGCTGTTAACTCTTCATGTTATTTTAGAAGGCAGGCAATGTGGTTTAAGAGAATGAGTGCTGGGTCTGGAGCTTGAAGACCCAGGTTCAAATCCTACCTTTACACCCACTGCCTGTGTGACTTCAGACCAGTCATTTATCATTCTAGGTCTTAGTTTCCTTATCTGAAAAATGGAAGAGAGGGGCAAAGATAGACTACATGACCTCTGAAGTCTCTTTCAATTTTGTGATCTGTGATCTTATGTTTTCATTGTATCCTTCCACCTAAATTTTATGCTCCTAGAGAGCAGAGATCATGCTTTATGCTACTTTGCAGGTACATAATACTTGACACAAAGTACAGTTATTCTTTCCATATTGCAGGATTAAGCGTGTGGTGAGGGCCGCTCCCCAAATGGAAAATCCACGTAAAACGTACGGGCTTTTGTGTGTTGTCTGCTGGCTTTCACTTTCTTTTCACACACTTTAGCTTTTTACTTATTTCAACTTTAAAAAAGAAATTGTGTATATTTAGGGTATTAAAAGATAAAATATGTTGATATTCTACAATACTATACATATATTTTATGCATTTCTGAATTTCTAAACTTTTTGTGTGTCACCTACTGGCCTTCATGTGTCATCCTGGGCTTCTGCAAAACTCCCCCCAAATTCCCGTTTAATTTCTTATGCTGTCCTGCAATATATCAAAACCATGATGGGGAAAATTGTGATGTGGAAGGGATAACTTTAGGTAATCAATAAATATTTGTTGATTGATTGGCTAAACAGCATCATGATTTGGTAGAAAGCACATTTTCCCTGAAGCTGGAAGACCTGGCTACAAATCTTGCCCCTGACAAATTACATAACCTCCCTAAGCTTCAATTTCCTCATTTGTATAACAAAACTTCATGGGCTCCACGGCCTCTGAGGTCCCTTTTCACTCTGGTCCATGATCCTATGATCCCTGATGCTTTACAACATATTTTCTTTCTTGTTGCTACAATGTGGCTCCTTTCTAAAGTTAGTATTTACAGGAAATGCTAAAAGAACTGACTTACAAAGAATCTCCAGACCCCAAACCAGGTGTCTTTTTCATACCGTTTTTCTAGCATCAGAAATATTCATCTGGCTTCTTTTTCAATTCTAGGAGCTTTCATGATCCCATTCCTCATTCTGCTGGTCCTTGAGGGTGTCCCCTTGCTTTTTCTGGAGTTCGCCATTGGACAAAGGCTAAGGAGGGGCAGCGTTGGTGTCTGGAGCTCTATCCATCCTGCCCTTAAGGGAGTAGGTAAGTCATTAGAACTCAAAATGGGCTTAACAGGTCAAGGAAAGGGGGAATGTGGCCATGAAGCAAACTTTGACCCTGTAGCTTTTGTTTTCAATGTACTGTTCCAAAGCAGAATCTGATTATTGTCTTCGTTCAGTCTTACATGCTTGCATTTCTTAGACTGTGCAAAATACTTTATGCTTTGATTAGAAGGACCAATTTTAGGTGTTCTTCAGGGTGACTGTGTGAGTTTGCTTTTATTTGGGATGTCAAAAATCAAACCAAACAACATATTTGCATGATGCTGCCCTTGCCAGGTATCTGGTGGTACTGATGACCCAGTAATCAAGAATACCTTGCCCACAGTAGATACTTAATACATATGTTGGGGATAACCTTGGAGGTCATCTGGCCCAGTGCCTCGTATGGTTCAGGAATCCCCTTCAAAATGTTCCTGACAGCCATCTAGCCCTGTCTTGAACTGTTCCAGGGAGTCTAATTTTGGCCTCCGTGTTTGCTGATTTTTCCATTAAGATTTAAATAGTTATAAAACCTGTGCAAGAATTCATTGTCCCCTTCATTAATGGAATGGATCATCAATTCCCCAGAATACAAAGCATGTGCCCAACAGTAGCATTCAATAGAAAAAAAATAATAGACATGCTCATCCAATACAAAGGCAGTTTTTGATTAATAACTTGAAGGAAGAGCAGCGCTTCATTGTTCCAGGTAGAGGCATTTGTTTCTCATACATAGGCCCTGTGTCTCAGCAACAGGATGGGCCTAAGCTCTGACTCAAGATTCAACATTTGCTAAGAATCTTGTGAGTGCACAGCACTGTGCTTAATGCTGAGAACGTAATACCCAACTCCCTCAAGCTTATACTACTGGTGAGGGTTTGGGAGGAGGGATAGGAAGTGAGGGATAGGAGGTATTACATGTGCACAGATGTACGAAGTAGACTGTGATAAGGAGGAAGAAGAAAGTCAGATAAAATGTTCTGGGGAGATCTGAAGGTGAGATTACTTTTACTCTGAGGATAAGGGGTGTGGTGAAGTCTCCTTCACGATGGAGGGGACTGCTAAGCCTTGAGAGAAGAGAAAGATTGTAAAAGTCATAGGTGAGGACAAAGTGAACTAAGGGTGGTCTGCATGAATGTACAGAGGACTATGTTAAGTCTGGGGACAAGCTCATAGCCTAGTTTGAATGGAATGTAAAGTTCTTCAAGGGAAATCATGTGGGGAAAGGTAAGACAGGTTTTGTGGAGCTAAAGCATGGATACCTCCAAATGAACAAATAACATTTTTTGCTTGATTTGTCCCTTTGGGTTCTGAAGCTATGAACTTGTGATCTTACAATTTTTATAACTACAAGCACATCTGAAACATATAATAAAAAATCATTCATAAAATGTAAATGGTTGCTACATTCATTGTCATGGGATTGTAAATTTAGAGATTAGACCATTTTTTCATATTAGGTTCTGATATGAAAAGATAAATAACAATGTAAGAGAATGTATGATAGGTACCCAAAGGATAGTCTAAACCAAAGGTGTCAAACACACGACCTGGCCCCCAGCGCTCCCCAATTGCAGCTCAAACCAGATTAAAATGTTACTGAGAAATACTTCACAAAATAAATAAAAACACAATGAAACATAAGATAATGTTAACGTGTGATTTTGTAAGTCAGCATGCATCCTGAGGGATCCTTCTGTCTGGTTTACTGGCCCTGTTTCTATTTGAGTCTGACACTTCTGCTATAGTCCAAGCAATGCGGTGGGAATTCAGAGGAAGGTGGGATCTTTGTGCGGAAGGGTGGTAAGGGGAGACTTAGAAGAATGAATGGAATCTAAGCACAAAGAACAGAGGAGGAGGGATATTCCAGGAAAGTGGACTAGCTCTAAGAAAGAATGTATGTTAGGATGGGGAAGACGTGTTTGGGGGACAGCAAGTAAATAAGTTATTGTGGAGGAGCCAAGGAAGAAGATGAAACTAGAGTGGTACTTTATTCTTGATCTTAAAGGTGATGAGGAGCAATTGAAAGCATCTGAATAGGGGAATGATATGATGAGAGCAACTCTTTAGGAAGACTGATATGGCAGTGATATGCCGGGTAATTTGGAGTGGGGCAAGAAGACCAGTCAGGAGACTTGAGTCAGTAGGAAGTTATGAGAGTCTGAACTAGAGTTGGAGCAATGAGAATGCGAAAGAAGGGATGGATGTGAGAAACATTAAAAGGAAGAGCACTTTGGGACAAATAGACTATGGGAGCAAGAGAAAAGAAAGCATTAAAAATGATTCAATTTTTCATACCTGGGGGCTTTGGGAGAAGAGGATTCTATGGCAGCACCAATATATATATATATATGTGTTGTGTGTGTGTGTGTGTGTGTGTGTGTTGTGTGTGTGTATGTATATATATATATATATATATATATATATATATATGGAGATATATATCCATATATAGATAGATGTTCTAATTATAAATTATAATTATGAATTCTTAAAAACTGTTTCCTAAAAACTACAAGTACGCAATAATTTTTAGCCTAATTAGAACTATTACACATAATGCAACATAATAAAACTGATCCTTTTTAGTCTATAATTCATACCTTTGACACTGGCTCCCTCCTTCCCCATCTCCAAGTTAATTTGATTAGTAGTTTGATTGTATCCTTATTTTGCAATGAAGGTCTACCTTCTTGGTGTTTTAGGGAAATTGGCTTTGCTTACCCTTCTTACCACAGAAGAAACTGACTTGTACTCCTATTGTAAATTGTCATAGAACAAGCTTGACCCCACAGAAGAGATATGAGAAAATCCTTCTTGCCAATATTGTGGAGGTTGGAACCCATCGTGGTAAAATATTGCAAAAATCAGATTTTTTCAATGTGATAACCTGGCCCCCTCCAACTTTATGCACACACACACACACACACACACACACACACACACACACACACACGTGCGCACATATGCTCACGCATGCACACACACACACCAGTGATACTGACCTCTTTGCCATTCCTCCCACATGCCACTCCATCTCTAGGCTATGGGCATTTTCTCAGGCTGTCCCCTATGCCTGGAATGCTTTCGCTCCTCATCTTTGTCTCTTGGCTTTCTTCAAGTCTCAGCTAAAATCCTTCTTTCTGGAGGAAGCCTTTCCCAATACCCCTTAATATAAGTGCCTTCCCTTTGTTGATTACTTCTAATTCATCCTGTATAGACTTGTTTGTACATTGCTGTTTGCACGCTGTCTCCCCATTATACTAGGACCTCCTAGAGAGAGAGAGATTGTCTTTTGCCTTTTTGTGGCCCTAGTGCTTAGCACAGTGCCTATCACAGTAGATACTTAATGAATGTTTATTGACTCACTAGCAATGATTGGTTTTACTGATTTTTCTTTAGAAAAATTCCTTGCAATAAAGGATGGATCTCTGGGAGAGAGGAGAGGAAAGGATATGGAAGAAACCTAGGCAATGTAAAAGCAAAAGACAACATAAATTTATATATATATGTTTAAAAAGCTATTAAATATCTGAAATGTATAAAGTGTCCCAAAAGTCTTAGTACAGTTTTAGGCTTTAATGACTTAAAACTGCACTAAGACTTTTAGGATACCTTATATATTATGTACCTTTTCCTGTATAGTATCTCAGAGGTCAAATACCACCTTATCATTGTTTTGACTGTCAAAGGGAGATTATGCGTTAGGTTTAAGTAAATAACCTTCATTTGCCTGGCACAGTGCCTTTACACGTAGCTAGTATCTAGTAAATGTTTGCTTATTTGAATTGAAGTGGATACATTTCCTTGTAAATCACAGTAACCCTTCCTCTTACCCTCTAGGCATTGCCTCCATGTTTGTCTCCTTTATGGTAGGCTTGTACTACAACACCATCATTGCCTGGGTCATGTGGTACTTCTTCAACTCTTTCCAAGAACCCTTGCCTTGGAGTACTTGCCCACTCAACCAAAACAGAACAGGTAATAGCCAGGGCCTTTGGTATTAACCAGGGCTATTCTATCACAACTTGGTTTTCTATGATGAATGCAACTGTGTGTCATTTTAACGAATGGAACTGCACAATGGGAAAACTGGTGTAGAAACCAAATGTGTACCTGAAATGCATCAAGCAGAGGGAGCTAAAATGGGAGTTTGTTATTTGAAGGAATCCTCTGCTGAGTCTGTCTTTTAATGAAATACTTTCCATTTTATATGAAGAATTAGATAACTCATGCAAAGTATTCTGCAAACTTAAAGCAGTATGCAAATGCAAGTTATTATCATTATCATTATTGTTGTTATTAGTCCTTAACTTTTCAATTTCATGAGTGTATGTTTTGGAATTTAAGATTTGCTTAAAGTAGGGTACATCTGATATCAACATAAAATGAAGTAGCTATTCTCTGTGTGTGTGTGTGTGTGTGTGTGTGTGTGTGCTTTCTTTAAAAAAAAATCACATCTTAATGAGGAAAAAGTCTGAGGTCATAGGATCATAGTTTTAGAGCTAGATGGGACCTTAAAGGTCATCTAATCCAATCCCCCATTTGAGGAAACTGAGGCCCAAAGAAATAATTGATTTGCTTAAGATCACACAGGTAGCAGAGCCAGAATTTAAATTTAGGAACTCTGATCCTAGATCAAGTGTCCTTTCCACTGCACCCTGCTTCCTTCCTCCATAAATTTCCAGATGGAATCACAGCTTGAAATGAAGATTTTTATGAGGCAAGTTGGTACTGTAGTTAAGTGTGCGAGTTCGGGCTCGGTTCTACCACTTACTAGCTGTATAACTTTGAGCCAATGGCTTAATTTCATTGTATCTCAGTTTGTCCATCTAAGCACAGGTTCCCAAAGTGGTCTATGGCAGCCCCTTTGGGGCACTGCAACCATAATAGCTTTGGGTGAAATTGGGGAGGGCATTGAATAAAAATAAGGGGGTGGTCAAAGGATGAGGAAAGAAGAGAAGAGAATTTTGAAAACCCGTTAGTACATGTTTCATCTGTTGTGTAACAGAGTTAAAGCTGTAGTGATTACATTATTTTCCAAATAAACACACAAAATACAAGTTATAACTGATCAGTGGTCAAATCCACCAGCAGATCTTAACAAATAAGTGTTGACAAACAAGCATGTCTCCCATTGTTGGGAAGTCCAGCATGCCTCAACAGGAATATGTGCATGTGACAACTTGTTTACAATGTGATCATGATCAAAATTTCAAAGCAGGAAAAAAACCCCATAAATTTACAACAAATTATCAAATTTAAGGTGCATCATTTAAATGATGCCAATTTTAAAAAAATATTAAAAAATTAAAGAAAGTAGATTTCCAGGGGGGAGTTGAGTAATTTTTTTTAAAAGGGAACAGTAGGCCAAATAAGTTTGGGGAAACTCTGAAAGGATGGGCATAATAATACTTACACTACCTTCCTCACAGCATATTGTAATGAAGATATTCTGTGAGCCTTAAAAGTGCTTTAGAAATAAGTGTTATTAAGGCTAAGAGGAGGAGATTATAAGTTTCCTGAGGACAGGGACTGTTTTCCATCTTTGTATGCACCCAGCAGTGTCTGACACATAGTAGGCACCTAACATATGATTGTTAGATTATTGAACTGGATGATCTTAGTTTACGAGCAAGTATGAAAGGTTTGTGGTTGTGCTACATATCGAGCAAAGCAAATTAACTGAGCCAGTCCCTGACCCGCAGAATTTCAGAAAGGAAGCACCCACCTCCTTCCTAAGTATAGAGCAGTTAATCTCTTTATTTCAATCCACATCAGAGTAGTACTTGCTTATTCAAAACTTCTCTTTGAAGCCCTGTTCATCAGGTAGTTTGCAAGAGTGTGGCATTTTCTGGAGAACTTTAGCTCCTTTAAATGGTTTTGAAATTATCCTTCATGATCATGCCCCCAGGCTTCACTCCGCCGACCCAACTGAGTACAGAATTCGGCATGAGATCCTTGTCTTGCACCCTATTTGAAGGGACTTATTACTGTTCATACCCCTAACTACTAAAAAGTCATCTCATAGCAAGGCTCCAGTGTAGATAAATTGACATAAAGCCTTTCTCTTCAGTCTAAAGTGGTTTGCTTCCTCCTGTGTGCACTGAAAGGTCTGAAGAGCCATGAAAAAGGAGGTGAAAAAAATAGATCTGCATCTTACTTTGTCTTTAGATCTTTCTTCTTTTGGCAGGGTGGGCTAGGAGGCAGTTGGGGTTAAGTGACTTGACCAGATTTGCACAGCTAGAAAGTATCTGAGGCTGGATTTGAACTCAGGTCCTCCTGACTCATGCTCTATCCACCATGCCACCTAGCTGCCCTTAGACCTCTTTTTTCTTGACCAAAGAGTCTTCCAGGAAACCAGTTCCTAGCAGCTCTTCTAAGTCTTCGATGATGGGCCAGTGGCTTCTTCCAAATAGAAAAGCTACCCATATTATTATTAATTTCCAATTAATTCACTCACTGCAGAGCCAATATAAGAAAATTTACTAAACACTGTTTTGTTCCCATTTCAGGTTATGTAGAGGAATGTGCCAAGAGTTCTCCAGTGGATTATTTTTGGTATAGAGAAACTTTAAATATTTCTACCAGCATTGACGACTCAGGATATATTCAGTGGTGGATATTGCTGTGTTTGACATGTGCTTGGAGTGTCCTTTATGTGTGCACCATCAGGGGCATTGAAACAACTGGAAAGGTATTCAGATTTAAAGTCATTGGTGTGATGGCTGGGCTAGGGGGAGAGAAAGGAAAGGGTGGAAGGAGTAAGTATGACTTCTTTTAAAACTTCAGCCTGTAAGTTAGGGAAAGATCATGGGATCATAGACAGGGAGTGGAAAGCAACTTTGAGTGATGATGATAATGATATTAACTAGCATTTATATGGCGCTTTAAGGTTGGTAAAGCATTTGACAAATGTTATCCATTTTATTCTCACAACAACTCCGGGAAGTAGGAGCTATTATTATCCTCATTTTACATTTGAGAAAACTGAGGCAAATAGATTAAGTAACTTGTCCAGGGCCCTATAGGTAGTTAGTGATGGAGGGAGGATTTGAATTCAGGTCTTCCTGACATAGTCCAGCACTCTATCCATTTTATAGATGGAGACACAGAGGGACAGAGAGTCTAAGTGACTTGCTTATGTTCACACAGCTAGTAAGTGCCTGATGTGGTATCTGCACTCAAGTCTTCCTGACTCTTAGTCTGGTGCCCTATCCACTACTCCACATTCCCTCAAGAGAAATGAACAACACAGAATCCTGGTTAATCTAGAATTAATGGGGAATACTACTACTACTACTACTACTACTACTACTACTACTACTACTACTGCTGCTGCTGCTGCTGCTGCTGCTGCTACTACTACTGCTACTACTGCTGCTGCTGCTACTACTACTACTACTGCTACTACTACTACTACTGCTGCTGCTACTACTACTACTACTGCTACTACTACTACTACTGCTGCTACTACTACTACTACTGCTACTGCTACTGCTACTACTACTACTACTACTACTACTACTACTACTACTACTACTGCTACTACTACTACTACTAATACTATTACTGCTACTACTACTAGCAGTGAATGCTTATATAATACTTTAAGTTTTGCAAAATACTTTACATTATATTATCCCATTTGACCTGTACAACAACCCTATGATGTCAGTGTCATTATTATCCTCATTTTATAGATAAAGAAACTGAGCCTGAGAAATATTGTGACTTGCCCAGAATCACACAGCCAGTTATTTGGGGGTGAGGGGTGGGGGTGGTAGGACTTTAATTAAGATCATCCTGATTCCAAGTCTAGTGTCCTCAAGAAAAAGGATCCATGTAGACTCCTGGCAAAGACAGATTAATAGGGCTAGAGAACGTGCAGTGAATAGCGCTCTGGGCCCATATCTGAATCAAAATCCAACCACAGACACTTACTAGCTGTGGGACCTGGGGCAAGTCACTTAACCTCTGTTCACCTCAGTTTCCTTATCTGTAAAATGGCAATAATAATAGCACCTCACAGGGTTGTTAGAATCAATGAGATAATATTTGTAAAGTGCTTAGCATAATGCCTGGCACATAGTAGGTATTTAATAAACACTTGTTCCCTTCCCTACATAGAAATAATTCCTTGATCCAAGTCCTTCTATGAAACTGTACATTGCTTGTTTATATGACCTTTTATATATATATATTATAAATATATATATATATAATATATATATATATAATAATATATATATATATATATTATATATATATATATATATATTATATATATATATATATATATATATATATATATATATATATATATATATAAAACTAGCCCTTTTCATTTCTCTGCAGTAATTTACAAAATACTTCAGGATTATACTATTTGTTGGTAATTCAAGTGCCTTTGCAAGCTGCTAGTTTTTCCCAGACACATGTCCATTCAGAGAAGGACATAAAAAAAAAATTTGTATGCCCCTGGCCAACCCAGACATCTGGTCATCTAACTTATATTTGCTTTGCTACTCAGAATAAGGGTAGATGGAATTAATTCCATTCTGGTGAATGCTGCTGAGAAATGACACCTTTAAAAAAAAAAACCTCCCCAAAATAATTGCTGCTAAGCCACTCCAAATTTGTGTTCATTCCTTCATTCAGTCATATAAAGAGTATTTATTAGGTATCTATTATGTACCAGGCACAATGGGGATATCAAGCTTACCTCAAGAAGGTAAGGAGAGGAAACAGGCTGACCCATAAATACAAAAAAATATGCCCAATAAATACAGAGTAAAGGGGGAGAGTATCAAAACTGTGGTTTTGGAATTAGGCTTCAGGAAAGAATATGGAGCTAGAGCTGAGCTTTGATGGAACCCAGGGATCCTTTAAGAGAGAGATAAGAAGGAAGGGAGGGCATTCCAGCCAAGGGCACCGCCCATACAGAGGGATGGAGACAGGAAGTGGAATGTTATATACAGGAAACGCTAAGCAGGACAGTCTGGCTAAACTGAAGAGTGTGTGAAAGATATTCATGTGCAATAACCTGGAAAAACTAGTTGTTGTTCAGTTGTTCAGTTGTGTCCGACTCTTTGTGATCCCATGGACCAGAGCACGCCAGGCCCTTCTACCCTCCACTATCACTTGAAGTCTGTCCAAGTTCAAGTTCATTGTTTCCATGATGCTCTCTATCTAGAAGCAGACTGTGAAGGGATTTAAATAACCAAGTAGCTTGTATTTTATCCTAAAGGTAAAAGGGGGCCCCTGGAGCTTTTTGAATTGGATAGTGACCTGATCAGACCTTACTTTAGGGATATTAATTTGGCAGCTGAAGGAAAATGGATTGGAGAAGAGAGGGAATCAAAGTGGGGAGACCAGTTAGGAGGCTTTTTACAATAGTCCAGGAGAGAGGTGGTAAGGGTCTGAACTAAAGTGGTGGGTGTGTGAGTGGAGAGAAGGGAATGGATACAAGATGTATTTCAGAGCTAAACTTGGCAACTGTATTTTCATTCTTATTAGATAAATTATTCTCTATCTAGAATCAAAAGGTAATATAGGAATCAAAAGGAGCTGGAACAGAGCTCCTTGTGATAAAGTATTTTGGTTCTATTTTCACACATTTTAAAATACAGCTTCACTTTCCTTTCAGGCTGTGTATATCACATCAACCCTTCCTTATATTGTCTTGACCATCTTCCTTATCCGTGGCTTGACACTGAAGGGGGCCACCAAGGGAATTGAATTCCTCTTCACACCCAACGTAAGCACGTTTGTCTGCTCTAGAATACTGCTAGCAGTGGGACTAAGAAATATAGTTGAGTATGTTAAATCCTGGACCCAGGCTCTATTTTCTGATTCAAACGTAATCCACAGTGAGACCAAGTCTCCATATCTAAATTACAGCCAATCGGTACATTTTGTCTTCTCTCTTCAATTTACCATCTAGATGCTCCCCATACACATCTAGGGATGGTCTAATGTGGACAGTCCTACTGGGACCATTTAGGGCTTCTATTTATTTCTTTTTTGGGGATTTAAGGATTTTGATCAAACTACCACCTCCTGATGGTAATCCTGGGGTATTTGCAGTGGATTGTGAGATGGAATGTTGGGTTTTTAACATCAAATTCCTTGTAATATACCTTAGCTAGACTTTGGTAATTGAAAGGAATTTCAAACACACGTTATTTCAGCATGGTTGCATATGATAAAGTGAAGACAAGAATTCAAGTTCTGGGTCAACTACTTGTTATGACCCGAGGCTAGTCAGCTCATCTCTCTGACCCTCATTTTCCTCATATTTAAAGAAAATGGAGGCCCAAATACTTACCACCCAATTCTGGGTTGTTTTGAAAGCCAAACAAGAAGGCATGTAATCATAACTGCACTCTTAATCCTCCAAAGTGTTTTGAAAGGGTGACTGTTATTATGTAGTACTTTCAAAAAACCTATGATTTCAATGATAAGGACATTTTTTTCACTGGGAAAAAAAATAAGAACTAATTAGGGCAAATGGGATATATTCTAGCCAGCGGCCCAGCTGCTATTTACCTTCATGACATATTATTTATAATATAATTAATATAATATGTCATAATGGGTTGTAATATGTTATGTTATAATATGTTGTTATAATGTACAATATTATATAATGTATAATATAATATGATAAATATTACTCATCTCCTAAAGGGAGTGATTAGATCATCCATCCAATTTACAAGATATCCCTTTTAAACTTTATAAAAACTTCTCAAGAGTCACTCAGTTTTTTTCTCCATTCACATTTTTAATAGCACTTTGTCCTCTTCATTTAAAGAGGAAACTGTGCAAAGTTAGATGAGAGCTTAACTTTTAGTCCCTATGTAGTGAAACAAAAGCTATTACTAGTGCAGAAGACAGCTTCTACACAGATGTTCTGAGACTTTCCAAGAATTTTACAGACTATCTTCAGGCTTATCAAAACATTCAGCAGTCTACATCAATGGTACTGACTGTATCCACAAAGACCTGTATGTTTCCTACCCCCTCCCAACCACATGTACAGCTTGCTTATTTGCTAAGCAAACATTATCAATAAAAGCAAATTGGACCCCAACACTGGGGAAAGAACTGATGTTTAAATTCCATGAAATCCATTAACATCCCCTGATTCTTGGTTTCTCCTGTGTTATTGGAAGACTGTACTTCCCTATGAGGCAGAAAAGGGAGAGATGGAGGATGGTAACCTTAAGTTATTGAGCTACAGAAGAGGTTCCCAAATTTATTTGGTCTACCACCCCCTTTTTAAAAAAATACTCAATGCCCCCCCTGAAAATCTACTTTCTTTAACCCTTTAACGGTTTAAAAAAATGTGTCATTTCAAAAAATATTTTTTAAAAAATACATCTTAAATTTAATAATTTATTGTAAATTTGTGGGGTTTTCTCTGCATTGAAATTTTGATGATGCAATATTGTGTCATGTAACCATATAGCATCGTATTGTAAACAGTCATTACATGCATGCATTCCTGCTGATGCATGTTGGACTTCCTGACAATGTGCAACACACTGGCCTGCCAACACTTACTTGTTAACACCTGTCAGTGGACTTGACCACTGATTGGTTATAACTTGCATTTTATGTGTTTATTTGGAAAATAATGTAATTACTACAACTTAACTCTATTACACAGTAGATGAAACATGTATGAATGGTTTCTCAAAATTTTCTTCTCTTCTCTTTTTTCCTTATGCTTTTACCACCCTCTTATTTTTATTCGTTGCCCCCCCAACCCAATTGCACCCAAGGCTACTACCGTACTCCCCTCCACCATCAGTGCCCCCAAGGGGTGGTATTGCCCACTTTGGGAACCCAGGACAGGATTAATTCTTTTTTATTTGGCTCCACAGGTCACAGAACTAGCTAATCCAAGCACCTGGTTGGATGCTGGGGCCCAGGTGTTCTACTCATTCTCTCTGGCCTTCGGAGGCCTCATTTCCTTCTCCAGTTACAATTCTGTGCAGTAGGTATTCAACACAAAGGAAAAGTGATATTTGGTTCCCTGTATGAGAGGTCAGCTGGAAAGAGTCCTTGGACAAATTAATTCAATACTCTCAGCCTCTGTTTCTCTCTCTCTGTAAAACAGAGATAATAACAACTCCTGTACCTACCTCAAGGTGTTTATTAGTAAGACAAAAAGGAGTGCATATGAAAGCCCTTTAAAAGTATGAATGTTTCATAAATTATTAGTTTAGTAAAAACCCTACTATTTTAGTGAACTGGGAGAGATTCTTCTGCTAGAGGTAGGGCCTGTGGCCTCGAAGCCACATGTGGCCCTCCAGGTCTTCAAGTGTTGTCCTTTGACTGAATGAATTTGGATTCAGTCAAAGGGCCACACTTGAAGACCTAGAAGGCCACATGTGGTCTCAAGGCTGCAGGTTCCCCACCCCTGTAATCTAAACTATACAATATTTAGAGAGAAATGTAGTTTTATTACTTTCAAGGACATAAAATATTGTAACTTTTGATACCTTGATATTAGCATATGCAAAGCCAAGAAAAAAATTTGCCTAGTAGAGGTCTTCAGAGGATCTACTTTAGTAAATAGACATCAATGCTTAATTCTCAATATTTATTCTCTATCTCCCTCTCCCACAAAATCTAATCAGTGGACAACTATTGCCTAGTCTTTCTTCCCCATGTTTCTCCTATCTGTACCTTTCTTTTCATTCCTACTGCTACTGGTTTAGGTCAGACTCCCACTATCTCAAAACCAAATGATTGTAGTGGCCTCTAATCTGGCCTTTCTGCCTCTATTCTCCACCCTCATAAATTGTTTTGTTCATAGCTGCCAAGTTGGTCTTCCTAAAACACAGTTCTGATCATGTCATATAATACCCTCAAAAAATCTTAAGTGTTGGGACAGCTAGGTGGCTCAGTGGATAGAGCACCAGCCTTGGATTCAAGAGGACCTGAGTTCAAATGCGGCCTCAGACACATAACACTTGCTGTGTGACCCTGGGCAAGTCACTTAACCCCATTGCCTAGAAACGAACAAAAAAACAAACACAAAAACCTTAAGTGTCTTGATAGGCTGGAATTCATGGCCCTTTCTAATCTTATCCCAATATTCCTTTAATTTGGTTTGAAAACATTTATTAAGTGCCTACTACATGCAAGACATTGTGGTAGTTGTTTTGTGATCCAAAGACAAAAATGGAACGTTCTTTTCCTCAAAGAACCCTTCTTCTTTTGGGCGGTGGTGGTAGGGAAGTGAGGAGCTGGCAAAAGGAACATGGCCAAGGTGCAGATAAGTGTGATTCAAGAGAAGAAAGGACGAGGACAAAGGAGAGTCCAAACAAAGTGCTGTAAGAATGTTTGAAGAAGGAGACAGAGAGCACAGTCAACTGGAAAAACCCAGCAATGGCCCACAGAAAAAATGGCACCTGAGATGAGCCATGAAGGAAACTTTTCCAGCTGTCTCCCTTTAGACTCCATCGAAAGAACCTTCAGGGGCAGTTAGGTGCTACACTGGATAGAGCTCTGGTCCTGGAGTCAGGAGGACCTGAGTTCAAATATGACCTTGGACACTTGATACTTACTAGCTGTGTGACCCAGAGCAAGTCACTTAACCCCAACTGCTTCACCAAAAACAAAACAAAAAAAAGAACCTTTAGCTCCAGCCAAAATTATCAGTTTATTCCCTAGCTCTCTGCCTCTATCATTTTTCTTAACTTGGACAGCCTCTCTACTCTTCTCCACCTGTCCAAATCCTACCTTCTCCTGAGTCCTGTTTTCTCCTCTTCTTGCAGGTCAAGGGAGATAATATATGTTAAACACTTTGCAAATCTTACAGTGCTATATAATTGTTAGTCATTCATTTTATTCATTCATTCATATTATTATTATTATTCCTCAAAGAAACTTTTTCAGACTTCACTAGCCTCAGTGGTCTCTCTTCCCATTGAAATCAAAGATCCTAATTGCCGAAACCATTCATTCGGCAATGAGTCATATGTTGTCTTGTGATGTCGGCTACCATTGTCTTCTATTGTTATATAACTTTTCATATGTGTGGTGTCCCTAACTAGATGAGAAATTCCTGGTGGCTACTGAATTAATAATGATAATGATAATAATAATAAAGGCTAACATTTATATATCACTTACTATGTGCTAGCCACTGTACTAAGTATTTTATTATTACTACCTCATTTGACCCTGACAACAGCCTTGGGAGGTGGATGCTATTATTATCCCTATTTGTCAGATGAGGAGAATGAGGCAACAGAGATTGCGTGCTTGTCCAAGGTCATGGAGCTAATAACAATAATAATAATAATAGCTAACATTTGTATAGGGCTCTCTATGTGCCAGGCACTGTGCTAAGGGGCTTTACAATTATTATTTCACTTGATCCTGACAACAGCCTTGGGAGGTAGCCGCTATTATTATCCCTGTTTTACAGATGAGGAAATTGAGGCAATAGGGTTAAGTGACTTGCTCAGGGTCACCCACATAGTAAGTGTCTGAGGTTGGATTTGAACTCAGATCTTCCTGACTTCAGGCCCATCGCTCTATGCACTGCCCCAGGGGCAGGAGAGCCAGAGAAAGGACCAGCTAAGGTTAAAACAATAAAGTTGCTTAACAAGATCTCTAAAGTTCCTTCTAGAGCCAGGTTTCTAACCTACCCACACAGACAGGGTTGGAGATTGCTTTGTAGCTTGGGAAGGGTCCAAAGGGTACTGGACTGGGACTCTGGATACCTGGGTTTTTGTCTCAGCTCTGCTATTAACTTATTGTGGAACCTTAAATAAACTACTTCTTGTCCCTGGGCTTTCCCTTGCAAAATAACAAGGCTGTTCTAGGTAACCTTTAAATGACTCCCCAGAGCCAACCTTCTAATTCAGATCTTTAATTAGGGGCTGGGAATGCTGCAGGCCTATTGGAAACCCACCAGTTACTAAAATTGAATGTGTGTCTCCTGGGTCTAATACACCTTGCCTTTATTTTGGATAAATAGGACACATTTGAACTTGCTGAAGTTTTATTTTCTTCAAAAAATTTTCTTTTTTATTACGAATTGAACAAATGTCAAAACACATGATC
This sequence comes from Phascolarctos cinereus, assembly GCF_003287225.1. Taxonomy (NCBI): domain Eukaryota; kingdom Metazoa; phylum Chordata; class Mammalia; order Diprotodontia; family Phascolarctidae; genus Phascolarctos; species Phascolarctos cinereus. Next base: position 395,894,612 of record NW_027555847.1, read on the forward strand.
ATTTCCAGGTACAAGCTTCTGAATATCATGTTGAAGTTACTGAACCTATCTGGGCCTCAGTTTCCTTATCTGTAAAATGAGGGGATCAAATGAGATAGCCTTGGAGGTTCCTTCTAGTGGTCAATCTGATTTTGTGGTTAGGATGGCTTGACACTAAAGCTCTCCATTGATTAGCCTCTCCGTTAGCCTCAGATGCTAACAGAGCTCACAATCAAATGCCCAGTCAGAGAGAAGAAGCATTTACTTAAGGGGCAGTGTGTCCACTCTTTATTTCCACGGGCCCGTAAATTCTTTCCAGCCTTTCTCTCTGGGGTGGCTATCTCAGTATGGTAAGAAGAGCACTTGACTAGGATTCAGGATAGGACAGATTTACGCTGTGGCTCTGCCACCAAAACCATGTGCCTCTTCTCAAAGAGGACCACAGCGTCAGGAAGGTGATGTCATGGCTTGCAAGTGAATTGGATTTAAGTGAGGGAGAGTTGTGCAAAGTCACCAACCTCACTCTCTCCTCCAGAGCCATCTGGATCCTGTATTCAAACCATGTAGGCTCCATGTTCTTCAATCTTCTCATCTTCAAAGAGAAGGAGTTTGATTAGATCTTCTTTGAGGTCTAGCTGCGCGACCCTGGGCAAGTCACTTGAGCTTATTTGCCTCAGTTTCCTCATCTGCAAAATGACCTGAAGGAAATGGCAACCCACTCTAGTATCTTTGCCAAGAAAACCCCAAATGGAGTCACGAAGAGTCAGACACACCTGAAAATGACTGACCAGTATTCTAATACCTGGGAACATGGTCTGAATGATGTATGAGATGCTCTTCCTAGTCAGACATTCCCTGTCCTGTCTCCTCAGTACTGAAATGGAGCTGTTCTATGTTCCTGAACAGATCAGAAGACTTTGGGATTCTTTAGATTAGGTGATAAAGAGATCTCAGGGAGCGATAGCGTTTTTGTCTCCGTGACCTGCCATATACATTTAGCTCATCACAATTGCCCTTCATTCTATCTTTCTAGCACAAGTTGGCCAATAAGGTTGAGTTCCCTAAATTGAAGACCAGCAATCACTGAGCCCCAAGTTTACGATACTTTTATGATACAATATTGATGCCAATTTGGTCTTGTTCAGAGAGGCATGGTGTTGCTTTACCCCCAGTTCCTTGCCATTTTGCCCCTGCTTGCCTGGCCTCCTTTGGAGGCCCTTCCATTGATCTGCTAGCAAGTGTTTAACAACCGGCTCAAGGAAAAAAAATTTGTACCACAAGACACTTTTAAATTTAAACTACCTTATTAACAGTTTTTCTCCAGCTTTCTTAAGTCTAGACAACAAAATAATAAATCAAGCCCTCATTTGTAGGTTTTGCCAATTTCTGAGGTATAAATGCTAACACTGAAAATTTAACAATTGGCTTTCACAGGTTTTCTGGAGAGCTGATTTGAGCTGGTTCCAATACATCCCTACTCCAGGCCCTTCTATCAGTAGTCCCCTGCTCCCTCCACGTACTCTTGGAGCAAAATCTCTAGGCAGGGAAGTTAGGAGCATCTTAGAAAAATGACAAGAAAGTCACAGGGGATGTTATAAACCTAAACTGCAGACTTCAGTGGGGCATTTACGGCAGCTGAAAGCCCAAGTCCAAGGGCCAAATGTAAGCCAGGAACAGGGAAAGTCATAATGGGGCGTGGGAAAGGCTTTCAGTGAGCAAATGGCAAAGCAAACCTCTGAAGATGATTTCAGCTTTGGATAGGCTCATCAACAGAGCAGCACGCAGAAAGATCTTGCAAAAGCTTGCCCTTCCAGGAGGGGAGGAGGGTGGGACCAGGGGTTTTCAAAGCTGCATTAGTTTCAAGCTGACCTGGAGAAGAGGTCCCAGCACAGAGAGAGGAGTGTGGAGCATTGCGGACGGAGCTCTGGATTGAGAGTCAGTAAAAATTTAAGTTTTGTCCATGCCATTTACTAGTTATGTGACCTTGGACACATCGCTCAGTCTCTGAGCTTTGATTTCTTCATCTATAAAACAGGGCTAATAATACTTATGCCAGGATTAGGGTAGAAGAGATCCTAGAAATCATCTAATCTAACCCTTTCATTTTAAAGATGATGAAAGAGAAGCCCAGAGAGTTTGTAAGGCCATACAGGTATGTGTTTATTAGTAAGTGCTGGAACTGGGACCCTAACTCACTGGACGTATTGGAGATGGGGGAGTATCCATGTAAGTGCTCTTGTGGACCTTAAATCACTAGGCAAATATGTCATTATCATGTAAACAAACTTGCAAGCTTTTGAGCCAGAGGTTGCATCAGTACTTATATTTGTTTCTTGACCTGTAGCAACAACTGTGAGATGGATTCTGTGATTGTTTCTGTGATCAATGGCTTCACATCGGTGTATGCAGCGACTGTGGTATATTCCATCATTGGGTTCCGGGCCACAGAGAGATATGATGACTGCTTCACTCAGTAAGTAGTCTCAAAGTTTCTAGCATTTGAAGGACCATGTATTATGTTACATGCATTGATAGAGGCGCTTATCATACGCTCTTTAGTGAATGCAGATCAGCACTTGAAACCAGGAAGACTTGGGCTTAAATCGAACTTCAGACATTTATTAACTCCATGACCCTGGACAGGTCACTTAAAATCTCTGGACCTCCGTTACCTCTTCTGTAAGGGGGTTGGCCTCTATGATCTGTAAGATCCCTCTGGCTCTAAATCAAGTATCCTAGACTAGATTACTGTGTGGCAGCTCGGTGGCACCATAGTGCATATAGGAATCAGGAAGACTCATCATGAGTTCAAATCTGGCCTTGGACGCTTACACTGTGACCCTGAGCAAGTCACTTAGCCCTTTTTGCCTCAGTTTCCTCATCTGTAAAAATGAGCTAGAGAAGGAAATGGCAAACCCCTCCAGTATCTTTGCCAAGAAAACCCCAAATGGGGTCATGAAGAGTTGGATGTGACTGAAAAAGACCGAAAAACAACATACTAGGATGCTATATACTAAGTAAATGTATTTAGTATACAAGTAAGTATAATTATATGTATAGTAAGTATATGTACTTATATTGACGCAAGTATACTTTTGAGGACCTAGTAATTCAGGTTTTTTTTTTCCCCACAGCTGCTTTGTGTATCTGCAGCTGGACTTCATTAAAGGCTCTGATATTATCTGGGACTATTGTGCCTATTAATCTCCCTGGTTTGTATCCTTCTCTCTAGAAACATCCTGACCTTGACTAATGGATTTGATTTGCCTGAAGGTAATGTCACACAGGACAACTTTGAGGACATGAAAGCTTGGTATAATGCCACAGATCCGGCTACCTTTGCACAGTTGACTTTTATGACGTGTGACATAAATTCTTTTCTATCACAGGTAAGTGAACATTGCAGTTTGCACTCTGCTTCCCACTTTGCACACTTTGCCATGTTTACCAGGTAGTGAAAGGCTCAGATGGGTTGGAGATCTGACACTAGGTACCCTCATGAACACTACTCCCTCTTCTGACCCTGTATTTCCATCCCATTGAAGGATGAGGCCCTGGAACCTGGAACACTTGGAAGAGAATATTTAGAGAGGTAGTTAGAGATAGGAAGAACACAAAGGTGGATCTGAACATAGGGCTGCCAATTTTCTACCCTTTCCTCCAAGGGAGGCGCCATGATACAATGGAAAGAACATTGTGTTTGGAATCAAAGGATTTAGCTTCAACCTTTGTATGAGCTTAAACAAATCATTTAAATTCTGGTGGCCTCAGTTTCCTCATCTATAAACTGAGTGGGGTGGGTTATATAAACTTTAGGACTCCTTCTGGCTTTAAGGCTATGATCCAACGAACTTTTATAATTAGTAATAATAACAATAGTAGCTAACATTTATATAAATTTTACTATCTGCCAGGCACTATGCTTAACATTTCACATTTATTATCTCATTAGATCACAACCCTGGAAGGTATTATTATATTATATTGTATTGTATTGTATTATATTATATTATATTATGTTATTATTTATGTTATGTTATGTTATGTTATGTTATGTTATGTTATGTTATGTTATGTTATGTTATGTTATGTTATGTTATATTGTGTTATATTATATTATATTACATTACATTATATCATATCATATATCATATCATATCATATCATATCACATTATATTATACATTATACAATAATTATAGTATAGTATATATATTAAGGTAGGTATTATTATCACCCCATTTTAGAAATGAGGAAACTAAGGCAAACATGTTAGGTGACTTGCACAGGGTCATACAGCTACTAAGTGTCTGAGGTCATATTTGAACTCAGGTCTCCCTGACTCCAGTTTAGTGCTCTATGTACTATGGTACCACCTAACTGCCAATCATATGTATGGCATCCCAAATGACTTTTACCCACTTTCCAACATATCTTCTAACGCAGTGCAGAGGGAAGGCTGGTCACACAAGAGCAGAAAACACAATTGCTCCCTGTGTCTCCCCAGCCTCAGTTTCCATTTCCCAGTCTGCCTAATTTCACCCACATTTCCTAGGGAACTGAGAAGATAGAAAAACGAAAATTCAGGATAGGAAAAACAGCAGGACGACTCTGATTGCTGACCCTTCTTTCCTGGAGCTCTTCCCAACATATTTCAAAAAGAATCTTTTGGGGGCAGCTGGGTAGTACAGTGCATAGTAGCACCAGCCCTAGAGTCAGGAAGACCTGAGTTCAAATCCAACCTCAGACACTTCCTAGTGGGTTACCCTGGGCAAGACGCTTAACCCAATTGCTTCCAAAAAAGAAGAGTCTTTTTGTAGAGAAGGGCTCAGGTCGGTGCCAAGCTTCAAGAAGCCTTGATTCCAGTCCCACTTCTGCCACTAATGATGTGACTTTGGGAAAAGTCATGTAATTTGTTTTTTATCCATACAATCAGAGAATCGGCCCGGATGATCTTTGAGATCCCTTCCAGCTGTAACAGTTACCTGTGACTTCTAAGTTTTGTATCATACATTAAAATGTGAGCCCCTTGAGGGCAAAGACTAATTTTTGCCTTTCTTTGTGTCCTTAGCACTTAGCACAGTGCGTGGCATATAGTACATACTTAATAAATGCTTTGTAAATAACAGGCTCATTGCTGTGACACTAGGATTTACTACAATATTTTCATGAGCCTGTTAAAAAAGATGTCTTAAAATGACCTCTTTTGTGCATGTCAGCAGCTCAACTCCCTGTGATCATTCCTGGTAAGTTTCAAAAGGTCATTTCTGGGAGCCACTGACTTCTGCTCAGACCCCAGGCTCAATCCAAACCTTCCTTCCTCTCCCTTCTTCCAGCCACCAGAATGACAAAAGTTAAGAGCTGGTCCAAGAGCAGGAATGTTCGTGAATGAATGTTAAACAGTTTACCAATTACCACTTATCTATCCATACAAAACATCAGTTGTTATTATCGTACCACGTCTGTTTATATAATATGAGCATACGGAAGTAACACTGCTCTAAATGTGCGTTAACTGGGAGCTATATAATACTGTCATTCAATTGGTATGTTCTGATGCTTCATGTTCTGCTAACAAAGATTTAATCTTGCTTAAATATTCATTTATATCTTTCAAGTCATTTCACTTCTCCTACACCAGTTTTTAATACTTGTAGTACTAGGGTTAATAAAAACTTTTGCTAACTTGAATCACATAAATTTTGGTAAATGAGTTGGGGGATGGGAACTAGTATGGGGACAGATTACAATCAGTAAATAGAAGGTATATTGAATGATCCATTAAAGCCACAGTGTGGCATGCTGGAAAGAGCACAGGACTCAAAATTAAAAGGCCTGTTACTGAATCTTGGTTTTGCCACTCATTACCTGTTCAACCTGTGATAGGTTGTCTCAGGATTTCAGTTTCTTCCTCCATTGAAGGAGGAGGTTATCCCAAAATATGTCCAAGATTCCTTCCAACTCAATGATCTTAGACCTCTGGATGGATAGCATTCTAGAAGAATGTCATAACAATGCAAAGGAAATTAATAGGCCACGCTTGATGGAGAAGCAGCCGTTAATCTGATTAATTAGGTGGGTGTTGAGACTCAGAAAGGAAGAATTAACTTAAAAAAACCTAAAAACTGAAAAAAAAAACCTGAGTCCTAAATTATCTAGTTTGTCCTTTTCGTGTGCAGGGAGATCAGAAAACAAGCTTCTGGCATGTGAATTTTCATACACGTTTTCTGGCTACATGGTGTATCTCTTTTGCATGTCACCTCTTTTTTCCCAGGCTGCACATGTTCTCAGATGTGTGCCCTTCTCTACCAGTGATAAGGCAATCTATGTGATGGTGTACCCCATATTGGGGTTGGGGGGGGATCTTTTCCTGTAGTTTGACTTGCTATGTTGTTTCATCAAATTGTTTTTGTTTGTTAACTAATTTATCTTCTGGCAGGCTAGTAAAAGTAAGAACATTGATGAGGACCTGAGAACTATGGTTTTCAGTGGGAGCTGACCCATAGAGTGCCATGAGTTAAGGATAGCTTTTCTGGAGACCCTGTGTGAGTGAGTTTCCCCAGTCCTAGGTGTGGATCAAATAAATCGTATTTTACCAAAACTTCACTCTATTCCTTGCTGCATTGAAACCACACAAAGGAAAAATACAAAAATATTTAAATTTGTGCTTGATTATAGATCAATTTCATTCTAGAATATCTATAGTAAAGATTTTATTTTAAGGATTTGAGGATTTGGAGGAATAGAGCTTAGAGAGAGGAGAAAAGAAAAGGATAGCTCTGGTATTTCAGAAGACTCAAATCACTGTACAATTGACATATGCTTAATAAAATAGACTTACTATATGAATCTTTTTGTCCTACAGGGAGTAGAGGGAACTGGTTTAGCCTTCATTGTCTTCACTGAAGCCATCACCAAAATGCCACTTTCACCTCTGTGGTCTGTCCTCTTCTTCTTAATGCTGTTCTGCTTGGGTTTATCATCTATGTTTGGGAATACGGAAGGTGTAGTTGTTCCCCTGTTGGATCTCAAGATGCTCCCTGAAAAATGGCCCAAGGACCTTATAACAGGTATGCGCCATCTTTAAATGTTTGTTACCAGAATCATCTCCAGTGGAATCCTTTATAATGCTCCTGGTGGTGGGACAAGCGTAATATTTGTCATGGACCAGCTCACTGTTATATGTACCAGGGGGAAAGGACTAGACCTGGGGTGTCACTGGTACAGGTAGCTCCCAGGGAAAGAAATTCCTTCTACCAATTCAGATCAGCACCTTCTCTGCAACTAATAGTCCTAGAGAGCTGCTTAGAGCCCTGGGAAGGCAATGACCTTGACTAGTGTTATGCAGGCAGTGTGTGTCAGAGGCAGGCCTTCGATCCAGGTCTTCTTAGCTTCAAGAACAGCTCTCTCATCTATGCCCTGTTGTATACAGTGGTTGTATTATAATGAGTTTCTTCTCTTGTTAAGGTGTTCCTGTCTGTAAAACAAAACAAAACAAAACACCCAACCTATGACAATTGTTGACGTTGAGTCATTTTTTCAGTTATGTTTGACTCTTTGTGACTCCTTTTGGGTTTTTCTTGGCAAAAATACTGGAATGGTTAATCATTTCCTTCTCCAACTCATTTTTACAGATGAGGAAACTGAAGTAAAGAGGGTTAAGTGACTTGCCCAGAGTTACACAACCAGTAAGTGTCTGAGGCCAGATTTGAACTCAGGAAGATGAGTTTTCCTGACTCCAGGCCAGGCACTTCTATCCATTGCACCACCTAGCTGCCCCTATGAAAACTGCATTTACCAAACAACTGAAAGCTTACTATCTGCATGCATCACCAAAGCATTCATTGTGTCCAAGGATTCACAGTAGGATTCCTTTTCAATAAAATTTGAATGACAATTCAAAGCCTCCATTTCCCCACAGACATCAGCTGTATAAATGGAAGTTTATTATTAATAATAATAATCTAATTAACAGCCATTTTTAAAGAGCTTACTATTTACTTGGCACTGTACTAAGCCCTGAGGATACAAAGAAAGGCAAAAAGAAAGGCAGCCCCGCCCTCAAGGAGTTTACATTCTAATGGAGAAAGACAACTCCTAAAAGGGTGAAAAGGTCCTAGGCACTGAGAGAAGCTCCACAGTGAGAAGGCCACTGAGTTACCTAGTGAAATATGGAGTCAGAAGCACAGCCCAGAAGGGAATAGCATAGGAGATAGAGAACTGGCCTCAGTCAGTCAGAAGAGCTGAGTTCAAATCCCAGCTCTTATACATACAGGCTGTGTGACCCTGGGGAAATCACTTAACCTCTCATAGCCCAGGCGACTCTCCAAATTGTAGAAGTTGGGCTGACCTGCATTGGTAGAAGGAGTTCCCCGGTCCAATGAAATCACAATTCTTGACAATAATAATAATTGTAATAGTTGACACATGAATCACATTAAAGTCTGCAAAGTATTCTTCATTCATGATCCCATTTGATCACAGGGTACTAGTCTAAGGTGGGTCTGCTTGGGGATGAAGTAGTTCTGCCTGTGTAGCCAATGTTTACAACTGATTTTATCTCATAGGAATTACTCTATCTTAAATCCATTCACAAATGAGCAAACATCGCCAGTCATTCATTGCCTCGACATTGTTCATTGCCCATTCATTAAGGCTGGCTCACAAAATGTTCTTTCCAACAAACGTAATTTATAAAGTTCCTCCTCAGATGGAAGGCAGAGCGAGGGTCATTTCAGGTAAAACAGGAGGTTTCAAAAACAAAATCAGTAACTTCAGGGCTGGGAAGCCTACCATCTTTACCCGCCAGGTTACTTGAAGCCTGCTGTCTGAGCTGACCTGGAATTTCATTCTGTTTTACTTATCCAACATAACCTGTCGGCCTGTTCTTTGTTCACGCTGCAGGTCTGATTTGTTTGGGGATGTACCTCCTTGCCTTCATTTTCACTCTGAACTCGGGACAGTACTGGCTCTCTCTGCTAGATGGTTATGCTGGATCCATCCCCCTGCTGGTCATTGCCTTTTGTGAGATGTTTTCAGTGGTTTACATTTATGGAGTGGACAGGTAGGCTTATATAAAAGTGGACTTCTGAAGGAGATGTTTAAAAGAGGCAAATAAAAAAAAAATGTAAGAGAATTAGAGCAAGAGGATGAAATCAGAAGCTTGGGCAGCCTGCTCCCTGGTGGATAATGTCAGAATCACAATGCCTTCTGGTGTATGAGAGCATGGTGGAACGCCAAAGGAAACTTTAAATCAAAAGTTTTTTTGTGTTAGGGACCACTTTAACAGTCTGCTAAAACATATGGACTCCTTCCCAGAATGATGCTTTGAAATGCATAAACTAAAATGTATAGAATTAGAAAGGAAACCAATTAGAGTAAAATATAGTTATCAAAACTAATTTTTAAAAAAGTTCATAGACCTCAGGCTAAGAATTTCTATTTTAAATTAAAGTAAAATTAGAAAGAGATAAAGTAAGTTCCCAAGAAAATTCAATGCCTATGAGTCTACAAATGTGTCTAGTTCACTCACAAATTCAAGAAGCTTAAGGGACAACAGAAATCGCTAAAAGATAATTCAACAATTCAAGAAGTATTGTTGTACCTCCTATGTGCCAGAAAGCAGGTCGGGCATTAGAGATAGAAGGACAAAAATAAAACAGGAATTTACATTCTCCTGGGAAGAGATTATATATATACATACAGATAAGTAAGTAGAAAATGTGTATGTAGTAATTAGGAAGGGTAGGAGGAGAGTACTAACAATGGAGTGGGACAGGGAAGGCCTCTGGTAGGAGGTAGCACTTGAGAAAAACCTTGAAAGAAACTAAGGATCCAGGAGGCAGAGGCATTGGATTAAGGAGGGAAGACTTGATTCAAACACTCTGTGTTGAAGGCACTGTTTTGCATGTTGGTGGAGACTGAAAGGTATCCACTATACATTCCCTGTTTCCAAGAGGCTTCTAGTGGGAAGAATTATATATTATATATTACATATTACATGGCATATTAAAAAATGTGAAATGACACGTTCAAGATAAAGTAGTATGTGGTAAGTCCTACAGACATAGTACAAGCTAAATGCTATAGGAAATCTGAAGAAAGAGAGGACACTTCTGAATGAGAGGGGGAGAAGGAGGAGAATAAGCATTTATTGTGTGTCTACTATATGCCAGGCACCATGCTAAATGGTTTACAAATATTATCTCATTTGTTCCTCACAACCCTGGAAGGTAGGCGCTATTATTATCATCCTCATTTTAGAGATGAGGAAACTGAGGCAAACAGAGGTTAAGTGACCTGCCCAAGGTCACACAGCTAATAAATATCTGAAGAAAGACTTGAACTAAGGCCTTACTGAGTAATTATAGATGACCTCAGAGGCAGATGATTTCTAAATAGGATCCTGAAGAACTTCAATGGGTAGGCAGGACTAAGGCTTTCTTTTCCTATTTGTAGTAATGATAGACCTACATCAAAGCTATGTTGTAATGGAGGTCTATGCACTCAGTAAAGGGTTGCCCCACTTTAAGAAAACCTCCCTTATATTATCTAAACTCAGTAGAATGTTAGCACCTTAAGGGGAAAGACAGATTTTCATTTTGTTTTATTAATGAGGTAATTTTCTCCGCTTGGTCTTTTTTCTAGGTTTAATAAGGATATTGAGTTTATGGTTGGTCATAAGCCAAATATCTTCTGGCAGATCACCTGGAGAGTAATCAGTCCTCTTATCATGTTAGTTATATTCCTATTCTATTTTGTGACAAAAATCAATGAGGAGCTGGTATACAGTGTCTGGGACCCTGCATATGTAAGTACATAGAAATATGCCTATGCTGGCTTGTTGGGGAAGGCCCCACACACTACCCAAGGGCCAGGACATAGGGAAGCCCATCTGCATATGAAGGGAGGCTGCTCTCTCCCTTCTGATTCAGGAAGACCTGGGAGGAGAAAAAAGGAGGAGCAGGGCAAAGGGGGGGGTTCCTTTCCTCCCCATGATTAATTTTGGAAAGCCTAGTTCTGCATCTATTGTATCATGAGCATAATTGTCTGACTTGACCATGGGTTGTGTTTACCTTCCCAGGAGCACTTTCCTGAATCAGAGCAAAAGGCCTATCCTGGCTGGACCTATGCTGTTGTGGTTTTTGTGGCTGGAGTCCCATGCCTCGTCATCCCCTTCTTTGCCCTCTACAAGTTCATCAGGAATCTCTATCAAAGGAAGCATGACCAGCAAGGGCTCATCAATGCCTATTCTGTTCCCTCTGTGAATGGAGAGCTAAAGAATTAAGCCGCAGCATGCTTCTCAGGGAAGTGGGGACAGGCTCTTGATTGGAAAGGGAAAAGAAAAAAAGCAACAGCAGGCACATTGGAATGACTAGACCCTCATGGTGCCAACCTAGCTGGGGATGAGCCTCCAGTCTGGGTGACAAATGGGAATTCTTGTGTGCCTTACAAACTGGAGGTCTCTCCGCGCTAGGAACTGAAGGGATTGCCACTATTCAATTTAATTTGACCAGCATGCCTGCTCAATACCAGGTATTGTGCTAGGTGCTGGGGATACAAAGTCCTGTATAACCACGTATGTTGTGATATTCTGAGGTGAACATCATTGAAATGTCCTGTGACTGAAATGTAGTGATGCTGAGGCTGCTGGACTTAGTTTGCTTTTGGACTGCTAGGGAGATGGGAGGAAACATTGAACACCTCTATTCTCGATTTCTACACGTACCCCCTTTCTGTTTGTGGGAGGGACCTGTTAATAGCGAAACTTCCATAAGATTTTAAGAGGAAAGCTTTTCCCACAGAGAGACATTGACCCTGAAGCACAGAATCTCAGCGTTCCCAAGCATGACTTCTGAGGCCATCTCATCCAGTCTATCCTGAACCAAGAATTCCCTCAATGGCATTCTGGATGAGTGGTGCTCTAGATTCTGCTTCTGAAGATATCCAGGCAGGGAAACTCGCCACTTCCTGAGGCAGTCAAGCCGTGTTGGGAGACTTCCGGTTGTCAGGAAGTTTTTCCTTACATCGAGCCAAAGTGTATCTTTTTCCATCTCCCACCTATTGCTCCTGGTTCTGTTCTCTGGTGTCAAGCAGAAGAAATCAAATTCATTTTCTCTGTGTTCCTTCATGCTGAAAAAAATCTTCTGCAGAAAGAGTGGCACTAGGCCTAAGAACTGGACCACCCTGGGACCTCGATTCCAGGGTCATTATCTAGAAATAATCAGAGATTGGCAGTACTACCAATGTGTTTGTGCAAGTTTTGCAGTTCCAAATATCCCCTCTTCCCTCCCCCCAAGTTCCTGAGTTTGTTTACAACTCTTTGACTGACTGGACATTAACTACACTTAATCACCATTGCTAGCTGTCACAAATTGATAAACAATTAAGTAATGCCTCCCTTCCCAGGAGGCAAGGAGGAATGTGCCCTTAGAGTTGACTAAGGGAACATTAACATATTTGTAATGAGTAATTTCATGTGAATTTTTAGCCAGGTTACCTTTGGAAGAAAGAAGGGTTATATACTAACTCGGCCTCTGACTCAACCCACTAGTACCATGAACACCTGACCTACTTTCTCAGTGACTTAAGATGCATTTTCTCTCTAAAACTAGCACCCAATATGTATCCAAGTGGATTGGTATTTTGAGTGATGGTTTTAACAAGCTATTTGCTTTTTATTCTAACTGACCACATCAATTTATTCCCTAAGAAATCTAGAAGCTGTTTAAATGAAGTGTAAATATCTGAAAATACCCATTGTTCAGAGGCATAGTATTTTGGGGAGGGTATGGTTGTCAACACCTGGAGTTAGTAGCTTCCTTCTCTCCACTGGGTCTTCCATGTATTTATTGGAGGCAAGTGAGAGAGAAGTTGGAATAGCTTCCGTATTTACACTCATAAAAGTTCTGGGCATAGTGGCTGTGGTGGTGGTGGTGGCGGCAGTGGCAGCTGTGGTGGTGGTGGCTGTGGTGGCAGTGGTGGTGGTGGCCACAATGAATCAAATGGAGAGGGTTTGTGAAAGATCATCTAGCAGTTAAGGTTCTCACCACTTCAAATTTCCCATCTGCATCATTGAGCTAGTGAGCAAAAATTTAAAGTCTCTGTAATAGTGTATTGCAACAACCATGAGAACATTTCAAAAACCTGATATTAATTCTTTAAGTCATCATTCCAAGGGCCAATGGTTCCTAAAGGAGAAATTACATTTTTTTTAATGGTATGGTTTATGACTTTTAAAAGAAGAAAGGATGTCCATATCCACAGAATTCTAGACAGGTAACCCTGGAAGGAATTCTAGAGATCAACTGGTCCAACCTTCTCATTTTGCAGATGGGGACACTGAGACACAGAGAGGTAAAATATTTTGTCCAAGGTCACAGCTAGTAATGGCATAGCCAGGACTCAAATACAGATCTCCCCATGGTGAGCCTGTGCCTGCTCTGCATTATCCTGATGCCACTTTACTGTGTCCAGCTCCTCATATTCGTGTAGATTCAATGATACTTTTTATATGCTCTTCTCCAAGCCTTTTAGGCCTGCCATTGATTTAAAAAAAAAAAAGAAAGAAAGAACCAGCACACTGTAATTGACCCACCTGCACACTATGCTTCTTGCTCTCAGTAACTATATATGAAACTTCTGAAAAATTCTTGGCACATCCATCCTTACTAATCATTATCACTTCCCAGGGAGTTAAATGCTGTCACTGCTAAAGATTGCCAGTTGTACCAGATGTAGCCTAGATAATGAAACCGGAATCATAGCCTGGCATATTTCTAAATTTGTAAATGACATACTTGTTTTCTTGTATATGTGTAAAAAAACCAAACCTTGTCTTTTATATGCATAAACATATATATGTTGGAATAAATGACTTCTTTAATATGTATTTGTTTAAATATAGTTTTCTAATGCAAAACAGACAAAATCAAGTTGAGGCCTTGGCAGACCAAGAGGAAATCAGACCATAGATCTAAAAAGAACTTGTTCTGTGCTGTAATGGAAAATACCTGGGTTTTAATCCCAACTCTCTTGCTTACTACATCTGAGACCTTGAGCAAGACACTTCACAGAGGTGGTAATGGTGATAATGACAATAACACTATGTAGCACATATATGGAGCTTGAAGGTTTGAAAAGTGCTTTATAAGTATTATCTGATTTATTTACTGAATGGAGAGTTGGAAGGGACCTTGGTGTCCAGCTGGTCCAATCTGTGCACTACTTTTAAAAAATTCCTACCATTTTATAACCTACAAATGGTCATTCAGCTTCTGCTTGAAGACCTCCAATGAAGGGAAACTCACCACCACTTCCGGCTGGTTCTGGTCATTAAGACGCTTTTCCCAACTTCCAATCTAGATTTGCATCTTGCAACTGGTCCCCATTGCTCTTTTATGGGTCCAAAGAACAAGTCTAAGCCCTCCCTCCCATGAGAGCTTGGAGACAGCTGGCATGCCCCCTTTCTCCCCCAACTCTCCAGTCTTCTGCAAACTGAACATCACCATTTCCTACAACCTGTCCTCATGCAACATTAGATCGAAGGGTCTTCCTTATCCTGATTGTGCTGCTCTAAATGCTCTCTAAGGGCAGCTAGGTGGTGCCATACTGCACAGTGTTCTGGGTCTGGAATCAGGAAGACTAATCTTCCTGTGTTCAAATCTGACCTCAGACACTTACTAGCTAAGTGACCTTGGGCAAGTCGATTAGCCCTGTTTGCTTCAGTTCCTCATCTGTAAAATGAGCTGGAGAAGGAAATGGCAAACCCCTCCAATATCTTGGCTAAAACGGGGTCACAGAGAGTTGGATGCAACTGAAACAACTCAACAACAAAAAGAAAAATATGCTCTCTGGGCCTCAGTTTTCTCACTGTCAAATGAGGGGGTTGGCCTGGATGAAGTGAGGGGTAAGTGAGGAATAAACATTTATATAGTATCTACTACGCACTAGTATTGTGCTAAGTGACTTACAAATATTATCTCATTTGATCCTCCCAACAATCCCGAGAGGTAGGTGCAATTATCACCCTCATTTTACAGTTGAGGAGACCTAGATAAACAGAGGTTAAGTGACTTGCCCAGGCTCACACCGGAAGTAATAAATGTCTGAGGCCAGATTTGAACACGGGTATTCCTGACTCCAGACCCAGTGCTCTATTCACCGTGCCACCTAGAGATGAATTCTAAGATCTTTTCCAGGTCTACAATTTCCTCTTCTTTCTTTCCCTTTTTGGTTTTACCTTCATGAAGAAATATATGGGAAATTCTAAAACCTGATCTATGTGACGCTTGAAGAGCTGACAGGGAATAAGTCAACAAATAACTGGTTTGTACTAATTCTTTCACTTTTCAACCAGGTGTGGGATTGTATAACTCAACCTACGCATTTTTGTTAAAAGCAGGTACCTGTATTATCCTAGGCTAGGATATGGAGAGCCATAGAAGTAGATGGAGATGATTTGGTTGGGGGGGGAACAATTTTAAGAAATTAAAAGGAAAAAAACATTGGACAAGGACCTTGAATCTTTTTAAAGCAAATAGAATTGTTGCAGAAAACTATCTGTTAGTATATAACATGAAGCTCTTCTCAACTTCTTTTCTCCCCTTCCACTCTACACACATACACGCACACATATATGTACATGCACACATGCACATATATGTGCGTACACATGTGCATATATACACACGCACACATTTTTTAATGTTCCTGTACATCCTATGGCCTAGTTAGTTTGGAAATGTGACCAATATAGTTGAAAAATGGAGGTTAGAGGGGAAATGGACTCAGGGGGTTAGCCAAAAATGAAAGCTCAGAGCCCATGGCACAGCTTTGGTTAGAAGATTCCTTAACTGTTCTAAGGACATGACTAGTATGAACAAAGTCACAACACATGTCAAATTAAATACTGATTTTTAATCAAGGCAGGTATGAGACACTTTTAGTTCGTAAAGGGACAAGTTGTTCACATACCCACCACCATCTAATGTTCTTTCACTGCATCCCACTTTCCAGTCCCCAGTGACACACACGTATTCTCCCTCCCCTCCCCCCCAACATATACACATACCACATTGCTGTAGTGGTTGTAGACACACAACTGGACCCCTGTTGGCTATGATGAGCAGTAGTAAAATCCCTTAAGTGCCTAACCATTGAGGAAAAAATTTGGATCAATGCTTATCTCACAAAACCAACCACAACACATGTTTATTGCTGAGCAACATTGTGCTATGACCAACTTTGTTAGACTTAGCTCTTCTGAGCAATGCAATGATCTAAGACAATTCCAATAGACTCATGATGGAAAATGCTATCCACATCCAGAAAAAGGACTATGGAGTCTGAATACAGATTGAAGCATATTATTTTCTCTTTCTTTTGTTGTTTTTTTGTTTTTTCTTTCTCGTGGTTTTTCCCTTTTGTTCTGGTGCTTCTTTCACAACATGACTAGTATGGAAATATGTTTAAAAAATAGATTGTATCTTAGTTCAAAAAAGAAAAAGAACTATAGCTGAGACTTCTGGGAAATCTTTCTTTTTGCTAATGATAAGACTGGTTCATGTCCTCTCCCCCTCTTCCCTGCCCTTCATAGCAGCATGCATTGATGTTCAGTTTGATGAAAACAAAAAAATTGTGCCTACCTCCTATGAAAGTTCTCCTGCAGAAGTTTTTATAAACTCCCAGAGGGCAGGGACTATGCTATTTAAAAAAAACAACAACTTTGTATCCTTAGTTCATAGCACAGTGGCTCACATGGGCTTCAATATTTCACAATTAAACAAGCATTTATTAAGCCCCTACTACTGTCAGGCACTGTTCTCGTGCTAGGATGATATTTCCTCTACCAATGCAAATCACAATCTTACCATGCCTTAGTAAGTAGTTTACTAAGATGAGACAGACTGAAAAAAGACAGAGACAGAAAGAGAGTGAGAGACAGAGAGAAGGAAAAAAAAATCACTACCTGGTGGCAAACATTCTGCTGATAATCTGAATGTGACAAGGATGAATCTCAGATGCCAACTTCATTGTGTTTCAGCAGGCCCTTACTTGAAGTCTTTCTGGCTTAGCTCAAAACTTGAGTTCAGCTGACATAATCCTAAAATACCCACAGTCACTTTTATGCCACAGTGAGACATTGGAGTAGGACTTGAGTGGAGAGGTTTTACATAGATCACAGGTTTACTTCATATTTATTGAATTAGATGTAATGGTGGTGACAAAGGATGGCAATTTTGCACTCTATTATAGGCAGTGGATTGGACAATCTATTGAACCTGTCCATTAATACATATCTGATAAGCACTGCAGATAGACAAGTAATTGGGTCCAGAACTGGACAGAAAGAGGAGAATGGGCTATAGAGTCTTTGGGAGATTTTAATTATCCAGTTTCTCCACCAAAACAAAGGTTCTTCTTCTTTAAACTTGTCTTCTTTCTGATGATGTTGTATGACTGCAAGCTATGGAACACTAAACATGATCTATGAAAAAGAGGGAGGAATACAGTGGTTTTGAGCAGGTTATGGTGTGTTATGAATAAGGAGTTGCCCAAGAGAAGTAGTGATCAAGCAAATGTAGGAGCTAAAAATAGGAAGGACTGGCCACACGAAGAAGCAAGATAGGGGGCCCTGGAGGCAAACCCCAAATAGCAGGTTCAGTCAATTTGTCAGCAATAACTTATTAAGCATGTGCTGTATACTAGACATTGTGGTAAGCATTGAAGATGCAAAAAAAGCAAAAAGTAGAGTCTCTGCTTTCGAGGAGCCCACAGTCCAATGGGGAAGACAACATGAAAATAACTACACACATATCTAACTAATAGGTAGGGAGAGTCTGAAAATTAAAAGAGTAAGGATGGTATTGGGAGCAATCTTCTGGAGAAGATGGGATGGGGTGTGGGAACAAACAAGCATTTATTAAGCAGCTACTTTGAACCAGTCACTGTGCAGTCACTTAAAAAAATGTTAGCTCACTTGATCCTCACGACAAATCTCTGGAGTAGGTGCTATTATTATGCCCACTTTACAGTTGAGAAAACTAAGGTAGACAGAGGTTAAGCGACTTGCCCGAGGTCATATAACTAGGAAGTATCTGAAATTGGATTTGAACTCAGGTCTTCCTTACTCCAGCTTCTTTCACATAGAGGTGTTTGCCTTGGCAAGAGGAGGGTCCACCTTGTGAGACAGAGATCAAAGACAGTGGAGGAAGGCATCTGAGTGATGTGAAATGAGGAGGAAAGCAGGAAAAAAGAGCTCTCATTGAATGGCCTCATTTTTTTCCTGTGAAGTATGAGGGGAGTAAAGCTGTTAGAATGAGGGAAAGATTGCCGTGGGTGGTTTGAGAGGGGATGAAAAGATACTGTGGTAAGCTCAATAATGAATCAATAAAGGAAATTCAAAAGGATTGCCATACTACAGTGAGAATCCAGGTGAGATTATGCAATAAATTTCTAGCGGACCCATCCATGTGGTTTACAGACTTTCTCCAGGTATCTAGTGAAATGGCACACAGTAAGAAAATTAGTGACAATTCCCTCCTTAAACCTGGGGTGCATTCTCCCACAAGTACATACAGCATTATTGGCAAGAGTGTGCATGTGTAGGGAAACACGCAGAGAGGACATGTGGACAGGCTGGCACATGTATGAAGCAACACAACCTTAAGGAACCTGTGTGGCCAAGGCACATGTGTAGACAGGCAGTTCCCTTCTCTGGCATTGCTGGGCTGCTGATGTCTGCTAGTAATGTTACCACACTGCTTCGGTCTGTGTTGGACTCATCGTCTCCATTGCTAGAGGCAACGGAGGGATTTGTAGTGTCTATGGACACTGCTTGACTACAGCCTCCACCCCCTCCAGCTCCTGGCCCCTGTGGAACGCTCCTCTAGCTCTTCTTCATGAAAAAAAAAAAGATGCTTTCATGCTCTTTTAGCTTACATAAAACCTATGGGCTTTTCTAGCTCTTTTAGAAAAGGCAAGAAATCGCTGTTCTAGTTTTGATGTCGTTGAGCTGTCTCCAACTTTTTGGGATTTTCACTCATTTTACAGATGAGAAAACTGAGGCAAACAGGGTCAAGTGACTTGCCCAGCATCATACAGCTAGAAAGTGTCCAAGGCCAGATTTGAACTTTCAGGAGTCTTCCTGACTCCCAGCCCAGCACTCTATCCGCTGAGCCACCCAGCTGTTGATTACTTAGAAGACTTACAAAAACTCTCCTTTGTCTTGTTCCCTCAGAGTCTTGGCTACCAAGGCTTCTCATCTTTAGCCTCTGGAACTGAACTCATTAGAAAAAAGAGCAGAGTTGTTCCAACTGGCTAGTGCTCTTCGGTACAGTTTTTGGTTTTGGGTTTTCTTGCTCCATTAATTGGTTCCCTTTGTCAAGACCTCACCCTAACCTACAGGGAGTGTTCCACACGCTTTCCAAAATTTTAGTCTCTGAAAGTTAAACTATAAACACAATAATAGCTATTGCATAGCACTGGGGTTTGGAGTTCCCCCTTTTTCATACCCTAAATGCCTTCTATTCTCCCATGCAAGTGAGTGGGTGAAGAAACAGACAGAGAAGCAAATTATACCCAGGCAGCAAGGTCAGAGTCTTTGCTATGTCCATAACCACCTTTCTGTCCTTTCTGTATACAATGGAGCCAGCTGAGAGGGACGTTGGAGCGCTCCCTTACAGAGAAGACTACTGATGGACAGCTCGCATGTTCCATAGGTGCCTTTGAAATGTCAAAAGAACATGAGCAAGACCCCCAGCATTTGGAACCCTGTGGTAAATTTATGGGATGACATGGAGGAGAGTCCCAAAGAATGGTCGAAAATGACTGGGTTGTGATTTATATAGTTGGAGGAATGCCTATATTGATGAGATCACAGTTAAAGCCATGAAAAGGGTGAAAATCTCTTCACAATCTCCATTGCTAGAGACTACTCTATGAGCTATTCTATGGAACACCGCTTGACTATAACCTTCACCCTCCCTATCATTCTACCCATTGGATAACAGAACTTTGCCATCCACCTCGCTGCTGAGCTGTCCTCATGGACCGAACCCTCTCAACACTGGAACTCCGACCCTGGAGTCTGCATTGTACTAACTGCTAAGTGTATTACTTAGTCCACTGTATCTAACCAGCCCCAGCCATTTGCACATTACACCCTGGCAATTTTTTTTGTCATCTGCCAGGCCCAATATACCCTCTAGAGAGACCATTGGATTTTGCCATCCATCTCACTACCCTGACCCTCATCCCAGCACATACTTTCTAGCTGTAGAATCATTATTACATTGGGTTTTTTACTTTTACTGCTTCCAGA
Organism: Phascolarctos cinereus; assembly: GCF_003287225.1. NCBI lineage: Eukaryota > Metazoa > Chordata > Mammalia > Diprotodontia > Phascolarctidae > Phascolarctos > Phascolarctos cinereus. The sequence goes on from NW_027555847.1 coordinate 395,914,914, forward strand.
AGAAGCATGAAAGTCAGCTCCCTTATAATTCTATTTACCATCTTTGTGACTACTCAAACCATCTGTCCCTTCCCCTCTTCCTGACCACCTCTCACCTATATATGTTGTCCCCCTTTATTAAAGTGTTAGATTCTTGAAGGAAAGGACTGTCTCACTTTTATATTTGTATCTCCAGCACTTAGCACAGTGCTTGGATATAGTTATTGCTTAATAAATGCTTTTTCATTTATTCATTCATTCATCCATTCATTCACTCATTCATTCATCTTGAGTATTCTGGGATATCCTTCATTTAGAAAATGCAACAATAGAAAGGGTCCTCATCCTATCCATGGTTAGTTTAAGGCTGTTTCTGTTGGACACAGGACATAGAACCTAGGTAAATGCGCTTGAAGACTTAGAGGTCAGAAAGACTTTTCTGAAATTAAAACAAGAATTCAGCTATAAGTTACCAATTAACTGTACTTTATTTATTTATTTAAACAGATGAAATTCAACAAAGGGTGCATTTTGTAGCCACTGCAGCATCTCTACTACCTGCTGTCCCATTTGTTCTTTTGCACAAGCTGGCCCTGGGTGGATACACCCAGCCCTGCCTTCAGTCAGGATCGTTCAAAGCCAAAGCAGGCCCACAGCAGAGGACCTCCTCAGTGACAATGGCAATGATGTCCAGCGTTCTGGCAACAGATACGCTTCCAGGGGATTCTAAGGATGATGAGCGACCCAAATGGGACAACAAATTTCAGTACATTTTAAGCTGTATTGGATTTGCTGTAGGGTTGGGAAATATATGGAGATTTCCATACTTGTGTCAGACTTATGGAGGAGGTAAGTATGTATTGCTTTCTTATTACAGGTTCTTCACATTGTGACTGGATTTCATGATACATGCCTGATTATTTGAGGATGATGGGCCAACAACAGTATATATTCTCAGTATGGGAAGATTATAACTTGTTTGGAGCTCGTTGTTAGGACATTGATTTCTTATAACAATATTTTCTCCCTGAATGTATTGATATGTTTTGCTTTATCTATTAGTTGCTTCTTTTAAAAAATGGATGGATAAGTCTTAAAATTTTAGAGTTTTTTGGAAATTACTTCCTGAAAGCATCAGAAACATCAGCACAGAATCCTTCTATAAGCAACTTTTAGAAGTGTGGGGGCAACTAGATGGTGCAAAAGATGGGGTGCTAGATTTGGAATCATAAACACCTGAGTTTAAATCCAACCTAAGACACTTACTAGCTGTGTGACCCTGGACAAACTACTTAACCTCTTTTTTGCCTCAGTTTCCTCATCTGTAGAAATGAGGATAATAACAGCACCTACTTCAGAGGATTGTTGTAAAGACCAAATGAGATAACATGTAAAATGATTTGTAAATCTTAAAATACTATATAGATGTTAGCTATTATTTTTTTAATGGTATGATATGATAGCTTGGTCACTGGGGTGCTTTTAAGAAAAGGGTGAATTGTGACATCAGCTACCCTTATTGTAGGCTTTCAAGTTAAGTACTCATGAAGCAATTTAGTTTTTCCTAATTCCTTTGCCTTAAATCAGGGAAGGTGCCACCAGATGAACAATATAAATCCTTAGGTGGTCCATGATTGAATAAATAAAACTTGTGCTTTGTCTAAGATTTCTATGGTGACTCTGCTCTATCTCACTAGATTCATAACCATGACATATCAACACCTTGTCTAGAAAAATGCCATTTTCTATTAAAATGACTAAACTCAGTAACATCAAAGAACACTGTATTTATACATCCTATACATGGAAAGCAAGATTTAAAAGAAATAAACTTTGAAGTACAATTTGGTACATTTCTCACTAATTCTTAAAAGTTGTCGATTACTGTTAGTCTAACTCTGGTTTTATTTTCCAAAGTAGATTAGAACACTTTCTAACACGATGGATTTTTCTCTTGAAAGGCCCTTTCCTGGGGTTTCAGACCAGTTTTGCATCAAGTTCTTGTAGTTTCTTTTGTAGTTCAACAAAAACACTAATTTTCTTCTCCAATTCTCATAGTGGTGCAGAAGTGACCCTGTGTTTTAGAAGGATATGCTAGAACAGCTCTATGAGAACTACCAAGCAAGGAAGAATTTAAATACAAACCCCGCAACTGATTGAGTGTCTTTTATCCAAGGACCAGACTAGTTAAACTCCAAGAGGCTCATCTTTAGAAGTTCTGCCACTCATTTGTTTGTGCGTTTTTTATTTGTCTTTTTGCCAGAACTCACAGCTTTAAATTTTGTGGTCCTGGTACCCTTGATAGGATTAGATAATGAGATATCAAATGAGATAATGTATGTAAAGCCCTTTGTAAACCTTGAAATTCTGAGTAAACGTGAACTATTATTATTATCATTGTTTACTGATTATTGGAAGGAGGTAACCATAAACTTAACAATAATAATAATACATCATATGAATTATGATGCTTCATTTTTGCCTTATATCCCTAGTTCCTAGCACATGGTAAATGTTTATTGAATGAACAAATGTTGAATGATCAGTGTAGTACAGATTAGAAGGGAACTAGTCAAAAATCAAAAAGATAATAGGATTACTGTTCTCAGGCTAGAAGAGAGCCTCTAAGCCATCTAACTCAATAATTCAATAAATGAAGATTTTATAGACCAGGAGATCAAGGACCAGATATTTTATACAACTAGCTGAAGGCCACACAGAGACTATCTCTCTGTCTCTGTGTCCCTCTTTCTGTCTCTCTCTATCTCTTTTTCTCTCTATATAATATATATGTAGATATATACATATATATTTGTATATATCCCAGGTATGACTCAAGCTCTCTTATTATAAATTCAGTGTTCTTTCTACCATGTCCTAGTGATGTAGTGAAAAATAATAGCCTTCATTATGTCACTAATATTTTATGGGAATGATATAGTCCAAGGCAAATGATACTCCTTGGTTTTGATATGTAGGACTACAAATTAATTTAACCTATTTGGTGATATTTAAGAACAGTCCAGACCTTCATACAGCCCTGGAACTAATCTCAGTTGTGTCTTATTTGGGAATAGTGTATTCAGTGCTGAACAGTCATGCTTGATAGCAAAATAAGAGGTTGGATTGCCTTTTGTGATTTAAATGACAACCCAAAATAAATTTAAAGTGGTGGGGGGGGGAATGGAGTTAGTTAATATAATCGGAGTATTCATTCAGCTCATAATGACACTTACCACTGATCTCACTTTTTTCTTCCCACCATCCCACAAAAAAAAGTGAGATTCTATTGCTTAGCACAACGGCTGGCACAAAGTAAGCACTTAATAAATGACTGTTGACGTGTTGACTTGTGTTAAAAGAGCAAACATATTAAAGTAGGGGGTCAGTCTTTTTGTATTATGGACTCTTTTGGCAGTCGGTGAAATGTACAGATTCTTTCTCTAATAATGTTCTTAAATAATTGAAGGAAACGCTCAACTTTAAAAAAATTATTTATTTTCCTCAGTTACATGTAAAAACAATTTTTAACATTCGCTTATAAAACTTTGAGTTCCAAATTCTCTCCCTTGTTACCTCCCCACCCTCCCTCATTGAGAAGGCAAGCAGCTCAATACAGGTTATATATGTGTAGTCATGCAAAACATATACATAATAGTCATGTTGTGAAAGAAAACAGACAAAAAAAATCTCAAGAAAAATAAAGTAGGAAGAAAGTATGCTTCAGCCAGTACTCAGATACCAGCAGGTCCTTCCCTGGAGATGGATAGCATTTTTCACCATCAGTCTTTCAGAGTTGTCTTGGATTGTTGTATTGCCGAGAATAGCTAGTCATTCATAGCTGGTCATCTTACAATATTGTTGTTACTTTGTACACAGCACATTTCACTTTGCATTAGCCCATATGGGCATCGCTCAACTTTACTCAGTCAATTAGCATTTACTAAGCACCTACTATGTGCTGAGGACTGTACTAATCGCCAGAGATATTAAGAAAAGCTAAAGTCATCCCGTGTCGCCAAGGACAACTCTAATGGGGGAGATAACGTGTCAGGGAAACTATTTATGAACGAAATATATGCACATATAATGAATTGGAAATAATCAACAGAGAGAAGACATTACAGTTAAAAGGAATCAGGAAAGATCTCATAGAAGTTGAGATTTTAGCTGAGACTTGAAGGAAGTCAGGGAAGTTAGGAGGCAGAGATGAGGGTGAGCATTGCAGAAATGGGAGAGAGAAGGTGAAAATGCCCAGAATCGGGGCAGCTAGGTGGCGCAGTGGATAGAGCGCCGGCCCTGGAGTCAGGAGGACCTGAGTTCAAATTTGACCTCAGGCACATAACACTCAGTAGCTGTGTGACCCTGGGCAAGTCACTTAACCCCAATTGCCTTAGAAAGAAAGAAAGAAAGAAAGAAAGAAAGAAAGAAAGAAAGAAAGAAAGGAAGAAAGGAAGAAAGGAAGAAAGAAAGAAAGGAAGAAAGAAAAGAAAAGACAAGGCCTAGAGTCTAGAGAGGAGCATCTTGTATAAGGATCAGCAAGGAGACCAGTGTCACTGGATCACAGAGTAAAGTGTAGAAAGGTCGGAGGGGGCCAGGTTGTGAAAGGCTTTGAATGACAAATGGAAGATTTAATAATTGATCCTGGAAATGATGGAGAGCCACTTCAGTTAGAAGTTAGTGAAAATAAAGATATGATCTATTTTTCCACCTAAGTACACAGACTGCTTGAAATCTACCCACAGACTCTTGGGGGCAGGGGGTCTGCAGATCCATGGATTAGCCCCCATTTTTTCTTACCTAAGCCACCTTTTTGAATGGCCTCACTAACAGGTAGGTCTGGCTCTTATAGAATCATCTCTTTGAGAAAGATCATAGGCATGAGAGCTAGAAGGGACCTTAGAAATCACTTGGTCTATCTCCCTCATTCTAAAGTTAAAGAAAATGAAGCTGGATGAGGTAAGGGGATTTGCCCCAGTTATTGGTGATAAGTAGTATTTCCATCCACTCCACGGTGCATCAGTCTGTGGAGCCTCCCCAGGAAAGCCAGCTTCTTGGACAGATACCACTGACATCAGAGCCCAGAACCAGCTGTTCCTGTTCAGTAAATGCCCCCCCCCACTGGTTTGTTTGCTTGTTTTTGCCTTTAAAGTGCATTTAAAAAATATATGTTTCTATGTAAATGAGCATAAAAAAGTATTTTCAACAGTTTGGCCCAGTACTTTCATCTTTGGGAACTACGCAGTCCTATCAGACTTGAAGGGCCCAATAAATCTACTGAAAGACTTTAATGGATGCTGTATCCACCATCTCTAGCTGTCTTAGAATGTCCCAGAAAAATATGGTCTATGGTATATTCATGGAAGCTTTGGAGAACAATCAGTGCAATGTCCCTGTGACACCTCAACCAGGGTTGTTCCACATTAACCATTAATCAGAGTAATAACTGGAGATGACAGGCAAGAAGGTCTTTTTTGACTTAGCTTTTTTCAGTTTCTAAAGCAAAGGTTTAACTTCTGGTTGTGCCCTGGAATTACTTATCTATCTCCTCATATGTACAGAAAAACTAAGACACTGTTAGTCCTGGGAGGTACTGAGATATTAAAGAGAGATACGAAATCATTCCAACTAAAATAGACTTTGTAAAAATAAACACTACAATCTACAAATAGCTATAGGAAATATAGATGTATATCATATGTAAATGGACACCAGTCAAGATACACTAGCTACCTGAAGTTCCCCAATTAAGACACTTTGACACAGCATCCCCCATCTGTGTCCCTTTGTCCTGACTGCTCACTGCCTCTTTCATTTCTCACTCTTTCCAGGCGTTCTTCAACTCTCAGACCAAATCTTGCTTTCTGCAGGAGACCTTGATGAGTCCTCCTAGCTGCTAGTGCCTAATCCTCTCAGATTGCCTTCCATCTACTTTCTCTCTCTCAGAAGAGAGAGAGAGAGAGAGAGAGAGAGAGAGAGAGAGAGAGAGAGAGAGAGAGAGAGGGGGAGAGACAGAGAGAGAGAGAGAGAGACAGAGACAGAGACATAAATATGTAGAGATAGGTTGAGGTAGATAAATAGAGATGTACACAGATATAGATATATAGAGATAGATATAAAAATAGAGATAAATAGATGGATAGAGAAATAGATACAGAGATAAAGATATAGATAGATAAAAGATAGAAATGTAGGCAGATATCGATATATACAAATAGAGAGATAGAAAGATAAATAATAGAGATGTAGACAAATATAGACATACAGAGATAGATATAAAGATAGATAGATATAAAGATAGATAGATAGATAGATAGATAGATAGATAGATAGATAGATAGATAGATAGATAGATAGATGGTTGTTGTTTGTCCTTTGCTCTCAAATAGGACTAATGACATCACAAGGGTGATGACCTGAATCGCGAGTGAATTGGATTTAAGTGAGGCAGACCTGTACAAAGTCATCAGTCTCACTCTCTCCTCCAGAGTTATTTGGACTCCAGTGGCAGGACAAAAGTCAAGATGACTGGTGATGGCCCAGTGAGAGAGAGGGAGAGAGAGAGAGAGAGAGAGAGTAGGGCCTGGCATGCTGTGGTCCATGGGGTCATGAAGAGTTTGGCATGAATGAATGACTGAAGAATGAAACAACAAAAGTAGATATAGAGATAGACAGAGATATAGCGATAAACTGATAGTTGTTTGTTTTTTTAAAACAGACTGGGTCTCGCTCACCAAGATGGGAAGTGCAGCACCCAATCACAATCTGACCTGCTCCATTTCCAACCTGGGCCAGCTCAGCTCTCCTTAGGCAACTTGTGGGAGCTCATCGCAGTCATGCTGAACTTAATGTGGAGGATCCCACTGCAGCTTAGAACTCTCAAATTCAAAAGGTCCACCTCACTCAACATGCTCTTAGGCAGGGTCTCTAGGCATACCCTGCCACTCCAGGCTTCTCTGTATATTTTTATGTTTTCTCCCTCTTTTAGATTGTAAATTCCTTGAAAGCAAGGTCTTTATCTTTGTCTTCTTCCTAGAACCTAGTAAAATTCCTGGTGTACAATAAGAGCTTAAAAAATATTTGTTGACTGACAGTAGCAAGATACACACACACACAAACATGTACATACATATATTACATATAAACACTTATTTACACATATGTATTGAGAGAGAAATTGTACGGTAGAGTGTAGAGCAGGCTGGCCTTGAAATTCTGCCTCTGACGTATCCAGTGACTCTTGGCAAGTCACATAAACTCCCATCACCCTGATGGGGTTAATAATCCTAAGAATTAATGTTCTTTTCTTTGTATTAATTAATGTTCTTGTCTTTAGATTACACAAAGTTTCTATTTAGAGAACTTGCAGTAATTTTTGTTCAGGTTTGTAAAAATGCATATTTGAACACCTCCACCCCTTTTTTATTGCAATATTCACTTTATTGGTCTATAACTGATGAACTTGTAATATCCTCCAGAGTATGACTGTAGTTTTTGATAATCACTGCTTGATTAATTTCCAAGTTTAGTGGTTCAAATACTATTTTATCTGCTTTTATTAAAGCACTCTTTGATATTCTAAATCATTTGTTCTTCAACATTAAGTTGGTTGTCATTTTATCTACTTCTATAAAGTAGCCTCACTGGTATTGACTGGTATTTAATTACATTTATAAATCAATTTGGGCTTTATTGTCATTTTTGCCATTTTCAACTATTATTATGATGTATAGCTGTATGAATAAAAACATTATTACGACATATATAGTTGCATAAATACAATATTCTCTCAAAATTTCCTTAATTTTAAATTCATTGTTATCTTTCATTTTGGAAATGTGTTCCTCCTAGTCATTAACTAAAAGTTTATCAATTTTAGTAGTCTTTATGAAAACAAAATTCTTGATTTTTAAAAATTTATCATACCGAAGATCAAAATGAAAAGTGACATTGTTTTACGGAGTAGAATGAAAACAGCTTCTGAAGAACTAGACACAAATGTAAAAGATCTTATTAGAGGTGTATGACTGGAAAAGGGTAATCAATCATCAAGAGCAAAAGATAACTAATGGACAGACCACTTATGGATTTGCTACTTATATAAGATTGAGGCTTAGAAGGCCCAAAATTTATTTCAAACATCTCTTTAGCAAAATTTCTGAGAGGACATGGACAGTGTTGTTTTTTTTCATGTTCTACAGAATGAGAAAGCCCAGATGGATTTTATAAACTACATTAAATAAAATAATGGGAATCACAGATCCATTTTTTCTGATTGCTCCTCTAAAATAAAACAAAACCTTCTCTTTTTCTACTTTTCTCCAAATTACCTTATAAAATATCTTTAAAAGTTTAATTTTCTTCATTTTTATTATTGATATAAGCATTTAATCCATAAATCTCTATCACTGTCATCTTATAGATTATTATATTTGTGCTATATATTTTTTTGTCTTTTGGTCTGAAAACAGTATATAGAATTCATCTTATCAGATTTACTTGAGCCCTCTCTGTAAGAAAGTACAATTTTGTGAAAGTTACTATATGCTTGAAAAATGTATATTTTAATTTTTTTCCCATTTTTTTCTAACCTCTTTATGTTAGAATTTGGCAAACCATTCAGTCTGATTTCACAATTTACCAGTTTTCCTTTATCTATCATAAATAACCTAATAATGTAATTTTTTAAACTGTTGTTAAAATTATCAGGACATATATGATAGAGGTATGATTTCTACTTAATCTCCTAAATATTGTTTTTAACCTAATCGCTGTGTTGTTTGGGGTGTAAAAATCTTAATATTGTTTTCTTGTTCGCTATTACTTCTACCATTAACTAATAGTCTTATCTCCCTTAAAGTTAAATTCAAACAGGAAAGCATTAGCTGATTTAATCTTTCCAGTAGGTACTCTTTTATCTTCTGCTTGCCAAAGCATGATAAATATTGTCTTTTCTATGGTCTTCATCTTCTTAATATCTTTTTGGATTATGATGTCTCCTATAGACAAACTGTTTTCAAATTAATAATGTTTAGCGTTACAATAATTAAGATTTTCTTATCCTTTCTCCTACGTTCCAACTTGGTCAAAAATAGGTTTCATTGTGGGAATAATCTGCCCTTTTCTCCACTCTCTTCTGAAAAGTCATCTGTTTTATTTTTCTTATCATCAAAACTAATATTACATAAGAAACAATCTTACCAGACTAATCTTCCATAAAGGAGAAACCTTGTATTTTACCCAGCATCTAGGAGTATTCTCAACACAGTAGTTTAATTGTTTATTTTTAATTAACACAACATTATGTTAAATTTTACATCTCGTTTAAGAGATTTGTAAATTTTACTTTATAATCAAAACTATCCTTAACAACATACTTTAGGAACCCTTTGTTGAATATCTTAACTACTTATCTATGCCAAGGGAGTCCTGGTTCCCCCCTGATCATAAAGTGCTTCCTCATCAATCCTTTGGGACTGTCTTGGATCATTGTCTTGCTGAGAATAGCTAGGTCATTCACAATGCTTTATCGAACAGCATTATTGTTCCTGTGTACAACATTCTCCTGGTTCTATTCACTTCACTTTGCATCAGCTCATGTCAGTCTTTCCAGGTTTTTCTGAAATCATCCTGCTTATCATTTCTTATAGCACAATAATATTCTGCTACAATCATACACCGTGCCTCGTTTAGCCATTCCCCAATTGATGGACATCCATTTGATTTCCAGTTCTTACCCACCACAAAAATTGTTGCTATAAATATTTTTGTAGAGGTGACTCTTTACTTGCTAAAGCCAATCATTTTGTCTCCTTAATGTCATCCCCACTGACTCTTCTAGGAATTTGAGCCCTTCATCATTCCACATTTTTCTCTCATCTTCAATATCTTCTTATCTACTGTCTCCTTCAATACTATCTACAAACATGTCCAGGTCTCTCTATCCTTAAAAAAATAAAAACAAAACCTTACACTTAACCCTGATATCCCCTCATATTATCACCCTCTATTTCACAGCCATTCCTCCCTTTCATAGCCAGACTTCTAGAAAGAGTGATCTGTACTCGTTGTCTCCATTTTCTCACCTCTCACTTACTTCTTAACGCTTACAATTTCATGCTAACCTTACCACTTGGGTGAATCTGTTCTCTCCAAAGTTATCAATCATCTTTGAAGTGCTAACCCCAGTGACCTTTTCTCCATCCTTATTCTACCTTGCTTCTAAACAACTTGGGATATTGTTGACAACTCCTTCCTTTTAGACAGTCTCTCTTCCCTTGGCCTCCAGGACAACATTCTCTCTTGTTGTTTTTCTTCCACTTGTCTGGATACTCCTTCTCAGGCCCCTTTGTGGATCATCACCCATCTCCCACCTGTGTAGTGTGGGTCTCACCCCAGGTCTGTCCTAGGTCCCTTTCTCTTTTTTCTTTACCCTCTCTCAGTAATTTCATCATCCACCATAGGTTTGATGATCTTTTTTAAAATTGATTTAATTTTATTTTTAATTTAATTTAATTGTTAAGTCTTCATTTCCATACAGGGTAATGAAGAGTTAGACACGACTAAGCAACTATCCATTATAGTACCTTTGCCCAGGTCGTCCCTGGTGTCCGGAATGCACTCCTTCCCTATTTCCTTCTCTTAAAATCACTGACATCCACAAGATTCAGGTGTCGCTTGCTACTCAATTCCCACCCTCCATCCCAATCCTCCCAGTTCTTAGTACTCTCTCTCTCTCTCTCTCTCTCTGTCTCTCTCTCTCTCTGTCTCTCTCTCTCTCTGTCTCTGTCTCTGTCTCTGTCTCTCTCTCTCTGTCTCTCTGTCTCTGTCTCTCTGTCTGTCTGTCTGTCTGTCTGTCTGTCTGTCTCTCTCTCTCTCTCTCTCTCTCTCTCTCTCTCTCTCTCTCTCTCTCTGTCTGTTGAGGATACTGAGACAAAGGTGAAGTGACTTGCCCAGCATCACACAGTTAATAGATGTCTAAGGCTAGATTTGACATCAGATTTTCCTGACTCTACTATGGTGTCACCAACCTAACAATATGGCCAGCCAAACCCATGACAGGAGAATTAAAATTGAGCTAATGTAAAGTTTAAGACTTAGAGATTAATAAATTGGAAAGAAGCTAAGGAAGAGTAGGCTTATTTTCCTAAAGATGGTACTTATGACTAAGATTAGTTCACAGGGGAGCTCCTAGTGAGGAAATTCTCTCATTGCCTTCTTTGCAACTTATAGTCTTAGAAAATTTCCTGGGGTACTGAAAAATTAAGTAATTTGCCTAGGGTCACATAACTGATAAATGTCTGAAGCTGGATTTGATTTCAGGTGTTCCTCAGTATATATCAGGTCTGCCTGATAGTAAGTATCAGAAATGGAACTTGAACCCAGGTCTTCCTGACTTTGAAGCCAACTCTCTATCCCCTATGTCACATTGCCTCTCTAGGAATATGTTGAACATATATGTAATTCCCTCTCTGGGCTACTCTCCAGCTTGTACTCTTGATTTGACTATTGTTTTGAGTTCTAGGAATAACTCTACGAATAGCTACGTCTACCACTATAGCTCACAAGCCCCCACCAGTGTGCTTCCCATTAACAATCAGTCCATATAAAATTAACTTTTAGAAAAGGCATTTACTAAAATAGTATAGGAAGAGCAGTTTGATGCAAAAACATCTCTCCATAAGCCTGGGGCTTACTTAGAGTGCAGTGGTAGTGAGGGGCATATGTAATATACATATTTGGTAGAATGGAACTCCCAGGTCTTCTCGTTTCTTGAGTCCTTAGCCAGTACTTCTATACCCCACAAAGGGGTCAACTCCTTAAAATTGCCTCTTCTCTCAGGTGGCTCTCTTTTTGCATCAGCAATCATATCTGTTTTGAGTGTGTTTGTCTCTTATTGGTCCAGTAGTTTCAGTGACACGGCCCAAGGAGTGAGAGAAGAGGAAGTCACCTTTTTCTTACTCATACAGAGTTATGCTTCCACAAAATATTCCCAAGTCTCAAATCCTTCACTACTATAGATTAGCAAACCTAATATTTTTATACATAGGCCCAAAGGGGTATAACTGATTTTCTCAGCCAATAACCAGCTATTTTCTGGTATCATTTGCCTTCATCCAATTGCTAAAGCTCAATAATCCTCTCCCATTTATTAAGAATACATTCACACATTGTGGTGAGATTGTGGGAAATTTCCTAAACGCTTATATCTTGTGATTATATTCTGGACCCACTGATTGAATGATTTTTTTGACTGCATCAGTTTGTGGGGAGGGAAGGAAAAGAATAAGAAATGGAGGGAAATCACAACACCATAGGCCCATGGTACCACAAAAGTCATCCAAACTCCCTCCTGCAACATTCCTAGCAATGGGCCAACCAGCCTCCTCTTGAGCCCTTCTAGTGGCAGAAAGTGTTGCTAGAACTTATAAAGCAACCCATTTTATTTTGGGGGAAGTTCTAATTTGTATAAGGTTCTTCCTTGTATTCCTGTTACTATCCACTGGTCTAGTCCTCTACTATGGATTTACATAGAATATATTTAGATCTTTTCTCACATATGAGAGAGGGACCAGACCTATCACTTCATTGATATTGAAAACTTCCAGATGAAGAATTTCAAGATGAAGGAGACCAGCACCTTCTTTACAATTTATAGTCTTAGAGAGATGCCTAAAGCAATGATGTCACACTCAAGTAGAAACTTGCTAGCTATACAGAGCTGTAGACCACATATTAATTTAAGTTTTAATTTTAAAATTTTAAAATGTTATATTATCTGTGTTTTAGTGTATTTTTATTTAGTTAATTAGATATTTTCCAACTACATTTGAATCTGTTTTGGTTACACTTGGGAGTGTTGTGGGTCTCATGTGGCCTGCAGGGTGCATGTTTGACACCACTCACCTAAAGCATTGAGATGTTAAGGAATCTTCCCATGATCACATACGCAGCTAGGTGGCACTATGAATAGAGCATAGGGCCTGGCTTCAGAAAGACCTGAGTTCAAATCCAGCCTCACTTATTAGCTGTGTGATCCTGGGCAAGACCTGTTTTCCTCAGTTTCTTCATCTATAAAATGAGTTGGAGAAGGAAATGACAAACCACTCCAGTATCTTTGCCAAGAAAACTCCAAATGGGGTCATGAAGAGTTGGACACAACCAAAAACAACTGAGCAACAAAATATGTCAGAGGTGAGGCTTGAACCCAAATCTTCTTGATTCCAAAGCCCCCTCTCTATCCACGACACTACACTACCTTGACATCTTTCACATGTCCATCTTATAAATGTTTGGAAGATAATTATCATATTCTCCCTAAATCTTGTCTCCTCCTGGCTAATGATTCCCAGTTGCTTCAGTTAACCTTTATGAGGCATGGTTTAGTTTCCTCATCATTCTTGTCACCTCTCCCTGAGCGTGGTCCAGTGTGACAATGACTTTCCTAATGTTATGGGTGCACTGGTCAATAGGAATGCATGAGCCAGGCAAAGCCTCCTGTGCAAGAATGTCACCAGAGCTTTTTCTGGGAGATTGGGGGAGAGAAAAGAGTGAATGAATGAATGGGAGCAGCTCAAGCAGGGCTTTCTCAGCCCAGCTCAGGTTATTTGCTTTTGGAGGACTCAGACAGCAAGCAAAAGCTACCTCCTGAGGAGAAGCCCATTTTACATTTTCCTTTGTATTAAAAGGATAGAAATGAGGGAGACGGCTGAAGCAAAGTGGGGAAGTTGAATGCCTGGTACCATCCTATTTGCTCAAGCCGAGTTGCCCTCAGGAGGGACTCCTGAAGTGCTCTGAGGTTCTGTATTCCAACAATAGATGCTTATCTACTATAGAGTTTTGGTAATGAGTGAAAATACTCGGGCTGACTCCTGCTGACACTGAGATGGAAAACTGGATTTTTGGCTTATCTGTTGTTAGGGGGGATTGGTGTAGGGATTGAAAGAGGGTCACAGACTGGGGAATGTGCATGTTGGGTGCACCGATGTTAACTTGGTTTTCTTCACTTGAATTTGTCATTGAAAGCCCATATACAGTATATATTTGTAAATTCTTTAATGGAAACCCTACCAAGATAATGGGAAGATCTAGCCAGACTAGGGATGAGTCACGATCAGATTTGGTGGGAACACTCATCTGTACCCTGAATAAAGTGAATGCTACACGCAAAGGAGTAAAACCATGGGGTAAATGGTTTCCAGTTTCTCTGAAAGGCGCATAGAGGCACAGGGAGCGTGATGTTTTTCCAGAGCATCCTTGTATGTTGGGGGGTGCATAGGACAGATTTGCTCATAAAAGGCATTTGGGTGGGGTTTTAGATTGATGTTGGTACCTCTGCAGCAGATCAGCATCTATTGTTGTGATACATAAACTCAGAGCACCCTGGGAGGTTCTCCTGAGGGTGCAGTAGTGTAAGCAAGCAAGGCAACACCAGGCCCTGCATGAAGAGTCTCAACTCCCTTGTTTCTCACAAATCTTCTCCCTTTGTCCCTTTAGTCCAGAAAAAAAAAGTCTTTGAGGAGTCCCCACTGGAAGCTGGTGTCTCCCGTCAAAGTCCCTTCAAAATCAAATGATATAGGAGAGGGTGCGAGCAAAGCTGTTGCTGCTTGCTTGTACTTTTCCCTCCCTCTGTCTCCTTGACAAAGCCCACAAGCTGGTGATGTCTCCTACAAGGTGCACTCTGCCTGGTGAGCATCTCTGCGGGCTGGCACATGTCCTACACTAAATGAGGCCTCTAGACTCGAGTACCATACGTATAGATGTGGCTTGATCATGACAGCTCACAGTAAGGGTGATTATCTCTCTTTTCCTAGACAGTGTATAACAGATATTTCAAAAAAGTACATCATTGAACAAAAAATAAAAGTTTCTTTACTAGAAAACTAGATTGCAATGAAGCTAGTTTATTAAAATTCTGAACCCTCTACAATATTCTTCCTAACACAAACAAATGGAAAAAATTATAATTTAAGTGTAGGGCAGCTCAAAATCTGAGAGGCTTAGATGTATATAATAAAGACAGGAAATAGAAACAAATGCTTGAGGTGGAGGGGGCTGCCCGGGGGGTGTGTTGGGACCAGCTCTAATCAGCAGGTGTTAAATTTCAGTGTAAATTTTTTTTCCTATGGTGTTTTTTTTAATTAATTAATTAATTTTTAGTTTTCAACATTCACTTCCACAAGATTTTGAGTTCTAAATTTTCTCCCCATCTCTCTCCTCCCCCACCCCAAGGTGGTGTGCATTCTGAATACCCCCTTCCCCTAATCTGCCTGCCTTTCTATCACCCTACCTTCTCTTATCCCCTTCTCCTTAGGGCAGAATAGATTGGTATATTTCTATACCCCATTGCCTGTATATCTTATTTCCCAGTTGCATGGAAAAGCAATTTTTAACATGTGTTTTTAAAACTTTGGGTTCCAAATTCTCTCCCTTCCTCCCTGCCCACCCACCCTCATTGAGAAGGCAAGGAACTCGATACAGGTTATACTCAATGTGAAATTTTTCACCTCAGAAGTCTTCAAATGTTACAAGTTAGGGCTAGATGTATGGTTTTCTGGATTGTCTAAATTTAGGAAAGAGTAGATAAAGCAGATTAAACTTAATCGTGTTTGTATATACATTTCTTATACCCCACACTGATTATTTAATCGAAATATTTACCAGCATGCCCCTGTATAAACAGTTTAAACTCAGCAGTACTGCAGTAGAAGGCTCAGGGAATGAAGACTGTAGGCCTGTTAACTGTAGAATAGTTAATAGTAATAATAATAATAATAATAACTGGCATTTATATAGTACTTTAACGTTCTCAAAGTGTTTTAGATCCACATCTCATCTGAGTCTCATAACACCCCTCACAATCTCATTCATAAAAAAATGCATAAGAAAATAAAAGAGTTTGGGGTTCAAGAAAATTGGAGGGCCTAGAAATCTAACTAGCATTTTGTAGTTTATGGAGAGGGCAGCTCCTGACAGATTTCTAAAGGGGTGAATATTGGTAATGAGGGATTAGATTAGAATTAGAGGATTTCTAATCCTAAATCAGATAGAAGGTTGGGGCAAGAATGTAGATTAGTTAGCAATAAGAAGTAAGGTTTCAAAGATGGATTAAATGTCTACTGGTGTTGCTGAGATGGCTGGTTGCTTTGTTTCCAAAATATCTTGACCCCTCGAGGTGAAAACTTCTGGAGATAAAAAGCTCCCCATAGCCAACACTCTGAGAACTGATAAATCATCATCTCCTTGTATGGAGAAGAACAGATGAAGATTTTTCCTCAGTCTGAGACTGGTATGTGAAGGGCTTGTTTCCCTAAAGAACTTGAAGAAGAACTTCTGGATTCTAAGCTAAAAGAGAGGCCATTACAGCCCAGTCTTCTTATGGGAAAAGGTAGCCCATCAGCTGAGAGTTCCAGCTGAAGCCAGAAGCTAGAGGCAAAGCAAAGGTCCACAACCACGTGCCCAGTAGAATGCAACAGTACAATGCAGTGCCTGGCAGAGTACATGCCCATCATGCCCACATACCCATCAGAGACTACAAACTAGATGTAGTAGAGGTAGATGGGGTTTTTATCTGCGTCTATTGTTATTCACCCTGAGGTATAGACTCTATGCTAAATAACCTCTTTAAACTAACTGTGGGATTGTCGAAGATACATACATACACTTGTTCTCTAACACTTGTCTACTATTTCCAGGAGCTTTCCTAGTTCCATACTTTGTTGCCCTGATCTTCGAAGGAATCCCCCTGTTTCACATTGAACTCGCCATTGGTCAGCGCTTAAGGAAAGGTAGTATTGGGGTTTGGAGCACCATCTCACCATACCTTAAAGGAGTAGGTACGTATGGGATTTCATTAGCGGAACATCTTCATAGCTATTCCGTTCATACACTTCGTTCACTAAGTTTGCTGATTAAGAGCAATCTTATTGTAGAAAGTGCAGAGAAGAGGGATAAATTAAATATAATTAAGTTTTATTGGTTCAATGTGACAAATATTCATTAAGTACCTACTCTATGTAAGGTACCATTACTGGTGCTCGAGTTACAAAAGTGAAACAGGACATAGTCTTTGCCCTCAACCATCCTATAGTCTAGTAAGAAAATGTGTACATGAAAGTATTTCGATATAATTTATTAAAAATTAGAACTCAATAAATGATTAGGAAAGGTCCAAGTAACCAGAGAAGCATGAAAAATTTTAGAAGGGAAAGATCATTTTTAGCTTGGGGTATCTAGGGAGGTTTAATGAAGGATGAGATGTTAGCTGTTAGAGATGGAGGAGAGACCCGTACAGGAATGGGAGACAGTGGAAGCAAATGCAGGGAGGCAGAAGAGAATAGTCAATAGTTAATATTTAGTAAGCACCTTCCATGTACACTGTGCTAAGTGCTGGGGATACAAATATGAGAGAGACAGAGACAGAGAGACATAGAGAGAGAGACAGAGACAGAGATTTCCAATCCTCAAGAGTTTACAATCTAATGGGGAAAGATAAAACACAAAAGAAAACCAAAAAGTTAGGAGTAGAGAGTGAGGAGAAGGTACCCAATGTGGGTGCATGGTCTATAGAGAGGTCAGTCAGAGAAATCCCAAGGTAGAACAGTCAGATGAGAAATGAAGAAATGTCTGAGCTGAGTTCTCTCCTTAAATGGAGGTTTGGAGTTCATGGCCCCACCTTCCAATCAGAGAGGAAGAAGGTAGTGATGAGGTAGAGAGTTACAGCATGATGAGGTTACCCAGATGAGCTTCCTGGGGCAAGGTGGAGAAAGATTTTAGAAGGGTGAGGTGATTTTAGATCTAGGGAGACCAGAGGAATCCCAAAGTAGCACAGCCAGGTAAGAAATGAGATGAGATTAGAAAATGACAAATATACACTAGTTTGGTCAGTATGTGAAGAGGAGTAGTATATATTCTAGAAGGCTGGCAAGGTAAGTTACAGCCAGATTGTGGAAGGCCTGAATGCCAGAAAAAATATTTTATACACATCTTCATTTATCAGCAGGGCGCTACTGATGGGTTTTGAGGACAGGGGTAACATGTGAACTCAATAAGGTCACCCAATAGAACTTAGCAGTTTTGGTTTATTTGGGAAAAGAAAAACATCTTACTGATTTTTTGCTGATTCCATGTAATTCAACAAACTTTTTTGTGAGCACCTACTATGTGCAAAGTACTATGCCAGGTGCTAAGAGATTGAAAGCTCAACGAGACACACAAGCATGTACACAAATAGTTATAATATACAATAAAATGTGGGGGAAAAAAACCAGAAATGATGATGCTTGTTTGATGTTTACAAACCCAGACTTTGTAACAAAAGACTTTCTTTCCTATATTTTCCAGGCATTGGATGTTTTTTTGTTTCCTTCCTGGTGAGCTTGTATTACAACACCATTTTAATGTGGGTGTTGTGGTATTTTCTGAATTCTTTCCAAAGCCCCCTTCCTTGGAGTTTTTGTCCCCTAAATGAAAACAAAACAGGTAAATAGCAGGTGGGTGCCTCACTATGTGTCATTTTGGGAGGTCAGAACTCCATCTCTTCCTGTAGCTGTTTTTTATAACCCAGACAATTCACCAAGAGTCGACAGGACAAACACAGTCTGCTTGAAATTTGTGAACTCTGTGTGTGTGTGTGTGTGTATGTGTGTGTGTGTGTGTGTGTGTGTGTGTGTAAGGTATTTCAAAAGTCTAAGCTTTGGTAGTATCATTGTTGGGTTATGAACCTTCCCCTCACACACACACACACACACACACACACACACATACACCCCATATCTATCGATACAGCAACTGCCTGATCTTTCTATTGAAGAAAGGGCTTCTGAGGCTAGGCAGAATGAGTAGGGAGCTCATGTAGGCTGCCCCAATGCCTGCCAAGTGATAGCAGGGGTACCACTGCTTTGGGGATCTTATAGTCTGGCCTGGTCCAGAAATCCCTTCAATTTTAGGGGAGACCCTCCTCTCATCCAGAAGGAGAGAGTCACAGACAGGAAAGATCCTGATGGAGCTTCTGCTTAGAGGTGGGGCAACCCCAGGCTCCTACCTTCTGACCCTATTTCCAAGCAGCTAGCTCATCCTCTAAAAATCAATTAATCAAGAAGCATTTAAATGTAGCAGGCACTAAGCCCTGGAGATAAAATGTAAGATGAGACAGTCCCTGCTGTAAAGGAGTTTGTATACTACCAGGGGACACAGCACGTTTACAGAAAAGTAAACATGGGAAATGTGCAAAATACATGCACATCTAGAGGAATCAGAAAATGCTCTTTGAAGGAGTTAGCACTTGAATCGAGCCCTGATGGAAGCTAGGAGATCCAAAAGGTAGAGGAGGGGGAGGGAGAAGAGAGGGAGGAGGGAGAGGAGGGGGAAGGGGAAGAGGAGGGGGAGGAGGGGGAGGGGGAGAGGAGGAGGATTCCAAAGACACAAAAGTGGGAATTTAAATATCATGAAGAAGAAACAGAAAGTGAGTCAGTCAGAGGGTATGAGGAGGATGGATCTGTAATCAGCCTAGAAAGATACAGGCTGAGAAAAGAGTATGATGGGCTTTAAGTACCACACAGAGGAGGCTGTATTTTATCCTGAAGACAACAGGGAACCATGGAGGGTTCTTGAGAAGAAGAGTGACAGGTCTTCTGGACAGTGTCCAGAATTTGGGGTAGCTCTGTGCTTCTTTGGAGTTTGGTGTAACCTGGGGTTCGAGCCTGATGTAGTTGCATAAAACTCTTCTTATTGGTGGAGAGAATGGTTACTCTACCCAGAATTGATGAGAACTTGGGAGAGAAGAGACCTCCTTGCTTCTAGCTTCCAGAGAAAATATGAGAGACCCCAGCCTCTCTTCAAAGAGAAAGGCCTGAAGAGAGAGAAATTTGTCTTTGGGAAGACACATAGAGGAAAACTGAAGCCTCTTGCTCTCAATTGAAGTAAGCTGGAAATCAGGGACATTTTGAGGCTCTGCTTCCTCAAGGTGGTGCAGTAGACAGAATGCCAGATCTGGAGTCAGGGGGACCCAAGTTCAAATCCAGCCTCAGATACTTATTATCTGTGTGACCCTGGGCAAGTCACTTCACCCTGTTTGCCTTAGTTTCCTCATCTGTAAAATGAGCTGGAGAAGGAAATTGCAAACCACCCCAGTATCTTTGCCAAGAAGATGCCAAATGGAGTTACAGAGATGTGGACTTGACTGAAATGTCTTAACAATGGCTTTCCAAAATCTATTTCCTCTCTCTCTAGGGCTTTCTTTCTGAAGAAAGCTTGAGGCTCCTTGTGTCCTCTTTCAAAACCAAAAGCAAGAAGACATCTTCCTTCTCCCAAACACTGCCCTTTGTTATGGAAATACGCAAGGCTTATATTATAGGTTACAGTGGGAAGTGGAGATTCCTGGTTCCAACTTCTCCATATTCCCCAACCCACTGTGGTAGAGTGCCTTCATTTAACACCTCGAATTTCAGCATGGCCTGGGGTAAAACCTTATTTGCCTCCCCCTAGTCATGACTCTGAGCTGAATTATTACTTTTTAGGGAAGAAAAAAAAAACCCAAAACAATGCCAACAATGGAGTTTGGATTCACCCAAACCTTAAATTCATCATTTAGGTGCTGTAATGGTCCCCGAAGCATTAATCCCACTATTTCTCAACAAACATTCAAGTCAGCAATCACTTACTAATAAGTGCCTACTATCTGCAGAGAACTTGGCAGGGCCAGGCTGGAGATGCAGAGACAGACACAACACCAGGACTGCTTTGAAAGGCTTGACAACAGAATGAAAGGAGTCTGCAATCATTTGTGGGCTGTGGTACACGGTGGCCTTGACAGTGACGTGTGACGCTCTTTGGTTCACAGGGCTTGTTGAAGAGTGCCAGCTTAGCAATACTGTGAATTATTTCTGGTACAGGCAGACGCTAAACATCTCAGCAGACATCAATGAAAGCGGGACCCCACAGTGGTGGCTGGCCATGTGCTTAGTGGCCTGTTGGACGATTGTGTATATCTGCATTATCAGAGGTATTGAGTCCACAGGAAAGGTGAGAATGTTATTAAGGCCCCCTGTAGAAGCTGAGCTGTTTGCAGTTGCCTCTTGAAATATGAAAAATGCTTCCCTAGTACCTGCGGTGCTTTTGAAGAGGGAACGGAATCTCAGGCTCCTTGGCTGCCACTAAGGTGTAAGGCCCTAACAGTTAAATTGGTTGTCCTAAGCGCAACACATGCTTCTTTTGCTCCTAATGTGGGGATTTGTTTGGGTAAAAAAAAAGCACAGAGAGAGAAGCAGCTGGGAGAGTGGATTGTGGCTAGACTGTGACCTTAGAGTCAGAATGACCTGGGTTCAAGTCTCATCTCTGACACATACTCATTGTGTCACACTGATTCAGACACTGAATCTCTCAGTTATTTCCTCTAAGACTACAAATTGCAGAGAAATTGCTTATCTGCACTGCTAAAGGTATACTTAAGGCGTATTCAAGTGACCTATGACCTTTACTGTACCTTTGTCACCTACAAGGGATAGTCAGACTTTAGTTCTCTCCCATAATTCTGCCATGGCCATGATTTTGAACTCTGAATTTTCCCTCTCTGATCATAAGCTCCTGTTCTTCCTTTTACCTTTGTCACATTCCTTTGAAACCTATTCTCTTTTTCAATTTGATCTCCAGTCATTCCTCTGTTCCTGTTCTCCCATTCCAACACCCATGTTCTAGTCTTGCTTTCCTCAGTTTATAGTCTTGGCCCTAAAACTAGTCAACTAAGTCAACTAAACATTGTCCTCCACCTTTGATTCACTTACCCAATTCTTCTGTCATTCATGCCCTGCCAAGCCTCTATCTATACTAGATTTGAAGTCAGAGGATCTGCATTTGAATTCTGGCTCTGCTGCTGTATGCCTGGACAAGTTATTTAATCTCTCTGAACCTCAGTTTCTTCATCTGTATAATGAAAATGTTGGACTACGTGACGTCTAAGGTCCCTATCAGCTCAAAATCCAGGATGTATCAAAAGCCTTGGTGTAGTCTTAAACTTTCTAATAAGCTTTAAAAAAAATAGTGGTTTTGATCCCCTCATATTTAATTATTAATTAAGAAGCTTATTTAAAAAGCTTAAAACTGCACCAAGACTCTTCCTCTTTTTCTTCTTCCTCTTCCTCCTCTTCCCCTTCTTCTTCTCTCTTTCTCTTCTCCCTTAATCTTATTTGCTTCCATGTTCTCCCAAGGAGAAGGGCCCCTTTTTTTCAGAGACTGGAGTGCCCCTCCTTCCATTACATTCTTTAAAAGCACAATAGGCATTAGCCAACTTATATGTGAAATTATCGTTACATGCAAATGCAAATCCCAATCTATGTATCTAGCTATAATCTTTCTCTCCTCATCTGTAGTCCTGTATTATCCAGTCATTCTGGATGTCTATTCCTGGCAGACTCATCAGCATCTCAAACTCAAGACATCTAAAACAGGATTCATGGTCTTCCTCTCTAAACTCCCCTCTTCTCTCTCCTAAATTTCCTATTCCATTTTAGGGTACCACTATCCTCCTCCCAGTCACCCAGGTTCACAATCTCAGCATCATCCTTAACCCTTCCCCCTTCCTCATTCCCCATATCCAATCAGTGACAAGTATTAGCAATTCTACATGTAGAATTTATATAGCAATTCTACCTCCACAGCATGTCTCAACACTATCCTCTCTCTGCTGATGAAGCTATTATTATACTTTAAGTGTCCATCACCTCTCATCTACACTACTATTTTAGCCTCTTAATTGGTCTCCTTGCTTCCAGTCTTTCCCCTCTTTAGCCCATTCTACAAACAGATTCTGAATTTATTTTCAAAAGATATAGTCCTGACCACGTCACTCCTCTGCTCAAAAACTTTTAGTAACTCCCCATTGCCTCTAGGATAAACTACAGAGTCTCTCTACAATCTGGCTACTGCCTATCTCTCCAGTCTTACCCCATATTTCTCTTCACAAACCTGATGTTCCAGTCAAATCAATAACTGTTCTTAAAACTCAACATGCCATCTTTTGCTCCCACACATGCCCAGTGCATAAGTGCTTGACTTTTCATCTCTACCTCTTAGAATCCTTGTTTTCTTCCTAGGCTTAGCTCAATTGCTTTTTCCCAAACCCTTCCCTGATCTCTCCAATTGTTAATATTTTCTCCCTCCTTAATTTACCTTGTAGCATACCTATTTGTAGGCATGTTGTTGAGTATGGTCCCCATTTCACTAAAACACAAACTCTCTGGGGGCAGAGACCGCTTTGTCCTTTGTACCATCCTCCTCATTCAGCACTTTACACATAGATAATTAACAAATATTTGTTAAATCAAATTAAACTAAATGGAACTATGGGTACATGCAGGAGATACGAAGCTCGACACCATCCAGTTTCCTAGTTAAACCTCACAAGTAACGTAGAAATGGAAAACGTAACTGCTATTGTAATCCCACAAGAACATGCCTTGGTCCTGATTACTTATTTCCATTCTCCAAAATCTTTCTAGAAAACCCTCTTTGGTGGCTCTCTTCCTGAAAGAAGCATGGGCAGGGTGGGTCACGGGGCTCTCCCCATGTGGTGTATCTTAGGGTCTTCTAAAGATCTTAACAACAATCCAAGTAACACATAAAGAAAATATTCCCTGGTTCAGCAGCCATTCATGATTTCTCCATTCTTTTGTGCAGGCCATTTATTTTACTGCCCTCTTTCCTTATCTGGTCTTGACTGTCTTCCTCATCCAAGGACTCACCCTACCTGGAGCTACTGAAGGATTAATTTACCTCTTTACACCTAATGTAAGTACAGGTAGGTCTCGCTGAGTCTGTATAAAAGGGGCCCAAACCACTAGGCAATCTGGAAAAATCAGTTAAAAAAAAAAAGCTCTCCCTACCCCAAGAAATCCCCACAATTCTACATCAGTTCTCGTACAAGATAAGTTGGTATGAAATGATGAATCAAAGTGGTTGATACAGTCATTTTCCTTAGGCCAGAAGAGCTCAGCCCTAGTTTTATTTGACTGCTATTAAAAGGAATAGGTTTGATTTGAGGCAAACAAATTTAATAAACATATACTCAAGTGAAAACTAGCTCAAATACCTTCCCTTGTTTTGCAGAGTTATCAAAGAACCTAGTTCTCAAAGGTCTGAGTGTCTCACAACAGCCTTATAATTGGTTCACCTGTTGGGTGAACAAATTCCTTACCTGCATGAGGTAACCTTATAATGTTACCAGCAGCCTTCTTTCAAAGTATATTAAATCTTCTGTAAGTTCCTTCTACTGAGACCATCTGGTTACTAAATGTTCTCAGAAGGATCTTAGGATCCTATATTTAGGGCCAGAAAAAAACCATAAGGGTGATCTATCATCATCAAATTCCTCTTTTTACAAATGAGGAAATGAAGACCCAAAGAGGTTCAGTGACTTACCCAAGGTCACACTGGCAGTAAGCAACAGAGAACAAATTTGAACCCTCTAATACTAAATTCAGTCATCTCCAGACTGTTTTTTATTTTTATTTTTAATAGTATTTTATTTTTCCCCAAATTGCATGTTAAGACAATTTTTAGCATCTATTTTTACAAGATTTTGAGTTTCAAAGATTTCTCCCTCCCTCCATCCTCTTCCCTCTCTAAAATGGTAGGCAATTTGATATAGGCTATATATGTGCTATCACATAAAACATATTTGCATATTAGTCACAGTTGTGAAAGAAGAAACAGATCAAAAAAAAACCAAAAATGAATAAAGTAAGTAAAAAAAATATGCTTCAATATGCATTCAGAATCCATCAGTTCTTTATCTGGATGTGGATAGCCTTTTCCTTCATCATTGCTTTGCTGAGAAGAGCTGAGTCATTCAGAACTGATCATCACTCAATGTTGCTGTTATTGGTGGACAATATTTTTCTGGTTCTGCTCACTTCACTTTACATCAGTTTGGACAAGTCTTTCCAGGTTTTTCTGAAATTTGCCTGTTCATCATTTCTTATAGCACAATAGTATTCCATTACATTCATATACCACAACTTGTTCAGCCATTCCCCAATTCATGGGCATGCCTTCAATTTCCAATATTTTGACACCATGAAAAGGGCTGCTATAAATATTTTTGCACACTCAGGTCCTTTTCCCTTTTTCATTTGGGATATAGACCTAGTAGTGACATTGCTGGATCAAAGGGCATGGATAATTTGGTTGCTCTTTGGGCATAGTTCCAAACTGCTCTCCAAACTGAGGAATGATTGGACAAGTTCACAACTCTGCCAACAAAGGCATTAGCATCCCAATTTTTCCACATCCTCTCCAACATTTATCATTTTCCCTTTTTGTCATATAAGCCAATCTGACAGGTGTGAGGTGGTACCTTAGAGTTGTTTTAATTTGCATTTCTCTAATCAAAGGTGATTTAGAGTATTTTTTCATATGACTACAGGTAGCTTTAATTTCTTCATCTGAAAGCTGACTGTTCATATCCTCTGACCATTTATTAATTGGGGAATGGTTTATATTCCTATAAATTTGACTTAATTCTCTATATATTTGAGAAATGAAGCCTTTATCAGAGACATTTGTTGTAAAGAGATTGTTTCCCAGGTTTCTGGTTTCCTTCTATCTTGGTTGCATTGGTTTTGTTTGTACAAAAGTCTTTTATTTTAATATAATCAAAATTATCTATTTTACATTCTGTAATGCTCTTTATCTCAACTGGTCATGAATTCTTTTCTTCCCTGTAGATCTGACAGGTAGACTATTCCTTGCTCTCCTAGTTTGCTTATGGTATCACCCTTTATGTTTAAATCATGTGTCCATTTTGACTTTATCTTGGTATGCCATGTGAAGTATTGGTCTATACCTACTTTGTGTCCTACTGTTTTCCAGTTTTCCCAGCAGTTTTTGTCAAATAGTGAGTTCTTATCCCAAAGGCTAGAGTCTTTGGGTTTATCAAACACTAGGTTAATATGGTCATTGGCTACTGTGTCTTTTGTACTTAATCTATTCCACTGATCCATCACTCTATTTCTTAGCCAGTACCAGATAGTTCTGACGATTACTGCTTTATAATATATTTAAGATCTGGAATAGCTAGGCCACCTTCCTTTGTATCTTTTTCACTCATTCACTTGATATTCTTGACCTTTTGTCCTTCCAGATGAATTTTGTTGTTATTTTTTTTTAGCTCCATCAAATAATTTTTGGTAGTTTGGTTGGTATGGCACTGAATAAGAAAAATTACTTTAGGCAGAATTATTATAATTTTTATTATATTAGCTTGGCCTACCCACAAGCAATTGATATTTTTTCCTGTTGTTTAGATCTGACTTTATTTGTGTGAAAAGTTTTTTGTAATTGTGTTCATACAGTTCTTGGGTTTGTCTTGACAGGTAAAGTCCCAAGTATTTTATATTGTTTATGATTATTTTAAATGGAATTTCTCTTTCTATCTCTTGCTGCTGGGCTTTGTTTGTCATATAAAGAAATGCTGATGATTTATGTGGGTTTATCTTATATCTTACAACTTTGCCAAAGTTGTTAATTATTTCAAGTAGTTTTTTTAGTTGATTCTCTAGGGTTCTCTAAGTATACCATCATATCATTTGCAAAGAGTGATAGTTTTGTTTCCTCATTGCCTATTCTAATTCCTTTTATTTCTCTTTCTTCTGCTATTACTATAGCAAACATTTGTAGTACTATGTTGAATAATAGTGGTGATAATGGGCATCCTTGCTTCACCCCTGAGCTTACTTGGAAGGCTTCTTGTTTATCCCCCATTACAGATAATGCTTGCTGATGGTTTTAGATAGATACTACTTATCATTTTAAGGAATGTTCCCTTTATTCCTATGCTCTCTATTGTTTTTAATAGGAATGGGTGCTGCATTTTGTCAAAAGCTTTTTCTGCATCTATTGAGATAATCATATGATTTCTGTTAGTTTTGTTATTGATATGGTCAATTATGCTGATAGTTTTCCTAATAATGAATCAGCCCTGCATTCCTAGTATAAATCCCACATGGTCATAGTGTATAATGCTTGTGGTATACTGCTGAAATTGCCTTGCTAGCATTTTTGTCAAAATTTTTGCATCAATATTCTTTAGGGAAATTGGTTTATAATTTTCTTTCTCTATTTTAGCTCTTCCTAGTTTAGGTATCAGCACCATATCTCGTTTGGTAGGACTCTTTCTTTGCCTATTTTTCCAAATAGTTTATATAGTATTGGAATTAATTGTTCTTTGAATATTTGGTAGAATTCACTTGTGAATCCATCTGGCCCTTGGGATTTTTTCTTAGGGAGTCCATTAATGTCTTGTTCAATTTCTTTTTCTAAGATGGGGTTATTCAGTCAATCTATTTCCTGATTTGTTAATCTGGGTAATTTATTATTCATAAATATTTATCAACCACTCAGATTGTCAGATTTATTGGCATTTTTCTAATGATTGCTTTAGTTTCTTCTTCATTGATGGTGATTTCTTCTCCCTTTTCATTTTTGATACTGGATATTTGTTTTTTTCTTTCTTTTTTTAAATCAAATTAAATCAAATTGTTTATCTATTTGTTGGGGTTTTTTTTCATAAAACAAGCTCCTAGACTTATTTATTAGCTCAATAGTTTGGTGGGTTTTTTTTTTAACTTTCAATCTTATTAATCTCACCTTTGATTTTCAGGATTTCCAATTTGGTGCTTATCTGGGGATTTTTAATTTGTTCTCTTTCTAGCTTTTTTTTTTTTAGTTGTATGCCCAGTTCATTGATTTGCTCTTTTTCTATTGTGTTGATGAGAGAATTTAGAGAAATAAATTTTCCCATTAGTACTGCTTTAGATGCATCCCATAAATTTTGGCATGTTGTCTCGTTGTTAGCATTCTCTTTAATGAAATTATTGATTGTTTCTATAATTTGTTCTTTGACCCACTTATTTTTAGGATTAGATTTAGTTTCTAATTAATTTTTAATCTATTTTCCACTGCCTTTTGCTGAATGTAATTTTTATTGCATTATGATCTGAAAAGAACACATTTAATATTTTTGCCTTTCTACATTTGATTTTGAGGGTTTTATGCCCTAATACATGGTCAATTTTTATGTAGGTTCCACATGCTACTGAGAAAAAGGTATATTTCTCTTTGTTCCCATTCAGTTTTCTCCAAATGTCTGTCATATCTAACTTTTTTAATATTCTTTTTACCTACTTAGTTTCTTTCTTGTTTATTTTTTGTTTGATTTATCACATTCTGAGAGGGGACAGTTGAGGTCCCCCACTAGTATAGTCTTGCTATTTCTTCCTGTAACTCACTTAATTTCTCCTTTAAGAATTTGGATGCTATACCGCTCGATGCATATATGTTCAGCATTGATATTGCCTCATTGTCTATGGTACCTTTTAGCAAGATGTGGTTTCCTTCCTTATCTCTTTTAATTAGGTCTATTTTTGTTTTTGCTTTGTCTGAGTTCAGGATTGCTACCACTGCTTTTTTTTTTTACTTCAGCTGAAGCATAATAGATTCTACTCCAGCCCCTTACTTTTACTCTGAGTGTGTCTCCCTGCTTCAAATGTGTTTCTTGTAAACAGTATATTGTAGGATTCTAGTTTTTGATCCACTCTGCTATCTGCTTCCATTTTATGAGAGAGTTCATCCCATTCATATTCACAGTTATGATTACTAACTGTATATTTCCCTCCATTTTATTTTTCCTCCTGTTTGTCCTTTCTCTCCTTTCACCCTTTCCCACCTCACTAGAGTTTTGCTTCTGTCTACCCTCTTCCCTGATCTGCCTTCCCTTCTGTCAGTCCCTCCCCTCTGACCTCCTTTCACTTAATCTCTTCCCCTCCTACTTCCCTGGTGGGTAAGATAGATTTCTATATTCAACTGATTGTGTACAATATTCCCTCTTTGAGCCAATACTGATGAGAGTAAGGTTCAAGTAATGTCTATTGCCCATCCTCCCATTTTCCCCTCCACTATATGTGCCTCTTCATGTGAAATAATTTAGCCCATTCTACCTCTCTCTTCCTTCTGCATGCAGTGTACTCCTTTTTCTTATCTCTTAATTTTTTTTTGTCATTTCCTCAAACTCATCTTATACCCATACCCTCTGTCTTTGTATGTTCCTTCTAGCTGTACTATTAGTGATACAGTTTTAAAGATTTACAAATATCATCTTCCCACAGAGGGATGTAAACGATTTAGCTCTTTTGAATCCTTTGCATTTTCTTTTCCCTTTTTACCTGTTTCTGCTTCTCTTGACTCTTGATATTAGAGATCAAATTTTTGGTTTAATTCTGGTCTTCTTCTGAAAGCTTGAAATCCTTCCATTTCATTGAATGACCTTTTATTCCCCCTTGATGCATTATGCTTAATTTCATCACGTAAATGATTCTTGGTTGTAGTCCTAGCTCCTTTGCTTTCTGGAAAATCATGTTCCATGACTTCTGATCTTTTAATGTTGCAGCTGCTAAGTCCTGTGTAATCCTGATTGTGTCTCCCTGACATTTGAATTGATTCTTTCTGGACACTTGCAGTATTTTTCCTTTACCTGATAGTTCTGAAATTTGGCTATAATGTTCCTTGGAGTTCTTATTTTGGGATCTCTTTCCTGAGGTGATTGGTGGATTCTTTCAATGCCTATTTTACCCTTTTATTCCAGGATATCAGGGCAGTATTCCTTGGTAATTTCTTGAGACATTGTCCAGGTCCTTCTTTTGATTATAGCTTTCTTGTAAGTCCACTGATTCTGACATTCACTCTCCTGGATTTATTTTCCAGGTCAGTTGTTTTTCCCATGAGGTATTTTATGTTTTCTTCTATTTTTTCATTCTTTTGAATTTGTTTGTTTGATTCTTCATGTCTCATAGAGTCATTAGCATCTACTTACCCAATTCTAATTTTTAAGGAGCTATTTTCTTCCATTAGCTTTTGTATTTTCTTTTCTATTTGGCCAATTGTACTTTTGAAGGAGTTGTTTTCTTCAGTGGATTTTTGCATCTCCTTTTCCACTTGGCCAATTTTACATTTTAAGCAGTTATTTTCTTTTCCCAAGCTGTTGACTCTTTTTTCACAATTTTCTTGCATTGGGGGGCAGAACCAAGATGGCGGAGGAAAGGCAGTGACTTGCTTGAGCTCTCCCCCAAACCCCTCCAAATACCTGTAAAAATGGCTCTAGACAAATTCTAAAGCAGCAGAACTCACAAAAAGACAGAGTGAAACAAATTTCCAGCCCAAGACAACCTGGATGGTTGATCAGAAAGGTATATTATGCCATGGTGGGAGAGGAACGTAGCTCGGCATGGGTGCGTAGGCCTTAGCAAACCTGGAGCAGACCTCAGAAGACATAATTTTCTTGCATCTTTCTCATTTCTTTTACCAATTTTTCTTCTACCTCCCTTCTATAATTTTTCAGCTCCCTTTTGAACTCTTTCATGAGTTCTTTCTGGGCTTAAGATCATTTCCCATTTTTCTTTGGAGTTCTGCCAATAGGTGTTTTGAGTTTGTGTCTTGATCTTCCCTGTCACCATAACAACTTTCTATGGTCAGATTCTTTTTGTTGTTGTTGTTGGGGTTTTTTGATCATCTTTTCTGGCCTTTTCCCCTTCTTTTAAATTTGAGCTCTGCTCCTGGAGTGGAAGGGGCACTTTCTCAGGTTTCTCATGCCATATACTGCAGGCCCTGGCTGTTTACCTGGTGCTGCCCAGATGTTGCCCTGAGGCCCATGGGGGACCCTCATGTTCAGTGCTGCACTGAGGGGGTGGGGTGGTGGAATGGCTGTTGCTGCTGGAGGATGTAGGGGTCTGGCAGCTTGCCTGGTGCTGAGCCGGGGTCCTAGTTCTGGTGCCTGGCATGCGCTGAGGCAAGTGGAGTGTTTCAGCATTTCTTCATGGCTGTCCTGGAGCATGGGGAGGTCTGGCTGCTAGAGGTTGTCCGGGGTTATGCTGAAGCACATGTCCATTCCTCTGGCTATGCTGAGGCACCTGAGGGGTCTTAGTGCTGGTGCCTACCTGCTCCACAGCACTGGGGCTCAGGATGTACCCTGGTTTGCTGAGGTGGGGCTTGCAGGGATGCTTCCTGTCCTGGACTGCACTCCCCTTTTACCCAAGTGAGACAGACCTTTCCTGCTGATCTTCCAAGTTTCTTGGGCTCAAAGGTTGTTTCACCCCACCTTTTTGCTGGTTTTGCTGTTCTAGAATTTGTTTGGGGGTGCTATTTTATGATTGTTTGGAGGTGAATATAAGAGAGTTACCACGATTTACTGCTTAGTCTGCCATTTTGGCTCCTAGAAGTCCTTTCCAGACTGCTTTTTAAAGCTGGCAGTAAAATTAAGCTAATTAGGTGCTGGTAAAGCCAAACTAGGATATCATTGTTTGGTCTTAGGTCTTAGGTGACAATTTGAACTTGATGGCTTTTGCAGATGCTTTCTAAAACCATCATTCTATTGGACAACCCATTTAATTTCCCTAAGCCTCAGTTTCCTCATCTGTAAAATGAGCATAAAATACTACATGCCCTATCTACCTCATAGTATTGTTGAGGGGCACAAACAAGAAAATATTTGCTAAAGCATTTTGCAACTATTAACCAATTTAAATGGAAATTATAACTATTTTTTTTATAATTGCTGTTATTCTTTAATTTCAGATGAGCATTCTCCAGAATCCCCGGGTATGGCTTGATGCAGCCACTCAGATCTTTTTTTCCCTTTCACTGGCTTTTGGAGGACACATTGCATATTCAAGTTACAATCCACCCAAGTAAGAAGAGTTATTGCTTTGGTTGTGGCTTGATAGCATGAAGGCTATAAAATCATCACTCCTCCTCTTGGTTCTTAGGGCACACTTCCTCCTGAACTTTTAGAGTGATAACAACCACGACATTATCTTCATATTGCACCATTCTTCAAAAGAAAACAAATGGCATTTCTACCAATTAATATTTTGTTTGTTGAGGCATAAGGAAGCAAATAAAGAATTTTTTTAAAAAGCCACCTCTTTCCTATGAGGCCCTGGAGAATTTCTTTAAAGGAAGATCTTTGATTCATCTCAGTGACTGATGACCTCTCTCATGGCCTGTGTCTTCCAAAGTTGCCCAACATGTATCCAGGAAGCAACTTAGACATATGGAACTCTAGCTGGGTAAAAAGTACAGGAAGTCACTGATTTTTGCCACACTTTATTCCTAGAAACCATAATGTAAAATGGATTTTTTCTAAAATGGCTCATATTTTCCCATAGGAACAATGTTAGAATTGAGTTTTGTGGTCCCCACACTGTATTATTAAAAAAAAAAAACCAATACAGCAGGAACAGACCTCAATCATATTTTAAAATGGTAAAAGTATGCTCTATACATTGATTATGCATTGATCATGCAAGTCTACTATAAAGTATTCACACAGCACATAAAAATACAATTTAGCTATGTAACAAATTTGATTTAAAACTAATCTGAGAGTTACAATAAATATTAAACAAGTCATCAGCAATAATTTTGGTTGAATTCCTATAACTAAAAAGGGCATTTAAAAATACTTTGCATGACCAGATCCCTCTTTTAAAAATTACCGATATAAAAATTAGTTTTACCTGTAATTGTGGAAAAAATAAAAATATCAAATCAGAAAAAAAAAAGTTACTCAGAAAAGTTTGATTT
This sequence comes from Phascolarctos cinereus, assembly GCF_003287225.1. Taxonomy (NCBI): domain Eukaryota; kingdom Metazoa; phylum Chordata; class Mammalia; order Diprotodontia; family Phascolarctidae; genus Phascolarctos; species Phascolarctos cinereus. Next base: position 395,947,521 of record NW_027555847.1, read on the forward strand.
AACACTTTCTTTCTTCAATAAATTGTCCTCTAGAAAGAATAGTCAAGAGTCATCTCATTCCATTGGCCTTTAAGTTAGGTTAAGGGTTAGAATCACTTTTTGCAAATAGCCTGCAATTGCCTTTTTTATAAATAGGGGTAGTATATCTATAAACTATTAAATGAGTTGGTTATAAAAGCAAAATCTGCGGTATACAGAAAAAAGGTGCTAGACGCTGGGCAGACACAAAGTTTATATCCAACATTGTCCCTGTCCTCATGGAGCTTACAGCCTCCTAGGAAAATACAACCCACACATAAATAAGTAGAGTATTTTGTTACAAAGGCATCAGAGGTGCAAGCAAAATGCTAGAAAGTGGGGGAAGGTCGTTCTGGCTGAGGGATTAGGGAAAGTTTTATGGATGAAAAGTCATTTGAGTTGGGCTGTAAAGAATGGAGGGGAGGAAGAATTCCATAGCATTTTAACTCTAGAGAAGAAGGAAAGAAGGATTTTAAGAGGTGAAGATGGGGGAGCCAGGCAAGTGCTTTCCAGGCTAGGGAAGTATTGGAACAGAAGTATAGCACAGTATGGGAACTGCAGGTTCTCTGCAAAGAGTGATTCTAACACTTAACCTAACTTAAAGGCCAACGGAATGAGATGGCTTTTGACCATTTCTTCTTTCTAGAGGACAATTTATTGAAGAAAGAAAGTGTTAAATCAAACTTTTCTGAGTACCTTTTTTTTTCTAATTTGATTTTTTTTTCACAATTAAAATTGTTTACAGGGAATGAGGAGTTAAAAACGACACCAAGGTTGTCAGGCCAGGTTACTGGGACGATGGCAGTACCATTGACAATAACAGTGAAGTAAGAAAGAGAGGAAGATTTGGGAAGGAAGAGAACAAATTCTGTTTCTGATAGGTTAAGTTTGAGATGCCAAAGAGATACCCAATTCTAAATGCCCAAAAGGAGGGCTTGTAATGAGAGGCACTAAGATGTTAAGGCCAGGACTTAGAACAGTGCCTGCACATGGTAGGCACTTAATAAATGTTTACTGACTGATTGACCTCTGTGAACTCAATGCTCAAGCCGAGTTAGGGTGCTCCCTGCCCTCTGACCATAAGGCTGTTATACCTCAGGGCCTTTTCTTAGGCTGTCCCCCATATCTGCAATGCCCCTTCTCCTTTCTTTCACAGGAATATCTGCGAGAAAGATAGCATCACCATAGTCTTTAAAATCCAGCTAACAGAATCCTAAATTTTGGAGCAGATAGGAAGGAACCTTGGAGCCACCTAATCCAACCCCTTTATTTTACAGATGAGGAAACAAAGGCACAGAGAAGCTGTGACTTACCCAAGGTCATATGGGTAGCGAGTGACAGAGATAGCATTTGAACCTGGGCCCTCTGACCCCAAATCCAATGCTCTTTCTACTGTACCAAGCTGGTCCCCTGCTCACATGTTCACCTTCTTCCAAAAGTGTTCCCAGATGCCCTGGTCGTAAAACCCATCCCCATCTGAGTTCCCATGGCTCATTGTCAGGACATCTCCCATGCACTTATCACACAATGTGGTGGATTTTAGCTCTCTGTGTTGTTTTCTTATCCCCCTGTAAGCAACTTGAGGGTAGGAAGCCATCCCTTATCTGAATCCCTTTTCTCCTCCAATGACTAGCACAGTACTTAGTAAATGTCTGTTGTATTATCTTGTACTTTTGTTTAAAAAAACAAACCCTCTAAACATCAATGAAAATGCTTTTATTTGTTTCTTTCCCAGGAATGACTGTGAAAAAGATGCTGTCACCATAGCCGTAGTGAACAGCATGACCTCCCTCTATGCTTCTATTGCTGTTTTCTCTGTCCTAGGCTTCAAAGCAACAAATGATTACTGGGCTTGTGTGGACAGGTAGAATCTTATTGCAAACACTGTAGCTGGAGCAGAATGTTAGCTTTGTTTGTTTGTTTGTTTTTTTCTTTTTTGGAGGGTGGGGTGTGGCAGGGCACAGGGGAGGGAAGGATAGGGGTATAACTGAACTTTTCCAGGAGTTGGGTAATCACAAGTAATATAAATATTGCTAGTTATTATGCCTAAATGCCTATGTTTCATCAGCAGTGGAGCCAGGAATAGAATTCAAACTATTCTGACCCCAACAAAAAGCAGCTATATTGAAAAAAACTACAATTTCACAACTGTAATGAAAGATAGGGGCAGCTAGGTGGCACAGTTGATAGACTGCTAGGCCTTGAGTCAGGAAGAGTCATCTCCCTGAGTTCAAATCCGGCCTTAGACACTTACTAGCTGTGTGACCCTGTGTAAGTCACTTAGTCCTGTTTGTCCTCAGTTTCCCCATCTGTAAAATGAAGTAGAGAAAAAAATTGGCAAACCAATCCATTATCTTTGCCAAAAAAAATCCCAAACGGGGTCACAAAGAGTTGGGCACAACTGAAATGACTGAACTACAATGAAAGATAGGCAACGAGGAAACCAAAAGTCTTTCCTGGGATGCTCAGTATGCATATTCTATGTACTTGTAAAAGTGTGCTGTGGTCTTGGGTTGTCAGTCTCCAAGTTAAAACACTTAATTGAGGAGAAAATAACTATTTCCCAATGTAATAATGCTAGACAGAAAACTATAAATAAGACCGATAGAACAATCTACTTCCCAATAAATTTTGATGGGCACCAGGAAAAGAAGAACATGATATACAAGTATCTTAACCAAAGATTCATTGTACTTCATTGTACTTCCCCAGCAGCAAACCTGAAATTAAAGTAGGGCAATTGGTGCTCCATCCAACACGTGTAGAACCCAATGACGTTGCCGACACCCCTTTAGCAGCAAAGAAACACCTGAGCTTACCACCAGTTAGCACAATTACTTGGTCAAAATGGGAAGCTACTGAACCGCTGCTTCCTTCCTCTAAACTCATCCGATCCCCATCCCAGACTTCTCATGACATCCTCAGCAGGGGCCTTTTGGTACCTCCAGGTATTTTCTCCCGTAGGTCCAAATGTCCTACGGTCTATCCTACATGTGCTCATTAAGAGAATTTAAGAAGTTGGTTTTCTTTTATCCACTCAGCCTGTCACTTAGATGACTAGTTATAGCTCTAACTCTAGATTTGGCCAAGCAGGGTCAGCTGGGCTCCATAGAAGCTGATGGGCTGCCCCTTTTTCTTCCTCTTTGTTTTTTTTTTAATTTTCATAATCAGCATCATCATCACCAATATGAACCCCTTGGTTATACATGGCTTTCCTGATGTATTCATTTGAGTTTTTGTTTAGTCATTTTTTAGTTGTGTCCAACTCTTCATGACCCCATTTGAGGTTTTCCTGGCCAACGTATTGGAGTGGTTTGCCACTTCCTTCTCTGGCTCATTTTACAGAAAAGGAAACTGAGGCAAATAGGGTTAAGTGACTTGCCCAGGGTCACGCAGCTAGTAAGTCTGAGGCTGGATTTGAACTCAGATCTTCCTGACTCTAAGCCCAGTCTTTTATCCACTGCCCCACCTAGCTATCCCTATTCATTGGAGTCACTCCTCAGTTTTGGGCAGCAGAGATCACTGAAAGCCAAGAAAAACTTCCAAGCCTTGTTTAACTAACATTTTCCACCTTCTTTACCCCCCACTCAGAAAGAACTACTGGCCAGCAGAAAGAGATTAGCATGGCTGTGTTGCACAACCTGATGTTTCCTCTGTTCTGCCCCAGGTGCTAGTGATAGAATCTCTAAACTTGGAATTTCAGGCATTGTGCTAAGTCCTAGGGTGACAGTCTGAGGGTATGACCCGCTTCCCAGGACCCATCAAAAATGCCACCCTTGTTTGTGAAGGCTTATTGGCTCTGCTTTTCCTGCTTACCACGTGATAATTCAAAGGAAGGTGAACCTATCTTTGGCCCGACCCCTATGACCATTTTATCAGTCTTAGAAGAATTTAATGCCCTCTTCAAAAGAGAAAACCTACCTCAGAACAGAATTTATTGGATTACATAGTTAAGGCAAAGTTTCCTCTACATGTGACACAGATAGGTGATTATTGTTTTTGAGTCATTTCAGTCTTGTCCTACTCTTTATGACCCCATTTAGGGTTTTCTTGGCAAAGACACTAGAGAGGTTTGCTATTTCCTACTCCAGCTCTTTTTACAAATGAGGAAACTAAGGCAAACAGGGTCAAGTGACTTGCCAAGGGTCACACAGCTAGTAAGTATCTGAGGCCAGAGTCGAACTCTGGAAGATGAGTCTTCCTGACTCCAGGCCTGGCACTCTATGTGCCAGCTAGCTGCCCTAGACAGGGGATTAGGAAATCGAATTAAGTAGCACCTCCCCAAAAGAGACATTGATACTCCATCCCCTTTGCTGGTGTAGACATGGAGGTGCCTCACAATAAGATCTAAAGTCTGGATCTGGAGGAATTAAGCCCCATCTTGGAAAACTTACCCTAACAGTTATTTCCTAGAAAATGATGCACCCCTCCCATTGACCACATTTATAGTGGCAATAAACATCTTTCAAAGCTTCTGAATTCAATGACCTGCAAGTGATTTTGTGTACGCCGAGTAAAATGCTCACAAAGGCATCTGCTCCTCTCTCTGACAGAAATATCATCAGCATCATCAATGAGTTTGATTTTCCAGACCAAAGTATCCAGCGAGAGGACTACCTGGCCTGCTTCACACACTTGAATTCAACCCAATCAGGCAGAATGGCACGGCTCCAGCTGAAGAGCTGCCACCTGCAAGATTTTCTGGACAAGGTAGTGACACTCAGACCAAACTCTGGGATCAGTAAAATACAGTGTGGCTTAGTGGAAAGAGAACGGGATTTATGAGAGGCCCAGGCTGCCACAAGAACCATCTTGATACAGCCCTTCCCCAAGCAGGGTCTGTAAACTGCATGTGATTGAAGAAGAAAAGGCATTTAAGACTGTAGGACTTTAAACACAGGGCTGGAAGGAACTCTAGTGAACACCACCTCTAACCTTCTCATTTGACAGAAGAAGCAACCAGAGGGACAAGGACGAAGTTAATGATGTGACTTGTCTCCCTTCTCCCTCTACTTTTGTCTGAGACTCAGTGGCAGAGAAAGCACTCATGGCATATTTAGTTAAAGGGGATAGAAAGGCGATGAATTCTCCCTCTTATTTTCCATTAATTTAATACATGACCATGGTTAATTATAATCACTTATTGCCTCCATGTGTAAAATGGGAAAATCATGCTATATCCTCACTCACAAGGATCCCACCAACGTGCACTTAAGGGGCTTTGAAATCTGTGGGTTGGAAGAGCCACATTTCTCCCTGTTTCATTTAATTATTCCCACAAAACATCGCCTGCTGGGGGAAAAAAAATATATATATATATATATATATATATATATATATATATATATTTCATTCTACAATATCATCAAATTACAGCAGTTTTAAGTAACATCAGTGTAGATTCTGGCTAAGGGACCCCCAACTTCTTTAACAGTGTAGAATGTTCTTCCTGAATACCACTGTCAGGGGAGGAAAAAAAGAGAACAAAAAAAAGAAAAAGAACAGAAGGGAAGATGGGGGAGAACTGAGGGAGGGTGAAATAGAAAGAAGAAAGAAATGAGGATGATCTCATTGGTTTAAAGCTAAAAGGTTCACCTTCAAGGTCTCTTTTTCAAACCTCCTCATAGATGAGGAGACCATGGCCAAGACAGGTTAAGTGATTGCAGGGGTGGGAAACCTGAGGTCGCTGCACTTGGGGACCGAGGGAGCCACATGTAACCTTGAGGCCACAGGTTCCCCACCCCTGGGATTTGCCCAAGCTCACACATGGAATAAGTGGAGACATAAAAGAAAGAAGTATGTATACATACATTCTATGTCCAAGCAGGGAATAAAAAATAGAGGCTGAGGTCAGTCCAGACCATCTGCACCCTTCTTAGGCTGTCTAATCCTGGACAAGAAGATAAGTTTCCAGATCCCCTCCAAGACAAACAAAAAGCTTATCCTGCCATTTGAAGGGCTCTTAAACGGGTTTCCATGACTTTATTTTGAAAAAAAAAATTGATAACGGTCGTTGTTGTTGTTCAGTTGTTCCAGTCATGTTCTTTGTGACTCCATCTGGGGTTTTCTTGGCAAAGATACTGGAGTGGTTTGTCGTTTCATTCTCTAACTCATTTTACAAATAAGGAAACAAGATAAAGTGACTTGCCCAGGGTAGTAAGTGCCTGAGATTGGATTTGAACCCAGGAAGATGAGTCTTCCTGACTCTAGAACTGGCATTCTGTCCACTGTGCCATTTAATTCATTGCCTTTGTACTCATATTTTATGCATTTAGAAACATGATTCTGAGAAAGGGTCCACAGATTTCATCAGACTGCTGAAGGGCTCCAGGACACAAAAAAAAGCTGAAGAACCTCTGACTTAAGAGCCATAAGAAATCCCATCTCTGACACTTAGTACCTGGGTGACCTTACACTAGTTACTCTGGGCCCAAGTTACCTCATCTGTAAAGTGAGGTGGACTAGAAGACCCTTGAGGTCTCTTCCAGCCCTAGATCCCAAATCCTATCACTCAAATATGACTGTGAACCAACTCTCCCAAAGCCCAGGGCTCGACATGGCTGTGCATGTGTCTATGTCTGTGTGTTCCGCAGAGTGCCTCTGGTACCGGCCTGGCCTTTATCATCTTCACAGAGGCTATGGTGCACATGCCTGGCTCTCCTGGATGGGCGGTGCTCTTCTTTGGGATGCTGTTTTCCTTGGGTCTTTCTTCTATGTTTGGGAATATGGAAGGAGTACTGACGCCTATCCTAGATATGCAAATTCTGCCCAAGTCAGTCCCCAAGGAATTAATAACAGGTAAGTGAAGAATTAGTTCATTCTTTTTTTTTTTTTTTGGCTAGGCAATGTGCCCACAGTCACACAGCTAATAAGTGTTATGTGTCTGAGGCTAGATTTGAACTCAGGTCCTCCTGACTTCAGGGCGCCACCTAGCTGCCCCATTGTTCATTCTTAAAATACTCTTAATTACTCACCTGTTATTCTCCCTCCTCACTCTCTCCCCCACCTCATCCCCTCCCTCAAAGTTTACTTATTAGCCTGAGCCACCCCTCTCTATCTCCTTCCCCCTTTTCTGGGCTCCTCCTCTAATTGATAGGCTCAGTAATATTATAACCCTCTTAGGAGGGATAAGGGTTAGGAGATCTCTGAGCAGTTTTCACCAATATAAAAAGGTGCCTCTGAGTGCCCTTCCAAGTTTGGGCTTCTCACTTCATCTCCAGCAGAACTTGAGGTAGAGAAAAAAGAATGAGAATAGTCCTCTTCCCGCCTTCCCCCCCCCCATCTCTGGCCTAACTCCTACCCCTAATCAAGGCTGTGTCCTCCCATCTACTCAGTATTTGGGCTCTGGAGAAGTAGAATAGATGAAAAGAATAGGAAAGATGAAAAGGAAGAGGGGAAGGGAAGAAGAGGAAGGAAAGGAAGAGAGGAAGGGAAGAGAATGGGGAAAGGGAAGGAAAAAGGGAAGAGAAGAGGGAAGGGAAGAAAAGAGGGGAAGGGAAAGGAAGAAGGGGAAGGAAAGGAAGAGAGGAAGGGAAGGGAAAAGGTGAAGGGAAGAGGGGAAGGGAAAAGGGGAAGGGAAGAGAAGAGGGGAAGGGAATATGGGAAGGGAAGAGAAGAGGGGAAAGGAAAGGAAGAAGACTTAAAGATGGGCAAACCACTTCCTAAGGATTAGAGTTATCCCAAAGTAGAAAGGGCACCCTTCCTTCTTTCTGGAGGAAGTGGACTCCCAATCTTTGGGAATCTTTAAGCAGTCTGTAAACACTGGATGATGATTTGTCATGTGTGTTATAGAGATGATTCTTTTTGTGGGCATGGGCTGAAGTCCCTTACTACTCTGAAATCTGAGATTCTGTAAAAAGTGTTTTTTATATGCTTGCAAGTAGCAAAAAAGTATAGTTGCTACTGCCCCTGGATACCATGTCCCCTTCCCTCTTTTCTTCCCTTCCCTTCCACCCACCAATATAATTTTTTCCTCTTTTTTTAGCTGTGACATGCCTAATTTCCTGCCTCTTCGCTCTTTGTTTCACACTACAATCTGGCAATTACTGGCTTGAAATCTTTGACAATTATGCAGCTTCCTTGAACCTATTGATCTTTGCCTTCTTTGAAGTTATTGGTGTCAGTTATGTTTATGGATTGACAAGGTAACGTTAACCTGGCTTGGAGTTCTTTCTTCTTGTGGGGACTAGGGAGCCCTTTCTCAGTAATGCTTGAAGGGGATCTGAGATTAGGCCTACCAGCCAAACATCTGTCCTCCTCCCTTTGGTGAAGTGAAGGAGAGCCCAGGAGCAGTCCAGTAGAGGTAGGGGTAAGGAACTCAGCCAGTTAGAAATATCTCCCTCTAAAGGCTTCAGTGAGACTCTAATGTATACCCACAAAATAAAAAGACCTAGAGGAAGGCATCTAGCATATTAGGTGGATTTTCTGTTGGTCTGTAGGAGAATACATATAACCATCATACAAGATGAGAAGACATGGATGGATTTTGATCCATAACAGTGGAGGGAATGGTGGGAGTGTGACCATCTCTAAGGTCACACACATATTGAGATATTGAAATCTATAAGTGCAATGTTTTTTAATAACAAAAAGTGTTTATCAAAAAATATGAGAGGCAGAATGGTATAGCGAATAAAGAACTAGCCTTCTAGCCAAGAAGACCCGAGTTCAAGTCCCCTCTCTGACACGTCCTGGATATGAGACTCTGGACAAAGAACTTAACCCCTTAGTGCCCTAGGCAACTGTCTAAGACTATAAATTAAAGAGAAGATGCCTACTTGCATTAGAGAATTTCTTCATTCAGGAGTTCTTTCTACCAGTAAAACCACAGATCTGAAAAAAAAAAAAAAACAAAAAAAACCACACAGATCTGGTCCCTGTTCCTGCCCAGAAATATTATTAGCCCTAGGGTCATCTACAGTATCATTCTACAAAATGAGTGAATATCAGACTCTGCTTTCAGAACCACACATCTAAGGAATCATATTTTGTCCTCTTGTGTATGGCTGATTCCAATATGGAAAGAAAAGATCTATCTTAGGCATGTCCTGAAACCAGCTAGACAGACCTTCTACTAAGCGGTGTTTAAGAAAGAGTTAATATTATTGAAAATGTCATTTTAGTCATCCTGTTCTGTTACTTTTTGATTTCAGCAAGCAGTGGTACAGAAAATGAAGCAGCAGGGTTTTCTTTACAAAACAAAAATTAAAGTAGAGAGATTAAGACCACAGTTTTTGTTCAGTAAGACTGCATCTTGTCTGTTTTGCTTTCCATTGTTTAACTGTCTGGCGAGTGGTTTTAGGAAAACTTGAAGAAATGAAGCCAAGATATAAATAGGCTTGTTTATGTCTTCTTATTCCAATAATTAAAAGGCCAGTGAGTTCAATGGTTGAGGATGACCTTTGCTACTCAGCTTACATTCCCTCTACACCTTAGCAGAAGGTTTAATATTTCCATGAAGTCAAAAAACTCACCACCTGATAATCAAACATCCGGCATTGAGCCTTTATGAACTTAATGGGGCTGGTCCTTAGATAATATATACCTTATCACTGGCTTTGGTATTTGAAGTCATTCTATCTTGAAAGGGCTTGCCAAAGTATTCAATTTCCTCCCTGGAAAAAGCTTTCAGTACTTAATTTGATAACTTCATAGCCTATTTCTTAAAAACAGTCAAATAAAATATGGTTTTATCTATGACATATGATAGTCACCTCCCTAGTAATGATATAAAAAGGGAGAGGGAAAAGGTAATCGTCACTCAGAACTGCCAAAGCTGGAACCTGGAATATTTTCTTAATAAATATACAGGGGCAATTTGATGGGGTTTATTAGAATCTAGGGTGTTCATTCTTTGCCAGTAAAAAGGAATTGAAACATGCCCATGACATTCAGAAAAGATGATCCTGCTTAGAGAGTCTAATTGAAGAGACTCAAAGTCAGGGCTAGGATAGGAGGTGAGCCAAGAATGTGAACTGTTCTATTCATGTGGTAGGTTCTGTGACGATGTGGAATGGATGACGGGAAGGCGGCCCAACATCTACTGGCAGGTGACATGGAAAATCATCAGTCCTCTGCTGCTGCTGACCATCTTTATAGCCTACATCATCCTAATGATACTAAAGCAGCCAACGTATGGATCCTGGGACCCACAATATGTAGGTCTCTTTGTTTAAGAAATTCAGGGAGTCCCACCCATTCATCCCTCTGGGCCCAACAAAGAACCAGATTTCTCAAGTCTCTAGAATCAGTTTAAACTTTAGGGCTGTGGATATCTTTGGGCCAAAAATCTGTCTCCATAGCAACAAAGATCCAGAGAATCTATGAATTGGATAACCATTACCTAAATAATCAATTCAGATCAGATCTACCAACAGTATTAAGGCCCCAATCTCATAAGCTGCCCCTTCTTCCCCAAATCTTACTTGCTAAAACCTGAGTATAGTATATGTTTGGGCTCTCAGTAAGAGAAGAACAGTGAAAATTGCAAAGGCCAAGAGTGCAGTAATGATAAAAATGAAATGCCTTTATTTGAATAGAAAGAAGTTTAAAAAACTGTCATAGTAAGTATATATTATGGTATGCTAATTTTACATAAATATTTATCAGTGTTTAGTTATCCTTTCAAATGTGGTACAACAGATAGGGTGCTAGATTTACAGTTGGAGAATTGGGTGCGAGTCCTGAATCTCACTACTTGTGTGGCCACAGGAAAGAAATTAATCTCTCTGGGCCTCAGTTTCCTCATGTGTAAAATGAGGGGAATGGACTTTAGACCAAAAGTGTCAAACTCATAAGTAGCATGCACTTGCAAAATTCTTGAGCGTGCCAGAACCAGATTAAAATGTCACTGGGAAATATTTACCAAAATAAATGAAAATACAAGATAGATAATGTCAATTTGTGGCTTTCTAAGTCAATATGTGGTCTGTAGAGATCCATTTCTATTTGAGCTTGACACTGTTGGTCTAGACCATGCTGCAACCCCAAAGAATACATCATAATTATATAGCACTACATGGTTTTCAGAATTCTTTTATCTATAGCCATGCCTCATCTAACGTTGCTAATCGGTGCCAGAAAAACACGAGGTTAAATGAAATAATTACAGAGGCATATGTAGTCACCAGAATGACATTATAAATGAGTAATGGTTATGGGACAGTTTTCAGACTTTATGCTGAGGTTCAGTGACAACTCATCAATGATGTAATTGTAAAACAACTTTGGCTGGGAAAACCTAAATACGATTCTGAGGATATCATCTCATTTAAATTATGCTAATTCGACTCTCAAGGAGCCAATGCTATCTTGATCATAATAAGGTCCTTGCCCATCTTGCCCCTCAGATGAAGCTGCTTATGTTGCAGGGAGTGCATCCTTGGGAGGTCTTATCCCGGCATTTCCAATTAATGCACAGAAGTATACACTTTTCTTTTTCTTGTAATTCAGCTAGGACTCTGAGCTCATTGATCCCAGGAAGGAAGATGGCTGAGGTTCCTTCCACAGCTAAAGTTCTAAGTCAGCAAATAATACAAATCTAATTGCTCCAGTTGGTTGGAGGAGCTCTTCCCATTTTAATTCTTCTTACTGTCAATGATCCTTATTCAAGGAAACTCAAAACCAGCCCATGCCATCTCCCCATGCAACTTGGGGCACACCAGCAAGCTTTGTGGTTGTTCTATTCCTACAGGATGATTTCCCAATCAAGCAAGAGAAATTCTACCCTGGCTGGGTGCAAGTCGTCTCTGTGATGTTGTCATTACTTCCTTGCATTTGGATACCTGGGATAGCAATTTTTCAGCTAATCAACAGGAGGAAAAGAAAAGGGAAGAATTCATGGCCAGCACCTGATGGCAAAAACTCTATTAATCTGTAGGGGACTAAAGGGGTGATTCTATGTAAAAGAGGAAGGAAATAGGGGACTTAACGTCATAAACTGTGAATCTGGCTTGTCGGGGTTGTTTTGTCACTTGGACAAGAGGGACAGTATTCAGCATCAGTATGAAGAACAGTTTATTCAGTTGGTACCCACGACAACATTCTCTCTCCTAGCTCCAGAATATTCTACTCCTCAGCTTTCCCTTAGTTACTGGCTCACAAATATATTTCCCATTTGGATATCAATAATGCACAGCAGTGCAGTGGATAGAGTGCTGGGCCTAGAGTCAGGAAGACTCATCTTCCTGAGTTCAAATCTGGCCTCAGACACTTACTAGCTGTGTGACCCTGGGCAAGTCACTTAACCCTGTTTGACTCAGTGTCTTCATCTGTAAAATGAGCTGAAGAAGGAAATGGCAAACCACTCCGGTATCTTTGCCAAAAAAGCCCCAAATAGGGTCACAAAGAATCAGACGCGACTGAACAATACATACCAAAGGAAAGCATCCTGGCCAGCAAGAGAAATGGACTCAGCATATTCCCTATGTGCCTCAAAATGGACCATTTCAAGCGATGTCAGCTGCTCTATGGACAAGAATCTAGAACCTCACCTCCGCCACTCTCCTGCTCTCCTCTCCACCTGCCCCATCACTCACATGTTGCCCGTGCCTACCTTGTTTTCTATTAGCTTTACTACGTCTGGTTCCATCTCCTTCCTCTTTCTCACAAGCCATCTACTCACCATATGTTCTAAATTAAGCTCTATACACTTTTCAGGGTCTACTTCACAGGCCTGTGATCACACCAGTGTAAAGCTACAACAACAACAACAAAAGAAAAATAGAAAAGAAAATGTGTACTAAGAAGTTCAATGGTGAAAATGTCCTCTTGCTAAACATATAAATCAATATAATATTTAAAGATGGCAAAATGTCAGATGAAGGATCAGCCATGTTGCTTATCTTTAAGCCACTTCTCATGATTAAATTTGATTTAAGCAATATGGTGATTTGTCTGTTCTTTAAAGGCAGAAATCGCTGGAACCTCTGAAATGATGGACAAGGTTATCAGATGTATTTGTCAAGGTCACACCATTCATGAAAACTGTCTATAGTCCATACATGAATCTATTTACCTCGGAGCCTGACCCTTAGATCATGTCTACTCAAGAGAAAGTTGTACTGCTAGAGGCAGTCTCTGATCAGCAGACCTTGTAGATGCCTAAAAGAACCTAAGAATCCACTGGGCTTGGCCATCCTCAATTGTTTTCTCCCCTGTGGCATGGGGGTTAACCTACCCCCACCCTCTTCAAACACACCAGGTCCCTCTGAAAGCTACCCCAAGTCTGAGGCCCATTGTGGGTCAGCATCCACTCAGAATTGCTGCTTCATGAGCCTCTGCTAATGTGTTTCTTTTACTAACCAATTAGATGACATGTTAGTTTGAAGTAAAAGATATTTACTTTGACAAAATAAAAAGGTAAGTGATGAGAAATATCCCCCATATCCAGAAGGACACATTCTTCCACAGTGGATCATATCCCACATGGAAGAGGGGACAAAAGGAAGACATGTGGTCAGGGTAACTCGCATTCCTTGGTGGGCAGGGTTCCTCGCCGGAACACCTTTCTGCCTCTGCTCCAGAACTGCTGCTTGCTTCCCTACCAAGATGCCTATGTTTTCTGCTGAAGTCATTGGGCTGCAGGCCAGACTGTCTGCTCACTGGAGGTGCAGCCAACTCGGCTGGCATCACTATCGAGCTGCCCTCTGCTCCTCTCAGCTGGTACCTACCAAGCTGCCCTCTGCTTTTCTCAACTGTCATTTCCAGTGAGTTGCTAATGTCATGTGTCTTTTTCTAGTCCACAAAAGAGGAGTTCTCAGATCTTTTAGCAGAATGACTCAGGGACCATCTAGTTCTTTGGTCCCAGCTAACCAGCAGAAGTTCTCAGGCTTCATAAAATCTGTCTTTTGAACTCAAATGCTTTTGCTGCTATTCAGATTCTCATAGTCTAACGCAGTGGTCCTCAAATTTTTCCACAGTAGTAGGGCCCTTTTAAACAAAATTTTAGCAGATCTGTTGTAGTTGAATTTTCTAAAATTGTTTTTTTTTTAATACACATTAACAAACAACACAAAAAATACAAACTAAATACAAGCTTGTGGTATTTCAGGGTTCTTTGTATCATAGTTTAAAAAACACTAGTCTAAACTTTTATTTGAATTATGGCTAGAAAATTCCCTTTTAACTCCTATATTATTATACTCCTGGTTGCCTAAATTCCAACAAATCAGGGATGTTCTGGAGTCAGTTCATGCTGGCTGGTGAGTCAATTGTTAAATTTTTAGCATGAACATCTACGTATTAGAAATTGGTAGGGGCAGCTAGGTGGTGCAGTGGATAGAGCTCCAGCCTTGGAGTCAGGAGGACCTGAATTCAAATCCAGCCTCAGACTCTTGACACTTACTAGCTATGTGTCCCTGGGCAAGTCACTTAACCCCATTGCCTCACCAAAGAACATAAATAAACAAACAAAAAAAGAAATTGGTAAACACTACAAATCAGGGCTGGATTTATTGTTTTGTTGATTATCTGCCCTAGACTTAGGAAAATGATGGAGAAAATGTTAGCAATGCAGATCAAAACTAAAAGCTTATCTTGCCTTTTTTTTGAGAGCCAGTTGTTAAATACTTACCAGTATTCCCTGCTACAAATCACCCTGGGAGGTCTACTTTGGGAAACAGCAGAGGCACTAAGTATAGGTATGGTAATAAGGTATTCTTTTCAGTCCCTATCACATCCATGGGCTAAGCTGGATACATGCAAATCCTCTCCAGGGAAAGACTGAAGATATTGGGGAAAGCTAGCCATCTTTTCCTTACCTCCCCCACCCCAAATCCCTGCACTGTGAAGCTGCTGACCTTTGTCCTACTTCCTCCCAGCAACCAAACTGTGGTACTCTCAAATACTGATCTGTTTACTTCTTAAATGTTTATTGAGATGACACAAGTGACTTTTGATGACTCATCTGGTCCCTACTGTTTCTTCTGGATGGTCATAAAAGGCTCTAGCTGGTCAGGGCCTCTGTAACCACTCAGCTTCTCTTCTTCTGAGTCTGATAAGCTTTTGCAAACATTTCTTTGCTAAATAAGGGGCGCCAGATGCTGCTGAATCAACAAGGCTGGGCCATGTAGATCCATTAAAAAAAAATTCATCATAAAAGGAGGAGATAATTACTGGAAGCTCTATCATATAGATTCACAAACGATTACCAATCCAAATAAAATGTACAAAAATATATCTATTTATGTACAATCCTTATTAGCCCTATTAGATAATGAACAAGGGCAGCTAGGTGGCATAGCAGATACAGTGCCAGCCTGGAGTCAGGAAACTCATCTTCCTGAGTTCAAATCCAGCCTTAGACACTTAATAGCTGTGTGACCCTGTGCAAGTCACTTAGCCTTGTTTGCCTCAGTTTCCTCATCTGTGAGATGACCTGTAAAAGGAAATGGCAAATCACTCCAGTATCTTTGCCAAGAAAACCTCAGTGGGGTCACAAAGAGTTGGACACAATTGAAACAACCAAATAACAAAATAATAAACTTCTGTAAAATTATCTAAACAAAGATAAAGCAAAGATCTAGGGAGAAAAAGAGGACACAACACAGAGAGACTTCTACACAAACCAGGAGTGACTGAGGCACCTTCAGAGCTATGTGGCTGTGGTCGGCTAAGTGGCACGGTGAATGGAGCATTGGCCTTAGAGTCAGGAGGTCCTGAGTTCAAATCCGGCCTCAGACACTTGACACTGGCTGACCTTGGGCAAGTCACTTAACCTTGACTGACTCCCCCAAAAAAAGCAAAAAAAAAAAAAAACCAGAGAGATGCGACTGCTGCCTGGCTACAAAGGAGGCACCCAATAAGCTTTCAGTAACCAGTACAGATAAATTTCTAATTAAAACCATTTTCCCCTGGCTGTTTGCTCAGTAAGTGCCATCTAGTGGTAAGAATGTTGGATTCAGAATCAAAGGACCTGGATCTGAAACCTAGCTCTGCCACTCATTACTTTTTGACCTTGGACAAGTAACAACCTATCTGGGCTTCTCAGTATCCTCATCTGCAAAACTGGACTAGAACACCTCTAAAGGTCCTTTTCTTGCTCTAAATCTGTGCTGAATGACCTATGCTTTCTATTCTCAGACCAGTAGGGTGAGGCAGGAGGAGGGAAACAAAGCTGAGCTAAGCACATTCCGTTCTTATAATAAACAGTTCTGTGAATTGCTTTATCTCTTCTTGTTCAGTCTGGAGATGTGCAACTTGGTCATCTTAGCAAGCTCCCAAGTAAGTCCCTTTAAAAGAGTCCAGGGTCAGTCTGCAAACCCAACCACAGGTAGCAGCACCAGGAACTAGAGAAAAGTTTGAAACAGGAAAACATAGGATTGCTTGCAAATATAAATTCATATTCCATGACTGTCTCCTTAATTTCAGTGTCATGGAGGGGAAAAAACAAACAAACCCTAACTCCAAAACCAAACTCTTTATTAAGGCTTTAATCAAGACTTGAAAATTGTCTCTGACATTTGTTAAACCTGGAGAGAAGACTGAGGGGGTGAGAGCTGAGCAAGTCAGGGAGGGGGTATAGAGATAACACCTTATCTTCAAGCATCCGGAAAAGGTATGGGGGAAAGAAGGATTAGATTTGCTTGGTGTCTCTGTAAGGGGCAGAACTAAGACCAAATAAGTGGGTGGAGACAGACTGAGACTTCAAGGAAGGAAAAACTTCCTAATGAGCGACATGGAAAAGTGAAACGAGCTATGTAGGGAAGTAATGAGTTCCTCTCACTACACATTTTCTAGCAAGAGGCTGGATAACCATTTATTGAGGGTAGTGTAAAGACAGAACACTTATTTAAGTGCTTACTGGGTGTCGAATGCTCTGCAAAATCCTAGGGGCACAGCTATAATTAAGCAAATTAAGTCCCTGTCCTGAAGAAACTTACATTCTAATAAAAGAAGACAACATGTAAAATGGAGCTTTGTTCTCCTCAATTTAATACCTATTGGAGCTTCGGTAAAGACCTTGGTTGCCTCCCCAACCAGCTATAAAGGAATATGCCCCAGAGAAGCTCAAAAACCCTTATGTCACCCAGTCAGACCTGCAGTCATTGTCAATGCCCCCTTTTGCCATCAGAGAGGGGTCTGAATATCAGCTAGCTACCACTTCCCTAGGAATCTTCTCTTCCTCCACTAGCAGGAATCAGCAAACACGCCCAGGTCTAGGCTCCCTTCCCCCAGTGCTTGGTTCTGGTCAACCCACTTAACCCAACAAAAAAGAACCTTCAGACTTTACTGGGTGAGGGTGCCCCACCTCCCTGGGCCCCAGCGGACCTCAATTCCACCTGGAACCCCAAATGATCTGACTTATTTCCACCACCATCCCTGATTGTCCTTCATATCGTATATCTCCTCTGTAAAAATCTGGTTTACTTTACTGTCTTGTGTGTTCCATGTTTCCTTACATTGGATCTTGATATTTTGCACCTTCTGAGGTCTGCTTACTACAGCCCTGTAGCCCCTTTCAGGAAGCTATGGTTGATTTTGGGGAGAGGGGTTTTTGTTGGTGTAAGTAACTTGGCTGGGCTCTGGGAAGCTGAACTACAATTAAATGCATTAAATAAAGTGTTTTTTTAAAAGTATACTAATCTGTTTGTTCAAATGCCTACATGCCAGTGTTTCTGAAGGACTTGACCGAGAGGGAGTTTTACTCTTCCTTTCACTGAGAGACTCAAACAGAGAATCTGGTACCAGGTATCTTTGTACAGCTTTATGACGGGCATTGATGGACTTTGGGTCATAATAAACACATTATAATCATTCATTTGGAACGCCTTCCTCTGCAGCAGATATAAAAATGAAAGATAACACTTCCCATCTACTGAGTAATTGGCCTGCTGTAGATAGGGAGTCATGTTCTTTTCATCTGAGGGCATGCCTGCATTAGTAGAAGGAAGCACTTTACAAACCATGTCAGAATGGTGAACAAATCAGATATACAGACGGGCTTAAAAGGAGAACACACCCTCGCTACTGAGAACGTCATACGGGTGCAGCGCAGAGACTCCGTTGTGGTTTGGTCGTTTTTCAATCAGGTCCGGTCCTTTGTGACCCCATTTGGGGTTTTCTTGGCAAAGATACTGTAATGGTTTGCCCTTTTCTTCTCCAGCTTATTTTACAGATGAGGAAACTGAAGCAAATGGTTAAGTGACTTGTCCAGGGTCACACAGCTAA
The DNA here is from genome assembly GCF_003287225.1 of Phascolarctos cinereus. NCBI lineage: Eukaryota > Metazoa > Chordata > Mammalia > Diprotodontia > Phascolarctidae > Phascolarctos > Phascolarctos cinereus. The sequence continues at coordinate 395,965,707 of NW_027555847.1, forward strand.
TGTCTGAGGCCAGATTTGAACTCAGGAAGAGGAATCTTCCTGACTCCAAGCCCAGCATTCTATGCACTTCTCCAAAAATGCTTATTTTATTTTCCCATGTAGATGTACCCTTGGAGACTTCAAATCATGAAAAGAGAAAAGGGGAATGAGAACAGAGAGCAGACAACTGCTAATTATCTACCATTCATTATCTTTCCCTGGAAAAACTCATCCCTCTTTCTAACTTCAAGGATGATACGATCCTTCTCAGATTCCCAATCTTTGAGTAATCCTTACCTCCCTCCCTCCTCCTTATCCAATCATCTGCCGAGTCCTTTACCTTCACCCCCCCTCAATCTGTCCCCTTTTGCCCAAGTCACACAGCCATCACCCTAGTTCAAGCCACCATCACCTCTCAGTTGTAATGTTGTAACTGTCTAATTAGTCTCCATGCTTCCAGTCTCTTTCCATCTCTAATCTTTCTTTCACAAATAACAGGCATATTCTTAAAGCACAGGTCTGATCATAACATCCCCCTGCTCCATAAATCCCAGCTGCTCCTACGGCCTCCAGCATCAAATATTAACCTCCATCTGGGTTATAAGCCCTAACCTACCTTTCCTGCCTAATTGCACATTACTCTTTTATTTTACGCATGCTATGGTCCAGTCAAACTGGCCTTACTATTCCCTACACATTTCATCAATTGTTGCTTTGCCCTTATATAGGCTATCTCCCATGACTGAATGCACACCCTCCTTAGCTCAGCCTCATAGGATCCCCAGTATCTCTCAAAGACCAGATCAAATGCCCCCTCCTACTGAGGCCTTTCCTCTTCCCCATCCACCCCTCCCTTATTACCTTATACTTATTCGGTAAGGACATAGGGAATGGCCAGATTCCCTTTTGATAAATTCCTTTTACCAAGCCTGCTTGGCACCTTATTGGAAACTTTACAAAAGTTTTCCTGGCTCTAAGGCTGGCTCTTTCCCTACAGAATGTAAGCTCCCTGAGGTCAGGGACAATCTTATTTGTCCACGTACCCCTAGCACCCAGCACAATGCCTGGCACATAGAAGGCACTTAATAAAAACTTACTGATCAAATGATGAGAATTTTTCACTTTGTAATATATCTAGGATTTCTTCCTTACACTGGCTCTCTTTTTGTTATTTTAAGCAAAGAATAAATATCTATTAAGAGTAACTAAGGGGCATGCAGTAGATAAAGTGCTGGGGCCTGGAGTATGGAAACATAATCTTTCTGAGTTCAAATCTGGCCTCATACACTAGCTATGTGACCCTGGGCAAGTTACTTAACCCTGTTTGCCTCAATTTCCTCATCTGTAAAATAAGCTGGAGAAGGAAATGGCAAACTACTACAGTATCTTTGCCGAGAAAACCCCAAAGGGGTTCACAAAGAATTGGACATGACTGAAAAATGACTAAACAACAATTTTTTTTTCTTTTTAGATATTTCATTTTCCCCCAATTACATGTAAAGATAATTTTTAACATTCATTTAAAAAAATTTTTCAGTTTCAAATTTTCTCTCTCCCTTCATTTTCCCCCTCCCTGAGACAATAAGCAATCTGATATAGGTTATATATGAACAAATTTTAATTGCGAACTCCTTCTATGGCCACCACGGTCCCTGTCCTCAGAATTTAGTCTCGTTTAGGAGAGAGAACCATTACTCACTAAACAAAGAGAAGAGAAGTAGGTTTCAATCTGGGCAGCAAAACCCCTAAGTGCATGAAGACATGAGAAGGAAGAAATAAAGGGCGGGCACATCCTATAAAAGGTGGGCGTATAGCACAAGGAGAAACGCGTGATGCTCTGGCAATTCCAATAAATTTGACACCTTTGGACCTGGGTATTCTCTTTTGATAGAAACCCTATGGTCCACATCCTCCCATTAATTCAGCATTGGGGTCCACCCACTCTATGCAGTTCATGTTTTCTTGAAATTGTGAGAAGCATGGAGGCTATCGAATCTCTCACTGTGTGACTGGTCCACCTCATTCACTCACACATTTCCTTGACGCCATTCCTGTCACAGATTGTCCTGCACATTTGTTTGGTTTTGCTGTGTTGTGCCTATGCCTATCCAGAATGCACTGCTCCAATGTCTTCTGGGAGATCCTTAGCTTTAGGCATCCAGAGACCGTGGTGGTCTAGTACTCACAAACACACACCACTGGAGAAGATCCACCCACAGCAAAAAAGCTTTGTTTGAAAGAGGGGTTTGGGATCATCAAAAGAATTTTTCAGTTTCCCAAAGGTTAAAGAGGATGAGCCCTAAATGAGAATGGTGGCCATGTTGGGAGAGACAAAGGGATAGACTTGAAAGATGTTACGTGTGGATGTAGAAATGACAAAGTTTGGCACATCACTGTAAGTGGGGAAGTGGATAAAGTGCTGGGCTTACAGTCAGAGAGACCCAAGTTCAAATCAGAATTCAGACGCTTACTACTTGTGGGATCTTGGGAAAGGCACTCACCCTCCATTTGCCTCAGTTTCCCCATCTTTAAACTGGAGATAAAAATAGGGATAAAAATAGCACCTACCTCTCAGGGTGGCTGTGAGGATCAAATGAGGTATTTGTAAAGCACTTAGTGTAATTCCTGGCACACAGTAGGTTCTATAGAAATGTTAGCTATTGGTTGTTATACTGTATAGAAGGACATTGAGGTTGTGACTCGGGGTGGCCAAGATTACAATATTCTTGACCGAAATGGGCAAGTTCAGAACAAGGGCAGATTTGGGACAAAAAAAAAACACCAAATTGTGAGATTTGTGATACATGTCTTGGTGATGGTGCTCAACTGATGCTAAGTACAAAAAAGAAGAGCAGGCCCTTTATTTCCTGGTCATTGTCCCAGAGAGATGAGCCAGCCTTTGGAAGGGTACCCGCCACAGTCGTGGTGATCTGGGGATGGGATGGGGGCAGAGGGCAAGGAGGCTGGAGATGGGAGGAATTTCCCAAACTGCAGCTACTAACGTAGGGGCCCAATCCCAGTTTGCTTATTATTGCCCTGAGATGCTGAGGCCCAGTGAAGAAGGGGAAATACCGAAAGCTTGAATGACAACAAGATGGGTTGGGGAAATGGACTGGCTATGGTGGATGAAGTATAGGTATGGTTGTTTTGGAGACAAATCCTACTACTGGCTCCCTAAGACAGAGTGTGATGCCGTCTTTCCAGTCCTTACATTGATCGTACACACCCTGAAGTCATGCCATGGCTGCCACTTTGGAGACTGCTGTTATAGAAGACCAGGGATGTCTTTACGGTTCCTCCCAGCTATAAATCTGACTCCACAATTAAGCAATCAACAGGTATTTATTAAGTACGTCCTCGGGGACAACAGCTCTGCTCAATACAGAGATGAAAACACAACAACCAAAACAATTCCTGCTCTCGAGGAGCTTACATTCTAACAAGCCCCTTCAATGGACACGGCTCCCTCTGAATGCTGAAAAAAGTAAAGGACAATGTTCAGTTTCCTCCCCTGTAAGATAAAGAAGTGGAGGAGTGCATGGAGAACCTTTAAGGTGTCTTTAAGTTGTAACACTTTAGATGTAATTTGTTTTCAAGTCCACATAACAGCTGGGAATATTCCCAAATGGAATGAGACACCATCAGTAGCTAAGCAGAAAACGTGTTAGAGCTGGCAAAAGCACCACAGCATCTAAAAGATATGAACAAGAAAATCAGTCCACGATTCAGACCCAGTAGCAAGGAGACATGGACTTTTTCTCACTGTGAAATAAAGACTGTTAATGAAAAAAAAAATGCTAGTTTGAATTAGAGCCTGAGGCAGGGAAAAGAGGCACTCTAATACAGCACCTGTTACTCATCTCAATTCAACCCACAGAAATGAATGACTCAAGCAGCTAATCTAGTATCATTTTGAAATCTCGAGAGAGTGATGGATCCGTTGCTGCCATTAGCATCTGCATTGTAGCCTTTGGGATCTTCCAGAATAACCGCAGTTTGCCTGTAAATAAACAGTATTAGATTAGTCTTTAGAAATCAAACGATGTGTTTATCTTTTCTGCTGATAAGTGATATTTTCTGAGGTTGCTAGGCATGGAGAAGAATATCTTGTGAACTCTGGAGTTTAGAATAAAGCATTGGTGAGATGTTTTTTCTGGGTGATGGGAAAACTTTTATAATATATCTGACGATGTCTCCTTTCTCTCTTCCCCTCCTTTGGACAGATAGCAGCTAACTATACTACAAAGTGTGATACAAATGCATGGCATGAAACAAGATGCATCCTGACGAGATGTGAAAGAGCCTGAGATCACAAAAATGAACCCTTTCCAGAATACCCACTTGGGTAAATTACAAGTTGAGAGTGGGAGAAGAAAGAGAAGTTGATCTGTGGAGAAAGAGGGAACAATTATTTTGGGTCAAGCAAGAAAAGGATCCTCCAAAGGGTCTAAGAAATCAGAGGGGAGATTAGTAAACTTGAGTGCTACCTAGACTATGCCATGCATACTTCATACTCTGTAGGATTACTTCATACTTCATAGGATCTGGAGCTAGATAGAAGTATCTCAGACCTATCCCCATCCTTCTGCCCAGCAATATCACTACAGGAATCAGGGAGAGTCCTGTCTCTAGAAAAGAACTTATAGCAGCACTTTTGTTGTTAACAAAGTACTGGATGGGAAGTAGGTGCCCAACAAGTGAGGGATGACTGAGGAAACTGTGGAATGAAATGGAATATTAATAAGCCACAAGAAAATAATAAAGACAAAGAATGCACAGAAACTTAAGAAAATCTGAATTATCAGATGTCATGAAGCAGCCAAAACCAGAAGAACACTTTATATGATGACCATAATAATGCAAAGGAAAAACAAAATTGAATTTCCTCATTCTAATGAATGTGACTACCAATCACGACTTCAGAGGACTGACATTGAAGGGACCCCAGCTTCTGCAAGGGAGCAGGGAAAGATGTCTCCCCACAGCTCTTATTCGGGGCCAGGCTTGCTCTTTAGTTCCACAACACTGGATTTCAAATGTTCTGTGGTTGTCATTGCTGAAGTCACTAGGTAAAATGTTTTCCTGGCTCTTGTTACTTCAGTCTGCATCAGATATTTGATGCAAAGATTTTTCCCAGCTGATTGCTTCCCTTCTTTTCCTAGATGCATTACGTATACTTGTACAAAATCATTTCAATCTCTCATGATAAAAATTATCTATTTTGTCTTTTGCAATTTCCTTTATGCCTCATTTCATTGAGAAATCATCCCCTTTGTTTTTGTTTAGTTGGTTTTTTTCCTCCCCAATCATGTCTGACTCTTCATGAGCCCATTTGGGTTTTTCTTGGCAGAGAATACTGGAGAGGTTTGGCATTTCCTTCTCCAGCTAACTTTGCAGATGAGGAAACTGAGGTAAACAGAGTTAAGTGACTTATTCAGGATCATATAGCTAATAAGTGTCTGGGGCCAGATTTGAACTTAGGAAGATAAATCTTCTGACTCCAGTCTTAGCACTCTATCCACTGAACCACCTAGCTAACCCCATTCATCCCCCAAGGTATATTTGATCTTCTCTTCTAATTTTTAATGCTATGATCTCTTATTTTGAATTTGTGGAATATGGTCTAAGATACTGACATAAGCCTAATTTCTGCCAGACCATTTTCCAGTTTTCTCAGCAGTTCTTGTCAAACAGAGTTCTTTCCTAGGTATCTTATTTTCAGGTTTAGTCAACATTGGGTTACTGAGTTCAATTACTTCTGAGTCTTCCTTATGTTGTGTGTTTCATTGATCTACTTTTCTATTTTTTAGTAAGTACTAAATAGTTTTGATGTTTGCTACTTTACATAGTCTGAGGTCTGGAAGTGCTATTTCTTTTCATTCCTACTTTCTTTCACCATTTCCCCTAATACTCTAGGTCTTTTGTTCTTCCAAATGAATTATTATTTTATCTAGTCTATTAAGTACCCCTTTGGTAGTTATACTAAATCTATAAATTAACCTTGGTAGTATTATCATTTTTATGATATTGGCATATGAGCACTGAAAAGCTCTCCAGCTATGAAAGTTGTTTTTTATTTCTTTATGGAGTGTTTGTAAATGAGTCCATACAAGTTTTAAATGTGCTTTGCTAACTGAATTTTGCTATTATTATACAGAAATGGTATGGATATTTGTGGGTTAATTTTGTAACCTGCAACTTTACTGAAGTTATTAATTATCTCAATTAGTATCCTTAGTAATTCCCTAGGATTTTTGAAGTAAATCATGTCATCAGCAAATAGTTTTTTCTCCTCTTCTCCTAACTGATATCTTTGATTTTTGTCCTCTTCTTACTGGTGTTGCTAGCATTTCTAGAACTATGTTCAGTCTTTTTCAGTTGTGTCTGACTCTTTGTAACCCATCTGGAGTTTTCTTAGCAGAGATATTGGAGTAGTCTGTCATTTCCTTCTTGAGCTCATTTTCCAGATGAGGAAAGTGAGGCAAACAGGGTTAAGTGATTTGCCCAGGGTCACACAGTAAATGTCTGAGGCCAGATTTGAACTCAGGAAGATGAATCTTCCTGACTCCAGGCCTGGCACTCTCTTTACTATGTCATTTAGCTGCCCTCTAGAACGATACCAAACAATACTATGTCGAAAGGGGACATCCTTACTTTATTCTCATATTTACTGGTAAAGTTTCTAGTGTATCCCCATTACATACAATGCTTGTTTCTGGGTCAATTACAAGAGGGACCTCATTTGCTTATATAGTATCAATCCTCAGCAGGGTCCCATGAAAAGACTTCCCTTAGAGGGACACAGAAAGATTAAATAACTTAACTAAAGTTGTATGGCTAGGGATAGGGCTAGAAAAGAACCCAGATTTCTGGACTCTAAGCTCAACCCTCTTTCCTGAAAGCCACATCCATACTTCTAATAGGTACCAATGTGCCTTTCTTCTAAAAGGAGAGGATGCTATGGACATACCATTAGTAGGGCATTTGTGACAGTTACCTGTACTCCCTCACTCAGTCTTCCTTATGATCAATGACAGCTATGTGAGTGATGGCTGGGATGAAGGGTTCAATCTATAGCTAAGGAATAGTTTGAAGCTATCTAGGTCACAATAAAAGCTAAATGAGCAGCTAGGTGGTACAGTGCATAAAACGCTAGGCCTGGATTCAGGAAGATTCATCTGAGTTTAAATCTGGCCTCAGACACTTACGAGCTGTGTGACCCTGGGCAAGTCATTTAACCCTACTCACCTCAGTTTCCTCATCTATAAAATGAGCTCAAGAAGGAAATGGCAAACCACTTCAGTATCTCTCCCAAGAAAACCCCAAATGGGGTCACAAAGAGCTGGACACAACTGAAAAAGACCGAGCAACAACAGAAACTGAGCAATACACATATCAAACTTGAAGTCTTGGATTCATTTGAACTACACTCTAATCTCACAGCCTCCAACCTTTTCCATTCTGTATCACATCAGTTAGATATACACAAAAAGTTTGGAAAACAGCATGAGGGTTTTGTTTGACAACGTGGCAAACATTTTAATTTCACACATCTGCTTACTCATTTTGAGAGTTCCCAGAAGACACTTGTAGACTATCCTGTGATTCACCAGCTTAACCAAGAAAGCATGATAGCACAGCCATTGTGCTGCTTCGAAAGGAAATGGGCCTGAGCCTCCTCTGGCCCCCAGAGTAACTCCTGCAGACACAAACATACGAGTTCAAGACTGCACAAGCCCAATTTCAATGTATTCTTAGCATCTAGACAGGCACACATTTTCCTTTCTATATACAAAGGGAGAGAATCCATGCTAACAAAGTAAACACAAGTAATAATTATTCATGGCTAATATTTTCTTTTAAAAAATATTAAATCAAAAAAAATTAAAATAAATAAAAATTAAAAAATATTAAATCTAAGGTGGTAGTAGCAACATTGCTTGTCTACGTCCCCTTCTGAACTTCACTCTGCATTCTTCTGTGTATTTTAAAACACTTCGTTGATGCTTTTATCTCTTTTCCTTATTTATTGCTTCCAACCCTCCCTTCCCCTAATAAAAGCCCTCCCTTATAACAAAAGTATAGTCAAGCAAAACAAATTTATGTTGAAATAGTCAGGTCTAAAAATGTATCTGTCCTTCTGAACCTACGGTTTTTAAAACTATACAAAAAATTCTAGGTAGTCATGCCAACAGCACCCTGCTGCATGTCTGACAAGTACAGAGCAGGTTGACCCTGAGGAAGATCTCAAAGGAGAAAAATATCACAGTATTTCATGTAGGAATTTGCTTAAATCCATTTTTGAATCCTCTGACATTCCAAGTGACTTTTCAAAAAACAAACAATCCCCCCCCACATACACACACAAAACTCAGTTTATGGACTAAGATCATGAAATCATACACTTATGTATGTAGTCTTTTTTAATTCCTTAGGTAACATAAAGGGAACAGCTCTGGTCAGAGTTTCCCAAACAAAATTACTCAAAAAAGGGAAACTACTAGCAGAAGGGAACAACAATTATCTTGGCAGAAAACTAATCCAAGAACCAAAAAAATGAGAGAAACCATCCTGTTGGAGGAAGTCATTTGCATCTTGGCCACTTATTAAGAGGAAGGGCTAAGGGGAAAAGTCAAGCTTGGAGGGTGTAGTACCTCTTCTTAACAACCCTATTTAGATTTATTGCAAGATACTCTCCATTACAGCATGATGAGCAATGGAACACCACATATTGATAAACCTACAAAGAATGTCTATGTAAGCCATACTACAGCAGTATGACCTCAGGAAGCTGCCTTCTCTGTCATTTCACAATTGCAAAACTGTCCATCAGGATCATCCTGACTGTTCATATTAGAAACTTCCATCTTCCTGGAACATCATGGCTATCAATTAACTTTTTTTTTCCAGGTGATTGAGCAGTAAATATAAATGCAAAATGGAGGACAATGATCATAAAAGAACCACAGGCTTTTAGAACTTGAAGGGACCTAAGAAATCACCTAGTATTTTACAGGTAAGGAAATGGGCCTAGAAGGGTAAAGGTGACTTGCTAATATGTCACTGGCAAAATGGGACTGGAATCTGGGTCTCCTGACATACAGTCCAGTGCTATTTTTATTACTATTGTACAATGGTCAACATGTCTACTCCCTGGTTCTGGGATGATGTCACCCCTTTCCTAGAAATTTTTACATTTGCATTATTCTTCTTCATATTTTTCATTTATATTGTGCCTTTTCTACAAGGCACTCACATTAAACAGTAATAACTAGCATTAATGTTGTGCTTTATCTTAACAACATTGGGAGGTAGATCCTATTATTATTCCCATTTTGCAGGTGAAGAAACTGAGGCAGAGATTAAGTGACTTGCCCAGGGTCACACAGCGAGGAAGTATATATGAGATCAGATTTGAAATCAGGTCCTCCTGACTCCAGGTCCAACTCTCTGTCCTGTTTGCTGGCTGACAGCAATTCTTAGGAAATGTACTTCTGAATACACACATTACTGAGAAAAATAAACATACGACTGGGAAAAAACTGAATATAAGCATATCAAAGAAAAATTACCAAATTATAATTAGTATATAATTCAAACAAAAAGAGATAACTGTTTAGCTAACAGGTTAAATTTGTTCATAGGTCATTAAGAAAGGAACTTATCTTGGATTTGACAGTACATCTGAATTTTATAAATCCTGAATTCCACACTAGGCATTCAATTAATATGCCAATGCCTGCCCTGGGGCCTAAAGTATTATCGGTCCAATAAAGTGACAGTTACATTCTGGAATAAGGAAGGAAGGAAGGAAGGAAGGAAGGAAGGAAGGAAGGAAGGAAGGAAGGAAGGAAGGAAGGAAGAAAGAAAGAAAGAAAGAAAGAAAGAAAGAAAGAAAGAAAGAAAGAAAGAAAGAAAGAAAGAAAGAAAGAAAGAAAGAAAGAAAGAAAGAAAATGAAAAGCTTATGAACTTATTCTTCCTTCCTCCCAACACTCAAACCTTTATCAGATACTAATACATTTACAGGAACCACTAACAAAACTAAATTCATCACAGTAGCCTGTAATAATAACAGCCCAAGCCAATTATTATCCAACTTCATCTGAACATACCTGGATTCTTGGCTTTCAGAATGGAATAGCAGCATGATGCAATGTCCGAAATGATTGAGAGAAAAAAACCAGGGTTTTTTCTGACTTGCTGATTAAATGGCAACTTGAGAGCACATGCATGAAACCTAACGAAAGAGAGTTGATTAACGAAGTATAAGCAAAGTGCCCCATTCATTACAAAAAACACAAAAGTCCTCTTATATCTAACTCCCTACACCAGAGGACACATACACTGTAAATGGAAGATGCTCCTCATGTGCTCATAGGTATGGTTTGGTGTTCTTACCATTCTGGCATCTAAAGATAATAAAATTCTCAAAACACTGAAGTTCAAAGTGTCCCACTGGGCTCCATGTTTCTCAGTCCAGCAGGAGTCAAGACTTCTGCCCTTCAGGGCTGGAATCAGGCATCTCCCTCTGGCTTCCCCATTCATGACACTGTGGTTACAGACAGGAGCAGCCTGCACAAGGCTTTCTCTTCCTACTTTTCCCTACCTACCTATGCTTTGAAGATTTATCACCTCATCTCCCTCTGGCTTCCCCATTCATGACACTGTGGTTACAGACAGGAGCAGCCTGCACAAGGCTCATTCTCTTCCTACTTTTCCCTACCTACCTATGCTTTGAAGATTTAGCACCTCATCTCCCTCCTAAAACCTCTCCAAAGAGGAGAGGGAGTAGGTGAACCAATGGTGAAGAATAACAATGACAAAGGGTATAACAAGGAACAGGAACAAGAATATGGGCAAGTCAAGGAGCCTAGGTCCTATTCTTGGGTTGTATTTGGACAATGGAGACAGACATATATGCTCATCCCATTTGGGACAGACAGACAGACACCACACACACACACCCCACTTGGGACAGAGATACACACAGACCATTTAGGTCATTTCAAGTCAGGATGATTTTGGCTCCAAAAACATCCTGAAAGTACCAATTATTTTTCTCACTAGCATGTGAAGTTCAACAGCAAAAAAACAACCTAACTTATCATAGTTTTTGTCATTGCACTTCCTGGCCTAGACGAAAACTGAAGGTTTTTAACTCAGTGAAAAGTAGATGTCTAAGGCACAGTTTTAAAGGCTAAGTGTGTGGATGGGGGAGATCTCCAGATTCTTTGTAAAGACTTCTGTTATACTCTAACTGGTAAGATTATAAATAGATTACTGCTTTTGGCTAGCTTCTCTTTATCTGCCTCTCCTCTTTGTCCTTACTCTAAGAGGAAACATTAACCAATGATTAAAATACTTTCACAGAACAAGCTTCACTTGTTCAGCTATAAAGTCATCAAGAAGTTAGTTATCTGCAATCAAACTTCACTTAACTTGGGATAATCTGGGCTAGGAAAATGAGCAGGTCAATGTCCGGTCTACTGGTCCAAAGGTTGAGTTAGGGAAATGATCAGGTTAATGAATGATGTTTCTTGGCCTTGCTAGGAGAGTAAAAGGCCACTGTGGAAAGATCTAATTATAAATTCAGAAGATAAACACTGAAGAAAAAAAAAGATAAACACTGAAGAGACATCAAGAGATACCGAAGAGACCTCTAGAGGACATCTAATCCTAACTCCTACCTGCCCCCACCTGTCAATCAATGCTGCTCCTAACACAAAGAAATGGACTCTCTTGGTCCACCTACTGTCCCTCCCTCCCAGGCAATGACAGCCATCAGAGTACTGTGATGCCTCCAGAAATCTGAAGGTGACGGTGACTCAACTGCTGAAGATGATTCTAAACTGCTAAGTCATCCCCAAACTGAGAAATACAGCAAAGTCATTTAATCCATTATTTCAATAAAAAGAATGCAGTGTTCTCAGACAGAACAATATACTACAGTTGGGATCTTTACCAAGTATGCTCCCTACTTTTGCACATGGATTGTGTGTTAACACTATCAATCCAAAATAATTTGGCAGAGAATTTAATATGTTTATAAGAATGACAATGCTTAGAAACCACTGTTATTTCTGTGAGCTTATTTTAATTCAAAATCAAATAAATGGACTCAGTTAATGAAAGAATTTTAGGATGCCGAGGGCTTTTTAACTCTAGAAGGGTCAGGCATTTCAAGTGATGAAAAAATTTATACTGCATCAATCGACACAGCTTGATTCTTTGAAGTATTCTTAAATTTGTTCTATATCACATGTGCATATGTATATATGTATGTGTATGCATATATATGCATGTGTATATATACATGTATGTATACAGAGACATATAAGCATAATTTTGCTTAATTCTTATTGTTAGCCTTGTGTCAATAAATTAAGCATTACTAATTCCTATTTTTATAGCATTAATTTGTTTTTAAAAAATTCCTTCTACTTCCAAGTAAAATTCCATCGAAGGCACCAACCCAAGGTAGATTATTTTTTAACTTAGGTTTTTTTTAAAAAATGCTAAGGAATTAACAAATGGGCATATTTTACTGGAGAACTTAGCTCTTCCTCTTCCTCTTAATGTGCTTGGGTGATCAGCTGTTATACTGTTCCCCATATCCTGCCCCTAGGGCGCTTCCATTTCCTAGCCTCTTTTTCATAACACAAAACCACAATTCTTTCTTTCATTCCCTAGCCAGCTAATATACACTCTGGATTAGCCGATATCTGTACAGCACTTCATCATTTACAAAGTACTATCTATGCTCCAACCAGCGATGCCAAAGAGGACAAAGTTGCTCAGTTCTATGAAGACCTACAACATCTTCTAGAAATAACACCAAAAAAAAAAAAGTCATATTCATCATAGGGGATTGGAATGCTAAAGTAGAAAAGCAAAAGAAAATTGGAATAACAGGTAAGTTCAGGCTTGGATTACAAAGTGAAAGAGGGCAGAAACTAACAGAGTTTTGTCAATATAATTCGCTGGTCATAACAAACACTCTTTTTCAACAACCCAAAAGGCAGTTCTACACATGGACATCACCAGGTGGTTAACAGTGAAATCAGATTGATTATATATTTTACAACCAACTGAATCTAGTCAGTTAAAACAAGACCTGGAACTGGCTGTTGCTCAGATCATGAGCTTCTTATGGCAAAATTCAGACTTAAATTCAAGAAAATAAAGAAAACCATCAGACTATATAGGTATGACCTAAATAACATCCCTTATGAATATGAAATAGAAGTGATAAATAGATTTAAGGGATTAGATCTCATGGATAGAATGCCTGAAGAACTATGGACAGAGGTTTGCAATACTGCAGAGGAGGCAGCAACAAAAAACATTCCAAAGAAAAAGAAGAGCAAGAAAGCAAAGTGGCTGACTGATGAGGCTTTACAAATAGCTGAGGAAAGAAGGAAAGGGAAAGGGAAAGGAGAAAGACAACGATACACCCAAATGCATGCAGAATTCCAGAGAACAGCAAGGAGAGATAAGGTTTTCTTAAATGAGCAATGCAAAGAAATAAGAAAACAGAATGGGAAAGAGAACAGAAAGTAAAAAAGAAGCCTCTTGATAAAGGTGAAAGAAGAGAGTGTAAAAGACGATGTAAAGCATAACATCAAAAAAACTAAGATATTGGCAACTGCTCCCATCACCTCCTGGCAAAGAGTGGGGAAAAAAACGGAAGTAGCGTCAGATTTTACATTCTTGGGTTCAAAGACCATTGTAGACAGCAACTGCAGCCATGAAATTAAAAGACACTTTCTCCTTGGAAGGAAAGCTTTTGGCAAATCTGGACAGCATACTAAAAAGTAGAGACATTGCCTTGCCAACAAAGGTCCACATAATTAAAGCTATGGCTTTTCCATTAGCAATGTATGGCTATAAGAGCTGGACTATAAAGAAAGCTGAGCACTGTAGAATCAGTGCTTTCAAACTGTGGTGCTGGAGAAGACTTTTGAAAGTCCACTGGATGCAGTGAGATCAAATCAGTCAATACTTGAAGAAATTAATTCAGACTATTTATTGACAGGTCAAATACTGAAGCTGAAGCTTAAATACTTTGGCCACCTAATGAGAAGACAGGACTTATTGGAAAAGACCCTGACGTTGGGAAAGATTGAAGGCAAGAGGAAAAGGGAAGAGCAGAGGGTGAGATGGATAGATAGTGTCATGAAACCAACAAGCATGAGTTTGGACAGACTTTGGGAGAAGTGGAGAACAGAAGGACCTGGTATGCTATAGTCTATGGGGTCATGAAGAGCTGGACACAACTGAACAACTATCTATCTCTCTATCTGATAACAGCTGGCATTTAGACAGCCCTTTAAGATTTACAAAATAATGAACAAACATGATCTCATCTGATGATGTGCCCTGTGCATATGTACACTTGTACATATTGTTATCATCAAAAGGCTGCATGCCATATCAGACGGAATGCTAGGAATGGAGCTGGGAAGATGTGGGTTAAAAACCTGCCTCTGACAATAACTAAGCTATGTGACCCCATAGGCGGGCCACTTAACCTCTAGGAATATGCATCCTCATCTGTGAAATTATATCTATAGGAGTTACCACCCATTCTCTTAGACTGTGTGCTCCTTGAGGGCAGGGACTGTTTTTAATTTGCCTTTCTTTGTATTCCCAATGTTTACTATGATGCTTGGCAAGTAGTAAGTAGACACTTAATAAATGTTAACCCACTCCCAGAGCTGTTGTACAGACTAAATGAGAATGTATATAAAGAACTTTGCAAACTTCCAAGTTAGTATTATTATAATTTTACAGATAAGGAAACTAAGGCATGGAAGAAAAGATTTCTTGGTTTGTCCAAGGTCCTGTAATAGTAAAGGGCAGGAAAAAAAACAGAAAAGAAAAGTCTCTTACAGTGGAGGGGAAACGGGGGAAGGTGAGAGGGAATGAGTGAATCTTATTGTCACAGGATTGGGCTTAAGGAGGGAATAACATACACATTCAATTGGGTATGGAAATCTGTCTTACCCTATAGGAAAACAGGGGGAGAAGGAGACAAGAGAGCAGGGGGATGATAGAGAGGAGGGCAGATTGGGAAAGGGGGTAATCAGAAGGAAATACTTCTGAGGAGGGACAGGGTCAAAAGAAAGAATAGAATAAATGGGAGGGCAGGATAAGATTAAGGGAAATAGAGTTAGTTTTTCACAACATGTCTACTATGGACGTGTTTTGCATAACTGCACGTGTACAACCTATATTGAGTTGCTTGCCTTTTCAATGAGGGTGGGTGGGGAGGGAGGAAGAGAGAAAATTTGAAACCTAAAGTTTTAAAAATATATGTTTAAAAAAAATGTTTTCACATGCTACTGGGAAATAAGAAATACAGGAAATGGGGTACAAAAGTCTATCCTGCCCTACAAGAAAATAGAGGGGGAAGGAGATAAGAGAAGGGGAGAGAGAAAGAAGAGAGGACAGACTAGGGGAAGGGATATTCAGAATGCATGCCATCTTGGGGTAGGGGGAGGGGGGAGATGGGGTGAAAATTTGGAATTCAAAAACTTGTGGGAGTGAATGTTGAAAACTAAAAATAAATAAATTTATATTAAACTGCAATAAATAAATAAACAAACAAATAAATAAATAAATGCATGATAAGAGCTGGGTTTAGAAAATAATAATTTAGAGGTTCCCAAAGTTGGTGATACCACCCCCTGGGGGGCTCTGGAACAATGGGGGGAGGCAGTAATAGCCTTGGGTGCAAGTGAAGGTTATTAAATAAAAATAAGGGGGAAGTGGAAGCATAAAGAAAGAAGAAAAGATAAGAAAATTTTGAAAAACTGTTCATACATGTCTCATCTGTTGTGTGACAGTTAAAGTAATAGTGATTACATTATTTTCCAAATAAATACACAAAATGCAAGTTATAATGGATTAGTGGTCAAGTCCACTGACAGATCTTAACAAGCAAGTATTGGCAAAAGAGCCTGGGCATGGATGTGCACATGTGTGTGTGTGTGTGTGTGTGTGTGTGTGTGTGTGTGTGTGCGCGTGCGCGCATTGTTGGGAAGTCCAGCATGCATTGTCAGGAATATGTTCATGTAATGACTTGTTTACAATACTATACTATACAGTTACATGATGTAACACTGAGCTAGCTCTGGCAATGTGTGTGTTATCCTCACTATCAATGTGTACATCTCTGGAAAGTATGCTGCCAAGGTAAATGAAGTTATCCACAGTATTCAAAACTTCAAAAAAAAAATAGTAAAGGGCAGAGCAGCGAATGAAACCCAGGTCCTCTAACCCTAAATTCAGTCCTCCATCCATTACATCAAGGCTGACTTCCTAGCTTCCTCTTCTGAAGTTTACAATTAAAAGGCTTCATGTCCAGCTTCGAGTACCATAATCCTGACTTCATGTCCCTATTCCATGCCATGGGCAAAGAACTGCAAGAATACAGTAGGCAGAAGGATGTAGCAAAGAGCCTGACACAGAATCGAGCTAAGGAAAACAGACACCTGCAAGATAGAATATACCTATGAAGAATCAACAGAAGAGATTCCTGTTACCTGTACTTAGGAGACAGAGGGCCTCCTTCCCTTCACAATCACTGCTTTTTCAGAAAACCATACTTCATGGCAGTAACTGAGAAGCACCCTTGTGAAAACAGCTGCTGGAAGTAATCTAGCTAACCTTCTGGTTCTGATGGTGTATGCCTCCCTCTTGTGGGGTAAAGCAGCTATGGGACTCATTACGGAAGATGTTGACATACCTGTAGGCCTGCAGCAAAAATATCTTGTAAACGTTTATGTAGACAGTTTGAAGCCTATTCACCTGGTCAGGAAGAAAAAGAGCAAAAAGGGGTAAGATTTATAGAAATTCATTCTTTATCATCAATCATCATGAAGTAGGATAAAAGGAAATTTTTGAGGAAGGAAACTGCAATGCCTACAACCATGCTGGGGACCCCTGAGCCTCGCCCTCCATCCTCTGATGACCCCTTAGGACTCCTGGATTTTCACATCTGCCCGGTTGCTGAAACCTCCTATCTATGTTGTTTGCCCCCCAACCAGAGTCTAAATTACTTGACAACAAGGACTATTTTGACTCTGCTTATATCCTCTGAGCTTCACAAAGTGTTTGGCACATACCGAATGCTTAATCAATGCCTTTTAATTCACTTGTCCATTCCACCAAATACATCCAGTTTTTTGTTGCCTGATTATTCACTTCCATAAATTATCCAGAGTCCTTTGGGAGAGAGGGAGGGGAGGAAGGAAGGGAGGAAGGAAGGAAGGAAGGGAGGAAGGAAGGAAGGAAGGGAGGGAGGGAGGGAGGGAGGGAGGGAGGGAGGGAGGGAGGGAGGGGGAGAGAGAGAGAGAGAGAGAGAGAGAAAGAAAGAAAGAAAGAAAGAAAGAAAGAAAGAAAGAAAGAAAGAAAGAAAGAAGGAAAGAGGGAGGGAGGGAAGATAGGCAGGAAAGGAGGGAGGAAAAGGAAGAGAGGAAAGGAGGTAGGAACGGAAGATAGGCAGGAAAGGAGGGAGGAAAAGGAAGAGAGGAAAGGAGGTAGGAACAAAGGGAATGAGGAAGAGAAGAAGGGAAGGAGGAGAGAGAAACTGAGGTAAAAGAATGAACAAAGAGATTATTAATAAAGTGTACCTAAAGGGCTAAAGATTTAAGGGGAGACTACTCCATCAGAAGAGAACACAGAACTGAGTTAATAATACTCCACTGACTAAACTCCATAATCCAACTTAAGTGGATTGCTATCTTTTGTGGGAAGGATGACTGTTCTCTCTTCCCTCAGTTCCTCATCTATGATATGAAGGGACTGGACTAGATAGAGGTGTCAAACTTGCCTCCTGGTTGTCCATGCAGCCCCAACCAGATTAAAATGTAATTGGGAAGTATTAAATAAAATACATATAAACATGACACAACATAGGTAATGTTACTTTGCCGTTTTGGAAATCACAGTAGCTGACAGGGATTGTTTCTGAGTCTGACGTCACTGGACAAGGTGATCTTGAAGGCAACTTCTAGCTTAAGACCTATAATCCTTTTCCAAGTCATACGGTTTTTTTCCTGACACAGCACCACCAATTGAGAGTGGGAAGGAAACAAATCCGTTTTGATTCTTGTCAGTAGAACCAGTAGAGAAAGATATGGTTGTAATGGCGGCAAGTGACGGAGGGTTGGGATAGAGATGAAATTCATGTCTATAGTGAGATCTGCTGATCATCTGTGGGTTTAAACTAAAGTCTGTCATTAAGAACTGGCTACTTAACTGGACAGAAAACTCTTTTAATTAAAAGGGTTTTTGCAACTACTTCTAGATATCCCTTCATACTTATCAGTGAAACTGAGTAGTATTATTACCTCTCTACTAGCACGGAGGCAAAGGACGTCCTAAGTCACACGGTGAGTAAATGGTAGAGCTAAAATTCACATAGCTGAGTGACACAGTGGATAGAGTGCCAGGCCCGGAGTCAGGAAGACCCAAGTTCAAATCTGGTCTCAGACACTTACTAGTTGTGTGACCCTGGGCAAGCCATTTAACCCTATTTGCCTCAGTTTCCTCAAATGTAAAATGAGCTGGGGAAGGAAATGTTCAACCACTCCAGTGTCTTTGCCAAGAAAACCCCAAATGGGGTTACAAAGAATCAGACACGACTGAACAACAACAGAAATCACATTCACGGGCTTTGAATGTATACCTTTTTTGCTACAAACAATCCACTGAACTACAAACACTGAGTCATCCAAAACTCAAAAGACAGCATTCTGCATCGCTTCTAACAAAGGTGCTAAAGACTGAAACGGATTTCAAGAAAGACAATGGGCACCTGGCGGAAGCAGTCCTCTGGAAATAAAGTGCTCACCTGTAAATCCAGAAATAAACTGTGACACTTCATCCTGAGCATCGCAACCAGCTTGTTCCGCATGTTCTTCCCTGCTCTGACGCTGCGGTCAAAGGAAAGGCTGGTTCTGATGGAAGTACGGGAGTAGCTGAGAGAGATAACAGAAGGCCCCGGTCAGGCTGTGCAGCTGCTCCCCCTCCTGCCCAGCTTTCCTGTCATTCAGGAAAGCGACCAGAGCAGCCGGGGACCCTGGGCAACACAAGAGGTAGCAAAGCAAACCACTGCCGTCCCGCTCGGACACTGATGGAAGCAGCTTTGGACCCTGAACCTGAGAGCCTGGGGAACATCAGCTCTCGGATCCTCATCCTGGGAAACAGACAGTGTAGAGATGCAGCCTCGAGACTGCTTCCGTGGGTGTCTCAGCCACACCTACTAAAGACCCAGAAGAGAAAGTTCTTGCCACCAAAATCTTTGGCTCTGTCAAATGGGTCAACATCAAAAAAAATAGGATTTTCTCTGTGGAAATGACATGAAAATAGAAGTATTGACATCCACTTTGCTGCTGCACCCTAATGAGGCCCGTGGGACCCTTCCCACCTGTCTTGTAGCTAACACCTTCACAATGCTTGCTATGTGGTAGACACTTAATATGTGTTTCACTGACCAATTGAGGAGGAAAACACTCAACTTCTATTTGACCCTGCTGCCATCACTTAATATTGCTCTAGGGGCTTCCCACAGAGAGAGAGATGAAGAGACATGTTCATTCCTGACTCTGCCAAACTTCAGAGCTTCATTTCCAATGACCTGCTGGCCGTGTCTACCCATATCTCCTCGTCACGTCAAATGGTGCATCAAAAATCAAACTCATCCCTCTCCCCAAAGTGGATCGTCCTCCCGATTCCTTTTTTCTTTTACTGGCACTCTCCTAGCAATCCAGGCTTATAATCTTGGATTTACTTTTGTATTACTTTCTCCTTCACTTCTCATATCTAAATCAGTCACAAAGTCTTCTTGACTCTACTTTTACATTATCTGTTCAATACAGTTCTTCCTTCCCATCAGTAATCCTCATTCAGGCCCCTTGTGCCTACATTATTACAAAAAGTCTCCTAATTTGATTCTTTGCCTCTTATCTCTACCCTCCAGTTCATGCTATGTATTCCTATGCTAAATTAAACTTCCTAAGACATCACTTTGATCAAGTCAGATAATCAACTCAGTTTCCCTACTCAAAAATCTGTGCCTACAGGATAAGAGCCCAAACTCCTTACCCTAGCCTCAAAGTCCTCAGAAGATCTATCTCTAGCCTCCCTTCCCAACATTTTCCTCAAAGGAACTCCAGCCAAACTCGTCCATTCATTGTTTCACAAGCAAACCTTTGCATCTAATTTATTGTCCCTGCCTAATGTAATCCTTCACAGCCTACCTCAAATCTTGACTTTTTCACATTTTCATGAGATCACTTATAATTTACATATATTCTTTTGAAAACTTGCTAAGTAAATAATTTTTTTAAAAGTTTGAACATTAAAAAAGAAAGAAAGAAAACTTGGTTCACATCCTTTGAACACTTAACTATTAGGGAGTGGCTCTTACTGTTATACATTTTTGTCAATTTCCTATTTTGGATATGACTTTTTTGGTGAAATTGGATACACTCTGTTATTTCTCTGATTTTATTCACAAAGGCTTTATTTTGTTTTGTGACGTGAGCTTTTATAATCAGGTGCTTCAATATTTGGCACTTGTTGTAACTTACGGTGTAAGGCGTTGGTCTAAATTTTAGAGTTTTCCCCAACAGATCCTGTGAAAAAGGGAGCCTTTCCTCCAATAATTTATGTTTTGAAGTTTGTCAAACACTGGGTTACTGTACAATATTGCTTCTATTTAGGGCATGAGCAGTATATTCAATATATCAAAATTTCTGTGTTTTGACCAATATAAGATAATTTTAACAATTAATGCTTTATAACTTGATCTAAGAAATGGCAATACATAGCATAGCCAGTAAGACGAACATCTGAATCTAGAGTTAGATGCTCCCCAGCTATATGACTCTGGGCAAGTCACTTTACCTTATATCTGTAAAATGGGTATAGCACAGTCATTATGCAAAGGGTTGCGCAAACCTTAAAGTTGAAATATAAGCTGCTAATTTTATTCTGTCATATTTTTTTCCTTGAGATTTTAGGCCTTTTGTTCTTCTAAATGAGTCGTTACTATTTTGTCTAGTTCTGTAAGATATCCTCTTGATAATCTGATTGGCATTGCCCTAAGTCTGTAAATTAAATTAGTCATTTTTATTATATTAGGGTCCAACCATGACAAGTGACTACCTCTACAGTCATTTAAGTCTCCTGTTAATTCTATAAAAAGCATTTTATAGGGGGCAGCTAGGTGGTGCCGTGGATACAGCACCGGCCCTGGATTCAGAAGGACCTGAGTTCAAATCCAGCCTCAGACACATAACACTTACTAGCTGTGTGACCCTGAGCAAGTCACTTAATCCCACTGGTTAGCAAAAAAAAAAAAAGGCATTTTATAACTGTATTTACATAAATTTTATGGTGGCAGACGTTTACTCCAAGGTCTTACGCATTTTGCAGTCTATGTAGAAACAAGATATCTACAGCATAAATTGGAGATAATCAATAGAGGGAAGGCTTAAGTATTAACAGGATCAAGAAAAGCTTCTCACAGAAGATAATATTTTAATTGGGGCTTAAAGTCAAGGAAAATCAGGAGGCAGAGATGAGGAATGAGAATATTCCAGGCATGAGGGACAGCCAGTGAAAACGCCTAGAGTCTTAATCAATAACAGTTACAAGAATTATGGAAGCTTTTAAAATTGAGCTTTGGAGGAAAATAATGAGCACAAACATTCCAATATATTTAAAATAGTCTAATAACTATAACCAGGTTTGCTATGAAAGCAAAATGGTAGTCAATGCTTAGAAAAATTTGTTAATAAGATGGATTTAAACAACAACCACCACCCAGTAATTACAGTATCTTTTTGGGAGGAGGGAGAAGATGTATAAAGAATTAACCAGACATTATCCAACAAATTTCCACAATAGCCTAACAATAAGGAAGAAGTATTAAAAGTATTATAGTTGGTATAAGAGGGAAATGGAAATACAATAAAGGTTTCATTTGACAATAAAGAAATGGAAACAAGATGTGAGTCTCTGACTTCGAATATTAAATATTATGTTAAATATTGCTTAATTATATTAAATAAAAGAGGAATTTTTTAAAAATGAGACCTTGTGAAAACTCTAGACAAACTTAATTGGTGTTACCAATGACTCTGCTTAAAGCAGGTGGTTGATAAATTGCATCTATGAGAAGAAAAAAAATTCCACTGCCTGTGAATAAAATTGATCTTCCTCTTTAGTAGGTAAATGCTGAGCGACTCTGGCATCTCTGGTGTATGGAACATGACCTTTCTATTGGGCCATGTCCTAAAGCATTCAGATGCTTAGATAAATGCACACAGCTGCATTAGTACCAATCATCCCTTAATGAGGGAAATGTGTGTTTTCTAAGGACCCAGTCCATCAAATTGAAACAAAATAGAAGGAACACTTAAGCTGAGGACACACAGCTGATTACAGGATGTGAGAACAGTGCCTTTTTCCCTGCAGAGACCAGAAATCACTGGCCTCTCAGTCTCTCATTCCCAAAAGAAAGGAGGTGATATTCTTGAAGTCTGGTTCTGGTGACAGACTGCTACACACTGCAGCAGTGAGATGGTAGAAGACGCTTGATAATTACCTTTCATACTAATACAGGCAGGCTAAACACAGTGCAATGTCTTTTCCTTCTTCCCAGGCCTATGAGCCTATGGCTAATGCTTCAACAACCATCCAGCCAAGTGAATGTACTTACTTGGAATAGTCACAAAACACGTTTAGGGTCCGGGTATCGAGTAATAAACCACACCATGGAAATAGGCAATGGGCTGGTAACTGGGTAAAATCAGAGTCACTTAGAATATCCTCTTCCACAGGAAAATTCACCACTGTCTTCTTAGGGTTTATTAAACAGCCATACTCAGGAATACCTTTTGCCAGAGTCCTAAATTTTAGGAGGAAAATGGTTAACAAACTGTAGAAGGAAGGAAAGCTTCCTTAACAGAGATTTTTGAAAGAGGTATTTTAGGTATTGGCTGTCAACCGAAACCTCTAAGAAGTCAAAAAGAAAATGAAGGGGTTTTTGAAAGTTGATCTGTGGAAAGATTAGACCCAAGGTTCATGGAACATTCATGTTAGAGGCCCAGGAGGCAAGGCTGTAGGACCTCCTCTCCCTTCACCAGAGGCATCTCAGTCCAAAGGCAAAAAAAAAGACAAAATGAAAAAATCTCTACATTTCCAACATTTGTCAAACGTTAATAATCCTATCCAGGGGATAAATGCCAAAGATACCAAAGGCAAATAATCACACGAGGGTGTCCTTGAAGCTTGAGTCCAAAATGGTTAAATAATCATCACAAGACCACTTATGGGGAAAAGAGTTCCAATCCACACTACATAAAATTACCATTAGGAATCACTTCAAGTGCTCTAAGTAAGCTTGGCAACTCTCCTAGATTTAATGACCATCTTCCAGGACTCCAGTTGCTTCCAGTCCAAGAAGCAACTAATCCTTAAGGATGCTGAGTTACCAGATACTTTCCCTCTGCTCCCTAGCATACTCTGAAAAAAGGGAAACCTCACCACAGGAGTAGAATCATGAACTAAACCAAAGGTTCTCAAAGTATGTTGGTGGTCCCAGGTTCCTGGGGTATCTCTAAGAACCTTTTAAGGAATCTTTGAGATCAAATTATTTTTAACAATAATAAACTATTTTGATAATTCATATAATAATACACACAATAAAATATTTTCATGTTAATACACACAATAATAAACTTCCATATTAATATATAATAATAATCTATTTTCATGTTAATACACAATAAACTACTTTCATATTAGCATACGTAATAAACCATTTTCATATTAGTACACATAATAAACTATTTTCATAATAATACATAATTTCTAATCAGGAAAATACTAAGATATGCATATATACACATATGCCACAGCTTCACGCATAAAGAAAAACTCTTTAGGAGGTGATTTTCATTCAATAATTTTTAGAATACAAAGTACTGAGACCAAAAAAGTTCAGGAATCCCTAGTGTAAGCCCATACCCAAACAAGACCCTCCTCTTAGGGGCAGCTAGGTGGCACAGTGGATTGAGCTCCGGCCTTGGAGTCAGGAAAACGAGTTCAAATTTCCTATAGCATGATCTCCAGGCCCTCCACCATCCTGGTCACTATGCTTGGGGTGCTTTCCAGATTTCTGGCATCTTTCTAAAAATAGGGTCCCCTGGAACTGAATACAAAATGTCAAAAGAAGTCTCACCTGGGCGGAGCTCAGGAGGATGACCATCCCCCCAAACCTAGACGCTCTGCCGCTCAATGCAAACTAAGCCTGCATTAACTGTTTTGGCTACCATGTTCCACTGCTGATTCATATTGAGCAGTCTACCATAACCTTCACTTTTGTTGTTTTTTTTTCCCTCAGACAATCTTCTGTTTAACCACTCCTTCTCCTCCCTCCCCTCAATCTTGTAAAACCTATTTTTTTTTAAACCCAAGTACAAGAATTTAATAATTTCAGCAAGTAATTGAATGGTAAAACTAATACAGCTTATATATGGTCAGAGACTCAAAGTCTTATTTTAGACACCATACCTCAGGAAGACTTTGGCTTGTGTTAAATGAGGAGTCACAAGCAGGAAGTCATCAATCAGTCGGATCAACAATCTGGAGCAATGAAAAGAAAGGATGGGAAAGAGTTTTAATGTCTCTTTGGTTTTGGCCTCAAAATGACATAAGTCAGAAAAAGTTAGAATAACTGGACTCAAATTGGTAATAAGGAAGACAATATAATCTCCTAGTGGGATTAGAATAATTAATACAAACACTAAACTTCTCTCTAAGGAATACATATACTCTCTTATATATTTCAATTTATTTAAGCCTCTGTTGTTATGACTTAGAACTAGGTTGTGTGTGTGTGTGTGTGTGTGTGTGTGTGTGTGTGTGTGTGTGTGTGTGTGTGTGTGTGTGTGAATATTTGCTGATGAATGCAGCATTTTCAAATGGTGCCAATTCTCAGTTCTAGATAAAAGAGATTAGAACAAAACTGAGTTTCTTGAACCCTTTCAAAACCTCTTTTTGTACACACAGCAAGGGCTTGAATCAGAGTGCTATTTCATAGGCTCAGACTTGAGGGGCAGGTAGGTGTTGCACTGCATAGAGTGCTAAGCCTAGAGTCAGGAAGACCTGAGTTCAAATGCAGCCTCAGACACTTACTAACTGCGTGACCCTGGGCAAGTCACTTAACCCTGTTTGCCTCAGTTTCCTCATCTATAAGAGCTGGAGAAGGAAATGGCAAATCACTCCAGTACCTTTGCCAAGAAAACCCCAAAATGGGGTCACAAAAAATTGGACATGCCTGAAATGACTGAAAACAGCAGCAGAAAGAACAGACTTGAAACTGGAAGGGACCAGACACCATTCAGTTCAACCCATTCACTTTCTTGATGAAGAAATGGAGAAGGCTCAGTTTGTCACCTGTCAAAGGTATTTAGTAATAGCGACAAGATTTGAACACAGATCTTCTGACTCCAAATCCAGCAGTGATTTTTCCATTGTGCCAAATTTCTCACTCAGTCCCTTTCAATACAATGAGTGACATCTTATGAGTTAAATGTTCATCTGTTTCAGGCAAGTTTATTCCAAATCTGTGCTTTGAAACTTGGTTAAGAAATAACCTTAGTAAACCAAAGCCTCATGACAAAGTTAACCAAAAGCAAGATTTTTAAATTTTATTCTTTTATTCAAGAGTTGAACCAGTCATTCAATAAAAATTTCAATTATACTCTCAGAATTTGGAGTCTTTTGGAAAAAGTGAGCTGAATTTTGCTGCTGCACTGCCTCTGAACAAAAAAGTACTAAGTAAGTGAACTTAGGGTGTAATTAAGGTTGCAGTCAGAATCTTTAAATTAATAAATTTGTTTCAAACACATGAAAATAATCTAGCTAATCATGAAATACTCATCTATTCATGAAAGCAAGTTCCATACAGACTAAGTCAACATTTTGCTACCCCACCATGAGTTATTCTATCTACTTGAAAGTAATAAAACTATTTCTTCAAAAATTCAGACTTTTTCCAGTTCAAGCTGAATATTACTCCAATCAGTTCAAAGTAATAAGGTTTTATTGATCTTACTTCCCTAGGTATCCCTAAATAAAACAGGAATACTACTGTGGATTTAACTTATTTTCCCAACTTATCAGACTAGCATTTCACTAACCTCACCATTGTTTGTTTGTTTGAAATTTTACTTGGACAGCATACTTAAATGTTTATGGCATTTTTTTATATTATGAAACATAATATAATGTTTTCTTGTCAAAAGGACAAGGGATAGAGACTAGCTCTGGGATTTCTTTGGTGTAAGGGATTTCCAAATGAGGGAACCCCTCCGCCCCATCAATGGGCAAATCTTAGCTGCCCAGAGAACAAAGAAGTTAAGGAACTGGCCCTAAGTCACAGATCTAGATGCCTCTAGATCAGAGGCAGGACCTGAACTGAGGTCTTCCTGCTTTCAGGGTCAGCTCTCATCCACTACACCATGTTATCTCTATCATCAGAGTACTCGAAGGAAGCCTACCGCATAAGTTGAAGATTTACATTTAAAACCTAGGTGAAGCTCTAGGTGAAGCTCTAGGTGAAGCTAGAGAGCTGGAGTCAGGAAGACCTGATTTCACACGGGAGTTTGGATACTTATCAGATCATGACCTTGGGCAAGTTACTTAACCTCCTCTTCACCTCAGTTCTCCATTGCAACATGAGGATAATAATAGCACCTAGTTCACAGGGTCGCTGGGAGGGTCACATGAAATAACAATTACAAAGTACTCCATATGGTGCCTGGCACAGAGTAGATCCTCTATAAACATTAGCTTTTATTATCATCATCATTATTATTCATTATATCATTGGTTCACATAGGGAAAAGCTATTTATATTTAACACATCTGATTGAGGGAGCTAGGTGGTTCTGCAGAACTGGGCCCAGAATCAGGAAGACCCAAGTTCAAGTCCAGCCTCAAATACTTCTGCACTGTGTGACCTTGGGCGAGACAGTTAACCTTTGTTTCCCTCAATTATAACATGAGGATAACAACATGACCTCCCTCCCAGAGTCGTTGTGAGGATCAAATGAGATATTATTTGTACACCTCAATGAGATGATTGTAAAGCACTTAACACAGTGCCTCGCACGCAGTAGGCCCTCTACAAATGCTAGCTATCATCATTATTATTATTAAGAAGGAAAACTACTAAATAAGCTATTTAATATCCAATACATTTGATTGAGGGAGGTAGGTAGCTGTAGAGAGAACTGAGTCTGGAATCAGGAAGATCTGAATTCAAATCCTGCCTCAGACTTCTTCACTGTGTGACCTTTCCCAGGTCACTTAACCTCTGCCTCAGTTTCCCCCACTGTAACATTAGGATAACAGCCCCTCCTTCCCAGGATTGTTGTGAGAATCAAATGCGATAATAATCGTAAAGCCCTTAGTATAGTGCCCCGCATAGAATAAGCACTATGAAATGCTAAGATATTATCATTATTATTATTATTATTACTACTACTACTGAGCTGTGTGACATTGGACAGTCACTTAACCTCAGTTTCTTTGTCTGTAAAATGGTGATAATAACAGCACCTCCCTTCCAGAGTTAATAGGAGGAACAAATTAAATACTATTTATACATTCAAATGTAAGGCACTTAGCACAGTGCCTGGCACCCAGGAGGCATCATATAAATGTTACATACTTATTACTATTAAATTCAAGTAACTATTTTTGAAAAGGTGAAATAACACATTACCCATCCTGCTGAATTCCAGGGAATAATTTGTTCTCCATGTTTCCGTAGCATAAGCTGCAAAGCAGCGTGGACAGAATGGAGCCTTGCGGAATTCCCTGGCACTGGACGTAATACCTAGAAAGAGGCAGAAGAGAGGCACGTGAGAATTGGAACGAGTCGAACTAATTCTACGTTATGAAGTACCATTACCGTCAGAAGCTAAAAAAGAGGCTGCCTTACACACGAACAGGAACTTGGGAGAGGAACACGCCCCCAGACCTTCAGGAGAGGCGTGCTGCTGCTCAGGAAGTCGCTGCCTGGGCTCTGGACCGGGAGCAGCAGTGAGACTGCAGAAAGCTTCTGCTCTGGGGATTCCTGATTGGTGGAGAAAGAACTCATTTCATTGGCCGAGAGCCTGTGGGGACAAGGTTCGCCCTTCAGCACCCTCTAGAGGCGGCAAGGGGTGAAGCGTTTCCTGTTGGGAGACTCTGATGCCTTGTCTCTGCTGCCCCCTCTGGCAGGTTATTCTTTATGCATGGGCTGTAATGTGCAGGATGAGCCAAAGCTTTAACTGCACTGAGATTTTGGGGTGTCTTGTATTAGTACCCATGATATTATTTGTTCTGCCTTCTCACTGAACTTCTGTTTGCCTCACCTATAAAATGGGGATAACAATAGCATCTACCTGGCAGGGTTGTTACGAGGATCAGATGAACCAATAATTATAAAATGCTTAGCTATATCTGCTACACAGTGCTTCATAAAAAATGTTTGTACTACTATTATTATTACTAGCAGCATGACCCTGGACAAGTCACTTAACCTCTATTTACCTCAGTTTCCTCATCTGTATAATGGGGATAACAACAGTATCTACCTTCCAGGATGACTGTGAGGATCAAATAACATAATTGTAAAGAGCTTAAC
The DNA here is from genome assembly GCF_003287225.1 of Phascolarctos cinereus. Lineage (NCBI taxonomy): Eukaryota > Metazoa > Chordata > Mammalia > Diprotodontia > Phascolarctidae > Phascolarctos > Phascolarctos cinereus. The sequence goes on from NW_027555847.1 coordinate 395,994,404, forward strand.
ACAGTGCCTGTCACATAATAAACACTACATAAATGTCAGCTCTTGCTATCTGCGTGACCCTGGACAAGTCATTTAACCTCTGTTTGCCAGGGTCCTCATATGTAAAATGGGGGTAATAACGGCACCTACCTCCCAGAGTTGTTACGGGGATCAAAGGAGATGATAACTGTAAAGAGCTGGCACAGTTCCTGGCACACAGTGAGCACTATATGTTAGCTATTATTATTATTACTACTAGCTGTGAATTAAAATTCTGAGGTAACACCTCCACCTGTCAGACTGTGGTGAATATGATAAAAAAGGAAAGTGATAAATGCTGGAGGAGATGTCGGAAAACTGGGACACAAATGCATCGATGGCAGAGTTGTGAACTGATCCAACCATTCTGGAGAGCAATTTGGAACTATACCCAAAGAGCATACCCTTTGATCCAGCAATACCACTGCTAGATTTATATCCCAAAGACATCAAAAAAAAAAAAAAGAGCAGGGGAGGAGGAACCCACTTGTACAAATGTATTCATAGCAGCCCTTTTTGTGGTGGCAAGGAATTAGAAATTGAGAGGATGCCCATCAATTGGGGAACAGCTGAACAAGTTGTGGTATATGAATGTAATAGAATACTATTGTGCTATAAGAAATGATGAGTAAGCAGACTTCAGAAAAACCTGCAAAGACTCACATGAACTGATGCAAAGTGAAGTGAACAGAAGCAGGAGAACGTTGTACACATTATCTGCCTCTAGAGAAAGAACTGATATTGTCTGAATACAGACTGAAGAATGCTATTTTCACATTTTTTTAAATGTCTTCTAACACAAAATGAGTAATATGGAAATGTTTTATATGATTGCACATGTATAACCTACATCTGACTGCTTACTGTCTCAGGGACAGAGACAGGGAGGGAGAGAGAGAATTTGGAACACAAAAATTTTTTTAAATGTTTAAAATTGTTTTAACATGTAATTGGGGGAAAAACTAAAGTATAATATATTTAAAAAAAACTTAAGTGCCCCCCCTCAAAAAATTATTACTACTACCTGTGTAACCTTGGACAAGTCACTTAGCATAATGCCTGGCACACAGCGAATGCCATATGAATGATGGCTATTATTAAGAAAATGGTTATATTTCGGGTTTAAAAGCGTCATTACTGGGAGTGGCTAACTGTGTAAGTATCACACGCTGTGTGGGCACAATTAACTTGTAAGTGGCTAGTTGTATGGCCAGAAAATGTATTAGATGAGGGGCTCAGGAGATAGAGAAGTGAGTAGAAGAAGAGTATTTCCCCTCGACAGGCTTCCCTTTAGGACCCTTAGAGAGTCAGATTGTAACTAAGTGGTGGTGGTCTCTCTCAGGGAACGCAGACTGCCAGTGTATGGATAGACTGGGGTGAGGGATAGCCAGACTAGAGAGGAAGGAGGAGGTTCCCATACCCAGGTGAGAGATGTAAGATCCCTCTGTGCTGGGCTGTCCATGACCTTGATCATGACCCCTCTTACACTCTGGGGGCTGTGTGAGGACATTTTGCTTATATCCCACCATAATGCCAAGCCGACATTACAGCTGGCTCTTCCTGGCCCCTTAGATCCAATCAGTTACTACAGTTCTTTTAATTCCACCTTCATGAGATTCCCATTCATGCCGTCCTCTCTGTTCCTACTTTTAACCACTGTCACACGTGGCCTTCATTACCACTGCCTAAAGCTACTGCAATTACCTCCTAATCAGTATTGCCAACTCCTCATCCTCCCATGCCAATCCATCCTTTACTCTGCCAACGGATAATATCTGTTTCACACACGAAGATATGGTCATGTCGCTTTTCTCCTCAAAAATCTTCAGTGAATCCCTACTGAACAATGTTCAATCTCCTCAGCCTGCAATTCAAAGCCCTCCATGATCCAGGGCTATGCCACGTTTCTAGCCATTATCTCCTTTTCCCTTTCACGTACCACACACCCCAGTAAAACTGGACAATCTTTCCTACTCCCAAGAACTAACTGAGCTCTCCTACCTCCATGTCTTTGCTCAAGATGGTCCCTCTGCCTGCAATGCCCTCTTAACTGGTTTAATTCTTACCCATCCTATGAAAACTTTTTCAAATTGCTTACTCCAAGAAATCTCTGATTTCTTTCTTTAAAACAAAATTTCCCTCTCAAACCTCACTCAGCAGTGTTTCTCAACTTCATCAAGCTCCTGTAGGCTATACACAGGATCACAGGAACTTTTCCCCATATTTTCATTCAAAAAAAAACAGTGGGGATAAAGGTATGGGGAAATTAGAGGAGAAGGTCGGCCCTTATTGTCTTTCACCTACCCACCCATCCAGAGAGCCAAACAATCATAGCAACAGTCATGGCTGTTTGTGACCCTGGACAAGTCACTTAATGTAGCTTAGCCTGATTTCCATCCGTAAGATGAGGGAAGATATGTACAAAATATAATAGCACTGTCCTCCCTGGTGTTGTGAGAACCAAAGGTCCAAAGTTTGTTTGTAATCTCTTGCCACCAACCTCATCCCACTGGGTGATTTTGTCTATCTCCCCATTAGATTGTAAGCCTGATGAGGGAGACAGGGATTATGTCTTATCTAAACAGGGTTCAGTGGATTTGCCTGTAGTTCCTGAAACATTTCCCTTTGTTCAGCAACCTGAATTCCAGGAGGGATCTGCCTGGAGTGAAAAATTCAGCAACTGAGAAATTTATAAAGGAGACTTTGTCAGTGGGGAAAGTCAACATGCTAGAGAGAGAGACACAGAGAGAGAGAGAGAGAGACAGAGACAGCAGGGGAAGGTAGCAGGGTACAAATGTACATTTGTACAAGGTACAAATGATTCATAGTGACTCAAAGTGTTTTTATTTAGAATTTATTTTAAGTTTCTGGTTCATAGCATGGGCACCTTTGGATGAGGGGAAGAGGGAAAAAGCAGCTGCTGCAGGCCCAGACCACTGCTCCTGAGTCTACCTGCAGAGAAGTCAAAGAAACAATCACCATTTTTCTAACTCAGTGGGTAGATGAAGTGACTAAGCGCTTTTTGTCACTTCTTAAATTTAACCTTTTATCCATTTCGGCCACAGTGACGCACTTGGGCAAAAAGCATTCCTTAATAGAGTTTAAGCAAAAAAAAAAAAGACTTTAAGCTTTACTGTTTTAATTATATCAAGATCACTATGCAATCAGCTGTGATGCATACTAATGTTTTCGAAAACTGTGTGAGCTCCTACCAGCAGACGTGGTGGTTGTTTCAAAGGAAAAAAGATAGATAGGTTTAAAAATATACAGAAATATGTGTATGTGTATGTGTGTGTGTGTGTGTGTGTATGTATATATATATGTGTGTGTGTGTATATATACACATGTATATATGTGTGTGTATACACACACACATATACATGTGTATATACACACATATACACATACACACACATGCACACATATATATGGAGATGTATGTATATACAAATAAAGATATATAAAGAGATATAGCTCTAAGTAGATATAGACATAAAAATATATAGGTATATAGATATAGATATAGATATATATATATATGTGCACACATACATACGGGGGCAGCCAGGTGGCTTAGTGGATAGAGTGCTGGGCCTGGAGTCAGGAAGACCTGAGTTCAAATCCAGCCTCAGACTCTTACTAGCTGTTTGACCCTGGGCAAGTCATTTAACTTCTGTCTGCCTCAGTTTCCTCACCTGTAAAACGGGTAACACAAGAGGACCTACCTCCTAGGATTGTTATAAGGACAAAAATGAGATATATGTAAGTGAGATATAGCACAGTAATGAACTCCGAGTTGAATTAAATAAATACTTGTTCCCTTCCCTTTCTCTCATTTCACAGAGAAGGCAGCTGAGGCTCAGAAAGATGAAGTGATATGCTAGTGATCACAGAGCTTAGCTATGTGTCAGAGGCAGGGTCTGAACTCTGGTCTTTCTGACTCCAGGTCTAGTATTCCAGCTACTATGTCATACTGTCTCTGCAAAAGAAAGAGGCAAAGAGGAAGAAAAGGAGAGAAAATAATCACGGGAAATGGTGCAATGCCAACCAATGCCTTGGGCTGACTACCCTTGCCATCTGCTTCTTGTCTACCACCCGGCTCACTCTCTGAATGAAATGTGTCAAAATGAAGTTTCTCTTGTAAGGGACAGGTCTCTCAAAATGTTTAATTGCATCTTACTTGTTCTTGATCTTCAGGATGCTGTTACGAATCAAATGCAAAAAGAAAGTGAAGAGGTTGATGTTGGTCTCATTTAAGGAAGAGCTCTGCAAAAAAAAAAATTCAAAATTACCATCAGAGACGTAGGAGAGTTAGAGAATGCAAGGGAAAGTCACATACATGCTATAACGGGGGTTCTTCACTGGGGCCTGTGAATTTTTTTTTGAATATTTTGAGAACTATAACTGTCATCTGGTCCTCACACCACTAGGGAGGACAGTGCTATTATATTTTACACATATTTTGCCTCATTCCACAGATGAGGAAAATCAGGCTAAGAGACATTAAGTGACTTGTGCAGGGTCACAAGGAATAATAATTGTCTAAGGCATGATTTGAACTCGGGTCCTCTTGACTACAAGTCTAGCACTCTATTAACTATGCCAAAGGTTCTTAATTCAGGGTCTGTAAACTTGTTTTTAAAAATATTTTTCTAACTATACTTCAATGTAATTGTTTTACTTTATAATCCTATGTAATTTATTTTATGCATTTAAAAATATTAATTTGAGAAGGGAGTCCACAGGCTTCATCAGACTGCTAAGAGGTCCAATGAGACAAGAAAATGGAAGCAGTCTTCTGGTTAATGGTTAAAATTCCATCAAAAAAATGTAGGAAGAAGCCACGGGAAGGAGCCCCGTCTTGTCTTTTGGCTTATAACTGGTGGCAAAAATAATCAAAAGCCAATGGAAACATAGGAGAAGGTAACGGTATATCAGAAGTAATGGCCTGGGACAACTGAGGGGCCATACTAGTGGCCGACGAGGAAGACGGGGGTTCCAAAGACCCAAACTGCAATTGGGATGGGGCAGATGGGGTCTTCAAGTGTTAACATCTGTATGAACATAGCTCAGGAGGCAGTGGTCAGTACAAGTAGCCAGCTGAGCTGCTGGCCTTGCTAGAGACTTGGCCTGAAAGGGAAGAACATCCCATTTCTATGACTGGGATCAGCCCGAAGTTGTCCCACTGAATGAGAGGAGAATTCAGGATCCACGGGACTCCAACTTGAAAACATCCCTGTGACTCCAGGGCTAGCGGCCTGCCTCTGAAAACAAAGGGCAATTTCAGATACCTGGGGATGCTGGTGGCTTCCACCTTTCATTTGGTGTTAGCATCTTTCCCTCTGGCTTCTTCATGACTGCCTGCAACAGCCCAAAGCCCTTCCAACCAGAGACCAGGTGTAGACCTGACATTCAGGCTTGGCTGCCAGGAGGCCTTCCTCTTCTACCTCTTCTCCATCTTCATTTTTTGGCTATTTGGGGTCTGAGCTTCCCCCTCTTAGGGCCCATCCCCCACCAGAGGGAGAGTCAGCACTGGCGGACGCCTATAACTTTTATTCTAGGTCTCTGTTCTCTGATAGCTGAATTCAGATACAGCTTCCTCTACCCCACTAAACATAATCTTCCCAATATGCAACCTTGATCTTATCATTTCTTGACCCAAAGCCTCCCCTAATATTATAAGACAGAACATAAACTCTTATGTCGATATTCAAAGCTTCCTATAAATTGCCTCTAGCTTGCCTTTCTAGCTTTATGTCACATAACTCTCAATCACAAAGAATGCTCATTCAACATTTAATGAATTCAGTTGGCATATTCTAGGGTCTAGCCTCACTGGCCTAGTAAACCGTTGTTCCCAGTCTCATCCTACCCCTTCCCCACACATGTGCACACCTATTACTGACACCCTCCCCACCTCTGCCTGTTGAAATTCTTCTCTAGTTTCTCTGGGCTTAAGGTTCTTCCTCCATAAAATAAGGAGATGGGATTTCAAGATCTCTAAAATGCCTTCCAATTCTAAGCATCAAAGGAGTCTTCCTTGAGTTCTGAGATGAGCTAGGAGTGATCCCTCCCTTCACAACTTCTCACCTCTCACTTTATTTAATCACTCCTACACTTAGCTGTTACAACTTTTTGCACATATATTTTAAAAAATTCTTTATTTTTTTCTGAACTTAAGAAATAAAACAAGCATTTCCTATGGCATAAGTATCTTGTAACCCTACCAAACCGCAAGCTTTCCAAGGCCAAGACGATGCCCTTTTTCATCCCCCTCATTTTTATCATCCTAGACTCCTCATTGTCACACATCTTATGTATCTAACCACAATTCTACTCCCACCATCTTTCTGCATAGAGAACCTTTGTCTCCACCCACACAGTCTCTACCCTGGTTCTAGCCTTTATCACCTCTCACCTGGACCACTTACAACAGCCTCCTAATTAGTCTGCTGACCCAGGGCTCTCCCTTCCCCAAGTCATCCTCCATAACTACCAATGGGATTCTCCTTAAGCTCAGATCTAATGATGGCGCTCCCCTACTCAATAAATTTCAGGGACATGCCACTCTTCTGTTTGGCACATCAAACCCTTCACAGCTTTGCCCCAACCTATCTCTCTCTAGCCTTAATAGCCATTACTCCCTTTTCTTTTCTTCTTTTTTTGGTGAGGAAATTGGGGTTAAGTGACTTGCCCAGAGTCACACAGCTAGTGAGTCTTATTTGTCTGAGGCTGGATTTGAACTCAGATTCTCTTGACTCCAGAGCCAGTACTCCATTGTATTTCTAAGGGCCACTTTCCTTGTAGTCATGAAAAGGGAAGGAAAGGAATAAGCACTTATTAAGCTCCTACTATATGCCAAGCATTATGTTAAGTGCTTTATGAATATTATCTCATTTGATCTTCACAACAACCCCGGGGGGTGGGTGCTATTTGTATTCCCATTTTACAGTGGAAAAAAATGAAGCAGGCAGAGATTAAATAACTTTCCCAGCCAGGGTCATATAGCTAATAAGTGTATGAAGCCCAATTTGAACTCAAGTCTTCCTGACTCTAGGTCCAGCACTCTATGTGCTATGGTGCCACCTAGTGGCCTCATGATTCCTACAGCTGCTAGTACTACCCAAAATTACCATGTATTAATTTTTTAAACACATATACACCTACCCGTTGTCTCCTCCAGTAGAATGTTAAATACCCTGAGTGCAGAGACTGTTTCATTTTTGTCTTTGCTCCCCCAGTGACCAGCTCACAGAAGGTGCTTAATAAATAACTGTTAGTTGACTATTTCATCCCTGTATCCCCAACACTTAGATGCTTAACAATCATTTGCTGAATTGGACTGACTATGCATCACCTGTTCAACCACAATGGCATTCTGCAGGGAGGTGGTCTCTTGCAAATGTGCCACAAACTGGTTCATATAAGGCAAGGCATCCTTGTAAGTGGAAACCTATGATAAACAAAGGAGAAAACAGTCCTGGAGAAGCAACACAGGAAGTATTTGGGTTCCAAGGTCTAGACTCAAAGTCCATTAAATTAAGTGTCAAAAGAATCAAAACTCAGATGATAAAAATCAAAACATTTTCTTTAAATTTCAAGGAAGACCCTATTACAAAGTTTTTCTCAAGCATCACATGACCTCTGGCATTGCATGACACCTAGAAACTCATTGGTGAGCCAATATCCTAGAGCACGGGTGAGGAACCTTCCACCATGAGGCCACAGGTGGCCCTCTAGGTCTTCAAGTGAAGCCCTCTGACTGAATCCAAACTTTGCAAAACAAATCACCTTAATAAAAGGATTTGCTCTGTAAAACTTGGACTCAGTCAAAAGGCCACACTCAAGGACCTAGAAGGCCACAGGTTCCCCTCCCCTGCCTAGAGTTTTTTCACCTCTACCTTTTACCAAGGACTAATTTTCTAAATTGAGAAACACATTATAAAATTTCCAACAATACTGAATATGACTAGAGCCACTTAACGTTTATTTCCTTTTTATTCTCATTCTCTCTCTATTTGCACGGCTAATTAGTGGATACAGTGGTACACCTGAAATCCAGAAGACCTGGGCCTGAAGGGACTTAACAGCTATTTTTGTTACTGCTCATTCATGTCTAACTCTTCTTGGCAAAGATACTGGAGTGATTTGCTGTTTCCTTCTCCACCTCATTTTAAAGATGAGGAAACTGAGGCAAATCCAGTTAAGTGACTTGTCAGGGCCACACAGCCAGTAAGTGTCTGAGGCCACTTTTGAACTCAGGTCTTCCTGACTCCAGGCCCAGTACTCAATCCACTGAGCCACCTATCTGCCTATGCTAGTTGTATAAACTTGGGCAAGTTTCTCCGAGCCTTATTCATCTATGAAATGAGGGCCAACTGGTTTGTCTCTGAGTCCCTTCTAATCTTGATTTTCTAAACTTGAAACAAGGGATTAAGACTGTCAAAGCAGAATACACCATAGAGAGGCACATAATGAATAAACAGTCTACAACCTCTTGTCTCGTCTAAGTAGAGTACAAAGCTATAGGAATAACATTAATAAATATAAGTAAAATAACTGTACATAATGCAAGCAAAACATAAGTAACTGGCATTAAGTTGTGTCTTAAATTTTGCAAAGTACAGTACATATCATTTAAGTCCTGCAATAACCCAAGGAGGTGGGTACTACAGATAGGATCCCCATTTTACAGATGAAGACACTGAGGTTCAGAGAAAGTCAGTGACTTTTCCATGGTCATGCAGCTAGTATCAGAAGTAGGACTGGAACCCAGCTCTTCCCAACTCCAAGTCCACAATATATCCACTATGCCACACTGCCTCTCTAATCAAGAATGTCTCCACATGTAATATCTGTAAAAGAAAGTTCTGTTTTTGTATCCTCTGAAAGTAGAGAAATCTAAGCAGATACAAGATCAGAATGTCAGCATTAAGGACACTAGATTTTTGCCTTACATGTCTTTTAAAGGATTTCTGAATGTTTCCATGAGCATTCTTCTGGACCACAGCATAACGTCTGATACAGTAGACCTTCTTCTCTTCAGGCTTAATAATGCTGGAGACCACTTCGACAAGCTTGTCATGGGGGACAGTATCATAAGCACCCGTCACGTCAGCCTATGTGAGAAGAAAAGCTGGTTAGAGCTTCAAAAGTGAATGCTGCTCGACAGGCAAAGGCTTAAATAACTCTGCGATTCTTTTACAGGTTCTCAACCTGGGAACTGTGAGTTTGTTTTCTTCTCAAAGTTTGGTAAATGTATTTCAACAGAACTGGTTTCCTCTGTAATTCTATGTGTTTTATTTTATGCATTTAAAAACATTATTCTGCAAAAGGGTCCACAGGTTTCCCCACACTGTCAAAGAGCTCCAGGACACCCACAAAAGGTGAAGAACCCCTGCTTTATAACAGTGGTCTGGAGTGGGAGTGGGGCAGGAAGACTAAAATCGACCTGAAAATTAAGCATGTTTCAAGATTTTTATGGAGTCAGTGTGGTCTGATGGAAAGGGTTCCGAATCTGAAGTGAAGATGTTCAGTTTGAATCTCATTCCTGGCTTGCCATTTCTAAGTCAATCACAAGCTCTCAGAACCTATTTCCCCATCTGTATAATTTCCTTTAAGGTTTATTAACGTACTTAACATAATTATTCTTTGGGGTAATGCAAGCCTAGAGGGAAACATTTTAATATGATCAATAAACAAGTATCTATTAAGCACCTACTACATGCCAGGCTAATGAAGGCTAGGAACTAGATCTATGATTTCATTGGTATGGAGAACTCCTGGGGAAGGATATGGCCTCTGCCAGCGCAGGTCAGCGCCCTGTAACTTACAGTCTCAGAAAACCACCTAGAGCAATGAAAAGTTAAGTGATTTGCTCATGCAGTGCTACACCTGGCTAGCACGCGTCACAGACGTAGATCTGAACCCACATCTTCCTAGTTCCCAGGTCAATTCTCTACTGACTACGCCAAAACGCCTCTCAAATTAACACCAGCAAAAATTCTTTCTAAGACCAAATTTAGCCAACTCTCAATTTATCTGTCTCTATTTCAAAATTTATATTTTATTTCTATATTATAATATTTATATTTTAATATAATATAAATTACATATAATTATATACTTTATAATATCTGTATATAATTTATAATATTCATACTTTTTCTATTTTAAGTGGCAGATCACTACTGTACTGAATCTGGGGATACCAATACAAAATAGGACAATTTCTACCCTCAGAGAATTTACATTCTAACAGACACATATAGAGGAGCAGTGACTAGGTGAAAAAGCTTTAGTCTAGGGGCAGTCACAGGAATTGTGAGTGGAGGCGTGGTCCGGTTAAGTTGATATGCTCTTTTCAGAATGGTAGCCTCAAGGGGCAGCTAGGTGGGGCAGTGGATAGAGCACCGGCCGACACCGGCCGAAGTCAGGAGGACCTGAGCTCAAATCTGGCCTCAGACCAAACATTTGACACTTACTAGCTGTGTGACCCTGGGCAGGTCACTTAACCCCAATTGCCTAAAAATAAAATAAAAAACAGAATGGTAGCCTCAAGTACTCCCAAAGTAGGAGCAAGAAGGAACCAAGAAGGAGCGGGCAAAGTGCCCACGCTGGCAAGGCCACGGTATCTTAAAATGCTTCTCACAGGGCCAGCTTATCACCAGGTCTACCATCTATCTACGAATGCAGTTGCTGAAATCCTATTTCCATTGTGAATTCTTCCTATATTAAAGGGAAGCAATAGTAGCATATTCCCTCATTACTCTTTACAAACACGAAAATTTCATCAACAATCACTTATCACATTACCAGTGTCACCTTTCACTTGTATAAAATGTAGCAGCTGATCTTAACTACGTGCACACAGACGCATGTGTATAGTTTCCCAGAAGTCTTAGTGCACTTCTGAGCTTATTAAAGCCTAAAATTGCAGTGAGACACACTGTACATATTCAAACATCTCTAAGTTCGTACATATGTGTCACTGTGGTCCATCTTAGGGTGAAAGTTTCCTGAAGTTAGGGTCCATTTAATTCTTTGGATGAGGTAGTTGGAATAGCACTATAGGGGCGCAGTAGATAGAGCACCAGCCCTGGAATCAGGAGGGCTTGAGTTCAAGTCTAGCCTCAGACATTTGACACTTACTAGCTGTGTCACCCTTGGGCAAGTTACTTAACCCCAAATGCCTCACCAGGAAAAAAAAAATAGCATTATAACCTCTATAGTAAGTCTTTCCTGATATTCCCAGGGGCTAGCGTCCTATACCTCAAAGATTTACTTGGCATTTATTCTGCACATATTATACGTACATGTATGCCATCTTCCCCAGCAGAACTGAAGGCAGGGAATATTTCAATTCAATCTTCACATCCCCAGCTCCTAGCATAACGACCCTTAGGAAGACTAACCTTTACAAAGTAAAAGTTGGAAACTTTGTCCTTGGATTGCTGCACTCTGAGCACAAACTGCCTCCACTCTTTATAAATGCCATCAATCCCAAACAAGGAAGACCCCAAGACATCAGGGTGTAGGGTCCGCTCGTAATTCAGAACACTGAACAGGTTTTTAAGCTGGCCATTAAAACACCTTATCTAAAGGGGAACAAATGGAGAATGGGTTAAAAAGATTCCAAATGACCCTCTTCCTTAGCACATGGCCCAAGGGGAGGAAAGGGTGGGGGGGGGGACGACAAACTCCTTGTTCTATGGATTTACAGGAAAATTCTAATCAACGTTTAAGGAAAAATTAATAGCTATTAATATTAATAGCTACTCTACAAAAATTATTCTCAAAAATGGAGAAAGCACTCTGCCAAACTCCTTTTACAAAAGAATGTATTGTTCTAATACCCAAACCAAGAAAAAATAAAAGAAAGAGAACTATACACCACTATCATTAATGAATATCAATTTTAAAATTTTAAATAAAATCCTGAAAAAACTACTCTCCTTTAAATCAGTCTTTATGACCATGATGGATTTATACCAGGAATACAACGTTCAACATTAGTTAAACAATCAACATAGTTAATCAAATAAAAAACAAAAGCATCCAAACTATATCAACAGATTCAGAAAAGCCTTTGACAAAGTACATTAATTTATGCTATAAACAAAACAACCCTACAAAGTACAAGCATAGAGAAATCTACCTAAAACCAAAAGTAAGCATAATAAACGTGACAATAATAATAGCATTTATGTACAGCTTTAAAGTTTACAAAGTGCTTTTACAAATATTACCTAATTTTATCCTTACAACAATGCAAAAGAGATACAGTATTCCAAATAAATACAGGAATAAAGTAAAGATACCCCTTCTCCCCAATATTATTTGACATAATTCTAGAAATGCCAACAATATCAATAAGAAGAGGATGAAATTAAAGACATAAAGATGGGCAAAGAGGAGAGAAAACAATATTTATTTGATGATGACATGATTTACTTAGAAAATCCTGAGGAATCAGAAAAAAACTGAGAAAATAAATAGGCTACAAAATAAACCCACAAAAAAATCAACTGCATCTCTATAAAACAACAAAATTCAAGAAACAATAATAGAAAAAGAAGTCTAAGTTAAATAACAACAAAATACCTAGGAATGAATCTACCAAAGAAAACCTACTATTTATATAGACTCAATTACAAAATACTCCAATAAGAAATAAAAAACAACTTAAAAAGCTGGAGGAATATTCAGCCCTCATGGCAGGGCCATGCCAATATAATAAAAATGACAACATTCTTAAAATTACTTACAGATTTAATTCTATACCAATCAAACTACCAAAGGCATAATAACTTACAGAGAGAGAGAAGAACTGCTGTCAAAACCAGAAAGCAGTGGGGGAGAAATTTAGACCAATAAGTTAAATCATAGTCTACAAAAAATCGAAAATGAATGTCACTTAAATATTAAAGATCTTACCATGAAACTTAAAAGATAAGCAAGTCACATACCTTTCACATTTGTAGAGATGAATTCTTAACCAAATAAAAGATAGAACCAATTACAAAAGATAAAATAGATCATTTTGATTACGTGAAATTGGAGTTTGTGCACAAACAAAAATTAACAAATCTAGGATAAGTAATTCAGTAAGAAAATTTAGTAATTCAGAAAAAAAATATTTTTATCAAATATTGCTGATAGAGGTTTGACATTCAAGATATGTATATAAATAATAGAAATATATAAGATTAAAAAGTCATTTCCCAGAGGGAAGTGGTCAAATGATGTGAACAGTTCTTAAAAGAATCGCAAAGTATTAATAAATATATGAAAGAATGCTCCAAATCACACTAATAAGAGAAACATAAGTTAAAACAACTACGCCCAGCAAATTGGCAAAAATGACAAAGGACAGGAGTGTTGGAAGGGCCACAGAAGGGCAGGCATATTAATGCGATGTTCACAGAACTATGAATTAGTAAAATTATTGTGGAAAACGATATGTAATTATGGACACAAAAGAACTAAAATGTCTACATGCTTTCACCCAGAGATTCCAGGGATAGGCATATATCCAAAGAAGGTAAAATACAGAAAGACAAGTTCAATGCAGACCAAAATATTTATAGCAGTACTTTTCATAGTAGCAGAGAACTGGAAACAAAGTGAGTGACCCATTTCTGAAAAATGACTAAACAACTATGGCCCATGAATGAAATGGAACGTACCATGTCTTAATAAACAGAGACGCTGAATGCTGAACAGCGTGGAAAGACTTACATCAATTGACTCAAAGTGAAGTTAAGCAGAGCCAGAAAAAAACATACACAATGATTTCTGTTGTTATTCTTTAGTCATTTTTCAGACTTGTCCGACTCTTCATGAATCCATTTTGGGTTTTCTTGGCAAAGATACTTTTTGTTCTCCAGCTCACTTTACAGATGAAGAATCGAGGCCAACAGGGTTAAGTGACTTGCCCAGGGTCACACAGCCAGTAAGTATCTGAGGCCAGATTTGAACTCCGGAAAGTGAGTCCTCCTGATTCCAAACTCAATGCTCCATTCACTGAGCCACCTAGCTGCCTCACACAATGATTACAGTAATATAAAAAAAAACCAAACTACCACCACCACAAATAATCATAACCAAATGATGTGAAATTATTAAGAACAAGGCTTAGCCCCAAAGAAGGGCTACAAGAAGACCCCTTCTTCCCTTCTTTGCAAAGGCTGAAATCCATCGTTATGGAATATTGTATATACCGTCATTTTTTTTTCCTAATGTGTTGATTGGCTTTATTTTTTAAAAGAAAATTTCTTCCTTGTTCCACCAGTCCCTTTAAAAAATTATATTTATTATAAAGAATGGCCTTCTGGGAAGTGAGAGAAATACAGAGGGAAAGCTAAGCAACGTAAAAACAAACTATATATATATATATATATATTTTTAATGTGTGCAGGGTCAACATGTATATGAATATGAAATATAATTACCTTCTTATCTTTGGTTCCCTTATTGAATACTTTGGCTCCAATGATGCTGTCTACATTCACAATTGGCCGAAGCCCATTGGGTTTGGGGATGAACCGGAGTCTGGATGCCAGGCAGATAAATCTCGCTTCCAAATTTTGCTTAATTTCCTCTTCTGACAATGCTCTAAGATGTACTTTATCAAAATGTTTTCTAAAAAACAAATAACTATTAAGTTAATAATAGTAATAATGAAGATAACAGTTAATAATAAAATAATAATAGCATTTATATAGCATCTATTATGTACTAAGTAATTTACAAATATCTCAATTGATCCTCACAACAACCCTGGGAGGTTAGGTGCTATTATTGTCTCCATTTTACAGTTGAGAAAACTGTGGCAAAAAGAGGTTAAATGACTTGCCCAAGATCACACCACTAGTTATACTAACTGAATTGTAATCTCTTCCCTTAGCACTCCATTAGAGCCCATGGATTAATAAATATTATTTATTCATTAATAAATATTTATTCCATTAACGGCCCCTCAAATAACACATATTAAGTTGATAGACATACATACGTATGAAATATATAGAGATAACATTTCAATTAAAAGTAAATCAAATCATCTCTATAACAGCTACCATTTACATAGCATTTTAAGGTTTCTAAAGTGCTTCACATGTCATTTCATCTGATCCTCACAATAATCCTGGAAAATAGGGGCTTTAGTATTATTATTATCCCCATTTTGCAGATGAGGAAGCTGAAACAGGTTAAGTGACTTGCCCAATGTCACAGAGCTAATAAGTTGCTGAGGCAAGATTTGTACTGGAATCGTCTTCACTGTGAAGTCCTAAATCCTAAATCTCTCCCTTAAGCCAGATTAAATCTATGCTTAGATTTAATGCAGTAATGCAGTCTGGTACAGAGCTTATCAGCCCAAACTCATGGGCTCTCTCTGCTTCACAGAAAGGCTGGGCCTTGGGGCTGAGAAATGTACAGCAACATTAGAGTCAACTAGGATAGCAATGGAATAAATGAATTCAGTGTAGCTGAGAAAACGGAACAGTCCCGAACTGACATCTTTCACATACAAAGAAATGACGTGTATTTATTATCTATAGATATGTTCCTCAAGGGCATTTTTTTTTTCCTCGGTGGGTATGATGAGCCTAAGTACTTAACTATTCACAGTTCTGCAGGTATTTCCCCTTATGAACAACTGCATGCTTCTTCAGGAACAAATTCTCTCCTTGCAAGACTACCTGGTCCTTGTGGGCAATGAACTTGGCCTCATTAATATCTGGTTTTAAACAACAGTGCTAATAACAACTTTGGAAGACTGATCAACGCAATGACCAATCATGATTCCCAGAGGCTCAATGATGAAACACCATACCCACATCCTGACAGAGAGGTGAAGGACTCAGATTATAGATTAAGGCATGTATTTTGGGGACATGGCCAATATAGCTACTGGTTTTGTTTGACTATGCTATTTCTTTTAAGGGTTTTTGTTCTTTCTTTTTCAGTGAAGGTTGGGAGGAAGGTAAAAGGAAGAAAATTTTGTTAGTTAAAAAAATTAATTTAAATTAAAAAAAAAAACCACTATGCTATCTAGTACCAGCAGAATTCATATAGAAGATGTAGTCATTGTCTTAGAACTGCCCTTTGGGCACTAAAACCATGACTGTAGGCTTGGAGGAAGCTCCATCTAGCCTTTTATCAGCATGGGTTGTGGAGAAGAAAATGTAAGGAGCCCTAACTGTTGTAACTGGCCAAGGTGCCTAGGCACCACGGTGGAAGAGTTACTGGCTACTTGGGATCCAAACCAGAAGAGAGTTCGTCAGGCATTTTGACAGGATCAATTGACAAGGAACAAAAATTTCATCTCAAGCCATTTACAGAAGAGTAAGAAATAATTTTAATTAGATGATGCAGTACTTCCCCTCCTCCCCCACCCACACTGCATCAAAGCACAAGAACAAAGTATGAGAATCCTACTTCTCAGTTCTCAGCTCCAACAGGAGCAAAGTCCCAGAAGAACATCTGCTTTATTCATTTCCACTTTCCCCTCCAAATTAACACCATGAAGGCACACTTTTGGCTGAGACATTAACAATGTGGTTTCTGGTTTTCACTAACTAACTAACTAAATGAAAATTACTAAATAAAATAATGTGAGGAAATCACTAATTTCACCAGAAAACAAAAATTCTAGACTTTGTCCAACTGCAAATATTGATACTTCTTCAAGAGGTAGCTCTCATGGGTTACTGATGGTCTGTGGCCAATATCTGGAGAAACACTGACACTGAGTAGTAAGTGTAAAAAGAGCAGAAAAGGCTGAATCAAAGCACATCCTTCTTTTTAGCTCTGTGCAATTACATGCATCTTTTTAACTTGGAGTAATGCCCAATCAAAGTTGGAAATTGATTTGACTGATTATTGGAATCGTAACAATCCGAATGTTCAAGAAAATATTCAACACTCAGTTTGGAAAATTAGCCAACTGCATAGAAGATCCAATCTCCAAGCCTAAGAGAGTGTTCTGTCTTCTGCTGTACTGAAATTTTACTGTACTCAGCGCTTCTTGAAATAAGTGAGCCACTGGGTGGAATCTGAATATCTTAACCTTTAAAGGACAGTATTATTCTAGTTGTAATATGGGGGACTGATCTACACTAATAAGGAGACCCTTCAATGCAACTCAACAATAGACATTAATTAACTTTCACCTACATGTGCAAACATAAAGAATGTCACAGGCCCTGTAGTATGTTCTATTGAAGAAGAGGCGGAGAGAATGATATAAGGGCATGCAGTTAAATATAATGCTAGAGAGAGTATTTGGTCTGTCCTCAAACCAGCTCTTTACTCCTTTTGTGAATGAGTGCCTCTCTCTCTTTTCTGCCAATTTGTTGAATCTGTTTCCTCTTCAGTGTCTGCCTTTTTGTTAACCAAGTTGTTATAGAAATTAACTGGGCTCTGGCTTGCTGTTCTACTTATTCCACAGGGTTGGTGCCCTGCTCTAACCACAGAAATCCTTAGGTCTACCCCAAAAAAAGGTTTATCCAACAGATCCCTGGCACCATTCCTGCTGAAGCCTAGAGATGACTTTTCTTCTAACGGAACGTATAAGTAACTATTTTTAAAGCAGACAGGATAAAACTGATAAGAGCTATATTCCCGGCACCAGAGAGAGCATTCAATTTCATAACTCTGAATCTGAGACTGCTTCACACAACCTGGGGAAAGTACAGGACCAGTACTTCACAGCTGGCATTTGAATGCTAGAGAAGCAAACTCATTTCCTTCTTGTATCTACATCATCTCCCTCTATGGCTTAGGTGGTGCTCTAGAGAGAAATACCTGATGCCAACGTTTTGCAGCTTGCTCCAAACACACTTCCGGTAGAAGAAGAGCCTATTTTTCTGGAACATGGTCTCGGTGACATAAAAAAAAGACCTGAGCAACTCAACCACGTATGTGTCCATCAACCAATACACAAATTTGGCCAAGATCTCTTCACGCAAACGGTGTTCTGAGGCTGGGACAAAGTGATTCCCTGAAATGAGTCAAAATGTCAGAAAACTAAATTACATCCACAGAATCCACGAGCTTCATTACTGAACAGCAGCCTTCTTCCTCATCACCTTACCTCTCCCATCCTCACTCTCAGGTCACAGGAACAAAATGGAAATTAGAGGGACAGTACAATCTCCCAGCAGAATATTAGTTCCCCAAGGGCAAGGACTGTTTAATGTCTGTCTTTAATCCCTAGCACCTAGCATCATTATCATCATCCTGACACTTAACATTTATATAGCACTAAAGAGTTTACAATAAAAATACCTTAAATACAGGATCCCATTTTCATCCTCAAACAGCTCTGAGAGACAAGTGCTCCTCTTATTCCCATTTTACAGAGAAGGAAACTAAGATAGAAAAGAAGTTAAGTGATTTCCCCAGTCACAGATCTAGGTAAGTACCTGAGGGCTGGATTTGAACTCAGGTTCAAATCTGACTCTAGGACTAGCTCTCTATCTATTCACCACCAGCTGCATCACAAGTCAGCTGCCGTTAAATAAGACTTAGTACCTTGGACCAGGGCAAGCCAAGCGCAGTCCTTCACTCGCATCTTCCACATCAGCTCCCGAAGAGAAAATTTGTCATGTTTTCCCAGAGTGAGGAATTTCCTCACATTCTTAAAGAAGCGGCATTTGTTGTGAGTTGATCCCCAGAGTTCGGCAGGCACCACACGGTGAAGACACTCCCTCAGAAACATATACACCTGCCAAGGGCTGCTGTGCCAACTGAGAAGCTGCAGGACATCACCACCACCCTTGCCCGGGAACACTGTCTTCCCAACTGTACGTGACCCTGGCTGTGTTTTTTCAGAAATTCTACCAGAAAGGGCTGAATCTTTATCAGGCACCTGGTCTGTAAGTGAGCAACTAGGCTTCTCCGTGTTGTTACTTCCACAGCTCAGGGGAGCTTCGGTCATCTGTTCCCTCTGCTGCATTTCCTCAGCTTCGGTTAAATGGCTGGAGGCAATGGCCTGTGGCTTTTTCAGGTGGCTGGAAGGATCTGCTTTGGCTGCCGAAAACCTCAGGGGACAGTTCTTTTTCAGAAGCATGAAATAAGGACACTTTCGGTGATTCTTTATCAATTCCTTAAACAGGTGCCGCATCTGCCAATAACGTTTGGGGAGACGTCTCTTTTTCCAAGGTGTCCTTGGCTGCGGGGGGTCACCTTTCTGCTCAAAGAGATGACTGGTTAAGAAAATGGTTTCAATCAGCCTTTGACCGCCAGATAGCGAATCATGCAAATGGTGCAGCAGAAATGATGTAGGCAAACATTCTCTGAAGTTTCGGGCAGAATATAAGAAACGTTTCCTGTTAATGTATATAGTGGAACTGGAGGCACTTCTCAGTCTCTTTGGTGGTTCATTCCCAGGGCACAGGGAATGTGAGAAAATGGTATCTGTTTGTTTGGTCTCTCCATCCAAATCTTCTTCTGAAGATCTGGCTTCCGTTTTACCTTCAGGAGTGGATTTGATAACCAAAGAATCACGACAGGTTAAATTTCCATCATTATGTTCCAAAAGGGGAAGGCCACCCTTGGTCTCGATGAAACATTCATTCCCACCACCATCTTCTTCAAGGGCAGATTTCTCATTGGAGAAATGCCTTGAAGAGCAGATTTCCATTGATCTTTGGGTTATGCTGTCAGTACTGGTTGAATTAGATTCATCCTCATGAAGTTCAAAACCCTGTTCCAAGAACAGCTCTTTTCTCTTTTCATGATGGCACTCCTCTTTCTTTGGTCGCTTTGCTGACATCTCACTTTCCTCTTCATCCTCCCTTTGCCTTTTTGATAACAGAGCCATCGTGGAATGGGTTTTGGCTTGTTCTTCTACTTGGTTAGAGCCCTGCTCAGTCCCACAGGAATCTTCAGGTCTGTCTTGAAGAGGTTCACCTACCAGATCCTCTGCACTACTCTGGTTTTGATCTGCAATTTCTAAGGCCTTGTCTTTGGATCTAAGCATCTCTTTCCTCAAATCCATTTTGACCAAGGATTTTTTATGGAAGGAAATCTTCTTTCTGACATTGTCAAGTGAGGCATTTGGTTTCTGCTTTGGGTGTTTTCTCCGCATGAACCCAGATGGAGAGACAGAATCTTTTAAACAGAGTTCATAGATAGGTAGGCCAGAGATCTGGTAACAGCAGCTTGGGGGTACCAACATGAAAAGGGAACAGTGCTCTAACATATACATCATCACATCATCTCCTATCCTGCTTAGAAGCATCTCCCACAAGGCACTGACGCTAATTGTTTCCGTTATTGTGTTAGGGTGATAGTTGTAGACATTTGTTGTAAACATAACTGGTAATGGCATTCTGTTTTCCTCTAACAGGGTGTATCCAAAAGCCAGAATATTCTTTTTTTTCTTTTCACAAATCCTCTGGACAATTCTAGCAACTACTTCCTTCTGGGAAGACAGCTAAAAAAAAAATTCAAAATTATTGATAGCAGTTTTCTACAACTTTCTAAGTAACATTCATAAAGTGACCCTGGGGCCAAAATTCATCTCAAAGTTACTCAAAGCAGAGAGCCAATTCAAAAATATGTTCAACAATATTTTAAAGCTTCTCCTATATGCAGGGCACCAGGTTAGAAGAAGCTGGAACTACGTCCCCTTGAAGGGAGATTAAAGAAAATATGAGTCAATCGACAACCATTTTAAAGGCACCAACCATGTGCCAATGCTGGGGACAGAAAGAAAGGCAAAATACAAAGCCTGTTTTCAAAGGTCTCACATTCTAATGGAGTAACATAATCCTTTCTCTTACATTCTATGAGGAGTCAGACAACCTATACACTTAAGGATATAGAGTATAAACAGAAAAGAGTTCAACAAAAGGTAGCTTGGGAAAGAGTTCACTAATTAGCAGCTAGGAGAATCCAGAAAGATTTCCTGGACAAGGTGCTGCTGGACAAGGCACATCTTGAAGGAAATAAGGGATTGGTGTAAGACAAAGGTGAGGAAGGCATGCATTCCAGGCAAGGAAGATAATGGCCAATGCAAAGTCTCAGAGAAGGAAAACGAGTGCCCGTATGAACAATATAGAGAAGGCTTGTTAAGCTTCACCATAAAGTGGGGGAAGTGGAGTAATGTATAATTATGAGAGGCCTTAAAGGCTCCACACTGCTCTAATAGGGCAGTGGAGGTACTAGGGAGCCCCTAGAGTTTACTGAGTAGGGCAATGCCAAGGTCAGATGTGAGCTTACGGAACATCACTTTGGCGGCTGTGTGGAAAAGGATGGGAGTGTGGAGAAACATGAGGCAGGGAGATAAATTAGAAGGCTACTACAACGGTCCAGGGAAGAGGTGATGGCTTTGAAAATAGAGTTGGAAGGATGTTGTAAAGGTAGAAATGGTGGGATCCAGCAACTGATTAGATACGTGGTATGAGGGAGAGTAATGCTGAGGTTATAAATCTGACACACCAGAAGAATAGTAGCACTCTCAACAGAAATAGGAGTGGGTTTGGGGGAAAAGATAATGCGTTGTTTTGGATATGACCCTGAGATGTCTCTGGGACGTCCAGTTTGAAATGTCCAACAGGCAAGGAGTGATGGAACTCAGCAGAAAGGCTGGGACTTGAATATTTAGTTCTGGGAGATGATGGGGACACCAAATGAGAGAATGATGGCAAAGAGAGCCCATGACAGGACTCTGGAAAACACTCACACAGAGGGCATGCCCTGGATGAAGAACCAGCAAAGCATCCTGAGAAGGAATGGTAGATTGGTAAGAGGAAAACCAGGAGAGAGCATTTTTTACAAAAAAACTGAGGAGAAGAGAGGGTGGTCAACAGTGCCCAATGTTGCAGAGGCCAAAAAAGATGAGTCAGAAAAGGCCACCAGATTTGGCCATTAAGAGATCACTGGGGAGCCAAGATGGTGGAATAAGAAGCAAGTCTCTCTCACTCACTCTCCCCTACTGACCTCTGAAAGCCCAGAAAATATCACCCTAGGAAAAACCATGGAATAGCAGAACCAGGAGAAAGATGGGGTGCAGCAGTCTTATAGCTCAGGAAGCTTAGGGGATTAACAGGAAAGGCCCTCTTGCTCTGGGGGAGGAGGAGCAATATAGAACAGGAGATGTCCCAGCAAGCTAGTGGAAAGCCCCACTTCAGGGGGAAATCCTGTACTCCAGCATGGTGGAGCAGGCAAGCACTAACACTAGGACCCCTGAGTGCCTTAGTAGGGGCAGGGGAACCAGTGGAAACCATCTTGGAAAACCACCACATGCCACAGAATTCTATGGCAGTCTCCCAATGCCTCAGCAAAATTCTGGGCAGCCCAACTCCAAGAGGGAAAGCTCCAGGTGGAGAAACATTCCTCTGCAAGGCCTGGGGAGTAGGAGCCAGAGAAAGGAGCGAAAGGCCAGGGTGAGCAGGCATCCTCCAGGGGCCAGACTCCCCACCCCTATACTTAGAGCTCCAGAGTTGCTGATTCCAGCTCATCAACTGGTAAGCTGTCAGAACCCTACAGCCCCCAGCTGTCAGCACCTGAGGCCCCAGCACAAGAAGCTTGGGTCAGTGATGCCTGCTCCTCAGCAGGAGCTTAGTCTTCTTAAAGATCAGGAAATAAGTAAACACCATTAGCAAAAAGAAATGTACTATGACCATAGATTCTTATTATGGGGACAGGGAAGATCGAGGCAGAAATTCACAAGAGGATAACACTGTCAGCATACTCCTATCCAAAACCTCAAAGGGAATATGAACTGGTCTCAAGCCCAAAAAGCCTTTCTAGAAGAGCTCAAGAAGCATGTTAAAAGTCAAATACGAGAGGTAGAAGAAAAATTGGGAAAATAAATTAAAGGTATGCAAGAGAAAGTCAATAGCTTGGAAAAGGAAGGACAAAAATTAACTGTAGAAAACAAGTCCTTAAAAAATACAATTGGCCAACTGGAAAAAAAGTATACTGAAGAAAACAACTCCTTAAAAAGCAGAATTGGCCAAATGGAAAAAGAGACACAAAAATCCTCTGAGGAGAACTCCTTCAAAAGTAAAATGGACCAAATGGAAAAAGAGGTACAAAATCTAATAGAAGAAAACAATTCGTTAAAAATTAGAATTGGGCAAGTGGAAGCTAATGACTCCATGAGAGAGCAAGAATCAGTCAAACATCAACAAAAGAATGAAAAATTGATGAAAGTGTAAAATATCTCACTGGTAAAACAACTAACCTGGAAAACAGATCCAGGTGAGACAATTTAAAAACCACAATGAAAAAAAGAGCCTGGACAGCATCTTTCAGGAAATCATCAAGCCTTGAGAGTCCTAGAACCAGAGAGTAAAATAGTCACAGAAAGACTCCACTGATCACCTCCTGAAAAAGATCCCAAATTGAAAACGCCAAGGAATATAGCAGCCAATTTCCAAAATCATCAGGTCAAAGAGAAAATTCCGCAAGCAGCCAGAAATAAACAATTTAAATATCATGGAACCACAGTCAGGATTACGCAGGACCTTGCAGCTTCTACATTAAAAGACTGTAAGGCATGGAACACGATATTCTGTAAGGCAAAAGAGCTTGGATTACAACCAAGGATCGACTACCCATCTAAAATGAGCATAATCTTTCATAATCTTCCAAACTTTACTGATAAAAAGACCAGAATTCAACAGAAAATTTGATTTTCAAATACAAGACTCAAGAGAAACATAAAAAGGTAAACAGGACAGAAAAAAACCATGTTATTAATAAGGGCAAATTGTTTATATCCCTACAAGGGAAAATGACACTTGTAACTCTTGAGAACTGTATTTAAAGGGGTATAAGAGGGTGGGTATAAGTTGACTTTGATGTAATGATTTTTAAAAATCTAATTAAGTGGGTTAAATGGATCTAAGTAAGTGGATTAATCGAATCTAATTAAGGGATTGTACTAGAAGAAAAGGAAAGGAGGCAGACAAAGGTAAATTCTGCTTTTTAAGGAGTTGTTTTCTTCAGTGTACTTTTTTTCCTGTTGGACAATTATATTTTTTAGGGACTTGTTTTCTTCAGTGTACTTTTTTTCCCCATTTGGTCAATTGTATTTTTTAAGAACTTGTTTTCAACAGTTAATTTTTGACAATCATAGTGAAATGGATGAATAGTTACAAAAATATAAATTGCCCAGATTAACAGAAGAAGAAACTAAATACTTAAATAACCCCATCTCAGAAAAAGAAATTGAACAAGGCATCCCTATGGAAAAAATCTCCAGCTGATGCTGAGTGAAGTGAGCAGAACCAGGAGAACAGTAACAGCCACACTGTGAAAGGACTGAGGTTGATAGACTTAGCTCTTCTCAGCAATGCAAGGATTTAAGACAACTACACAAGTTTCATGATGGAAAATGCTATCCTCATCCAGAGAAAGAACTATGGAGTTTGACTGTAGATTGAAGCACACTATTTGCTATTTTTTTTGTTTTGTTTTGTTTATTCTTTCTTGTGGTTCCTCCTATTGGTTCTAATTCTTCATTACAACATGACTAATGTGAAAATGTTTACTAGGAATGTATATGTGGAGGCCATATCAGACTGCACACTGTCTTATGGGGGGAGGGGGAGAAAAATTTAAAACTCAAAAGATATGGAAATGATAGTTGATAACCAAAAATAAATTTTAAAACAAAACAAAAAAAAGAGATCACTGGCAACTTTGGAGAGAGCAATTCCAGTCAGAGTGATGTGGTCCAAGGCCCTACTGCAAAGGGTTGAGAACAGAATGAGAGAAGACTTTAGAAGGATTTTTCCAAAAGTCTAACTGAGAAAGGGAAAGAAGGTATAGGACAATTAATTTCTTGAAGAGATGATAAGGTTTAGAGAGAGTTCTTTAAGAATTGGGGATCCTTGGGCAATAGGTAAGGAATCAATAGAGAGGGGGAGACTAATGATTAGGTAATGGAGGGGAGGTGCAATCTGCTGAAGAAGAGCCCAAGGAATGAGATCTGTGAGTATAGGTAGAAAAGCTGGCCTTGGCAGGAAGGGCCCACCCCATCACAGAGAGAGGTGGATGTTGTCAAATAAGAGGTGACTTCCCCAGGTGAGGAGATGGGGGAGGTATGTGGCACTTAAGGACAGACAGCCTGGAGATGCTTCGGTGGGGAGGCGGGATAGGAAATCACTTAGGGAGGAATAAAAGGTAGAGATAGAGAAACTCAAATTGTTACATGACTTGCCCCAGACTTCGGGTAGGAGGGGCACGTGCCCCCGGCACAATCGGGGTACAATCCAAACACTCTCTTGGTCCGGAGGGCAGAAAAGTGCAGCCCCCAGCCACTAAGGAAGCCCGAGCTTCGGGCCGATACACCCATCGCAGGGCTCCTCTGGATGCGCGCAAAGCAAGGCAATGATTCATTACCTGCTGGAAGGTGAGAGGCCTGGGGAGGGGCCGGGCATCCCAGGGCACACACACCACACACCGGGACACAAAAGCGTGGAAGACTTCGGGGTCCCCGCTGCGCAGGAGCTGCACAGCTCCCTGCCCGCCCAGGCCATCCCCGGAACCCCCCGCAGTCTGCGCCTCGTCCTCGAGGCGCTGCACGAACTCGGCTAGTCCCAGCACGTCCCGGTAGCTGGCCCGCAGCACACAGCGCACGGGGCGGAAGGCGGCCGAGACGAGCAAGGAGCGCGGGGCTGGGGACCGGGAGGCCATGCTGCGGCTCCTGCTGCTGCTGCAGCCCCTGCTGCTGCGGCTCCTGCTGCTGTTGCTGCGGCTGCTGCTGCTGCTACTGCTGCTACTGCTGCTGCGGCTCCTGCTACTGCTGCTGCTGCTACTGCTGAGGCTCCTGCTGCTGCTGCAGCTCCTGCTGCCGCGGCTGCTGCTGCTTCTCCTGCTGCTGCTGCACCTGCTGCTGCTGCTGCTGCTGCTGCAGTTGCAACGCCGGGCCGCAGTCGAGGAACCCGCGGCTGAGGCAGCAGAAGGGGCGGCGGGGAGGAGCGAGGGGCGGGGAAGAGGGGAAGCCTGGGGGAGCAGAAGCTGGGGGCGGGGAGAAGAAGGAGGCGGAAGAGGAAAAGGGGAGGGGGCTTCTTAGGTCTGGGCTCTTAAAGGGGCAACAACTGGAAAAAGACTAGAGAGCGTTGGGAAGGATTCGGGAACCAAGTTGTTTAATTTTCATTTGCACTTTCCAGGAGAAGAGGTTCAGCGATATTTGTTAATTGAATGGAAGGAGGAAAAAGTCCTTCTCTTTCCCTCATTTATTAAGTCTGTGCTGTGTGCCGCTCGCTGTGCTAAGCACTGGGGATAAAATCACGGAATCTCAACTTCAAAAATCCATCTAGCCCATCCCAAATCTGAAAAAAAAAGTTCCCTCTGCAAAGTCCTCCTTCCTGCTATGACTTTGTAATAGGCATAAGTGTTGCCAGCAGCTGAAATTCTATCTTGATTTTTTACTGTCCTAGGGACTAGCACGTCTGGTGTGAGGGCTTGACCGATCCCTTTTCAGGGCTGCTCCTCCTTTGATGTCCACCTTCACCAACTTTCACCTGTGGCTCCAAGAAGCTGTAGCATGCTCAGCGTCCACACCCTGGTAAAATCGTGTGGGCAGATGGGATAACTCAAGTGGGGGATAACTGACAGGCCTCAAACCAATGGGGGGGGGTCTCTACCCCATGCAGGGAAGACTTCCCAGGACAGACGAGGGCAATGAGAACAATTTGTTCCAACCGCCATGAAGATGGCTGAAGCAAGTGCTTAGAAAATGGTCAGGTATCAACGAATCAAGGTCATCCACCACATCCATCACCAGTCATCTTGACTTTTGTCTTGCCACTGGACTTTGATGACTGTGGAAGACAGGGTGAGGCCTTTGACTCTGCAACTCTGCCTCACTTATATCCAGTTCACTCAGAAGTTGGACCATCACCCCATGATGTCATTGGTCCTCTTCTAAGGACAAACAATAACTGGTTGGAGCCTGGTAGACATACCCATTCTCTTTGCTCCCATCAATTCCATCCCTGCTTATGTGGTCTTCATGGAAAACTTGTCTCTCTTTCCTGGGTACGAAGTTTTGTTGACAATGAGATAACTAATGGAATGGAATTAAACATTTATTGAGCACTAACTGGTAGCAGAACACTGTACTAAGTACCTAAAAAACTGAAAAGATCATCTATCCCTTTTGTTGAGAGAACACACTATCCATCTGGGAGAAACAATGTATGCACATGAAATGATATGAATACCAAGATGTGACGCATTTGTCGAACTTTTGAAATGAAATAAGTATTCTGAAATTCTCCCAGTTTTCCCAGGGGAAAATGTGAATAAGAATTATAGAAATTCAGATATGGAAAGTACCTCAGAAGTATTCTAGCCCACTATAACATCCACATCACCTGAATACCATTATTGACTTTGGACATCTTACCATCTACTGTGGTACACTCTCCCTGGCACAGCACACTTCTGACCAGATTTCTAGAGACTATGCCTTTAGTGGTTAACCCACTCTGCTTTGGAACTCCATCCTGGGCTCAGCTCTTCTGACAGGTATGTGAAGTACAAAATCACCTAACCCATTATCTCTAGCCAGCCCTCAGGCCATGTGTCACATCCAACTACCCCAGAAATCTTGTCACCTGCTCTGCCATTACACAGTAATCCAATTCCAACCCTTTCCACCTCTTGTTCTAGGAAGAATAGTTAAATCAATACTACCAGAGCTTTTTTTGACCTCCTTACCTATGGCTCTATTTACCATTCCTGTGACTGCCCAAACCAAAACTCTCTTCCCTGGCTACAACTCTTCCTACATATATTGTCTCTGCCTATCACAATATAAGCTCTTTGAGGTCAGATAATGTCTCATTTTAAAATTTGTATCTTTAGGACCTAACACAGTACATAGTAGGTGTTTAATAAATGCTTTTGTATTCATTCATTATCCAACCTGTGCTTGAAGAGGTAGAACTTAACACCTCTCAAATATTTGTATTTCATTTTTGGTCACCTCCAGTTTTGAAAAGGTTTTTTACTTCTGTTGAGCCAAAGTTGTTCCACTTAAACTTTAATCATTGTTCCTTTTGGGGTCAAGCAAGACAAGTTCAAATCCTCTTCCTGATGGTAGGAATTTTCAAATATTTGAGGACAATTAGCATGTTCCCTTCCCTCCCTCTCCAAATCTACTCTTCTCCAGGCTCCTAACTGCTTCTATTCATCTTCCCATGGTGTTACCTCCAAGCCCTTCATCATTCTGTTCATCCCTTCTCTGGATTTTCTCATGGCTTTCCTAAACTGGGGTGCCCCAAACTGAACACAGTACTCTTTGACAATAACAGATACACACTAACATCTAACCAGGGCAGAATAGATTAAAACTCTCAGATCTTTTTTTAAAAAGAACTACTATCTGACTATGCCTCTCCCGTGTTGTGTATTTATAAAGATTATTTCTTGACCCAGAAGAACATCTAGCAAAGGAAAAGATGATCACAAAGAGCCAGCATTTCTTCCTCAAGAACAAGTCATGCTAACTAACTTTAGTTCCTATTTCTACTAAACTAGAAGACCTTGAAAATGCTACAGATAGAGTTTACCTGGATTTTAGCCAAATAGTGCATAGAGTATCTTATGCTATTCTTGTGGGGGAAAAATAAGAGAAGTGAGGGCCAAATCAAATTTGAATAAAAGTGGGGTCACTAAACTGTACATAAGGATCTCTGCCACATATTGATTTAGAAAACCATATATTAATATTGTCTATGTTCTATTGTATTTTTTCTTATTTTGTTATGTACTTCTAAATTACATTTTAATCTAGTTTCTGCCATATGAGAGTGTTGCTGCAAGGGCTATTGGCCACATGTTTGATAACTAGATGATGGTGTAATTAGATGGACTGAGAATTGATTAAATAGCCAGACTCAAATTGTCATTAATGATTCAATATAAACTTGGAAGAAGGTCCCCACTGGAATGCCCCAAGAATTTGTGCTGGACTGTGTGCTAAGATTTTTATTAGTACATGGATAAAGTCAGAAACAGAATCCTTTTAAAATTTGCAAATGACACCAAGTCCAGAGCAATAGCTAACACAGTGCATGACAGAGTCAGGATCCCAAAAGAACTTAACAGTAAAGTGCATTGGGCTGCATCTAATAAGATGAAAGTCTAAAGGAACAAAATGTAAAGTCTCACAATTGAGAGAGTAGATTTCACAAGTACAAGATGAAGGGAGAATTGTTAGCAGCTTGCCTGAAGCTTTTAGTGGGTTGAAAGTTCAGTATGAGTCAGCAGTGTGAGGATCAACCAAAAAGGCTAAGATAATCTTGGGTTGCATTAGAGACTCAAAGTTTCCAGCAATAAAGATGTGATAGTCCTTTACTCTGTCCTCTGCGGTACTGTGTTCGGTTCTTAGTGCCACAGTTTTAAAAGGATATTGATAAGTGTCTAGAAGAGGACAACCAGGATGTGAAAGGCTTTCAATCCATGCCACATAAGGATAAGTTGAATGAATGGGGGGAAGGTAAGCCTGAAAGAGAGAAGACTGAGGGATCAAGGTAGCTGTCTTCAAGTATTTGAAGTGCTATAAGGCTGGCCTTATCCCATTTGGCCTTAGAGAGAAGAGCCAAGAACAGTGGTGGGTGCAAAGAGCTCAGTTTAGGATTGACATAATTAACAAATGCAATGTGCAGTCTGAGGAAGCAATGAGTTCTTTCCCCCTAGAAGTCTTTAAGCAGAGACTGGGATGACCATTTACTGGGAATGTTGTAATGGGGAACTTTTTCATGAGTATGGGTTGGACTAAATAGCTACTGAAGTTCTTTGTACCTCTCAAATTTGGTGATTCTGTGATTCTTCTATAAGCTATGGTGAAGGATTAGCAGTGAAGCAAGAATGAAGGACAAGGGGACAAGGAAGGGAGTAATGATTGAAAGGCAGTGCCTTGGTGTCATGTCTAACTGTAGGGTCAAGATTATGAAGAGAAGAAACTGAAGCCAGAGCAGGAGTGATGGACTGAGAAAACAAGGAAGAATAAGGGGACCCAGATGTCATTATGAAGGCAAAGAAGAGTTTCAAGAGGAATGAGCGAATGGGAGAGAAGGAGAGAGAGGAGGTGATAGGGGAAGTTGTTGAAGGCAGCTTCAGAGTTCTGGATCCCAATTGGAGGAGGAACCATTCTGGTGATGATAAGGTCTCATACTGAACACCTTTGTGGGCTAGCTAAGGTCACATGGAGATGGAGTTCATGGGAGTCGAAGACGCTAATCAACTGAGCAGCAAGTTCGTTAGAAGGGTAGTGAATATTATTAGAGGAGTTACCAAGGATTGGGTTGGAAAGGAAAATTATGAGCTAGGTGCCGAAGTGATGGAGGAATTATAAGTGGAAGAAGGTGAGAGAGCACCCTGGAAGAAGGATCCAGGCGATATGATATAATTGGATGATGTTAACTTCAAAGAGAGAAAGGCTGGTGAACGATAATGTCAGATCAAGGGTCTGAAAGTGGCCAGGGAACTACTTGGTTTTTTTCTCTGGGGATAAACTGAATTCTTGTGAGTGATTCTGGATTTCATTTAGGAAACTCTCCTGTGTTCTTGTACTTGATGTAATCAGCACAATGATATGGTATGTAAAGTGCTCCTCCTGGTCCTATGAGAAAGAGTGAAAGAAGAGGTGGTGAGGAATATGAGGTCTTCAGGAGAAAGCCAAAAAATAGAAGCCAGCCCCACTGGCTTTCTGTCTTCCTCCAGTCCACTATCCCTTCTTTCTCTTTGGGTATTTCCTTATTCGTATAACTCTCTCTTATGACATTCTTACACTGCTTCTCTAGTGCTTTTTTTCATTGGTAGGTTGTGATAGCCTACTCATGCTCACCATGTACCTTTCCACCACCCTTTTGAATGACACAACTTTTAAACGCAGAGAGCTATGCGTGTGTAGCATACAACCCTACAGCATGACTGGAAAAAATGTGTTATTAAAAAAGATCCTTTGGTACCAGGCAAAACTTGGGGTTGTTAAAAGTGTTATGCAGTTCCATAAAAAGCAGTCCAAATCACTCCTGCTGTGTATTTCTGGGCCCAGTTCATTATCCATTCATAGTATCTAAGATATATACATACACATACACATACACATATACATACACATGTATACATATATACACATATACATGCATACACTCATATACCTATACATACATGCATGCATACATATGGACTATTGCTATGAGTTGCCCCATCCAACCATTTATCACAATCCAGAAAATATACATTTTTCATCTACTTGTTTTTTTACCTCTGTGGATAGCTAATCACTCTTGTGAGTGATTCTGGATTTCATTTAGGAGACTTTGATATGTTCTTGTACTTGATATAATCAGCATAATGTCATAGTAGCAGCTAGGTGGTGTGATACATATATTGCCAGACCTGAAATTAGGAAGTCTTGAGTTAAAATTCAGCTTCAGACACTCATTATCTGTGTGACCTTGAGCTAGTCACTTAAACTCTGTTTGCCTCAGTTTTCTCAACTGTAAAATGGGGATGATAATAATAGAATCAATTGAGATAATATTTGTAAGGTTGCTGGCATATGGTAAGTTCTATAAAAATGTTAGGTATTATGATTATTATCCACAAACAGGAATAGCTTAATGACCTCAATATCTAGAACAGAGGTTTTTAGCTTTTTTGTGTGTCATGGACTTCTTCAGTAGTCTGGTGAAACTTCTGATCTCTTTCTAAGAATAATGTTTTTAAATCCATAAAATAAAATACATAGAATTACAAAGGAAACTAATTATATTGAAATATATTCATCAAAAAACCTTTTTTTGTTTTTAAGTTCATAGACCCCAGTTTAAGAATTTCTCATCTAAAATGCTTAGCACAGTTCCTGAAACATTGTAGGTGCTATATAAATGCTTATTCCCTCCCCTTCCTTACTGGGAATCCCTCTTACATTTGGAACCTATGCTAAACCTCCTACCTGAAAATGGCAATAACTTTGGGGATCTGTATATTTTTTTAATCACTAGAAGGTTATTAAGTAAAATTGTCTCACAATGATATCTTTCTATGAATCTTCTATAATTTTGGCTTAAGCTCACTATTATTAAGTTCAAAATCCCAAAATGAACAAAAACCATTTGGACGTCTCAGTTCAATCTAGCAAACATATGCTACTCTGGGCATAAAAAAGATACAATATAAACTCTGATCTCAAGAACCTTGCCATTCATTAGGGGAAGAGAGGAGAAGAGGGGCTGTGGTAAGTGCTAATGAGATGTCCAGAAAAAGTTCTGTGAGAAATCTGCGGGAGTAGGGGTCACTTCTGGCTTGAGAGACCAGAGGCAACTTTGTGAAGGAGCCAGAGGCTTGAAGGAATGGAGAGTTTTGGAAAGATGTGGTACAGAGTAAAGCTGTGCAATTGGAAGAAGGCAGAATGAGAAGATAGGAAAGAGAATAGGCCAGTTTGGCTGAAATTGGGAGTTTGTGAAGAAAAATAGTGCCTGATAAGGATGGAGAGATAGGTTGTAGTCAGGTCATGGCAGGGCCTTGAATACCAGGATTCAGAGTTTATGCTTCTTTTGTTGACACTGGGAACCACTGAGGATTTTTGAGTAGGGAGGTAATGTGATCAAAGTGATGTAAGCAGAATGATTACCTGCTGTTTGAAGTATTGATTGAAGGAGGGATACACTAGGCATGAAGACTAGGTAGGAGCCTATTATGATAGCCTGCATGAGTAGAGTTAGTGTGTTTGTATGTTAGTATGGTAGAGTTAGAATGAATAGGGTTGCAATAGGAGTGAAAAGAAGGAAAAGATTGGCTGTGGGTGATTTTTGCTATGTCTCCTGAATTAATATTTTAATAATAATTGCTTAAATTCATATTTTGTTGTTCAATCATATCTGACTCTTTGTGACCTCATTTGGGGTTTTCTTGACAAACCAGTGGTTTGTTGTTTCCTTCTCCAGCTCATTTACAGATGAAGAAACTGCGACAAACAGTGTTGAGTGACTTGTCCAGGATCACACAGCTAGTAAGTGTGTGAGACCAGAGTTGAACTCGGGAAGATAAGTCTTTCTGACTCCAGGCCTGGGGCTCAATCCACTGTGCCACCTAGCTGTCCTTATACATATTTACATGTGTGTAAACATTTTAGGATCGCAAATATACGCATGTATATATGTGTATGTCTGTGTGTATATATGTGCGTATATACATACACACATATATTTAGGATCACAAAAGGTTAGTACACCCTCTTTATTTTACTGATAAGGAAGCAGAAGCCCAGAGAAGAAGAATTGCTTCCCCAAGGTCACTCAAGTAGGCTAAGGAAGGTTAAGCCATCTAGCTGCCCTTAAATTTATATAGCACTTCATATATATGATCTCATTTTATCTTGCAACCGCTCTGTGAGACAGGTGATGTTTTCGTCTGGACTGACCTGTAATTTCATTAGTTTAAAGAATTCCCATGAAGAAACAGCCTCTACCAAATGCAGAGCATTTGGCTGCTTTGCAGCCTTTAATTTTCAAAAGTTGCCTGGATGATTGAGAGATTGAGTGACATGCCCAGGGTCACACAGCTAGTATGTGTTATGTGTCTGAGGCTGGATTTGAACTCAGGTCCTCCTGAATCCAGGGCACCATCTAGCTGCCCCTCCATCCTACCTTCTAAGACTACATAGGCACACATATATACACATACATAAATGTAGATATACACATATATGTAATATTACGCAGGAAATTGTGTGTAGAGACATAGAATATATATACATGCATATATGTGCATACCTGTTTTATGATACATATTATATATATACATATGTATATACATATATATATGTGTGTGTGCATATATAATTTTATGTAAGAAACTGAGACTTAGAGACATGGTGACTTCCCCCAAATCACAGATTTGATTAGATAAGTGTGTGTTGGGACAACGGGTAACCTGGGCCACCTGATCTCAGATCCAGGGGTCTTTCCTCTCCATTACGCTTCTTCTAGATCACTTATTGGACAGAATTCTAGTTAGTCATCTGTTGTTCCTCATTTATTGCAGACTCTTTGTGGCTCCATTTAGGGTTTTCTTGGCTAAGATACTGCAGTGGTTTGCTGTTTCCTTCTCCAGCTTATTTTGCAGATAAGGAAACTGAGCCAAACAGGGTTAAGTGACTTGCCCAGGGTCACACAGCTAGTAAGTGTCTGAGGCTGGATTTAAACTTAGAAAAGTGAGTCTTCCTGACTCCAGGGCTGGCGCTCTAGCCACTACGCCACCTGACTCCATGAATCAGTCAGTCAGTCAATAAACACATTTGGTTAGACTTGGAAATACTAACCTTTTGTGATGTTTAAACATTTGTGAATGACATTGCTCTTTTTTTGTTTGTTAAATCCTAGAGAATAGCATTTAAATAGTCCTTTCCTCACCTGCTTCCACCAGGCATATAGGTCTTTCATATGCATCATTTTCAACATCTCTCAACTGCCATGGTATTGTAAATAGTCAGGATTAGGTTTTCCTATTTTTAAACCACATTTAGTGAGCAGCACTATGTAAAAACCTGGTTTTAAGGACTGTATTTGAGAATTACTTATTCCTACTGACAGATGGTTTGGCTTTACTTCACTTTCTAATAAAGAGATTAGTATTCCATTCATCAAGGGATTATAAAAACACAAAGAATAAACATTTTACCATGAAAACAAGAATTAAGTTCAATAAACAAGTGCAAATCAGATGGGACGCAAAAAGTCATATAGGCACAATTAACTGATTTACTGGTGAGAAAATTTTTTTTTTTCAAAATTGCCAACATATACACTTAATCTCCAGAAAACTCTTTCCCAGCATTCGACCTAAAGCCTATCTTCAGAAACTTCTTGTTGTTGCTGTGGCAAAGATATTGGAGTGGTTTGCCATTTCTTTTTCCAGATGAGGAAACTGAGGCAAACAGGGTTAATGACTTGCTCACTGTCACACAGTAAGTGCCTGAGGCCAGATTTCAACTCAGGAAGATGAGTCTGCCTGACTCCAGGCCTGGCGCTCTGTGCACCATGGCACTGCCTAGCTGCCCTTCACAAAACTAATAACCTTAAAAGGAAGGCTGAATGAGGCACATACGAAAATGACAAAATTCTGAGAAAATGATGCTTTAAGGGTTCAAAAAAATCTTTCTAACCTGTTGAATATATTGCACTAGACAGACCCTGTTGTTTCTAAGCAATGTGAAATAAATAGCTGAGGATAATTCTAACTGTTCTCCAGCTGTTGTCCAACAGGTAAGTAATTTTAAAAAAAAATCAAACCAGCAGTTTTTAAACAAAAATAAATTAACAATAGCCATCTGAAAAATTGCTTTGCTCATGTTCTAAAAATTAGAGGAAAATACTGTTTTTAATACTGTTTTACATATATATATATATATATTTATTTATCAAATGTAGTTAAAAGTGATAAGTCCATGTTGGCAGTGCTGTGGAGAAATAGACACTCTATATATACTGTGGGTGGAGCTAGGAATTGGAGTAGTCTTCAGATAGCTATATGAAAAGAAACAGAGTTACAAAACTGGTTATACCCTTTGACCCAATGATACCACTGCTAGGATTATACTGTAAGGGTGGGACTAGGATAGGAAAAAAGTACTTAACTTGTGCAAAAATATTGATGAGTAGCATTATTTTTGAGAGCAAAAAACTAGAAACAACCTATGTGTCAAGCAATCAGGGAATGGCTGAACCAAATGTGTTACATCATGGGATATTATTACAGCACACACAA
Organism: Phascolarctos cinereus; assembly: GCF_003287225.1. NCBI lineage: Eukaryota > Metazoa > Chordata > Mammalia > Diprotodontia > Phascolarctidae > Phascolarctos > Phascolarctos cinereus. The sequence continues at coordinate 396,030,176 of NW_027555847.1, forward strand.
AAAAATAACAGATTTGAAAAATTCATAGGAATATGGGAAGAAATATGAAATAGGGTCGAGTGAAGAAAACAGAATCAAAGTAACAATTGACCCACTACTTTACCTATGTAAATCTACCAACATCTGAAATAGAAATAAAATAATTTAGGAGACACAGAAACAATGTAAGCAGAATGTTTTTGTTCTTAGCACAGTGTAGTAGGCATGTAGTAGGCACCTAATAATGTTAATTTTATTGTATTATATTAGAACTGTTTGGGGGAAGCTAGGTGAAGAAACAATGTGGCAGTGGAAAGGGTGCCAAGCCCAGAGTCATAAAGACTCACCTTCCTAAGTTCAAATTGCTATAGCCTCAGACACTTACTAGCTGTGTGACCCTGGGCAAGTCACTTAACCCTAGGGGTTTGCCTCAGTTTCCTCATCTGTAAAATAAACTGGAGAAGGAAATGGCAAGCCACTCTGGTATCTTTGCCAGGAAAACCCCAAATGGAGTCACAAAAAGTCAGATACAACTGAAAAAACCACAAGAACATTAGAGTGTAAGCTCCTTGAGGGTAGGGGACATCTTATTTTTGTATCAACAAAGTTTAGCACAGTGCTGGCCACATAATGAGTAGACAGATAGATAGATGGATGGATGGTTGGATGGATGGATAGACAGATGGATAGATGGATAGATGATCAAGAAACTGATATCTATCTCAAGGCTTACTATACGTACACACTCGCATATATGTATGTACATATATACATATACATTATGCCTTCATATACATATTTACATAGAAATATTCTGTATTTTAATTAATTATACATTAAATTATGTATTTTAATTACATACTACATATATGCCTATATACATACACACATATAATACACATATAGCAAGCTTTTATATGGAGATATATGTATGTATATACACATATACATATGTAGTAAGTCTTTATATATTCATGTTTTATATATAATATATAGAGTCAAAGTTTTTATAATATATGCATATATACACATTATGATATATTACATATACATATATTATAATATATGTATACATACATATATTATGAAAATTTTGACTTGTCAATGCTCTAAACATTTTACAATTTTCTGTGAACATAATTTTGTTGTCATATTTTCTTAGTAGATCAGACATCTGATCCCCTCCCTGTAGTGGCTTTGCTATATTAATCCACCCAGATACCATTTCTGTCTCCCTGTTTGCCTTTCCTCATTCTTTAAACCACCTCATAAAAACTAATAAAAAGTACTTAGGAAAAAAATCCTTCCAAAGGCAGCTACTTAATCCCTCTACCTGTGCAAACATGGCTCACTCCCTGTTTTACATCTCCGGATTTCCACAGCTCTGGAAGTTACCTGGCGGAAGTTAAGAAAACGGTGATATACAATTATTCACTTGGATATTGAAGATTTGAAATTTACTCTAGGAATTAAATCTCTTGGTTTTTTTTTTCCTAATAAAATCAGAGAGCACTTCCCTCCAAGCCTAGCCCAGCCAGGCAGGAAACAATCCACAAAGTTCTTCCCTTCAGGTGAGTGGTCTGGAAGAAGGGCTATGGGAAAAGCAAGAGTGAGAGTCAAATTGGTTCAATTCAACAAATGTGTACTAAGTATCTACTGTGTAGAGAGCACTGTGCTACAGGAAGAGTGTGAATAGCTACTGGGCCCTGGCCTTGTGGAAGTTACAATCTAATGGGGTCATGACACATACACAAATAATCAGTCAGTCAGTCAGTCAATGAACATTAAATATTTATTAGGCATCTATTACCTGCTAGGCACTGTGCTAAGCACTGGGGATACAAGAAAGGAAAAAGATAATCTCTGCACTCAAGGCATTCAAAATCTAATGTTGTTATTCAGTTGTTTCAGTCATATCCAACTCTTGGTGACCCTATTTGGGATTTCTTGTCAAAGATATTCAAGTGGTTTGCCATTTCCTTCTCCAGCTCATTTTACAGACTAGGAAACTAAAGCAAACAGGGTTAAGTGACTTGTCCAGGGTCACACAGCTAGCAAGTATCTGAGGCAAAGCTAGTAAGTATCTGAGGCAAAGCTAATAAGTATCTGAGGCAAGTTTTGAACTCAGGAAGATGAGTCTTCCTGACTCCAAGCCTGACACTCTATCCACTGTACAAGCTAACTGCCCACCAGGTGACATAGCTGTCATAGTGATGGAGGACTTTACTTATCTGGACTTCTAGAACGTTCTCCTTTCTCTCAATCTCTCTCTCTCCCACCCCCAACTATCTATTGGAATGGATAACTATTATATATGTATGCATAGGTATATATAGGTGTGTATATATATGTATATATACATACATGTATGCATTTATACACATATACACATACATGCCTATATGTGTGTATGTATATATATAGGCATGTGTATATATATATGTATATATATGTGTATATATATGTATACATATATATGTATATACATATGTAGAGAAAGAGAGAGAGAGGCTTACATCTGGTAGATAGAGTGCCTATAGAACTATGGACAGAGGTTCATAATATTGCACAGGAGGCAGCAACAAAAAAATTCCAAATAGAAAGAAGAGCAAGTCAGCAAAGTGGTTGTCTGATGAGGCTTTACAAGTAGCTGAGGAAAAAAGGAAAGGGAAAAAGGGAAAGAAAAAAGGGAAAGATATACCCAACGGAATGAAGAATTCCAGCAAATACCAAGAAGAGATAAGGTTTTCTTGAATGAATGATACAAAGAAATGGAAGAAAACAATAGAATGGGAAAGACGGATCTCTTCAAGAAAATGAGAGATATTAAGGGAATGTTTCATACAAAAATGGGCATGATAAAAGACAGAAATGACAGAGACTTAACAGAAGTAGAAGAAATTCAGAAAAGGTGGTAAGAATATACAGAAGAATTATATAAGAAAGATCTTAACATCACCAGTAACCAACATGGTATGGTTGGTTACTCATACAGAGCTGGATATCCTGGAGAATGAAGTCAAGTGGGCCTTAGAAAGCATTGCTAACAATAAGACTAGTGGAAGTGATGGAATTCTAGCTGAGCTATTTAAAATTCTACAAGATGATGCTATTAAATTACTGCACTCAATATGCCAGCAAATTTGGAAAACTCAGCAGTGGCCATTGGATTAGAAAAGATCGGTTTACGTCCCAGTCCAGAAGGACAATGCCAAAGAATATTCAAATTACCAAACAACTGTGCTCATTTCATATGCTTATAATACTGCAACCTAGGCTTCAGCAATATGCAAACCAAGAATTACCAGAAGTACAGGCTGGCTTTTGAAGAGGCAGAATTCACTGGATTATAGTGAAAACAAGGGAGTTCCAGAAAAACATCTACTTTTTCTTCATTGACTGTGCTAAAGGCTTTGACTGTATGGATCACAACAAAATGTGGCAAGTCCTCAAAGTGATAGGAGTACCAGATCATCTTATTTGTCTCCTGAGGAACCTCTATGCAGGTCAAGAAGCAATAGTTAGAACTGAACTTGGAACAACGGATTGGATTAAGATTAGGAAGACAAGGCTGTATATTGTCACTTTATTTATTTCACTTATATGCAGAGTACAACATGGGAAATGCCATTAATTAAAAACCAGAATTAGGGTTGCCAGGAGAAATATCTACCATCTCAGATATGCAGATGATACCATTCTGATGTGTGAAAGTGAAGAAGAATTAAGAAGCCTCTTGATGCAGGTGAAAGAGGAGAGTATAAAAGCTGGTTTGAAGCATAATGTCAATAAAACTAATATCATAGCAACTGGTCCTATCACTTTCTGGCAAATCAAGAAGAAATGGAAGCAGTGTCAGGTTTTATATCCTGGACTAAAAGATCACTTCAGATGGCCACTACAGCCATGAAATTAAAAAATGCTTGCTCCTTGGAAGGAAAGCTGTGGCAAATCTGGAGAGCATATTAAAAAGCAGAGACATCATCTTGCCAACACAGGGCCATATAGTCAAAGCTATTGTTTTTCCAGTAATAATGTATGGCTGGCTGTGAGAGCTGGATTATAGGGAAAGCTGAGCATCAGAGAGTCAACACTTTCAAACTGTGGTGCTGGAGAACTTTTGAGAGTTCCTTGGACAGCAGGGAGATCAAGTCAGTCCATACTTAAAGAAATTAATTCAGGCAATTCACTGGAAGGTCAAATACTGAAGCTGAAGCTTAAATACTTTGGCCATAATGAGAGGATGGGACTCATTGGAAAAGACCCTGATGCTGGGAAAGACTGAAGGCAAAAGGAAAAGGGGATGGCAGAGGATGAGATGGTAGTGTCATAGGAACGATGAACATGAGCTTGGACTTCGGGAGATAGTGGAGGACAGATGGGCCTGGTGTGCTATCTATGATCCATGGGGTCACAAAGAGTTAGACGCAATGGAATGAATGAACAACAATAACAAATGTATATACATATATGTGTGTGTGTGTGCCCTATATATGTATACCTATATAATATCAAGCATTTAAATTGTGCTTTAAAGCTTGCAAAGTGCTTTACAAATACTACCTCATATCCTAATATCCCTGGAAGGTAGATAGTATTATTATCCCCATTTTACAGATATGCAAACTGAGAGAGACAGAGGTCAAGTGACTTGCCCAGGATCACACAGCTAGTACATATCTGAGGTAGGATTTGAGCTCAAGTCTTCCTGACTCCAGGCCCATCACTCTATCCACTGCTCTACCTAGTTACATGTATGTACTTGTATACCTTTATGTATATAACCTAATTCTACACATATATACAATGTGACGTATAATATATACATATACATACATATATTCATGCATGTCTGTGTGGAGTACCGCTGGACCTCATCCTCTCCTTGCCTCTGGCTGCTTCTGGAACCATCCCTATGATTCCAGTAGAGGAAGGGATGGAATCAGCTTCTCTCTGTGCGAGTGGCTCTGCATAGGGAAAGGGGCTGGAATGAGTTATAGCCTGGGGATTTTCCAGATACTGTCTGTGATGTTTATACTACCTCAGTGATCTTGGGCACATCACTTAGCCAATCTGGGCCTCAGTTTCCCCATCTGTAAAATGGAGGGTGGGGGGACTAGACCAGATGGTCTGTAAGGTCCCTTCTGGTCTGAGATCTATGATTCTTTTGCAGGGCACTTTGCAGCCTCCAGGTACACTTAGGTTTCTATTTTCCTTATAATGCTTTGAGAGGTAGTGTGACATAGTAGAAAGAGCAGTGAACTAGAGGTGGGCGGTGATGCTAGAGCCCTATGCCTGGAGAGAGGAAGACCTGAGTTCAAGCCCTGCCTCAGACGCTTATGCCCGTTAGCTGTGCCACCTTGGGCAAGTCACTTAGCCTGTTTGCCTCAGTTTCCTCATCTGTAAAATAGAAATAATAATATCACCTAACCTCCCAGAGTTATTAATGAGACAATTCGTAAAGCATTTAGCACGGTGCCTAGCACATGATGGGCACTATATAAATGCTAGATAGCTATTGTATTTATTATCATTAGGAGTAAAGTATTTTGCAAACTTTAAATATCAATATAAAGCTAGACATTGCACATGTATACATACACACACATAATATCTATCTATCCAAATAGGTAGATGGGGAGAGACAGAGACAGCTAGCTATTATCATCATCATTAGGAATCAGAAGCCCCTGGCTCCAGCCCTAGCTCTGACGCATATGTGGCCCCTTGAGCAAGTCGCATAAATTCCCTGAACCTTAGCTCTCCTATCAGTAAAATGAAGAGGAATGAATGAACACTGATATATGTCTTTTAGAATATGCCACTGCCAAGTTTTGTAGGGGGAACTGGGTAACTCTTAGCAAGCCTGAATTTCCACATTGCCCTTAAGACTTTCTAAGGTAATTCTGCATGAAACATCTTAATCTGTTAATCGTATGGAGTGAAACAGAAACCCAGCCACCTGCTTCAGACTTCTCAGCATTTCTGCCTTTTTTACTGAAAGGCCTCCGGAGGTCCTGGCTGAACTTCTGCCAGGTCAGCACTCTGTTCCATCAAATGTGGGTCCTTTGCCTTCTTATAGGAACTGGCCTTGACTTGTCTTTCTCTGTGGGTCATTTAACCTCTGACAATTCACTGACAAGCTGTCCTATGTAGTATAGTTTGATATTTCCCTTCCAGAATTAAGCCGAATCGTATGCTGTATTGATCTAAAATAGAAGCCCCACCACTCCCATCCTCCTCCCACCACCCCCAATCTGGCTTGTATGATGGGAGAACACCAGCCAATCCTCAAATCCATCATCTTGTCCCCAGTCCTGTGGTGATAACTGTGCTGGAATTTAGTCCTCAGACAAAGGACACACCATCTGATGCTAGGCCCATGTTCAAATCTTCCCTTTTTTTTAAAAGCAATTTTTATTATGAATTTGACAAACATGAAAATTTATATATACAAAGATCATGAAAAGAGAATTGTATGTGAAACCATGAATCTTTATTACATGCAACTTGTTTTTTAAAGTATATTAAATTTTAAAGAACAATTAGCTAGCTAGCATTTTTATAGCCCTTTAAAAATTTTTTAATGTAAAAATGTGTTTATTTACAATTTTTGAGAAGTTGATTCCATTCCTTCAAAAAGCCTATCATATGTACAAAATGTCAGGAAAAATTAGACAGTAGCTTATGCCTAAACAAAAATATACATCTGATGTATACAAATTTTAAAAAACATATTATAGGCAGTATGAATATAGATTACATTTAAAATATTTCAAATGACATAGCTACAAACTTAAATTATTGCAAAACATAGCAATTACATGTTTAACTTTAACAAAAATATATACATATTTAGTCAGTGTCTTCATTTTGCAAGATAAAAAAAGATGAATTTATGGATACTTTTGCTTATATAAGTTAAAATATTTGAATGGGGCCACGTGATTTTTAAAAAGACAGCAAGAACTTACAATCACTATTTTCATCTTAATCTTCTTATGGTTTTGAGGAAATGAACTACCACTGTTATAAAAAAAAAATTTTTAAGGAACAACTACTAAAATGACTAAGGATAGCAATGTAGCTATTGAATTTATACTAGATTCCATAGCGAAACAAAGAGTGCAACCCCGTTTGGGGGTACTTTATACCCTTAACCTTTAGTTCATAATTAACTCACGCCCTTAACCGAAGAGTGCTCTGCCCAAAAGAAGGTAAATTTTGACGTCTAAAACCTATCTAGTTATCTTGGGTGTACAGGCTAGGTCTTTCTTAAAGACCACGCCTTAAACCCAATTCACTCAGGCTGTCTTTGATTGGACAACAATAAATAAGTCCCTGCTCAAGCACCACTTAATGGTTAGTTTTCCCCGGCCCTCCTGGGTAAATAATAATTGGTCTTTTTTTTTTTTTAATTAAAGAGGCATCCCACCTTTTGACTCATTTCTTAAACAGGCCTATTCACTGAATGGGGATTGCCTCAGTCAAAGTGAGAACTTGGAAAGACCTTAGTTTAAAAAGGCCATGGTTATGGGACAGCTAGGTGGTTCAATGGATAGAACACCGGCCCTGGAGTCAGGAGGATCTGAGTTCAAATTTGACCTCAGACACATAACACTGACTAGCTGTGTGACCCTGGGCAAGTCACTTAACCCCATTGCCTAGCAAAACAAACAACAACAACAAAAAACAAAACAAAAAGGCCAGGGTCTCCCATTGCATCCTGGGCCATCTGATCTATATCTGACCCAGATGGCTCCAGAGGAGAAAGTGGGGCTGGTGATCTTGCACAGCCCTCCCTCACTCATCTCCCTGATGATATCATTGTCCTCTTGGAGAACAAAGGACAAACCACACAACCTCTAACACAGTAGAGAAAAGAAAGGCTACTCTACAAGGGTACCCCCATTTACATAGCTCTTAAAGGTTTGCAAAGCACTTGACCAATGTTAACTCATTAATTCCTCACAACTACCCAGGAAGGTGGGTGCTATAATTCTCGCCATTTTATAGATGAGGAAATGGAAGCACAAAGAGTTTAAGCGATTGGACCAGGGTCACATAGCTAATAAATGTCTGAGGCTGGATTTGCACTCAAGTATTCCCGACTCCAGGTCCCACGCTTTATCTACTGTGCCAACTCGCTGCCTGGTAGAAACAAGCTAGACCTTACAGGCCATTATATGGGCCCATTAGCTTGGACAGCTTCGTGCAACTCTGTCTCACATAAATCAAATTCACGAGCAAGTCAGGATATCGCTCCATGGTGTTGTAGGTCCCCTTCAAAAATGAAGGATCAGGGGCAGCTAGGTGGCGCTGTAGAGGGCCGGCTTTGGGGAGTTGGAGGGCTTAGGCCAGCCCGGGTCTTACCTGCAGCTTGTACTAAGCCCAACAGCTGTGAAACTCAGAATGTCGGCCACCACCCCCCTGTTCCATCTCTTGAGAACAGGATGCAGGAAGGGAGGAAACGGATAGGGTACAGGACAGGATGCAGGAAAGAAAGTAACAGACAAGGTACAAGGAAGTAAGGAAATCACCTAATTAGATTTGTACTTTTCATGAATAACAATGTTACTGTTGCTTGATCCAGTACTATATAAGCCTGAGCCCTCAGATCAATAAGCAGAGTTTGTTCTTCACTGCTCTCTCCTGGCCCGTGATTCTTTCTCTCTTCACACTCTGCCAGCATCAGACCACAGCCAGGGACGCAGGCGCTTCCGGCATGGCGCAATGGATAGAGCACCAGCAGTGGAGTCAGGAGGATCTGAGTTCAAATCCAGCCTCAGACACATAACACTTACTAGCTGTGTGACTCTGGGCGAGTCACTTAACCCCAATTGCTTCCCCAAAAAAAAAAACCCCAAAAAACAAAAAACCCGGATCAACCATAACTAGGTAATTATTTTACAGAAACCAAACTGAGGGAGTGTCCAAAATTTAACTTCAAATGGAATTTACCACTTGCTTTGGGCTGCATTCTCAAACAACCTGACCCTGAGGCCTGGTCCTAGCAGATATGCTGGGGCTGCTACCATCCTCACACCATCTGTTGTTGGGACAAGATCCACTTGTTATCTTTCTCGGGGGGTCTGAAGAGGATACATCTCTCTAATTTAATCTGAATCTCGGATCTTTCTGGGGTTTCTGCATGGCTCTAGGACCACTTGGGCACGTTTTGGATCAACAGCTCTTGCAGCTGTTTCATTTACCCTAAAGAAACAAGCCTCTAAGAATGAAATTATCACTAAGGCAAGCTGAGAAGTTATTAGCCTCTGTGCTTTTGTTAGTGAGAAAAAGAAGAGGAGGAGGGAGGAAGGGAGGAAGATAGATATATATGTATGTATGTATGTATATATACATATATACACACACACTATCTATCTGTCTATCTATCCATCCATCTATCTATCTATACCCATATACACATATATGTACATGGAGAGAGAGAGAGACTGCCATGACACTGCTGATGACCACTACTCACCCAACACAATAGTTTGACCATTCTCAGTGCCAGGATGCCATCCTATAAGTTCTTTTGGTGGGGGTGGGGGAGAGGCAGGAGGGGCCTCTAATATCAAAGTTGTTATATCATAGTGGTTTAAATGCATTTTCATAGAACCTCTTCCTATCTTCCCCCAAATTATCTCTTGCTGTCTGTACACCTATTCTGATTAGTGCTAGGTTTGTGGTGATTAGGAAGTTTTTTTTAAACAAATGATCCTCCTCTGAGCCTTGAAAGTGCTCTAAAATGTTACAGAAACCAAAATTGAAAATTAACCTTAAGATTTAGAGTTAAAATGGCAATGTGAAACGTTGTAGAGAAGCTCAGCTTTCCAGCATAGATACCCCCAAAATATCTGCAAAGGAAACCAAAAAGACCAATGAAAAAGAAAACTCAAAAGGAATATAGGTGAGCTCCATTCAGTCAAGGACTGCATAAAACGATGACCAGAAGACAATGGAGGCAAGTAGAGGGGTTGCATTGAGAAACCAGTATGACCTCAGGAAAATGAAAAGACTCATTAAGGAGGAGAAAGGAGCAGATCTATCAGAACCAGAAGACAGTGAAAATAGAAGGAATTCACCAACCACTTCTTAAAAGAAATTCCAAAAAGAACATTCCAAACCCAAGAATGTCAGAGTCAAAATCCAGAGTTCCCAAATCAAAGAAGAAATAGTACAAGAAAGCAGATACAAGCAAGGAAATGACATCATACCATAGATAACAAAAAAATCACTACTTAATATGTATAACTATAAGCGTGATTTTGCCTCCACTTATGTACACTACTCACCCAACAGGATAGTTTGACCATTGTTGGTACATAGATATATATGCACATACACAAGCACATACCCCAGATGGCATGGAACACATGTATTTAAATGAAAAATTCATCAAGTTACAGGGCAAAGTCAGCAAAAACTATAATACAGACCTCAAGTACTTCTTTCAAACCTAAATAAGTCAAACAAAAGATAATAAAAATAGTTAGGGACCTGAACAGAATTTTAGAAGTTGTAGTCCATAAAAATGAGTAAATTCCCAAATGGGGAATTTTGTACATATAGAAATAGCCATATATGTATAAGTATTTATAGCAGTACTTTGTGTAATAGTAAAGAAATAAAATGGGTACATGAATGTAATAGAATATTACTATGCTGTAAGATGTAAGAAATGATAAGCACGATGAATAATGAGAAGCATGGAAAGATTTCCATGATCTGATGCAAAGTAAAGTAAATAGAGCAAGGAAAGACAATATGCAAAAAGACCATAACAATATAAGTCAAAAGAACAACCACAAAACAATAAAAACTGAATATTGTGAAAGTAGAAAGAAGTTTGTCTCCACGGAAGGGATATAAGAAGACACCTCCCCAGCTCCTTTGTAGAGGTCGGGATTCATGGGTGCAAACATTATGTACATTTTTTTTCAGTGCTAATTGGTATTGCTGAATTTTCTTTTTCTTTTTCTTCTTCTTCTTCTTCTTCTTCTTCTTCTTCTTCTTCTTCTTCTCTCTCTCCCTCCACCCCATTTTATATCTTAATCATTTAAGGATGGTTCTTTAGGAGAAGGGAATGGAAGAAATCTAGGTGATTTTTTAAAAAAATGGTATCAGTTAAATATTTTTTAAAAATAAAAAGGTAATAACTTCCATAAAATAATAGGATATAAAATAAACCCCCCAAATATCAGTCTTCCTGGATGTTCCCAATAAAACCTAGCAGGAAGAAATAAAGAAACTCTATTCAAAATAACTGTAGAATATATAAAATATCTGGAAGTTCAGCAACCAAGATGCACAAAGGAATTTTATGAATACAATTATAAAACACTCCTTACAGAGAGACCTAAAAATTGCCCAGAACTTCTAAACATAAAAAATGAAATTTCAATTGAAAGAATTCATAGATCACCTGTAACAACAACAACAGCAAATAGCCAAAGCTGTAAAGTCCAAGAAAAATAGTGGTTAAATCTAACCAATTCAGAAAAAGGTCTGCAAGCCATCAAGAGAAAGACTTTCAAATACAAAGGAAAGGCTACTCGAATAAAACAAGGCTATTCCACATCCACTAGAAAAAGGAGGAAGGAACGGAATAATGTATTCCAAAGAGCAATGGAAGTCAATGCAGCCCAGGGTGACCTATCCTGCAAATAAATGTAAGTGTAACCATACAGGACAAAAGATAGGTGTTCAATAAGAAACAAACATTTTTAGGGAAAAACAAACAAACAAACAAACAAACCAGAACTGAAGAGGTTGCTTGCTTCTCAAATACTCCAATCAACATAAATGCAGGAAGATTGAGTAAATGCAGCAGTTGAGGAGAGTAACAGCCGAGACTAGTAAAAGATTTCTTTCTAAATGTACATAAGGCAGAAATCTGGTAGAGGAAATAATGAAGAGGCAGGTGGGGAATTATGGAGAGGACGCTAGTAACTCCTTGCCTGTAGGTGAATGTTTCTTTTGTGGGACTGTGTCACAACATGAAAGGGGTACAGGAAAGGAGGGGAGGAGAACATAGAGATAGAGAGGACTGAGAGGCATGTCACGGTCAAATCCAGGGCTAGCAATGAGAGGAAGGTGATCTGTGTCTCAGAAAGAGAAGAGCCTGCAGGGGACCGGGTGATGAGGAAGGGAGGATTGTAAAGCGGAGGAAAGGAAGAATGCCTTACTTTGGAGGTGGGACAGCAGTGTTCCACTGATGAGTACTGCTGTGGGGGAAGGAAGATGAGAACTTTACACTGGTTTAGGCCTGAGGGATTTGGTGCTTGAAAAGTCTATTTGTCCTGTTAGGGAGGAGTTGGAACCCATAGAGGCAGCTGGCACCAGGAAGAGTGGGAGAGCATGGACACAGGAGAGGCGATTTCCAGGCAAATGGTAGGGGAAATGGTCAACAAGAGAGGGTATAGATCAGTGGAGGGCTGCATAATCAGGGATCGGTAAGGGGAGGTGCTCTACCATGGAGCAGTGTCCCCTCTGACACCTATAGTAATTGTCATTGTTCTGGAAATGAGGCACAATGGAAAAGGGGAATGCATGGGGCAAGCCCTACAAGGAGAAGGGAGGCCAGAATGGATACTTTGGAAGCTTTGATTGTATAAAAAAAGGATAGAAAAGAGAGAGACCAGGTAATTATAGGGGTCATGAATCAGAGAACGAGAGTGTAGAGTAAATGGAAAGAAAGGATGGATATTGAAGACAGTGAGAGAAATCCTTATGAGAAAGGGGTGCAAAAAATGAAATCTCAAAACTAAAGCCCAGGACCAGTTGAAGTTGAGGAGACAAGGAGGGAATCTGCTAAGAGAAAAAAATGAGGGGGTAAAATATATAATCAGATAAAAGCAAAAGCAAAAAAAACCAAAAACAAATAGAACCCTAATGGAAAGAGGCGTTCTATATAAACCACTGCATCACCAAGCTGCCCAATATCCATCAATTGGGGAATGTCATAACAAATTGTGGGACATTTACGTAATGGAATATTACTGTGCTATAGGAAGTGCTGTGTGTGATGAATATAAAGAAGCATGGAAGTAAGCAGAGCTAAGAAAATAACATGTGTAGTAACTGTCACGATGTAAATGGAGAGAATAATGACACATCAAAAAAATCAAAAGTAAATGCAGCAAAATTATAAAGATCAAGCGAGAATCACATGAAAAGCTATGAGAAGACACCCCTCAACCTCCTTCTTCATGGAGGTATGAGGTCCACGGCTGTTCCACGTCGTCCACTGATCTACTGCACTAAGTTTTGTTTTGCTCCTCTCCAAAAAAATACTATTTGTCACGTTGGGTGGCTTTCTGGAATGGGGACTAGAAGGTACACACATGGGATATACTATAGTGACATAAGAAACATAAAATATCAACACAACATTAAAATGTATTTAAAAAGGCAAAGGATCATATATAAGAAAATATAGCAAAGAAAAAAGTGGGCAATCAATTGAGAAATGGCTGAACAAATTGCAGTATGTAAATACAATATAATTTATTATTATTATTATTATTATATATTAGGTAAAGAAATAGTTTTTTTTTAAAAAAAACCTAGGAAAACTTGTACCAACTGATGCAGAAAGAAATGAGCTGGTCAGCACCAGCAACTTACTACAATGAGGAACATAGTCCTCTTTTCCCCTTAGTATTTCCCCTGCCCACCTTCCTATTGGTCACTGGAGACCTTTATTTCTCACCAGACTTGGGGTCTTGAATCACTATACCCTGAATCTCACAAGTACAATTAACTGCTTGTTTTCACTGTATTCCCAACAATCTCAGTGTTTTCTTTTCATTCCTATGGAAAGATCCCTCTGTGTTCAGGTGCTTAGCATCTATCTGATGTTCAACAAATGAGATGAAAAGACTCTTGGGCTACCATAGCCTTACCTTTTCACCCTGAAATCATATCTCACAGTTCTGACCAAAATGTGGCTGCAGAAAGGAGAATTTGCCCCATTGGTCCCTTACTAATCTTCTTAGTAAAGTGCTGACTTGAGTGCTCCTGAGAGACATCGAAGCTGTAATAATCACTCTGTGTATCCTGACTGTTGAATCTGTTTCACTCTGTCAGACAACTCAAGATTTGTTAAGCACCTACTATGTGCCAGGCAGTGTGCTAAGTGTGGGGGATATAGAGACAACAGTCCATGCTTTCAAGGAGTTTACGGTCTGCTAAGGGAGACAACATGCAAACAATTATGGATAGACAAGATAGAAGGAGGATAAATTGACAACAGTCTCAGAGGGAAAGTACTAAGACTGAGAACTGGGATAGGCTTCTTACAGAAGGGGAGGCTTTAGCTGAGACTTGAAGGAAGCCAGTGAAGCTGAAAGGAAGAGATGAGAGAGAGTATTAGAGGTATGGGGACAGGTGAATGAATACATGTCTAACACATCCATTGAGTACAGCCCAATCAAGCAAACAGGAGGTGACCACATCCCAGATGCAGGTTTACCTAGGAGGCTGTGTTTTCATGGCTTTTAGTCCATAGGGGTGACTGACTCTGGAGCTCAGAAAAGAGATATCTGAGAGGTGAGGATTGCCCCACTAGCATATCCATGGAACTGTAGCTCAATACCCAATTAAAAAGTGTATTTGTGTTGTATCAAGTAGGAAGCAGTCAGAGGATATCTGCACCTGCTCTGAAGCAGGAGGTGGGGAGGGAAGGACCGCTCTGTCATGTAACCCCAAGGAGGTGCTACACAAGTGAAAACTGGAGTAGTCCCATACCAGAGGTACTTAGGCTTTTCTGAATGCCTCATTTTTCTCTTCCTTTGAAAGGTGCAATTTTGACTTGTTTGACCACAGGAAGGAAGAAGGAAGGAAGGAAAGAAACAAGCATTTATTAAGTGCTTACCATGTACCAGGCTTCACTATCATCCCTCTCAGATAAATGAAATATATTGTAGGCAGGGATTTGCTAGAGACAGGAGACAGCTAATTAATAAATTTTCTGAGTGAGTCTTTACACCCCAGAAATCATCAATCACCACAAATCAAGGCTTGATTTATTTTGTTGATTGTCTAGATTTAAGAAAGTGTTAATAATGCAAATTAACATTCTGTGTGTGTGCTTACTCTTTCAGAGGGTTGTTAAGTATTTCCTAGCACACCTGTGAATTGCTCTATAAACATTGCTTGAGCTCAGCAAGTGGGCTGAGTAGGAGATTCAGGGAATGTAGTCATCACCAGACTAGAGGCCTAGGGATTGCAAGTTAACAACAATTAAAATAATGATGATGATGATGATAATAATAATAATAATAACTGACATGTATATAGCTCTTTAAGGTTTGCCAAGTACTTTACATCCCGGATCTCATTTGAGCTTCATAATACTTCCGATTGCAGGGAGGTGAGGTCAAGATGGCAGAACAGTAGAAAAAAATACCAAAGAGCCCAGCTCCCTCACTGTGCCTCTACCACAAAGACACAGAAAATGCACCAGACCAAATCCTGATCAGGAAATCCAAGAAAAAAAATCACAGTGTCATTTTTGAGCCCAGGTTGGCATAAGGAAATAGACAAAAGAGGCCTATGGACGCTGGGGATGAGTTCTGGCTGGGAGCATGTCACGCAGAGAATTCTAGCACCCAGGGACTGCAGGAGGACTGAGGCTGTAGAAATTGGGACAGAAAACACGAGGGTAGGAAGAGGACCGAGAGCAGGGTGCGGGAGCAGTGCCTTCTGCTGCTGTGTTGCTTGCTAGCCGTTTGCAGGTTACAGTCACAGGGTGGACTGAGGAAGGGACCCATGTCTAGGAGTGATGAAGAGGCGTGGTCACAGGTCCTAGCTGTGTACTGGATGAGGCACAAATTCAGAAGCAAACAGTTGCTGTGACTCATAATTTGCATTATTAACATTTTCTTAAATCCAGACAATCAACAAAATAAACCAAGCCCTGATTTGTAGTGATTGATAATTTCTGGGGTGTAAAGGCTCACTCAGAAAATGTATTAATTGGCTGTCTCCTGGCTCCAGCGTATCCCTGCCTACGATATACTTCATTTATATGAGAAGGATGATAATCAAGCCTGGCACAAACCTAGCACTAATCAGAATAGGTGTATAGACAGCAAGAGATAATTTGGGGGAAGACAGGAAAAGGTTCTATCAGAATGCTTTTAAACCACTATGGTATAACAACTTTAATATGAGAGGCCTCTCCTGCCTCTCCCCCCACCTATGGAAAGAGATCAGTTGCTTTGACCTCCGGAGCAGAACAGGGACTTAGTTTTAGCCTGTAACCCAGACTGAAACCTGCAGAAAGAGGACAGGGATGGCAGATCAAAGGCAGGTCTGCAGTTTGGTCCCTCTGAACCTGCAGAACTTCCCAGCAGGCTGAGAGCAGTTGAGTCCAGAAGTAATCTACTGATACTTCCAACCAGGAGCTAGCCAACAAGCATCTTACTCAGACCCACCCAAACCTGCGTCAGAAACTTACAGAGCTCAGACCAGAAGAAAAGTGAAAAGACTTCCTCCTGGATCACGTCCCTCTGGGATGACTGAAAGCCTGGAGGTCCCCAGCCTGAGCTCTCCCTGAGATCTTAGAATAACACAACATTTACTACCCGTAAGAAATCTGCAGAGGGACTCAAGAGGATAAAAGCTCAGCCCAGACATTTCCCTAAGAAGTGTGTAGAGTGTGTAGAAATGTGTAACCCTAACATAAAGCCCGAAATCAAGAAGTAGGGTGGAATAATGAGCCCCCTCCCCCAAAAAAGAATTCTACTACAAAGAGTTATGGGGACAGAGAAGCTCAAGACATAAAACCAAGAGAAGAGAATGACTCCTAAACGTCTACAAGCAAAACTTGAAAGAAAAACCAGAATTCCCAGAAGAGATAAAAGGGTTGGTTTTTTTAAATTATTTTTTAAAGAGAGAGAAAAATTATTTTAAAAACCACAAGAGTAGGGGCAGCTAGGTGGTGCAGTGGATAGAGCACTGCCCCTGAGGTCAGAAGACCTGAGTTCAAATCCGACCTCAGACCAAGCACTTGACACTTACTAAGCTGTGTGACCCTGGGCAAGTCACTTAACCCCAATTGCCTAACTCCCCCACCCAAAAAAAACCCCACAAGAGTAGGTGAGGGGGAAAAAACAGAAAAGAAATGACAGCATGGAAGGAAGGGGAATTAACAGCTTGGAATGAGATTAAAAAAAACAACAACAAACAAACCTTACCCAAGAAAATAACTCCCTGAAAACTGGAATTGACCAAATAAAAGCTAGTGACTCCACAAACCATCAAGAAATATTTTTTTAAAAGTCAGAGGATGAAAAGATAGAAGGTGGGGATAGGTAGAAATATACTGAAGAGTAAGGCTCAGGAAGAAGTAATGAGAGAGCCAAAGACTACCAGAATACGCAGAAGCCTCAAGTCTCTATGTTCTGAATCCTCTTCCAGAAAAGAACTGATAGGAGCTGGACATCATGTGCACCAAATAATATCAGAAATAATAAAATATATTACATTTTAACAGGAAAAGAGTTGTTCTTACTGTTGATAATTTAGTATAGTCTGACTATTAATTCATCAGAGTTAAGATCAAGCTTAGTTTAAAAAAAAAACCAACCCTGAACTTATCCTAACCTTAACTTTAACCATGAATGTAAACAAGTAGTAGATAGCAAAACAATGGGAAATGGACAACCAAATTACATAAACACTGACTCTAAGAACTTTATCCATAAGTTTAACCAATGTAAATTAATCATCAACCTATATACCTACTCTTCCATCACTACAACATCTCAATATGTTGAATGAGACATTCACAATGAGGATATTAGTCAGCAATAAGCAAGTATTCACGGGGCTATAACAATCATCAACAACCTTTTTATCATTTCATAATTAACTGAAAGATGTAGACAATATAAAATCCCACTGTGCTCATGGTTTGTTGATTATGAAAAAGTATTTAATTCAATAGAACACAACACTGCCTTTCAGGCCCTCTTACAGCGATGTGTCTCTTAATTACACAGCATCATCATTAAAGGTTTCTTGGAAGAAAGAATAAGAGAAATAATCCTGTTTGATAGCCTTATCATAAGTAGGCAAGCTGCAGAGCAGAAATTTATGCTAACCAAAAAATTTTGCCAAAGGGATAGAAAGGCAAATTAGATAGTGATTCCTTATGGATAGTGACATCCTCCAGATCCTGTTTGTGGATGACATTGTGATAATTGAGTCAAGTCCTAGAATACTACAGAGCCTCCTAGAAGAAATCTATAATCATTCAAAAGAAATTGGTCTGACCAGCCACACAAGGAAAAACTTTTTTGTTGTTGTTCAGTCATTTTAAGGTTTTCTTGGCAAAGATATTGAAGTGGCTTGCCACTTCCTTCTCCAGCTCATTTTACAGATGAGGAAACTGAGGCAAACACAGGTGGTGACTTGCCCAGGGTCACACAGCTAGTAAGTTTCTGAAGTCAAATTTGAATTCAGGATGCTCGACTCCAAGCCTGGCTATCCACTGTACCATACAGCTGCCCCTGTTGTACTGGAATACAATTGTACCTAAAAAATTAAAACTATGAGAGGTACATGGTGGGCCTGAGAAACCTGCAACTATACCAATGAAGAACCCAGAAGGAAATAATTAAGAGATGTCATTAAGAAAGTATGTGATAGGCAGAGAAGATGGGCTGGTCACATGGTGAGAGGGAGGGATGTCAGATGGACAGCCAGAGTGCTCTGCAGGTACCCATATAATGTAATGAGAAATTGAGGAAGGTTTCTACCATGTTGCGTGAATCCTGGGGTGTCTTATTGGAGGACACAGATAAGAATTGCTTGAGATGGGCTGTGATCTGTGACACCACAGGGCACATCTGAATTGATGACGCTGCAGGTCCATTTGAGTATTCTGCTCTGCAACATATGTGTAGTATTTATAAATATACATATGTACATGTACATAGATTTCTTCTTGCGGGAATGATTCTTGACATTCTGCTCGTCTCCCATGTATGTGTCTTCTAGCCTTAACTATGAGTTATGTTACATAATATCAGATATTAAAGTTAAACTTCAAATGCAAAAGTCATCTAATTAAGCTAATTCTGATTCTGATAAAAAAAACAATGTGTTTGGGCAAAATTTCCCTAATACTTTCAGCACACATTTAATTTTGTATGTTTTACTGAACATAGATAGCTAGGTGGCTAAGTGGATAGAGCATTGGGCCTAGAATCACAAAGATCTGAGCTCAAACCTAGCCTCAGACGCTGACTAGCTATGTAGCCCTGGGCAAGTCACTTGTCTGTAAAGTTGGGATAGTAATAGCACAGGGTTGCAATGAAGATTAAATGAGTTATTTATAGAATGCTTCTCAAAACTTGAAACACTACATAAATGCTATTATTGATATTCCTATGCTCAAAGGCAGAAGAATTGTGAGTGTGAGTTGTTGGCTACAGTCTGCAGTCACACTATTACCAGGTTAAAAGAGCCTAATTTCACCAGACCCTTAAAATGTCTAAAAGCATATCCAAGGAGTCCCATTAGCATTAAGTTCTTAACCACTGCTTCTTCCATACTCTCTTGATCTGACATTTATTTTAAATTGCCACCTACATATTTCTTCTCCAACTCACTTCCTCTGCAAAGCTTTTCAATGCATTTTGATTGTCAACTGTTTTCATTCCAATTTTTCCTAAGTGCCCGAAAAACTTACTCTGATTATAAGAATGATGTACCTTTCTCCTGATTCTAGTAGTTTATATGAAAAAGAAACACAAATGGTAAATTACATTATGCTAGTTTTTCCAATAAGGGCAAAGTGAAGGTCTAGAATAATTTGGATACTAGTTAAAATCATTTCACCAGATGCCAACCCCTCCATCACCATTCCTTTCATAAAACAATAGCTTCTTTTTCTTTTTTCGGTGAGGCATTTGGGGTCAAGTGACTTGCCCAGGGTCACACAGCTAGTAAGTATTGTGTGCCTGAGGCCGGATTTGAACTCAGGTCCTCCTGACTCGAGGGCCCGTGCTCTTTCCACTGCACCACCTAGCTGCCCCTTCTCTCCTTTTTTGCAGTTCCTTTTGTAAGCATAGACAAGTAAAACCAATATCGTCCCTTACTGTCACTGTAATTGAACTTAAAGGTGCGCCAAGGTAACAAATGCAGTAAGTTCACTTCAGTGACATTTCATTTCCAGTCTGTGGATTTGCCACAAGACACCCACCTCCTCGCACTCCCAGTATCACGAATGCATTCCCTCCTTTCTGCCACTCTAAAGCCTTAGCTTACTTCAAGGCTAAGTTCAGGTGCCATCTTCCCAGTTTTTATTATTCTTCCCTCCACATTGTATGAACTGTACCCCTTCCTCCCACCCAATAGAATGCAAGATCTTGGAGGTCGAGGACTGTTTTTTCAATCATGTCCCTTGCACCTTGCATGTAATATTAAACACATTTTTTGAATTAAATGATTGCCCATGTACTTTTATTTTTTAAAAATTCAGTTTCAAGAAAATCTTGGAATAATAAAAGCCCTCCAACATTTAATCTTTCATTTGTTGTTCAAAGAGTACAATTAAGTTGTCACATAATTTTTCCTAACAGAAATGAACACTTTAAAAAAAAATTTCAAGTTTTCCTCTTTGCAAACCTATTTCCTAGGTTTGGATGGTTTATCATCTTTTCAGTCTTTAAGTTTTCTAGCAACAGCTTCACATAGAATAATTATTCTCAGAACTCTACTTCATAACTAATTATCTTTAATATCTCAAAGTTCCAAAACTTTGCAAAATTCCTTCTACAGGTTACAACTTCTCTACATCTTATAACACTGCCTTTAAGAGCTGACAAGGCCAAAAAACTTTATCATCCTGGAGCCTCAGATTTAGGGAGATTGGCCCAAGGGTTGTTGTTGGGTCCACACTTTGTTTTTTCTTTGTGGTAAGATCTGCCAAAGCTTGACTGGTATGGTTTTCAAGGACCCAGAGTCACCTCTGTGTGATGAAGCATCAGAGAATTTAGTTAGCCAATTATAAAGTATTGGGAGATAGAAGCTTCTGACTTTAGCAAGAAATGTTAAAGCTGAAGAAGAAATTAAATTTATTTCCATTCTGCACATGCAAAATTCTTTGAAAATAAATAGATATGGGTAATTATTTAAGGTTTTAATTTCAGCACTTACAAAGTTTCTTCTGTGTGCAGAGTACTGTGCAAGATATTAAGTGAAATAGGAAGTTTAGAAAGAATATAGTCCCTGCTGTTATGGAACCTTCATAAGGATGCTGATTCCAAAATTATTAAATTGAACTGGAAGTGAATGTTCAACATCATATTGGTGAGGGCACAGACACGTGAGCCATCAAGAATGCTACTGTAATTTAATGTTAATAAAATAGGGTTAGTGTAAAAAAAATTCAAAAGGAGAGTGAAGAATCATTGTGTTGGTGAACATTCATGGAATACTAGTAGTCTTAGAGATGGCAGGGGTCTTAAATATTTAGCCCAAACCCCTTATTTGAGTTTAACTCCTTGCCAAAGAGAAGACAGATGCACAAGCTACCTTACATAAATAATTTATTAGCACATGGAACACAGAAAGCATAAATAACTAATTCATTCAAAGACTTACAATGGCTAATTGCTTTAACAAACAGCCTGTAACTTACTGATTACACACTTCTTTAAAATATAATGTAATCTTAGTAGCCACAGAAAAAAGTTCCACATGCTGAATCATCACATTTCATTTACAACCTGATTAAAAAAAAAAATTGGGTACCGGCGAATCACTGACTGATCACTGAGTATCTATGCTGTAAACCCTCTAAATTCAGAAATAAAACAACTGGAAGAGAATCTGTCCCCAAACAGTCAATTCTAATTCACTGGGGGATTAATTTTTGTCACTTTGAAGGAATTCACATGAGGATTTAAAAAAACAGGCTCATTCCCTACTCTGTTGCAAAGTTAGGTCATGGTCTAACTATAGTAATACCTTTATGATTATTTTTCTAGATCATATATCAGTTTTGAAAAAAAAAACAACAGCAGTAATTCGATGGCAGAAACAACACAGCACCTTTTAGTAGCAATTACATCGATCCCTCAGATAAAAAAAAAACCCAATACTAAAAATTCTGAACTGAAATATATATATATATTTATATGTAAAAACAGGAATATCAGCAACATGAATCTGGATTTCTTATGTACTTTCTAAAAATACCACTCTGCTGGTTTCTAACCCTAAATGACAATGCCACAAAGTAATGTGATTTTCTTTCCTTTTTACACGTCAGGACAAGTGCACAAAGTCAATTTTCTTAAGGATATCTTCTACCAGACAATAACAAAACACCCATCTCTTTAAGGATGTAAAGATAAATTAAAAGAATAAGAGTGCAAACTTCCAGTGTTGGCACGATTTAAAAAAAAAATTCTCAATAAGCCAAATATGTCCAGATAATGCATCCACTTAAAAGGCTTTTTGTAAACATTATAATGATATTTCTCCTGACTGAAAATATCTTAATTACTGGCATATTAAAGGGTAGTGGAAGATTAATTCTGTCTATAGGACAGAACTCATTACAGTGAAACAAATAAAAATCCAAGCAAAAAGCAAACTGCAGAAATTGTGGACTGTGGGGAAGGTAAATATACCCATTGGGTAATCTGAAGCTTATCAAGCGCCTTGAGCGCTTCAAGTAGAAAGGCACTATATAAATGTAAGTTATCTGAAATAATCATTTACAAACCAACAATCTGTTTTAGCATTTATTTTTAAATATAGAATTTGAAAATATCAACTTATAACCAAAGTGATCTTCCTTTTTAAATAATCCAGATGAAATTCACATTTTGTTACTGGAAATCTACTGATACCTTGGACTATTAATTGAATTTGCTTTCAAGTTTTAAATTAAATATCCATGTAGCATTTCCAGTCTATAAAGTGTTGGTGTGGGGAAATTAAGCATGTTACAAGTGGATTTTGCATAGTGACAAGATTGTGTGATTTGCTTCAAAAGAATGACTTATAAATGGTACTCTTCTTTCATCAAAATTAATGGAATTAGGAGAACAGAAGGTGATTTCATAATGCATTCCTGTACAAGTCAGATTTTAAAAACTGTCCACTTTAACCCAGCATTAAGAGACCAGATTGAATAATGAAAAGGGAATTTAAGGCTGACACTCCCCCCCGTCCCATGCTCTTTGCATTGAGATTACTGAAAGCATGTGCCAGGAACCTCAAATATTCATACACACACAGCTATTGATAAAGGCACATTTTGAAGAGAGCTCCTCAAGGACATCATTTCACTGATCAAAGTGAACTTCTTTCACTGATTCCTGCCCCCCTTTTAAAAGCATTGTGTTGAAGAAGGGTATTTTTTTTTCTACATTGAGGGTTTTTCCACAATGTTTTAGGAAAATGATGAAAATAACTAATATTATAGCTGGGAGGGACCTTAGAGATCCATCTTGTTCAACACCTCCACTTTATAGATGTTGAAATTGAGGCTCAGAAAGGTTAATTGACTTACCTTAAGTCACACAGCTAATTTGTGGCAAAGGCAGGGCTAGAATCCAGGATCTCTTGACAAATCTTAGGCAAGTGAAAAGCACCGCATGCATATGACACTTTACGACTTTAAACAAACATATACTTTGGGGCAGAGAACTTTATATAAATAGCCAGATGATTAGAAAACTGAATGGGAACTTTGTGCTACATATATATATGGAGAACTAGTTTCAATTTTTTGAAATATCTATCTCTTAAAAAACATCATGAAAGAGTAGTAAGTCCATATTATTTGTTAATTTCTTGGGAAAAGTGAAACTTTTATCAACTTTTTATCTTTTAAGTATCTGAATGATACTCTTTTTATAACAGGTCAAGAAAAGTAAAATAGCCAGTAAAATTTATTTTAAAATGCATACACACATTCAGCTTTTATACAACTAAAATATAATCCAAATGGGGAAAAAAGCTATTTGATCCCAAATTGTCAATATGGAATGATTTCATATACATATCTGGAATTTATGTAAGGTGAAGATTTAAATCCCAAAATAAAAATAATTTTAAAAGCCCTGATTATAATCGAAGTTCTGATGTAATTTAACCTACAGAAATGCTACTTATCCCTGCTAAAGTTTCACAGTATCTGGCCTATTTGATGTTAATATCTGTTAAGTCACTGGCACAGGGTGCTGTTTCAGTAGTTGGTATTCCATAGCCAAAATCTGTCATGTACCATCAAGTGTGACAAGAGAAACACCAAAAAGCTTTGGGATTGAAACTGATGTTTAAATTTTTATGGAAAATGAAGTTGTAAATGCTTAGCAGTGACTGATAGCTGGTATAAATATTGGCAGCCTCCTTTCCAAAGACAAATAAGTAAATCAAGAGATCTATGAGAAACATTCAAATATTTTGGCAATGCAGAAGATGTAAATGTCCATGAAAATCCATGAGACGCTTCCAAAAATACTCAGTTACTTGACAATCCAAACTTTACTCTTTGCTTAGAGAAGAAAAATAAAAATTCAATAAACATAGCCAGTGGCAGTCCCAAGAGTGGCCTCTTCTAGAGTTATTTCAATGATTAATCTCTGTGGGGTTTTCTTTTGGGTTTTTCTTCATAAGATTCTCCATACTCATTAACTCTGCTCTTATCCACAGGATAAAGCCTGAAATAAGACAGTTTTAACAGGATTACTCTTTCCCATATGGCATTTTAAGTTGTATTATCATGGGGGGGGGAGAAGAACAGAGGTTACACTTCATTCATTTCCCAATATCTTACAGTACAAGCTAAACAGTGTGAACACATTAAAAATGTGAAATTTCAGAGACTTGGCTGCCAATGAATCCAGGAACCTGAAGTGATAATAGAATTCTTTTCATTTAAGTCTACTTTTTTTTACAATCAAAGTTTAAGTTTGTTGCTCTTCTACAAAAAAAAATACAAACAAAAAAACCACTCTGAAAGATGTAACTATTCAAAGGAAGGAAAGGAGTGAAGAAAGGAAAAGGAAGAAAGAAGGTGGAATAAATCCACCTCGGTCAGGACAGAGGAAACCTTGCAGTCAACTTTTCAGCAGTTAGGAAAAAAACAGAAATTCCATAACTTTTATTTATGAAGACTTATCAGTTATTAGAAATTAACAATATAAACTGATGTTTATGTTTCAGAATGCAAAAAAAAGATTCAAATGTGAGTCAGTAAGAGAATCAAACTAAAGATTATGCCCCTTTTTTGTCTCCCATTAATATTGCAGAGCAAAGAAAGCTCAGCCTCCTAACAGAACCTCTCTCCTCAAGCCTGCTACATCCCTGCCAAGTTGCCCCCCCTGCCACCCCATCCCTGGGCCCTCCTTAAGTCATACTTTATTTAGAGACTATTCCTAGGAGCTCCCCTTTTCTCTACATCTCAAAACTCTTAGACACAACCCCCCCCCTTCCCCGTTTCTCCTTTAATCCAATGTCTAAGGAAGAGGTGATGTTTCTCCTTGCTAAGTTCAACTCCTTTATAAAATACCTGTGGATCCCCCTCTGTCTTTTTTTTTTTATTATTATTATTATTATTTTAGGCAATTGGGGTTAAGTGACTTGCCCAGGGTCACACAGCTAGTAAGTGTCAAGTGTTTGGTCGGAAGCTAGATTCAAACTCAGGTCCTCCTGACTTCAGGGCCAGTGTTCTATCCACCGCACCATCTAGGTGCCCCCCACTCTGTCTTTTCCTGAAGATTGCTCCCATAATCATTTTTCGCCCCCATCTCCCATCTTCAATCTCTCCTTCCTTGTTGCTTACCAGTATGTCCTAGTCTCTCCTCATCGTAAAACACCTTCACTAGACCCTACCATTCCCTCTTCCCTATCAAATTACTGTCCTTTCTCTTTCCTCCTTTTCTTATTCAAACTCCTGGAAAAGCTGTTTACATTTGTTGCCTTCACTTCAAGTCCTCTCACTCTCTTCTCAACCCTTTGCTCTCTTCCTAGAGACACTCACTCTCCTCTGGATTTTGGGATGGCTCTCTTGATTCTCCTACCTAGAGAAACTTTCTCGGGCTCCTTTTAAAAGAGTTCATCATCCCTATCCCACCCCCAAGGTCCTGTCCTGAATCCACTTCTCTCTCTGCACTCTTCTACTTACTTGATGACCTCATCACCTGCCTTCCATAGGTTCAAGGTTCATTTCTAGGTATATGATTCGGAGACCTACATATCCACTCTTTGTTCCCTCCTGAGTTCCAAGTGAAGATCTCCAACTGCCTCGTGGACACGTGAGAGTCTGTGGTTCTTCTCTCTGACCCCTAGGCCTGCATCGCCCTCTCTCCTCATCTCTTAGATGTCCGTAGCTCAAGAATCATCTTTGCCAAGAAGTCTTTTCTGATCCCTCCAGTGCACTAGTGCCCCACCTTAAATTACCTTGTATTTTTTATGGAAATGTTTATATGGGTACATTTTCCCTCCTGAGAGCAGAGCCGTTCATTTTTTGTCTCTGTATTCTCAGTGACTGGCACACAACAAGTGCTCAGTAAGTGCTTGCTAACTGATTAGAGTCTTCAGAATATCGTCTGCAGCTAGTTGGAGAAGATTCTCTTGGATTGGGCTATTGGAATTATGCTGAAGAAGGCAAGGAGTAGTAGCTGGTCTAGGTCTTGTCTTGTAGAACATATGAAGATTATCTCACTTGTAGTACATCAGAGTGCTTTGAGTTTTATAATCAGTACTATTACCTAGACAGAAAACCCTACAATGAAGGGCAGTCATGCTATAAAAATGAGGGTCATTTTTATTACCACGGCTTCATTTAAGAATATCCAACTACCTTTTCTCTAATTCTGTGCTTCTGAAACAATCTTTTAATCCGTGGTTTGGTCTCTAGTGCCCTGTTCAACTGACAAGTAGTAGTTACCCTGGTAACTCCCATTAAAAGTTGATAATTTGGGATTCTAATAGTTCATTTTTTTTTATTAAACTTGCTTAGTATATAGATGGTTTCCTTAGAGTTGGGACAACCTCAAGTTAACTAATAACCTCAAATTTCTAAACTTGTAAAACTGAAGACCAGCACACCTGGGGCATGTGGTACCTTTCACAAAGGTACAAAAATTTCATGAGTCCTAACGTGCACAGAGTCATGTTTCCACAATTTTAATGGAAACGTTCTACTAAACAAACAAAATAGGAAGGAGTAACATTTCTAAATCTGGCATAATTATTTTGAGTCAAATTGCTAGTGAATTAGCAAAAATAAACTAATGAAACTACATCAGGATTAGTGCTTGCAAATGCTCTTTTTTCAAGTGAACAGTGAGTGCACTTATGCCCAAGGTCCCATACACAAATATACAACAGCACGTTAAAAGCAAAGGATGGGAACACAAAAGTAAATGGGGAAAAACTCACCATCTTTGGTAAAGGTAAACAAGAAATACCACATCATCCCTAAAACATGCCAGCCTATGTGATGTTGGCATAGTGATGATAAAAGCAAAGATATCATCAATGAATGTATTAAAAGCCTGCAGAAGGAAATACAGGTTAATAAATATTTGATATCATATGCATTTCTGTAACCTGAGTGAAAAAGACTGAGTAATAATTAAGGTGAACATTCAGTGAGCAAAAATAGAAATAAATACATAATACAGGAGAAAATGAGCACTGACAACTGTATCTTCTACCCTTTAACACTTCCTTGTATACTTTTGTTATTCTTCTAGTATATAATATTCTCACTTGTTTTGAGAGTAAAAATTATTTCATCACACTATAAAACTAACTGAATGCAAGAATACAAAAATCCTCTTGTCACTGATTAAAAGTTAAATAAAAAGTAAAAATGTGCTCTACAGTCTAAAATATTAGTAAGGTGTAGCTCAAGTTTTATCCAACTAAATTCTAAGATACTTTTATCTTTAGCCTATCAGCAGCAATTTCCTAGTTAATTTTAGTTCTCATACTGTACAAAAAGACTAAACCTAACAATAATGGATGTTCCCCTAAGTCTCTCAGATTACATCCCAAAATGACCATCTAGCAAATGGATATGATACACTCTTGTTTTCTATAACCAATCCTATTTAACCCAATAGAAGACTGGAGCAATCTGAATCACTCAGCAGCTTGAAGAGGGTGTTCAAAAGGTAGTTTAATGAAAACAACAGGTCACAGGTGATCATTCGGAAGGTTTTCACCAGAAACATCAGAAAAGTTGTAATCTATTTAATAAGCTCACAGAAAAAGTCATTGGGCTGGCACTGAAAAAACTCATCTGGAAATCCAAAAGCAACAGGTACTAAGCTGCCTCACTGTTCTTCTCAGATAATTAATTTACTTTATGTTATATAATATGTAATATATAAAATATGAGCTATAATAACTGTAATATGTAATTCAACTTTATGTTGACAAATTACTAAATACCGAAAAAACTGCCCCACTTCAATGAAATAAGTTAACCTATTACCAGGATACACTGTAGAGTTCTTTCACTATCTCTCCTAAGAAGAGAAGAAATCACTCTCTAGGACCCAAGGAACTACTGTGCTCACCACTGAACAGAATGAATAGAAACAGAACTAGGTAATACTGTGCATTCCTGTAAAAGTAGGTCATTATAGACTTTTAAAAACCCAAAGAATGATGTCATGGTACAGTCAAATAAACCACCATTT
This sequence comes from Phascolarctos cinereus, assembly GCF_003287225.1. Lineage (NCBI taxonomy): Eukaryota > Metazoa > Chordata > Mammalia > Diprotodontia > Phascolarctidae > Phascolarctos > Phascolarctos cinereus. Next base: position 396,058,852 of record NW_027555847.1, read on the forward strand.
TCCTCCATAACAAAAAACTTAAAGTACTTCTTGTTCTAAAATTACTAGACAGAGATGTACTTTAAATAATAACTCAAAGTCTTACTAATATCCTTTCCTTCATGGGATTTCCCATGACTAATCACGGTAGTCAACTTTCAGAATTATGCTTGACATTTAGAAATTTAAATTGTCTAAGGCATATGACTTATTTGGATTTCTGATTTGCGTGTTTTAAAGGAAAAAAAAAGATTTCAAAAGTACTTTCTAAAAGAGATTGGGCATGTATTTAAAATTCAGAAGAATTTTTAAGATAGTAATATTGCATAATTATTTTCTGTTTGCAAGCTTTTCAAGTATATTTGGTATCATGTAGTTATAAATCAAGGTTATGCTCTATAACCACTAGAACTGGAGGATGATTTATAAGTTATTGTAGGGAATTTCTTTAAAAAACAACAGTTGTCTTAAAAAATTTACAACCACAGGACAAACTGGCAACATAAAATTTAAAGTTATATATCCAGATGATCCAATGGCCTTGGAACAACCTTGAGAATGACATCTTTCAGTCATATTTAATCTTGCTTAACACCAAAAGATAAGTCACAGCTGATATACCAGCATGTAGTCTTTTAGAAATAAACAGCTTTCCCCTTTGACCCAGCAATAGCATTTCTAGGGCTGTATCTCAAAGAGATCATACAAATGGGAACAGGACCCACATGTACAAAAATATCTGTAGTAGCTCTTTTTGTGGTGGCCAAGAATTGGAAATTGAGAGGATGCCCATAAATTGGGGAATGGCTGAGCAAGTTGTGGTATATGAATGTAATGGAATACTATTATGCTATAAGAAATAATGAGCAGGCAGACTTCAGAAAAACCTGGAAAGCCTTGTATGGACTAACGTTGAGTGAAGTGAGCAGAACCAGGAGAACATCATACACAGTTAACAGCCACGTTGTGTGATAACTAACTTTGATAAACTTAGCTCTTCTCAGCAATGCAATCTAAGACATCTCCAAAAGTCTCATGATGGAAAATGCTATCCACATCCAGAGAAATAACTACAAAGTCTGAATGCAGATGGAAGCATACTATTTGCTATTTTTTTTCTTCTGTTTTGTTTTGTTTCTTCTTTCTTGTGGTTCCTCCTATTGGTTCTAATTCTTCTTTACAACATGACTAATGTGAAAATATGTTTAATAGGAATGTATATGTAAAGCTTATATCAGATTGCATGCCATCTTGGGGAGGGAGAAGTGAAGGGAGGGGGAGCAATTTAAAACTCAAAAGCTTATGGAAATGATTGTTGAAAACTAAAAATAAATTAATTAGTTAAAAAAATAAAACAGCTTTCACTTTCTTTCTCCCTTCTTTGCAAATGTGGGTGACTGTGGATATGGAGCTCTGCCATAAACTCTATTATGTTTTGATGAGCTGTTTGCCTTTTTTTAAAAAAAATATTCTTTGTTACAAGGCTCTCTAAGGAGGGAAAAGGAGAGGGATACATTTGGAAATGAAAGGGATGTAAAAACAAACCCTATTAATACATTAAAAAAAGAAATAACACCTTTACTTACTTTGTATGTAAATGCCTTCCAAGGTAAATGTGCAACAGATTTCATCTAGAATAAAGGCCACAAAAATATTATGGATCAACATATGGAGAAAGGAGAGTTATAAAATGGGGGGAAAAAACAAACAAAAAACATAAAACAACCTGGAGACTACCTGAATAAAAACATGCTGGTATCTTACCTTATAATTCACAAACAGCTGGGGCAACATAAAGAGAAAGCCAAAGGCATATACTCCTAAAGGAGAAAATGGACATTTGATGAAGTCTGTGAAGTAGTCAACACTCCATGAGGTGCACAGTGGCACAGGACATAGAAAACTGAGCTTGGTATCAGGCAGACATGGATTTCACTCCTGCCTATGCCCTTCTGATGCGACAGGGCAAGACCCTTCGACTTTTGGTGTTCTGGTCAACTTTCTAAGGCTGAGCTGCAAAGCAGTTTCTGATTTTAACTGGGAAGAGAAAGTTTCTTACACCAATGAAACCAAAGATCCCATGAAAACAAATTACACAAAACAGTTATTTCTTTAAATAAAAGGTAATTGTTGTTGTTGTGTTTGTCCTTCATCCTTTTTTTTTTTTGCCTTAAAGAGGACTGTGACATCAGGGAGATGATGACAAGACTTGCAATTGACTTTAATTTGAGTGAGGGAGAGCTGTGCAAGGTCACCAGCCTCACTTTCTCCTCCACAGCCATCTGGGCCCAGTGGCCAGATATTCATCAGGATATCATACATCCCTCACTTGAATCCAATTCACTTGCATGTCATGGCATCACCTTCCTGATGTCATGGTCCCCTTCAAGAACGAAGGACAAACAGCAACATAATTCCCTAATGGACTTAAAGATTTATTGCATCTCTTCAAGTGTCTTATTTATGCAGAAAGTAATTTGTATAATGAAACCAGCTCCAGCAAAAGGAATCAGATGATGAAGAGCTATTATTCTACTTCTATTTTAGAGAATGCACTAGCTTCGAAACTTTCTACAACTTCCTACAACTTTAGTCATTAGGAATATATCTTAGAGCAAACAGCTGTAGATAAATATAAGTAAGTAACATCCTGAAAATTCTTCCTTTAGAAAGCTCAAAAAGGAGAGCCTAAATATAAAAATATAAAAAGATTTTTTGGCTAAGAAGAAAGGTTTTTTTTTCTTTTCTTTTCTTTTCTCTTTTTATTTAAATTTTTTTTTCCATATGCTTTTGAGTTGAAAATTTTTCTCCCTTTTCCTCCCCCACACCCTCCCCAAGCAGCACACAATCTGATATAGGCTTTACATTTACATACCCATTAAACATATTTTCACATTAGTGAAGTTGTAAGTAAAAATTAAAACCAATACGAGGAACCATCAGAAAGAGGAAACAAAACTCAACAGAAGGTAAAAATAAGTGATAGCAATTTGACTTCCATAGTTCTTTCTTTGAATGTGAACAGCATTATCCATCCCGAGGCCTCTGGAAATGTCTTAGATCCTCATAATGCTGAGAAAGGTTCAGTTTAACAATCTTAGTCATTGCATAACGTGGCTGTTATTGCGTACAAAGTCCTCTTGGTTCTGCTCACTTCACTCAGCATACGACCATATAAGTCTTTCCAGGTTTTTCTGAAGTCAGCCTGTTCATCATTTCTTACAGCACAATAGTATTACATTCATATACCACAACTTGCTCAGCCATTCCCCAATTGATGGGCATCCTCTCAATTTCCAATTCTTTGCCACCACAAAGAGCTGCTATGTATATTTTTGTGCAAATGGGTCCTTTTCCCATTTGTTTGATCTCTTTGGGATATAGCCCTAGAAGTGCCATTGCTGGATCAAAGGGTATGCACATTTTTGTAGCCCTTTGGGCATAGTTCCAAATTGTTCTCCAAAATGGTTGGATCATTTCACAACTCCACCAACAGTGTGTTAGCGTTCCAATTTTCCCACATCCTCTCCAACATTTATCATTTTCCTGTTTTGTCATGTTGGCCAATCTGATAGGTGTGATGTGGTACCTCAGAGTTGTTTTGATTTGCATTTCTCTAATCAATAACGATTTAGAGCATTTTTTCATATGACTATAGATGGCTTTAATTTCTTCATCTGAGAACTGTCTGTTCATATCTTTTGACCATTTATCAATTGGGGAATGGCTTGTGTTCTTATAAATTTGTCTTAATTCTCTATATATTTTAGAAATGAGGCCTTTATCAGAAAGACTGGCTGTAAAAATTCTTTCCCAATTTTCTACCTTCCTTCTAATCTTAGTTGCATTGGCTTTGTTTGTACAAAAACTTTTCAATTTAATGTAATCAAAATTATCCATTTTGCTTATCATAATGTTCTCTATCTCCCGTTTAGAAGAAAGATTCTTAGAGAAATTTTAATGAGTTAAGGATAAAATCCTGGGAGGACCTTGCAACACAAAGTCAGATAGGTGTGTTAGTCTATTTGAAGTTAATACATCAGATGAAAATGAGGGAAAGGATTAGGAATAAATGTTAAGTGACAATGAAGAAAGATACTTAATCTGAAGATTAAGTATCTTCAGAGATTTGTCTTCAACATTTTCTTTAAAAAGGATGTTCAAAGCTTTTATAAATTGTATATGCTTTTGATAGATGTATATGTGTATGTATATATATGGGAAATAGAAATTATGTTACAAATGTGTGGGGCTTTGAACTATGGTCCATTATGTCAGTTACAAGAAAAGCAACACCCTTGGAACTGGACTGCCTACTCATGAAACACTGGGACTGCAAATCCACATTTGGCTGTATACCAATCTAGTGGCTGGAGGGGTAGTTCTGAGAGTTGGGCCCTTTTGAGAACTGAATTTACAAAACTAAAATCAATAGATGACATATTTTATACACTTGATTACCAAAAATCTAGTCAAATAAGATCACTCAATAAAGAATATGCAATAAGAATGTTGAAAGACTCACCATTGACAAAGCTGTTGATTAACCAAGAATACCAGCTTAAAAAAATAAACAGAAAAATTAGTTTATTATCAACATTATTTCATTTTGTACTTATCATGATATAATATTCTTTTTATATTCAGAGAAAATGACCATAAGTAACGCAGGAGAAGTATCCTTGTTGGTAGCGGCTGTGGTGTATAGAGATAGTTGCTGGGATATATTCAATATGAAATAAAAACTCTAGGAAGTATGAGAAAGACTGGATACCACAATGAATTTAGTGGGGGAAAAAATCTATTCTGTAAAAACTTCAAGCAACAAGAGCTAATCTGGCTTTTCTTTTCAATGTTTATTCAAACTTCTGATTTCACTGAACTCATCTTTCCCCACTGATCACCCTTTCACACTAGTGAGGCTGTAAGGTGGCACAGTAGAAAGTGCTGGACATGGAGTCAGGAGGACCTGAGTTCAAATCCAGCTTTAAACACTTATTAGATACATGCCCTAGGTAGGACACATCATTTAATTTCTTTGTGCCTCAGTTTCCTACTCTGTAAAACAATAGACAAATGATTTTTTTTGAGACAAATGATTGCATCTACTTCCCAGCACCTAGTTTCCCTTGTTGTAAATAAGATATCTGTAAAGTTCTTTGCAAACCTCAGAGTGCTATATAAATGTTAGCTGTTATTACTTAGGTCTACCTACACTACACATGAGAGAACAGGAACCTGAAACTGGACTGAAAATGCTTCCTTTCTAGGTAATAGCATCTAAATTCCAATGTTTTTATTTTTTTTTTTTTGGTCACTGGAACAACTCTTTATCAACTCTTGGAACTGGTTTGAATCTAAGAGTGTTCTCCATCATGAAAGAAAACATAATGATGCTTTGTTTACTTGGGCATCACTTCACTGTCCTCCAAACTAATTAACTCTCTTAAAGACTTAGATAGGTCTTGTCAACCTTGGCTTAGGCATATTATAATTGTAGGTCCAGGCTTTTTAGAACACAAACCCTAGACCTTACTATTAGTTTTCGGGATTACTTACTAAATCTTTCTCGAGACAACTCTCTATTGGGCTGAGTGTTCAGATTGTTCACTTGGAATTAACTATCCTGGCTCCTTCTGTTCTTGCTCTTGTCACAAGCATCCCAATCAGAAAATGTGTTAAGTGCTTAATAAAACCAGTATGTCTAAAATCAGGCAATTTTACTACCTATTAAGTAGCACTGGTAAAAAGTTTGAAGGAGGAAAGATGTTAAATTGGTTAAAATGAAAGGTTTGAATTAGCTGTAGTTCTGTCAATTCTGTATTTCATGCTTGCTTGTGCCTCATTAATTTCACATATTTGATTTTATTTACCACAGTAATGTCACAACACATATGTGAGAATATGATTTTAACATAGTCACACTTTATCCCTAATCATTCATAATAACTATCTACAGTCTAGACTTGTAACCTCTGGCCTCTAGAGATTAAAGGACTACACTTTAATTTAGCCTGAAACTCTAAATTAATCTCGCTATAAATCATAAGGCAATTCTTTTGTGTTACATATGTAGCATCCTTCACTTGAGTTCTTTAGAAACAGGGACAGATAAGAAGACCTTTTAAAACTCCTTCCTTATTATGAAGAAAAACTAGTTTTGTTAAGATAAAAGATTTTCCTCATCTTAAATCCTCAACGTCATCATAAAATGAAGGGGCAAGACCAGATTGGGGCAGCTAAGTGATTCAGTGGATTTTGGGCTGGGCCTGGAGTCAGGAAGACCTGAGATCAAATTTGGCCTCAGATACTTACTAGCTGTGTGACTCTAGGCAAGTCACTTAACCCTCTTTGCCTTAATCCACTGGAGAAGGAAATAGTAATACAGTATCTTTGCCAAGAAAACCCCATAGACAGTATGGTCCATGGGGTCACAAAGAGTCAGATATGACTGAACAACTGAACAATAAAAAAGACCAGATCAACTCTCAGAGCTCCTCCAGTTCTGAAGTTCTGATTCAGCCCAATAGTTCAGAGTCCAGGGGTGGGGAACCTGTGGTCTCAAGGCCAAATGTGGCCTTTTAGGTCTTCAAGTGCAGCCCTTTGACTGAATCCAAACTTCACAGAACAAATCCCCTTAATAAAAGGATTTATTCTGTAAAACTTGGACTCAGTAAAAAGGCCACACCCAAGGACCTAGCTGTAGGTTCCTCACCCCTGGTTCAGACAAATAACCTAAATTTAATTATATGCATCACTGGCTTATTTGTAAGAGTAGTTAATACCAAGAACTCAATGGAGTATTCATCACCATGACCTACAGAGGGTGAAACCATTTGAATATTGGTATAAAAAACAATTCCTAGTTAACTATGTCCATTTAGTCTTTGGATATCTCTAGGTCAACTAATAAGGAAAAACACTGTTACTGATGAATGCACAGTGATGTTTTAAATTCACAACTACCTCTATATGCCAATTTACTGTTGCTCTTGCTAAAAAAAAAAAGTTAAGTCATCAAAATTAATTTTCTACTGAACTAATTACCAGTATTAAATGTGATACTTTAAGGAATCTTACCTTTTATATTTGACATTCAGGAGTGAATAAGCTGCACCTCCAATACATAGAGGGTACAGTAAGTAAGACAAATATTTCATTGCCTGGCAAGGAATGAAAAACACTGGATTAATTATCAGTGACGAGTTCAAAATGTGAAACTATTTGAAACACATTTCCTATAACTAGTGGAAAATGTGGTTAAGGAGGAAAGAACCCAATCTATGGCAAAACAGTAAAAAAAGTAAAAAGAATGAACAGACATGTGGAATTACATTCTCCCAAAGAAAAAGAGGGTATGTAATTTAGTTTTATCACAAGCTACCTTTATTTATATTCTAGATTGAATTTTTGGTTATAATTCCAGGTAAACCTGGAATAAGAACTGAGGTTTACTAAACACAAAGAAAAAACCAAAAATATTTCTATTTGGCTAAAAAAAATATGCCATTTATTACTCAAAATACAAACCGCAGCTACCCAAACAACAGCTACCAAAAGATGTAATAGTTCCACAAACAATGGGACCATTTTTCTACAGATTACTTTGCCAATATGTTATAGTAATTGTTTTTCAGCACTGGATTGGAAAATATATAAGCCTACATAATCTAAACTGTGACTGACTTGTGCTAATGTAATTTCAACGAAAAAGACTGGAATGGGTAAGAGATTATGGAATCTCCCTCAGAGATTTTTTTAAATTAGAGAACCTCTCATCTGCCAAGGATAACATACAGGTAGATGGCCTTGCCTTTAAAGCACTGGGAAAGTTCAAATGACCTGCCAATGTTCCATTCAACCCTAAAACTCAAGTCAATTGCTATAAGAATGACAGTGTGGTGTTACTTTTTTTAGGTTCCTTGTCTGTGATAATATATATAACCATTCAAGCAGAAAAATTTTCCAAAGTGTATTTATTAGTCAGCATTTTTAATGGGTATTAAAATTGTTTTTTAAATTGTTACCATTATTAAGTAAATTATTCCTCTCCTTAACCCTCCCCTAAAAAAGCTGATACAACGCCTTGACTGAATGTGCACTAATGGAGTCTCATTATAAGACATTATCTTACCTGAGTATCATATTCCTCAGTTTTCCTTTCAGATTCATTGTAAGCTCCAAACTGTTTTAAATTTTTAAAAATTTATAATTAGTTTATTTACGGAATGATTATGAAGTCTACTTAGTTACATATCTTAAAACCCACAGATGTTTAATGGTAGAGAAAACCCCACAATTTTCACAAAACTGTTATATATTAAATTTCATACTGTATATGTTCAGATAACTTGCTGCAAGATTGTCAAAAGACAACTACAGAATAGTTGTGAATATCATATCTTCACAGTTTATAGGATATTATACTCTATTCACTGTTCTAAAATTCAAGCACAATCTATTAGAACATATGCATGTATATATTAAACTAGATGTGGCTTTTCTAAGTTGAAAATTAAAGACAACATACATAATTACATTTTACCATGTGTTAGACAATCCTTAGGTTTAATAGTTTCTTTTAATTCTGAGAAATAACTATTTTTTTTTAATTATACATACCTTAGCCAATGAAAATAGCAAAATGTATGGTGAATTATTACAAAATGAAAAGGTAATACTATTACATTCTAGTTCTAAATGAAACCAGTATTATAAAATTAATGCTGAAATATATTCTCAAAGTTCCAAATTCTGTTGTCCAAAAGTTGTCCAAATCCTAGACAACTCAATGTGAATTTAGGATAAAGCTAATATTCCATTTCCTAGAAAACCCCCCCATTACCTTAGAGCTGATCCTTTTTGGAAGCCAAAGATGGAACTATCAAGCTACATTTATCATTTCCCACTTTTCTATAATCCTCCCAAGAGCAAATAAGAATTGTGTGGAGAAACGCTTGTCTCCCTTCCTTCTGTTTTCTGCTTTTCTTCTGGTATGTGGTTGGCCTTCTAATGTGCAGACTCTCCAAGCAACACACACGTGCTAAGTAAAGTTAAAATCTGCAGGTACGAGGTATGGCATTGAAATAGGAACCCATTAAAACTTGTGTTTATTTGGTTCCTTGGTTTTTAATGTTAGTATTTCAAATCACGCTAATATGGTCGGTAAAAAACCAGTTTGTTCATATCACTTTCTTGCTAAAAAAAAAAATCTTCAATAGATTCTTACTGCCTATACATAGATGAAATTCAAATTCTTTCACCTGGTTTTTGCCTAATCTGGCCTCAATCTAACTTTCCAGTTTTATTCCACACTAGCCCCCTATGTAAATCCTCCATAACAAACAAGATGGTCTTTAATTGCTGCTTGCATTTTCATTTCTATGTCTGTGTGCACACACACTCTCTTCTTTGCTATTTGTCTAGAATTTAGTAACACATGGAATGAACACTGAATGGGTACTGTCCTAGGTGGTGAGAGAGGTACAAAGATAAATGGGACATGGTCCTGGCCCTTAGGGAGCTTATAGTCTAACAGAAAAAAAAAAGAGATATACACAAATAAATATAATTTAAAATAGACAAGTATGCACAAATCATAGTATAAACCGCTATGAGGTTGGGGAGGGTCTTTACCTTCTCTTACCACCTATTCAAATCTACTTATCCTTTAAGTTCCATTATATATAGTATAGGTCCTACTTAGTGCAAATAATAAATCCCATGAAGTAGTCTCATTATTCAAATATGCACTAGGTATTTCCATTGGGATGGAACCAATTACCATATTTAACATAATTATAACTTCAAATAGTGTGAATTCAAATACATGAGACCACTTCACAGAATTCATCATTTGCACTAATTGGGACCAAGTCATATCTCTCCACGAAGCCTTCCCCTCTCTTCCATTATAGACATTATCTCTCTCTTCTCTAAACTATTGGTGACTTATTTGAACCACTCTTATAGCACTCATCCATGTTTTAGATTTAAGTTATTTGTGAATATGGTTTTCTCCCCCACTTCTGCAAAGTAAGCTTCTTGAGGATGGATATTAATACTTTTCTAAATATATCTCCCATAGTAGTACTATGATGCCCCTCACCCCCCACCAAGAATATTTTCAATATCTTTTTTGATGATAAACTGACTGATTTAAGAAATAAATAAATAAAACCTATTGCTCCTCCTTTATCAAAAGTCATGAAAAAAGTAAATTAAATCTATATTCTTTACCCAGTATAAACTGAATAAATTGTCACTTACTCTAGACCAGTAAATGGTTAATTTCAAGACTGTAAATATATGTATGTATATATATAATTGTATATACATATCATACAAAAATGTCTGTCACATGCATTTCATCAAAATCTTCAACTTACCTGGAATGTGGGTCTTAGGCCTTTCCACTGAACGGACATTTTCAATGCCTTTTTCACTTTCCACAGCTGAGGGGAAAGTGCCAACATTAATTTTTTATACCAAGAACAGAAATAATACTAAAACTAAGCAACATTTAAACAAAGACATCAACATATAGTCTTTGTGGTATTCCACACTGCCGAATCCCCTTCCCTAAAAACTGTTGTCCCTTGGTCTCCATGGCATTACACTTTTCTATTTCATCCCCTCTGGATTTCTAGGTCTCTCTCCTTGGCTGATTCTTCTTTCTCTTCTCACCTCCTAACTATGGCTATCTGTTCTCAGCCCTCTTTCTTTTTTCTTTCTACAGTCACTCTGATAGCTCATTCAAAATTTCACATCACTTCAACAGTCCTTTCTATGTCGATGATTCCCAAACATCTATCTCCAGATATGACCTCTCTTCCTTATGCTCCTATACCCTATTTCCAATCGGACTTTCCACTACCAATTCAAGCTCAATATCTCTATTTCTATTACCAGCTCAAACTCAATATGCCTCCAACTAAGTTTTGATCACATACTTCCTAAATCCATGTAGACCCAAAATTCTCCCTAACATTAATTTATCCCTGCACTTAATATTAACAATAACTTAGATTTATGTAGTACTTTAATGTTTACAAGTACTGATATACATCCTAACTTCTGATTATCAGTAGAAGCACCATTCTTCCTAGACTTTTATGTTAGTGACCTTAGAGTCATCTTTCACTCTCTCTTCTTCATCTTCCATACTTAATTAGGCAAGATGTTGTTATTTTTTCTATACAACTCTCACTTGGTTTCATCCCTTTATTCTTCATCCACTGCCACTACCCTAGGTAGACCCTCATCACCTCCTATTATTACAACTGTCTTCAAAATGGCCTAAATCCAGTCTGTCCCTTACAACCTCTCCTATACTACCCCTGGACTAATCTTTCTGAAACACTTCTTTTATAATACTATTTTCTTGCTAAAGAACTTAGAATGATTGCTTATGTGCCTATGGCATCAACATTCTAAACTCTTTAGCCAGACTCTCAAAGTCCTACACTATTTTCCCTTCCTTACCTCCTAATTCAACCATGTTTCCCAACTATATTTCAAAAGCATCTCCACACTGTAAGTCAGGCTGTCTAGTTCACTGTGCAGACATGACAACTTGAGTTCTGCTTCTGTTTCTTGTTTATGAATGATTATACTTAATGCTGGTATTATAATATATGATTATATACTGTTGAACACGATCTCTAATTGATTTGTATATAATAGTCCTATCTCCCCATTAAGATCATTAGCTCCTAGAAGTTAGGGAAAATGTCTCAAATAGATTTTGAATCTGAATATTTGCAATAGTATGTTTCCAAATCCAGAAAGGTATAAAATCCTTGATATGATCTCTAATTTCCCAGTGTAAAATACCTATGTTTTTCTTCTTTAAGGGGCTCTATATTCAGATCAATATTATACTTCTTTAGTACAATGTCTAAATACAATGCTTGGTTAATAAGTATCTGTTGACTGACTGGTAATTATATTTATATGCCCAGAAACTATAAAAAACAGAGGTCCTTCAGACGTAGATATTTCCTATTGTTGGTTAATTCAACAGTAAAAACTTCAAGACTATTTTCTCCCTTCTTCAAAGTACTGTGAAAATTGTTAGTACATATTTAATTTCTAAGATTTTTTTTAGTTGATAGCATCATTCATGATTAAAAACAATATTACCAAAAAGCGTGTGTTAAAGGTTTTATATTTGAGTTCACAAAAACATTTGTTGAATACCCTAAAGTATAAAGTAAAAATTACGTTAGTAAAATTTAATTTTATAATTAAAATTACATAGACATTGTCCTCTAGTAGCTGCTGAGAGAAACTCACTTCGATTACTGCTCCAATGCCTGCTGGAATCAGCACCAATAAACTTGTCTGCTCATCCAAAAGGAAAAGAAATATCACCACAGTACTGAAGCATCGCCACAGCACTGCAGAAACAACCACACATTAATTTCCTGTAAGAATGGTGAAGATTACAGAGTAATTTCGGAGTTTCATATTCAGCATTTCTATTTTCAGAGCCTTGGACTGCTTATACTATGCTTGAAGTCAAACCATAACTGATTTTTAGGGAAGACCAAACCTTTCTATTTACACACTGATGATTTTAGGAAGACAAAACTAAGAGATAACTCAAGAAAAATTTAATTTCTCACCTACTTTAAGAAAAGTAGCACAGAAATTTAGCACATGTATAAAGCAAAATATTCTTTTTTTTCAAGGCCAGTTGGGGTTAAGTGACTTGCCCAGGTCACACTGCTAGTAAGTGTCAAGTATTTGGTCTGAGATCAGATTTGAACTCAGGTACTCCTGACTCCAGCTTCAGGAGTTGATGTCTATAACTCTATCCACTGCGCCACCTAGCTGCCCCATAAAGCAAAATATTCTAAAGTAAAATGTACCATGCTCCCCCCCCCAAAAAAGAGAACAAAGTTGACTCATGATACAAATGGCATATGCATATATAGTATTTTCACAGAAGAACTTTCTCTTTATAATTTGGAAAATAACTTTTGATTATTTTACTTCCCATCCAGGAGTCCACAGCACTCTCCACAATATTGTTGCCGAAGTTAAAGGCAGCAGACAGAAGACCAGGAATCAGGATAACCTGGGTTTAATTCCAAACTCTGAGACACACACCATACACAGACAGATACACACACACACACACACACACACACACACACAATCTGTATGACCATGGGTAGGCAAGTTGCTTAACCTACCAGTGCTCCATGTAGGGAAAGAGTTTCCATAGAGTGATGAATCTGATTTCTGGACTTAAATAAGTACACGAGTACTTTTTATATTAAAGATTCTGATCCTAAATTTACAGCCTTCTCCCAAATATCCCTTAATTAAAACTTCAAAATGAGTTTCAGAAATAAGATATAAAAGTTAAGGCATAAACACAATTTTTTTTATGACAAAGCAAAATTATTTCTATCTTTAGGAGGGAAATGTAATTAAGACAGGGTTTTCCAATCTTTTACAGGTAATTATTTTGAGCACAAAGTAAGTTTTGAATGTAATAATCAAAATCTACAGTGCCCCAATTAGATCATATAATTATAGGTTTAGAGCTGAAGGAATCTTGAAGTTACAGAGTCCAAAACTTTCATTTTACAAAAAAGGAAACTGAGTCCACAGAAGTAAAGAGTCTTGCCTAGTATCATAGTTTTTCTGAGGTGAGATTTGAATCCAAGTCTTCCTGACTAAAAGTCTAGCATTCTTTCCACTACAGCACCTAGTAGAGGGCCGCAGTCAGTCCAAAGATACTGGAAAATATTTTAGAACTTAATAGTTTTAAGCTTTGTCAGAATATCTGTTAAGTGTTTCAAAAGGAAAAAAAATTTCATAAAAATATTCTCTTTTCCAAGTGTCTTCTGGAAAACACAGATTGGATTATTTAACTGTACATAGTTATTAACTCAATATTTATTAAGTGCCTACTACATGATAGGTATTGGGACTGTAAAGATCTAAAATGCTAACAATCTAGTAGAAAGTTATGCTTTCATACTGTACACAGACCAATACTACTGTAAGTAGTTTTCCTTGGGGAATCTCAAATAAAGCTAAATTAGCAAAAGGACAGAGCATGAAGCAAGTCCACAAATTTAAAACTAGGGTGGCCTCCTGCAGTAAGCAACTGCTGCAGAATTTCCTACTACCTGTAATGCACATCTAATCTCTCAGTTTCTGGGACCCCTAGCTTTGTTTAAAGGATATTACCTCATCCTCTGTTCTCTGTGCTTTGCATCCACAAAGTAGCAGTCACGAACAAAATAAACTGGAAAGGCTGAAGGCTAAATCCGACCCCATTTGGTATTTTTTTTTCCTCATCCTGAGACAGCGGAGGATAGATTTGACCTGAAAATCTGACACTTCCGTGTAGGTCCTTCTAGTAAACTTCCTGGGGGCCTGCTCCTGTCCCTAGGCTGGTAGCTACTTCTTCCTCCCTCACTCTAGTCACGTAACACTAACCCTACCCAGACTTTGTAGGCTTTCAGTAGCCCTTAGAATCCTCTTGCCATCCTATTAGTCCATCTCAGCTGCAGTATCTCCCAGCCCCAGGATGCAGGAAGTCCTTCCCACTGTCTAGTCCAACCTTCATGCAATTTGGAGAAACCCTGGGGCAGAAAGATCCAAGAACATCTTCCCATAGGATGAATTCTCACCTTCTACCTAGAACAACCCTCACAACCTAGGATTCTCCAATTCTAAAGAGCTATCTAGTACTCAGGATTCCCTTGGGCCCAGTTCTGCTGAATTTTATATTTGTTGTATGTGCTTGTTGAATTTGTTAAATTTTCTCTCTTCACACACTCTAAGCCCTATAATACACAGCCAACACAGTCTACAAAAATATGAACAGGTTTTTATGTATTAATATGGTTCACTGATTTTTATAGTTTACACAGTAAAGTTTAGAAGTAATCAATTGGTTGGTGATATCCATCCCAATTTTTTCAACTATAATCTATATTAATTGTAAACACAATCTTTAGGATATAAAAATGAAATTTTAAACATAAATATCAAAAGTTCTCATCTCTACCACCTTGCTATAATAGATATGCCAGAAACTCTCTTAAAGGGGAATTTATGTAGCTCTTATGCAAGAAAAATCTATTTGTTTTGGTTGGGCAGTGTTCTGAGAGATAGAAATGATTTATATTCCTAGTGATCATGACATTGGGAAGTAATTACATTGGCTGAAAAGGCTGTCATCTAAGGTTTTTCATAAGACACTTTATAATTAACATTATGCTCGCTGACATAAGCATGCCAGAAATGGTACCATTCTGTTCTATCATTCAAAGCTGACAGATAAATCATCATTGTTCTAAATGACATGGTAGGGAAAAGATGTTAAAAAAAACACATCTTATCTACCATCTACCTTCCATATAATATATAAAATTACCTGCTTTAGTAGACATTCCAATCATATTCTTCTTTTTCTTCCAGAAGCTGATATCATTTTTAAAGGCCAGAAAATCAAAAAGAAGCTGAAAAGAGCAAAACATGACAAATTTAAAAATACACATAAAAGTTGAATTCCCTATTTTAAATTCGTACCATATTTAAAGATGAAAAATAAAATCTTGTATTACCTCAGGCACACAGAGAATTTATAAAATAACAACAGCCACTTTAAGATTAAGTGCAAAATATAGCAGTGGACAGTAAGTGCTTGGGTATTCACAGCAAGAAAAGTTCAATATAGGCTGCATTAATTAGGGGAGATGTTTTGGAGATAGGATTTCAGCTGGGCCTTGAAAGATGGAAAAGATTAGGAGACTCAAAATGAAAAGGATTATGAATCTTAAATAAATTAACATGACATGTATTATAAAGTATATATACATATAAATATGTATATGTTACAAATTATATGAAATGATATTAGGAAATATCAGAATACTCAAATAATGAGAGAAAGCAGTGAAAAGAATAGCATGCCTGGGGGATATAAGGAAATATACCTGCACAGGAGAATAATGAAACTGAAAATGTAAACTATAGTTAGACTGTAGTCAAATTGTAGATGCTTTTGAGTGTTAGAAAAAAGGTCTGAATTTTAACTTTGGAGACAGGACAGGGAAAGGCTTTTATAAATATTCCTCTGGTGGCAAAACACAGGGCAATTTGGAAAGAGGAGAGACTAGAAACAAGGAGAATCAAGCAGGCATGTTGACACAGTAGAATGATTAGCTATGAAGACAGCATGATAAGAGTGGGATGAGCACTGGTTTTTGGAGTCAGAGGACCGGGGCTGGAATGTCCCCTCTAATGGTTACTACCACCTGTGTGATTTCATGAAAAGTCATTTAACCTTCTTGGGCCTCATTTTCCTCATCTGTATTACAGAAAGATTTAATTACATAGCCTTTAAGATCACTTACAGTTCTAGATTTATGATCCCAAAAGGATGACAGCTAAGTCATTCAATAAACATTTAGGGAATGAATAGTGGCATTGACTATAGAGTTTAAAATTTAATACATAAATTGTTTTACTTTGTGTTTTTCTTATGCTTTAGTTTTATGCCATAAAGTAATTTTCCTTAAACACCAGTCTGACTGCATGACTTGCCCATTCAAAATAACTCAATTGGTCCCTATGGTCTCCTTACTGTACTGTACATCCCATAAGCCTGGAATGCATTCCTTCCTTCCCTCTACAGCTGAGTCCCTTTTTCCCTTTAAGACATAATTCAAATATCTCCTTGCATGAAGCCTTTCCTGATTCCCCCAACTGCTCATGCCCTCCCTCTCAAACTGTATTAAACTACTTTGTGTATATTTATATTTATGTTGTATATATATTTAAAAGTATTTGTTGTCTTCCATCAGAAAGTAAGCTCCTTCACAGAAGGAACTGCTTTGTTCTTTCTACCTGTATCCCCAATGCCTAGAATAGTACACACTTAATAAATACTTGCTGACAGACCGATCAGCTTGAAGCCACAGTCAAAGAGTTGGAAAGACTCTCAAATTCTTAGACTCTGTTAGTTATACCTCATCCCTATTTATGGTCCCTTTTTAAGAACTCATAGCATTTTGGAGTTGGGAGGGACCTAAGATATTATCTATTCTACCACCATATTTTATAAATGAGCAAAGTGAGGCTCAGAGAATCAAAATAACTTGGCCAACCTCACAAAAGAAATGTCTGCTATGATTAACACTTAAGTCTTCTGACTGCAAATACAGAGAGGAATGAAATACAAGGAAACGGTGACTGTTCAAATCACCATTCATTAATCTGCTACCATAAGCAAGGATACAGTACAATGCCTTTCACATAGCATTTGATACCGGCTCAACTGCATAGTCAGGTACTTGGAATAATAAAGAGAGGTGAGACAGTGTCGCTCAGGAGGCAATACTTAATAGGAAGTAAGGCGCTTGAGGGTATGGATCATTTCATTTTTATTTTTGTATCTCCAGGGCTGTAGCATAGTGCTTGGCACATAGGCATGTTAACAAATCCTTTCGATTGATTTATTATCTAATGTTGCTATTATTGCTCAAAACATTTATGAATTCCTTTTTTTTTTTGAAATGACTTCAGAATCAGTCTGCAAGTCGTACAACAAAATCAGTCTTGTTACTTTTTAGACACAGAAATCTGCCTGTTCTGGCTGGGAACTAATAGGAACTAGACTGAAGCTGGAAGCCAGGGAAAATCTCACGCAGAGAACATCAGGGAGCAGAACTCATTAACATTCACTGGTCTGCTACTACCTGCTGTAAATGCTACAAGTAACAGAAAAGGTGTAACTGGTTGCAATATGAACAGCCCCAAGTTAAGGATTACAATACAAAAGATTATAATTAAATTTTGCTCCTATTAAAGCACTATAGTTTTTTACTGACACTGGCATACAGAGCTAAAGAAGGAAATGTTACAAAGGAAAAATTCTTAGTTTAACATCCATATTTAATCTCTATTACTGCAAAATTTCCCATTCTATATACTGACAGAGAACAAACAGCAAAGTACTAAGGATTCACTTACGTGAAATGCCGCTACAAAGAAAGTCAAAGCTAAGAAATACAAGTTGGTATCTACAAAAATTCCTTTTACTTCATCTGCATCCTTTTCTGAGAATCCTGTAGAAAATAACAAAACTTGCATTATAAAGTCAATTATGCAGGCCCAAATTTATCTCCTGTTACACTTTTTAGTTTATGCAATGATTAAAATGGGAATGTAAAATAATCTCTAAAAAATACCTGAAAGAAGAAAAAAACATAGGTGATGTGCTTCTGCTTAAAAAAGTCAAACGTAAGCATTTGGACACACAAAAAAAACCCATAAGCTCAGTAAAGTCAATAAATGACAATGTTTAATTATTAGCCAAATATTTTTGGAAAAATAGCATAATGCATTAGGAACTGCTTGCCAAAAACTAAGAATATTAGGGCTTTAATTGCAGTATTGTGTTCCATGGAATTTCTAAAAACACATGCAAATCTGAAAACATTAAGTAACATATGTTACAACATACCAAATTGTTGTAGGGAGTACACAGCATCTTGCATGTGAATCCAAAAACGGAGCTTTCCTAATGATATCTTGTCATACGACACAGTCAGCGGTAGTTCAGTTGTTGAACGGTTTATTACCTGAATTTCCCCCGCAAAACAAATAGATTTTTAAAATCCAAACCAAAAACTGTACAAAGTGTTGAAGTTTTTCAAGTAATCAAAACCAATCCAAATCTGGTGATCATTTTGTCAGCATGCCAGTTCAGGTCTTTATTTCAAGCTTAGACTACTTTCCTGCCTTTCTCTCTTTCCCCTTCCCATCAGGAAAGTTCCTTCCTCTCACATTATCCAAATTTTACCCACCATTCAAATCCTACCTCCTTCACGAAGCCTCCCAATCACCCTGTTATGAACTGGTCCCCCTGTCCTTCCTCTGAACTCTCAAAACATCCACTATCCATACCATAAATTTATTTTACTCTCCTGCTAAATTATATATGTATATTTGATCTTATTGACTATAATAAAAGTTCTTTGAGAGTATGAACAATGGCTTCATATCCTCTAAAGGACCTAATATAATATATAGTGCTTTGCAAAAAGTAGTTAGTAAATATTTTAATTAAATTTAGAAATTGGTTATTACAGATCACCACATAAGTACCTCCTATGGAATAATGTGATAAATGAACAATTACCTTCATTTTGAAAGCTTTTCATTCCATGTAGTTTGGATATTATGAGTATTCCGTATGGCAACTTTTATTAAAAATGTCCTTAAAATTTTTATGGATTAAATCCAGAGGCATACATCAAATGAATTCTTCTCTGTTTTTTCCAATGTTTATCATGAATACCTATCAATGCTATACTTTTCTGAAAAGAAGTATTAATCTTTCTATAGCTCTCTTGGGGTAATGAGTCCATGTTTTGTTTTGTTTTGTTTTTTAACATTATTACACATCTTTGTTCAAGCACTTTCTAAATGTGCTCTTGTCCTGTTTTACCATGCCCAACCCATGCTAATTTGGTACTGAAAAGGCATTTACTAATTTAAAGGTACACTCCTCATTAAGCTTTGTCTTCTGAGATGCCAGTCAGTTTCTCAACATATACTGGCTGAGACTTCTGATTGCCTTATGCTTGTTCTGTACATCCTAGAGAAGACCAATCAACAGGTGATTACCGTTATCAAATGGTTTGTGTTGACCTTCAGATTCAAATTCAAAATCTTTAGTTTAGTGTTCTTTCTTGGTACATGTTCCAAATTTTACTTCTTGGGTAAAATATGGCATTTTGACATCACTGGAAAAAGTTTCCATGAAATAAAATAGATTTTTTATGTGATTTTCAGTGGAACCACACGACTTGATGTTAGCCATGTACATCGAGTGATTAATACAATGTTTTGGCCATTCCAGATTTTCCTTAAAAATCATAATCAGTTCTAGTCAGGACTACTGATAATGGGGTTAAGGCTAGGTATAACCATAGCAAGTTTATGCTATTTCCCTGGAAGACGTTATGTTTTCTAACAATTGTTTTTCACATTACCTTGTTGGTGGTATGTTTTAAATAGGGACTTCATAGAGAAAAGTTTTCTATGTGAACATCAAATACTCTAGCATACTCACTATGCTTAGATCTATTTTATATGTTTACTGTACATCATATCACTAAGAATGAGGAACTTCAAGTCAAAGGCTCTGTGATAATGAATATATGCAAAGTAAAATGTGACAGTATGTTTGGGTGGCTTGTTCAATCATCAAATTAAAATGTGTTGGGATTTTTTGACATACTCTTTGTACCTCCACCAACCTACTGTCTTTTTTTAAGTATAGACTTTTTTGAGAGGATAAGATGTGCTTGCTTTGTACAAAGTACCTAAACATGTAGCTGATCTATATTTGGAAGGGGTCACTTTTATTAACGTGCTCTCTTCTTTTATTAATGTGATGTTTTCTGTTAAGAAGGATAGGATCAAGCTTGCATCAGAGATGAAGCTGATAAAAGTGCTTTGCTAGTACAGACAGTTCTTGCTTTACATAAGTGGACTGTTTTGCAGACCTCTACATAGGTAATTTATTAGTTTGATTTGTGTCATCAAACTTAAGGGCATTTCAAAACTCCAGTAAACAATGCTCTTCTCTCCAAAAACATTCAAGATATTGGCACTATTTTTTCCTCCGTTTTTTCATTATTAGCTAGTACTTCTAAAGTTTACATTAAGGACAGATTTTCATTGCCTTCAGGATCTCCAGATTTAAGTTACTTCTTAATTTCTGCTCTTGTTTCACCTAATTTGGGCTTAATGATGAAATTATTTCTTATGACTGCCCTGCCAATATCTTGCACACTGGAGTTGAGGATATCATTGACAAAAGCAGGATGAAGCTCCTGCCTATGATAAGATCAGTTTCTAATTTTGTCATTATGCTGCACTGGTATATAATAAAAAACATTTGCATTTTCAACCTTATTTCCTGAGTGCTCATGGTTTACTTGTTTTAGTGGTCTGGATTATCTAACTTCTGTTATAGTAACAAGAGATTATGTTAATAGATATACATATCTATACATTAATGTATGTATATACACACGTTCTTTTGTTCTCTAAAGCACCAGTTGATAAGCTGCCTCTTCTAGTGTTCTAAATAGTGTCTACATGCTGAATATACTATATCTACATAGTATCTATATATAGCACATACTATAGCTTCTAACACATAAATAAGAATGTTCCTTTTCTTACAAAGAAAACCCTTGAATTACTAATTAATGTCTCAAATAGCAAAAACTAGCAAAAGAACAAATCATTATTATGATATTTAGCATCATGGTCTTTTTAAAAATCTAATAATTCATTAAAGCAATGAGCAGACAAGCACTTACCATTAGATCTTTTACTCGGTTGCTAAGTTGATCAATAAATAGAATAGGCAAGTAATGTACTGTTTTTCCCAACCGAACCCTGTGACATTAAAACAAGGATTTAAATTATATTATCCTAGTCCATGATTATTTCTGCCTTTAGAAGATGAGCTATTAGCTTGGATAACTCTTGGATAACTGGTCTAACTTAAAATTTATGTCTAAATAAAGATCATCATAAAACTTCTCAAGACAAATGCATTTTTTGAACATCCTGATTTTGTTATGGCTAAACATAAAAGGCAGTTCCACCTAGTGTGTGCTTTTATAACCATTTACCTATTAAAAGGACAAAAGTGTGCGATCCTAATACAGGAAGAAGAAGAGACAAAAATTTACAAGATATTAAATAGAAATAGTAGTCTCACTAAAGTAATGACTTGAAAAAACACAGAAGAATGAAACTCATAATCTAACAAATAATGTAAACATTCTTTTCCACAATGACTTGTGTCATACAGCAAAACTAACCAACTGGAGTTTGTTTTCCTTGCCCCATCCGAGTAATTATGCTAATGACTTAAATAGCCAAAAAGGAAACAGTGGGAATAAGCCTGGCAAAAATTGGTACTTTTCAGAATTTGCTTAATAAGCTCAACTATTTGAGAACTGTTAATACATTTTTAATAATCTATATCCAAATCTGAATTCTAACTAGTCATCCAAAAAACTTTTGCCTTACTTATTCTACCACCAGTTTGTACCAGTTCAAAAATGCAAATTTGCTTTAATTACTTGAAGCTATGAATTCCAATAATTTTTTAATCATTTAGCATTTTGAATTATCCCTTTGTCAATGGTGTCTCCATTACCATGGAGAATCTAGAGCTAACTGCACTGTTAGTATTCATTTACTAACTGAATCATCACTTACATCTTCATGTATCTATGAACATCAGCAGGGAGAGAGGAGCCATCAAAGACAAAATCATCCACCATCACATTGAGTGTTAACCTTGATCTCCAGTGAGAAACTGGCTCATCTAGGGCATTTGTTGGTTTCTTTTCTGCTTCAATTTGCTTGTAAATTAAAAAAAAACACAACATGTATTAGTCAAAATAAAAAATGTACAACCAGGACTTTTCTGCCTCCTTGACTTCACTCTTATTATACCCTATACTGTCCATGTCTGTTGAAATTTCTCCTATTCTTTTGATTTCAGGTTTTTGTGCCTTTTTTTGTTAGGCAATTGGGGTTAAGTGACTTGTCCAGGGTCACACAGCTAGTAATATACATATCAAGTCTCTGAGGCCAAATCTGAACTCAGAGCCTTTTGACTCCAGGGCCACTGCTCTATCCACTGAGCCACCTAGCTGCCCCTCATTTCAGCTTAAAATTCCCCCCCCCCCGTGATCTTTTCACAGTCATCCTCCTAGTCAATAGTAATGTCGTCTTCATCTGAGCTCAAAGTGCACACTTCCTTTCTTATATGTTCTTAAATACTTCAATTCAGGGGTGGGGAACCTGCAGCCTCAAGGCCTCATGTGGCCCTTTAGGTCCTCAAGTGTGGCCCTTTGACTGAATCTAAATTTCACAGAACAAATCCCCTCAATAAAAGTATTTGTTCTGTAAAACTTAGACTCAGTCAAAAGGCCACACCCAAGGACCTAGAAGGCCACATGTGGCCTCCAGGCTGCAGGTTCCCCACCTCATTTGTACCGTAGCTACTGATGAACTTATGCTTTCATCCCTAGTATTATTAACAACTGGCATTTATAAAATGTTTTACATATATTATCTAATTTAATCTTCACAACAACCCTGTAAGGTAGATGCTATTATTATCCCCATTTTGCAAAAGAAGAAGTGGAGACAGAGAGGTTAAGTGATTTGCCCAGGGTCACAGTTAATTATTAAGTAATGAAGCAGAACACAAACTGGCTCCCAGTACTCTGAGACAATACTCTGCCACTGGGCTGCCTCCATGTTCCCTGGGTACAGGAACTTCTCCCCAAATAAGTAGTTGGGAGGCACTTAGTAAATATATTCTGAATGAATGGAAAATTAGTATGTGAATATTTATGTTCTTATACACTGTCAAAAAGAAATAGCAGCATATGGGACCTTCACATTTTGGTTACAAAGCAGATAAATAGAGCTCACACTACCTGTTAATGACTTAGTCTGAACATTCCATTCTAGCCCATCACCACCTAACTTGCCTTGGACCCTAATTTATTTTCTCTCACTTCCATCTTTGTAGCTGAAAGAGGAAGTCATGAGGCCGTCATGCTTTGTGCACACTCAGCCTTTCTACTTCTAAGTTACTAAGATGAACTCTTGACTAGTCTCAGAAAGGCCTCTCAAACGTTCTTCTTGGAACCTTTGAAATGCATAAAAGACAGTGCAGGCACTGGTAGTTTACTGCTTTAACAAATCAGCAACTGAACTAAAAAGAAGATCCTTCCAAAACCAAGTGTCAGAAATTGTTTAGAAAGAAAAGGCGGTAACTGACAATAAATCTTTCTTAAATACAATTCAGAAAAGGAATTAGAATAGAAATACTGCAGATGGTTTGAGGACTAATTAAAAAAGGAAATTCACATAAGACTTAGAAAGAATATTTTCCTGCATTATTTTATTTGCCTTCTAAAACAAAGGGACCTCAATGATTTACATGAGAAGTAAGAGACCTGGTTTTGGAAACAAAGGACCAAATCTTGTTCTTTGCTACTTCCTACTTGTGGAACCTTGGAACTCAGTCTCCTGAATTGTAAAATAAGGGTACTAGACTATGTCCTCCAAGGTTCTCTCCAGCTCCAACTTTATGATCTACTGCATCACTGAGGACATGTATGACCAGAAAGGAAGGGTTGGGTAGGCTGATCAAGATAGCAAGAGTTGAGTTGAGCAAGGTGAACAAGAGTTCAAGTGTTACACTGGCATCCATGAAAAATTAAAAGACAAAGAAAAAGGCTTTCAGGTCATTGAGAGATCCTTTATGTAAGAAAAAGGACAAGAATTATATCTGATTAAAAAGTATAGGTGATTTGCTTTCTACATGGGAAGAGGAAATTCTCACACTGATGAGGATCACAGAGAGAGTGAAGTATAAGTAATTGGTCAGTTTCTGTTTTTTCTTAATTGATGGGTTCAACATTTGACTGACTTCATTCAGTAGAACATTTTGTACAAGTCACTCATCTAAAGCATTTTCTCCAAAACAAGTGATCTTGTTTTAAAGCTCATCTCATTTTTTATTTACTTACATTCCTTTTCAAGTCTATAATAATCTTAATCAATAAACAATTAAGTATGACAATAAAGGTAAACAAGGATCTAAATCCTTTTAGCCCTTTTGGCCTATTAAATCATGAAGTTACTAGCTGTGGGAGTATGAACCTAGTTTGGGAAATATGAAACTAACTCTTCAAAATGACTTCTAACAGATGAAAAACAGACTATAGAGGTTTCTTCAAAAATAACTTCATGAAATCTGGATGTGCCATGGATTTGGGAAGTAGTTTGGGCAAACTACTTAGGTTATTATTTCCCAATTTGTTTTTGTATTTCCTACCATGCCAATAAATAACAAAAAAAATAGTTAATATTACATTGCAGTTCAAGGTGTATAAAATGCTTTATATACATTACTTCATTTGAACAATGCTATCATTATCATACGCTGTAAGGCTGAGAAAACAGACTCAGTCAGATTAAGGGATTTTCACAGATCACATAGCTAGTTAAGTGAACTTTAGTTTAATAAAGTGAAGTGAACTTTCAAACTCCAAGTCTGGTGACTTATCTGCTGTGTTAATTGGAATCTACAATTCCATTGCAAATGATTAAATTCAAAACATTTACCTTACTTTCAATGTTACAGTATGATTTTATAATTAAAATTTCTATGCTATCTTTCAAGATTTGCCACATGTCTAAACAACCAAGAACAGCAAAACAGAACAGGCTCCATTTTGATTGGTAAAAACTAAGCTTACCTGGGTAGCAGATTCTCCTGTGAGAAGATTGATTTCTTCTGGTTTGGGAACCATGTATGTAGTGAGAGGACTGACTATATGCACCTGCTTACCATCATGCCAAGGTAAGATCCCAGCATGGTGAAGAAATATGTAAGCATATAATGTGCCATTATTTCTTGTTTTCTTTGGCACAGATATATTGACTGTCCTAAAGCAAAAATAAAATAAAGAGAACAATCACCTGCATAGTATGAATAATAACAGGAGTTTCAAATCAACTAATTATAGTTACAGTTAACCAAAAAGACACCTGTACATGACTCCACTGAAAGTAGTACATTTTCAAAACTTTTTGTAATTAGCATTTTAACAACAAAAACAACTTATGTTTGCATCTTATTTAAAATGTTCATTTCCTAACTACAATTTTGTGATGTACATGGTGCAAAAATTATGACCACCATTTTATAAATTATAAATCATAAATCATGGATCACAGAATCACAAATACAGAACTGGAAAGGCCATCTAGTCCAACCATCTCACTATAGAGATGAGAAAATTCAGGTCCAAATCAGTTAAGTGACTTGTCCAAGGTCACACAGGTGGTAAGTGGCAGAGCCTGTACTCAAATTCTGACCCCGCCTCCAATTTCATAGTTCTTTCTGCTTCATGGGAGGTTAAGTAATGAGTGCATGATCAAAGAGCTAATTAATGTGCTTAAGTAGCGATCTGAAGCTAGGTTTCCAAACTCTCAAATCAAGTAATTTAAGTAATCCAAATACTAAGTGTTGTGTCATGGAAGTTAGAACTTTAAAGCAATCAAAGTCTCTGGAAACACATGGCTTAGTTTTAAAACCATTCTTGGTTTTAAATGGAAGTCGAAAACTTTATGTACCTAATATAGTACATTTGTAGCTTCATCTTCATATATGAAGGATGGTATTGTATTAGAAACAAAAAAAATATGTAGGCCTATGGCAAGCCAGTTTTATCTCTGAATTAGCCAGATTTTGCCTATGTTAACTATTACAGGTTTAAATTATATAGCAGATTGTTAAGTCATTGTTCTATAAAAGTTTTTTAAGAATTACATAATTTTGTTTTATGATTCCAATGTAGCGAACTGTTAAATTTCTACATGCATTAAATTTTTATGGCATTAAAATATCCAAACATTCTAATGACTTTAAACAGTAAGCATTTTTTATCTCCAAAGAATTCCTATTGTAGTGCTAGATACAATGAAAAAACGTCATTACTATTATAAAAAAATTAAATCTCCACACATAGGATTTTACTATAAGCTTCAAAGAAACAGTGAATTAGAAGTATCTGTCTCATAAATTCCTCAAATGCTCCTCTAGAACTTTCCTGATAAGATCATTCAACTAAAAAATTTAAAAGAATATTCAATCACTAACAGTACATTAAAAAAAAAATCTAGTGTTCTCTTGTCAAATTTTGAGTTCTTGCCACAAAAGCAAGCATTCTTGACTGGCACTGTGTATGATAGTCAAGTCATAACCTCATAATTCTCTTCCTAACACTGTGACTATCAGTTGTTGATTTGCATGGGTAGGGGTTGTTTCCTCACTGGGGGGTTCTTTACACCAAGGAAATCCAGTTCCACAATGGAAGCAGATGATTTCCATTTAAAAGCTGTGAATAACTCACAAAACAAGATGAATGAGAATCCTAAAAATACTTTCCTACCTTTAAAATTTGATAACTTGAGATAGAATTCATTTTTGTCTCCCATTTAAAAAAAGAATTTAACTTGACATATTTAGACTTTTCTCTTATTTAGCCTCCATATTCAATCTATTTTCTTATCTTAAGAACCTTTACTTTTACATAGATATGTCAAAACTAAGCAAACAAAATACAAATTCTTCATATTGTGCAAAATAAAC
This sequence comes from Phascolarctos cinereus, assembly GCF_003287225.1. NCBI lineage: Eukaryota > Metazoa > Chordata > Mammalia > Diprotodontia > Phascolarctidae > Phascolarctos > Phascolarctos cinereus. The sequence continues at coordinate 396,086,084 of NW_027555847.1, forward strand.
TACTCATACATAATATAAACAACATAAACATATTTAATGTAAACACTGACATTAATTTTTGCCAAATTCAGTTCTAGAAACTATCTTTTGTATATTTTTCACCACATTGTGATTACTGTACTTTTGGGTTGGAATATGGTGATTCTAAAGTGTGATTCTAACTATACATATGCTCTGGCATGTTGCTCTAATGGTGACTTTGGAATTTAGGAATATTTTGTTTCTTAAACCTGATAAAATTAAGGCTTTATTTATAAGACAGAATATGATTTTATGATTTGTGATCTTAGCTTTTAAATAATGTACTTCAACAAGAAAAACAACGTTTCATTTAAAAATTTACAACACTAATACCATACCTTTCAAATTTAGACTCAACATCAAAATCTTCCACATTCAAAACCAGATCTATATTATTCTCAGCACCAAGATTGGACCTTGTAGTGGTGTACACACTCAGCTGGCAAGCAATGATGATAAAGACAAATTAGTGCACAAGGGACCCTTGTTAGAAAATGTACATATATCCAACAAAGTTTCCCCATACCCCACACACACTACTGACACTTTTACAACGTGACCAGGTAAAGAGGCTGGCAAAAAGTTTTATCTTTGGAAGTTAAGACATCCTAAACTGCATTATAAATACAAAAAGAAAACACACGCAATACGGGAGGATAATCTGGTATTATATTTGCAAAAGCTACTAATAAAATGCCCTTGAGAATAGAGGAAAAGGAATCAAAGATCTCTGCTCTACTATAGACACAGTAAATTTTATTTATTTGAAGAAACTAAGAACAAACTCCCAAAGCAAAAGGAGTAGGTGTAAGAGCAGGCGGTCTCCCAATTGGAGCCTTCACTTCCCCTCATTTCACAGAGAAGGGCAAAACAATCATGAACCCATGGAGATAGTTCAGCAGACAAACATCCTCTAATTGGGATGCCAGTTTCATGTGGGTGTGTCCATATGTTCATACATACACACATAAGTGCACATGCAATGTTAGAGCTATTGTACATGTATACACGCACGTGGTATAGTGCATATACACAACACACACATGAATGACACACCCTTCTTTTGTGTACACATATGTACACATGTTGTATCTGTTATATGTACATATGCTCTTTCTGTTTTGTGCATATACACATATGTGATTATGCGTACACATACATATAATACACAATATATATCTGTTATATGTGCACATATACTCGTATAACGAATACATACATTTTATCTATTGTGTGCATACACAATACAACACACATGTTATATCGGTTACGTGTGACCGTGCATGGTATATAGGCTATGTGTGTATATGTACACACACACACAATACACACTCTGAAGCTCTAACAGAGGCGATGACACACACTCGGGGGGCGGGGGCCGGGAGAGCCGAGCACGCACAGGTGAGGGACGGTCGGGGAGAGGGAGGGGCACTCACCTGCAGCTTGGGCCTCCGCGCCAGGTACGGTTGGATGCAGTTGCTGTCCCCGCTGCACGGCCTGGTGTAGACGATCCCGTACATCACCCAGCAGGTGTGCACCACGTACACCACGAACACGCCGACGATGAGGCTGGTGAAGGAGCTCCGGCTGCTCCACATGGCGCCGGGCTGCCTCCGGGGGAGATGACACCCAGCACGTGGGCCACGGGGCGAGCTCGGGGCCACGGGACGGGGGCGCGCGCCCTCCCGAGTCCCTCACGCGCACACGCACGGGGGGTGGTCGTTCCCTCCCCCTGCTCCCAGGCGGCGCCTCCCCCGCCCCGGGCCTGACAGGAAGGCTCCGGGAGCCGGGGCTGCCTTCGCAGTCGCTGCCGCTGCCTGCAGCCAATCACTGAGAGGGCTCCGGGCCCCGCCGCGGGGACACGTAAGGGGGCCGCGCCCGAGGAGGCTCCGCAGCACCTCTCATGTTCCCAGTTCGTCCATGGCCAACGGCGGCATCTCTAACCTGTCACTGCGGGATTTGCCGAGCTAGACACTCCAGAGCGCTTCCGGGGAGGGAGGAACCGCTCTTCCGGAAGTTGCCCCACCCCTCCTTCCGCCCCTTGGTGCTGCCGCGTTGCCCTGTGGGAAATGTAGTCCTCTCTGCCTAGAGTCCGCCCTCGACCTTGAGCCTCTGAGGACGTCCTCTCCCTTGGTCCCTTTCCCCGCCCTTTTCCTCAGCACTCTCGAGGGAGAAATAAAAAGTTCTCGGATCCTCTCTGAAGAGTCACAGGCATCCAGACCAAATCTAAGGTCTTGGTCAGTAATTTGGTTTTTTTTTCCCACTTTGAGAAAAAAATTGTATTTTGTTATGTATTTCCCAATTACATTAAAAATGTTTTTAACAATTTTTTAAAACTTTGAATTCCAAATTCTCTCGTTTACTGCTGGCTGAGAAGGCAGCCAGTAGATACCAATTATACATTGTTTAGTCTTTTTCAGTCGTTTCTGACTCTTTCTGACTCCATTTGGGGTTTTCTGGACAAAAATACCGCAATTGTTTGTCATTTCCTTCTCCATCTCATTTTACAGATGAGGAAACTAAGGCAAATAAGGCTAAGTGGCTTGATTAGGGTCACACAGCTAATATATATCTGAGGCCAGGTCCTCCTGACTTCAGAGCTGGAGCTCTTTCCACTGCACCACCTAGCTGCACCCATAATACTTGTTAAGTCATGTAACACATTTCCATATTAGCCATGTTGCAAAAGAAAACAGACCAAAAAAAGAAAAAGGAAAAAAGGAAAAAGTATGCTTCAATCTGCATTCTCTCTTTGAAGGTGGATAACAGTTTTTTAAAATTATTTATTTTTAGTTTTCAACAATCACCTCTATAAGATTTTGAGTTTTAAATTTTCTCCCCCTCCTTTTCCTCTCCCCTCCCCAAGATGGTATGTAATCTGATATAGGCTCTACTTATATATTCATAGTAAGCGTATTTTCACATTAGTCATGATGTAAAGAACAATTAGAACTAATGGGGGGAAGCATGAGAAAGAAGAAACAAAATGAGACAACAAAAGAAAAGGAGAGCAATAGTATGCTTCCATCTGCATTCAGACTCCATAATCTTTTCTCTAGATGTGGATGGCATTTTCCATCCTGAGTCTTTTGGAGTTGTCTTAGATCCTTGCATTGCTGAGAAGAGCCAAGTCTATTAAATTTAGTCATCACACAATGTAGTTGTTATTGTGTACAACGTTCTCCTGGTTCTGTTCACTTCATTCAGCATCAGTTCATATAAGTCTTTCCAGGTTTTTCTGAAGTCTGCCTGCTTATCATTTCTTATAGCACAATAGTGTTCCGTTACATTCATATTCCACAACTTGTTCAGCCATTCCCCAGTTGATGGGCATCCCCTCAATTTCCAATTCTTTGCCACCACAAAAAGAGCTGCTATAAATATTTTTGTACATGTGGATAACATTTTTTATCGTGAGTCTTTCGGAAGAAGATTTATAGGTCATCTAGTCTGACTGACTCCATCATTGTGCAACAACCAAATCAGTTCAAAACACAGCCAGAATTAAAATGTTTGCTACACCATAACTCTAAGTGGGTAAAACCCTTTCAGAAAATAAATGACAGTAGAAACACCATGATCGTTGCTACAAAGTGACTACTTGTCAGAGGGCTGAAAGAAACCTTTGGGGAAAGACAACTGCCAAAAAAGCCAACCTGGATATGTTGGGTTCAGAAAGTAGTACTGAATATTTAGGTAAAGATCACAAAATGATTGTGATTCCAAAACTCAGAATTGCAAAGAACACCAAGTTTTGATAACAGCAGCCAAAATCGTAACCTAAAAGATGGACTTTACATGTAGAAGGTGCAAGGATATAGTGGAAAGAGTATTAGATTTTGCATAACAACTTTGCTCAAAGCCCAGCTCTGCTGTTTATTAACTTCCATTGGGCAAATCACACTTTGTCTCTCTTGGAGAGGAAGATGGATAAATGGTTTCTGAGGTCCCTTTCCAGTTCTGACATTCTGTGAGCATATGTATATTTATCTTGGTGCAGGAAAAAAATCACCGACGGTATGCAAATTTCACAAAGTCCACACACATTTCTTTAGTATCTACAATCCACATAATACTGTATTTGGCAGTGGAATTCAAACAAAAAACTCATTAATGGTCTGTTATATGCTAGGTGCTGTGCTGAAACATTAAGAGGGTACAAAAAGAGGCAAAAGACAGTCCCTATCCTCAAACAGCTCGCAGTCTAATGGGAGAGACAACAAGCAAACAAATATGTAGAAACAAGCTACATATAGGAAATAGGAAATAATTAAAAGAGGGAAGGCACTAGAATTAAGAGAGGTTGAGAAGGGCTACCTGTAAAAGATGATATTTCAGTTGGGACTTGAAGCTAGGGAAGTCAGTAGTAGAGATGAGGAGGGAGAGCATTCCAGGCAAAGTGGATAGAGCACTGGCCCTGGTGTCAGGAGGACCTGACTTCAAATCCAGCCTCAGGCACTTGACATTTACTAGCTGTTTGACTGTGGGTAAATCACTTAATCCCAATTGCCTCACTAAAGAGAGAGAGAGAGAGAGAGAGAGAGAGAGAGAGAGAGAGAGAGAGAGAGAGAGAGAGAGAGAGAAGAGAGGAAAAAGGAAAAAGGAAGAAAAAATGCCAGGAGCTGAGAGATGGAATGTCTTGTTTCAGGAACAGCTAGGAGGCCAATGTCACTGAATCAAAGAATATATAGCAGGGAGTAAGGTGTAGTAGTAAGACTGCAAAGATAGGAGGGGGTTAGGTAGGTTATGAAGAGCTGCCAACAGTTCTGATTGTGTCCACTACAAATTTATGTTATATACCCTCAAATGGGTCCTCACTGATTCCCTTATCAACTCATTGTGTATGTGTATGTACATGTTTATATACATATACATATATGTGTATATCTATATATACATGCATGTAAGTACATATGGAATAAATAAAAAGAGAATAAATACAAATGAATACAAAGCAGTTGGTGAAAGAGGGCGCCAGCAGTTAGGGGTATCAGGAAAAATTTCATGTAAAAAGAAAGTGGTGCTTGAACTGAGTCTTGAAGGAAGGGAGAGATTCTTTGAGGTGGAGGTGAGGGAGTTCATTCCAGGCATGAAATACAGAGGTGCAAAGACTAGAGAATGAGTAGTACTCTCATGTGAGGAGTAGAGAGACCTCCAGTTTGGCTGCATTGCAGTGTGTGTGCCCAGGGGAATAATGTACAACGAGACCAGAAAAGTAGACTGGGGTTAGGTTGTGAAGGGTTTTAAGCACCAAGCAGAGGAATTTATAAGGTGACTGGAATTAATTGAAGAGAGGAGAGATCTGCAGTTAAGGCAAATCACTGGCAGCTGTGAGAAGGATTATTGAATATGGTGGAGACTTGAGGCAGCACAAATTTAGCCTAATTCACCATATTAACATTTTCTCCATTACTTTCTTATGTCTAGATAATTAGCAAACAAAGAAAAAAAATTAAGCCCTGATTTAAGTGTTTCCAGAGCTCTGAACTGTTAATGCTTATACTGAAAATTTAACATTTGGTTATTACAAGCTGGTTCCAGCAAACCCCTTATTCTAAGTTTCCTTGCAGCCCTAAAATCTATGAACTTCGTTTATCTAGACCACTTTACTGTATAGATGAACTTATAAAAGATGTCTCCCTCCTCTCTCATGTAGTCACATTTAGCAGAAGGTATTTCTACATAATTATATAATATTCACAGATGAGTCTGCATTCTCTCTCACAGGAGAAGGCATCAGGGCATCATTTAATTCAGTTCAATGAATCAACAAGCATGTACAAAGTGCCTTTAACATGCAAGGCACTATGGTCAGTAGTATTGATACAAAGGCAAAAATGAAACAGTCCCTGCCCTGGATGCAATTCAACAAGTATTTATTCAAATAGCATTTACTGTGTACAACCAAAATCATTCATTCAACATTTTATAAAGTACTTACTCTGTACCAGGCATTGTGTTAAATGCTAGAAATACAAAGAGAAGGCAAAACCAGCCCCATCTTCCAGGAGCTTATGTTAGAATGGAGAAGACAACACATATAAATCAATACATACAAAATAAACCCAAAGGAGGTGGAAGATAACATTGGAGGTGATGGTACTATCCACTCTAGAGACTTAGAAATGCCAACAGGTACAAAGTTGTGATTAGGTTGACTCATAAAGGAAGTCAAGGACTGAGAGTTAGAGGTTGAGAGGGAAAGAATTCTAGGCATGGGAGCTGCTAGTACAAAGGCATTGAGGTGGGAAATGGAGCACCTTGTCTGAGGAATAATGAGCATGTTTGTATGACTGGATCGTACAGTTTGTGGAGAGGAGTAGAAAGTAAGAAGACTGGAAAAGTTGGAAGGGAGAGAGGTTGTGAAGAACTTCAAAGGGAGGAAACTGGGCTAAGTTTGTAAGCAGCTTATGTTGTACAGTTGCTACAAAAACAGTGTAATGTAATGAAAAAAAGCATTAGCTTTGAAACTAGCAGAGACTTGGGTTCAAATCCTGTCTTTGTTATTTATTTTGTGACCTTGGGCAAGTCACTTAGCCTTTTTTTTTTAAACCAGTTAAGAGTAACTTCCACAAAGGCATATTTACTTTGGAGATATAAAAAGAATAGCCAAGTTCACTTCCAAATTCAGCATAGCCACTGAATGAGTCCAGGTCTTAGCTACCACTGACCAGATTCCTTAGATTTCTCAGAACTTCAAGGCTGAACTGGCTAGTTGCAAAACCAGATACAGATTCCACTCTCAGATGTTCTGGTGAACTGCTCTTCTGGTCTTTTTAAGTTCAAAGTCATATTCACTTCCATTCTCCATCACTTCATGTAGGGAAGAACAAACATAGAGACGAAGAACAGGAACCCATATTCGCAGGCCGCATTGTTGACCTGGAGGGGTGGGCAGGGAAGCAGGGCAAAACTTCTTCCTTCATCGTTATCTCTCCCACTCAAACTTTGACTAGGCAGGAAAGAGACTGAGCCCCATTCAACCTTTCTGAGCTTCAGTATCTTTATCTATAAAATGGGGACAATATTTATCAAATATTAAGGAGCTAGAGAAATGCAATGTTATTTATTGTTGTGGTGTCAGTGCCCTAGAAAGGTTGATTCACCTCATAGTAGTGATTGGCTATGCTTGGGAAGCAGCTCACAGACCCTGGCTAATCTCAGCATCAGTCACCATTACTGCACCACTTACTCTTTGGCCTTTCTAGTGATACTAGGAGCAAAAATCTGTTTAAAGGATGAATGAAGTGGGTGCAGCTGACAAGCTTGAACTGTAAATATCAGAGGTGAATCAATTCCATTGCTCATCCCCCTGTGTGGAGAAGATGAAACAAGAACCACCTTATCTTGCCAGGAGCTGAAAATGTAAATAGCAGCTAGGCAGCTGGGTAGAGAATATATCTTGACATCAGACATTCACTGTTATTTCTCCCAAGAAATCTACAAACAGCAATGGTCCTCCTGAAACAAGAGATGGATAGAGCAATCCTTTAACTAGGGTTGGTTTGTTTTGTTTTGTCAATAAATCAAATGATTAACAACATTCTGGCAGATATGTATCTGTGTTTATATCACATATCTAACACAAAGAATTCTTATGTAATCATTTCCCTTGATTTGTTGATTAAAAAAAAAGAATGGGATATCAAAATGGTTACTCAATTTAAAAATTGTCACCTATTCAGTTGGGAAATTGAGCTCTCATTCTTGTATTCAGAACTGTTCCCAGAATCTAGTTCTATATTTACCTCTCCAGTTTTAAGAGTCACTTTTTCTTTATTTAATTTTTAAGTTTTATTGATATATTTCATTTTCACATTGCAAATACTTACAGATTGCTCTCACTTTGTGAGAGGTCCCTTATAAAAAAATAAAACAGTAAAGTAAAACTAATAATACAGTGACTTCATCTGAAAGTGCATGGAGCATTCTGCATTTGCAGCATCCTCCTCCTATATCTCTATTATAAAAAATGTATTTTTCTCCCTTCTACCACCTACTCTACTGAAGGAAAGAAAAAAAGTAAATTTCTTGTAACAAATATACATAGTCAAACAAAACAAATTTCCTTAATGGTTGTATACATACGTACATATACACAGATATATTGTCAACTGGACTGAATTGACCTCTAACCTGTGGGTGGCCAAAGCAGAACAGAGCAGAGTAGAGATAGGAGTCTGGAATCAAACAGAAGTTTAATTTCAAGGTGAGAGAAACGGCTTGCAAACCAGGAGGCAAATTAGACACATGTGTCTGGGCCCCCGCCCCTAGTGGGGCACTTGAGGCAGTGTGGGGAGATCTCAATACTCATACCAATGGTGATGCGTGAGCGCTAGCCCTGACAATGGGGGGTAACAGCAACAATGTGACAAGTTTGATTCATGGCAGGACTTCATGACCAGAACTTATCTGAGGAGTTTTCAGCTTGTCAGATGAAAGCAATACAGTAGATCAGTGCTTCGGGGCCATTTAAGTTATGGGATTCTACTTACAGAGCACAAGATGAGAGTTAAGAAGGCAAATGAAAAGGGGGTAAGTTGTTTATTCCCAACCTCAGAGAGGCTCAGCAGGAGATGTATATGGTACTGGAAAAGAGCAGAAGATGTCTACACACTGGGGCAGGGAAGAGATAAATGAATGGAATTCATTATCTTTAACTCAATCAAGAGTATGGATTAGGATATTACATACAGGGAGGCAGTTATGTGACACAATGGAGCACCTGGCCTTCAGTTAGGAAGACCTGAGTTCAAATCTGTCCTCCGACACTGACTATCTGTGTGACCCCTGGGCAAGTCAGTTAACCCAGTTTCCTCAGTTGTAAAATGAGCTAGAGAAGGAAATGACAAATCATTCTAGTATCTTTGCCAAGAAAATCCAAATGGACTCGTGAAGTTGGGCATGATTGAAAATGACTGACAACAACAACAACAAATTATACTAATATGATTATAAGGCCATTGTTTGGAGACAATGATAGGACACAGAGAGCTTGTAATTGAGAGAAATGATTATTAATAGCCAATGATTTGGGGAAATCCTGAGTTCCCTCCTTTTTCTAAAGTCCTGATTTCAAAAGTTCCATCTCTTAAAGGACACTACTGATAATTAAACTAGATTAACTTTCTTAACAATCTTGCCACCCAGGTGGGGAAACCATTGTGCTGTATTTAGGTCCTGGGTGGGAATAAATTCTTTGAATAAATTGCCCAAGGCTGGGGGTTGTCTGGGTATGGGGATAGTCTTTCTTTGGAACAATATTACTGTCAGCCCCTTATTGTAAAACTCATTAATTGTTAACCAATCAGAGTTGATTTTGGGAACACCCCTCTTCTAAAGGACATATAAGCATGAGCCTGCCACCACGAGGGCATTTGGCATTCAAGAGTGTCACTGGTCCTTTTATTAAAGCGCTGACATTATTAATAAAATAATTAAATTACCCAGAAATTGTGTCTCTCGAACTTTTTAAATGTCACATAACGAAAAGCTCAGGAACGATCAGCCTGCTTCCTGTGTGGCCTATTAAAAAAAAAGACAAATTGCATTCTCTTGGACTCCAGATGCCTGTGACTCTCTCTTTGCCTTTCCCTTTATACCTTCTTCCAAAGTGCTACGAAGTGGCAGGAGAGGGCTTTTTCTTTCCTGCTCCTTTCCAGAAGCAGTAATGACATCTTATTGTCTTACGAAAAGGTATAACCAATCTTGAAGAGAATGTTTTGGTCTGTGAGAAAAAGGGACAGAAGGTTGTCCTGATAGCCACTGACAGGCTGAATGCTTTAAGTTTTCGCTTTGGATCATAGGTTCCCCTGAGTCCATTTGTCTTATGCATTTTCTGTGGGGTGAAATTAAGGTTTTCCCATACCAATTACCCTTAGTGCCTGTTGAGGAACTGAAGACCATGTTACCGATATATGGGGAAACCCAGACATAAGCTAGAACTACTGTATTTTGGAGATTTTCCAGGATTAATTCCAGAAAGGGAAAATGAGCCAGTGAGAAAATCCAACCCTCTTGGGGAGTTGGAGTCAGCTCCCAGGACTGAACCCAATCTCTATCAGCCTAGAATCTTGGGAAGTGAAGGCTTGGAAACAGGGGTTACATCCCTACTCATTGGATAAGAACATCAATAGAATATCGGCTCCCATGTTGAACCTAAGTAGTGTTAAGAGTGCAGGGTTGAGTAGGATATATGTTACGTAGAAGAGGATTTTATTTGGGGGTGAAGTTGGGGGGCAGAAAGAAATTTTAGTGTCTAGTTGATAAGAACAATGAGCAAAAAAGTAAATAGTTCAGCAGATCATGACTTGAAATCTGAAGATAAAGGTGTGGGTCCAGGCTTTGCCTCTTTCTAATTGTGTGAGATGCTGGCACTTTTACTGAACCTCAGTTTCTTCATCTGTTATATCGGTATGCTAATGCTTGCTACCTGCTTCAGAAAGCTGTTGTGAGGAAAGTGCTTTGTGAACTATGAAGAGGTACAAAAATCTCAGCTGTTATTATTACATGACCAGGGTACCACATAAGCAAAGCAGTATTCTATATTAGACAGGACAATGCAGCACAATGGGCTAGTAAGTACACCAGGAAAGAAGCTTTAATTAATGAAACCTCAAATGTGCAACTGGTATTCTAAGCTCCTGATGACTATGCCTTATTTATATTTTTACAGTGAAAATATAATTAGTTTGTGCTTAATAAATATTGAGTGAATGAATGAAAGGACTAAACACTTCAAAGGAATCCTTAACATTTTCTAAAGAGTGCAATAGTAATTAAATGAGCTAATCAAGTACAAATGGGAAAATAGTACTGCCAAGAGATTAGGTTAGTTGGAGCATCTGAGGACTTCAAGGAAGGGCAATTAGAGAGGAGTAATGATACTCCTCAAGTTAGAATCATGCCTACTTGACCATCTCCCCTCTTACCCATTCACCCTTGATTGGGAAAGGGGAGGAGAGTAAGGAGGAAAAGGAATAACAACTACTGTTTAGTAGTAAAGTGCTTTTCTTTACAATGGCCCTGAGGATGTAGGTAGTATAAACCTTGACATTTCACTGAGTATGAAGCTGAGGCTTGGATAAGTTGGGTAACTGGGTCACAGTCAGGTAACTAGGAGGCATCAAAACTGGGATTTGAACACATATCTTCTGGTTCTGCATTTGGGGTGCTTACCTACTATACCATTCTGATCTTTGTGAAGGAGCAGAGGAGGTGAGGAGGGTGGCGTAAGCATCTGGGATATGAGCCCACATCAGTCTGGGGTACTTGCCTCTCATGCCATGCTGTTTCTTCTATAAGAGAGTGTGATGGTAGATGAGGGAGAGGGTGAGGTGGATGCCTTGAAGTGGTTTTCTTTCACTGAGAAATAAAAGTCCAATTCACCAAACCCCTAGGTACTCTCCCCCCTCACACTCACAAAACACCGCAGAAGAGGATATGAAACCTGCCCCAAGCCTGGCTCTGGCCCCGAGTCTCCCTCCTTGACGCTCACAAATCCCCTCACTATGAATTCTTCAGCCCCCAAGGCAAAGGGTTATCCTTGACTTTTATTTGCGCAACCTATGGATAAAGACTGTGGATAGCTCTAAGCAAATGTCATGGGTGTGGGTTTCCCTGACTCAGAGGCATCCAGCAAAAGGAGAGCAAACAGGGCATATTGCCTGTTTGTGAGAGACAGTGTAGAGAAAAATGGAAGTAAAGAATCCTCAGAAGTATTAGTGAGGCATATATCATTTTAAGTACTAATCTGTTTATATATATATATATACCCTGCAAGCTTTTGGAGGTTGACCTAGTCTGGCTAAAGTGGAGGTGAATCAAATGTCAGGAGTTTCAAATAGGTTATTACCGGATTATGGTATTTTTATATTTAAATATAGAGTAAAATATCATTAACTTGACCACATTAGGGAAAGGTTGGTATGAATTATAGAAAAATCAGAATTATAGCATATATTTAAAGTAATACAGTTTTATTGTATGGAACACTGGGATGGATTCAGAAGACAGGGATTCAATCTTTGCGCTATTTCCTTGACCTTCCTTAGCCTACTTGAGTGACCTTGGGGAAGCAATTCTTCTCTGGGCTTCTGTTTCCTTATCAGTAAAAGGAGGTTGTATTAACCTTTTGTGATCCTAAATATATGTGTGTATATACACACATATATACACATACACATACACGCATATACATATGTATATTTGTGATCCTAAAATGTTTGCACACACGTAAATATGTTTAAGGACAGCTAGGTGGCACAGTGGATTGAGCCCCAGGCCTGGAGTCAGAAAGACTCATCTTCCTGAGTTCAAATCTGGCCTCAGACACTTACTAATTGTGTGACCCTGGGCAAGTCACTTAACCCTGTTTGCCTTAGTTTCCTCATCTGTAAAACGAGCTGAAGAAGGAAATGGCAGAACACTAGCCAAGGAAACCCTAGATGGGGTCATGAAGAGTTAGACATGACTGAAAAATGACTGAAAAAAAATGTATATGTGTGTGTGTGTTTACATATGTTTGGGGGTATGTATCTATATTTATCTATACATACACACACACACACACACACACACACATATAAACATAGCTATAGATATATATACATCCAGCTACAAATTTTTGCCAAGAAATCTTTTTGACTGGATTTCATGTTTTATTTGCCTTTTTAAAACCATCAGTCCTCTGAAATTCACTCACATTTGATACAGTTTCCGCACTTAGGAACCATTATTACTACAGTGACAACTAATTAATCTCGTTGTGCCAGAAGTAGGAACTGTACTATATACTGTGCGTCACATAGGAAAAAAAAAGGGTTAGGCTGAAAAGGGAATTTGATAGCCTGAAACCAGTGACAAAGATGCAGTTTTGGTGCCACCTAGTTTTCTATAAGCAGTATAACCAGGAGAGCCAATGAGTTTAATTAGGTATGTAAACTGAATGTGTTTTTGGCTGGCAGAAGGTTTGCTGGAAAAGTTTCAAGATATATCCAATTCCAAAATTACTTAGTATATTAGAAATAGCAGTGCATTTGAAAACAGAGGACTTGAGTTTGAACTCCAGCCTTTTTACTAGTTTCCTCAGTGATCTTGGATAAGTCACTTAATCATTATGGGCCTCAGTCTCTTTATTTGTAAAATGAAGGTATTGGTTTAGCTAATCTCTCTCTGACCAAGATTGCTTCCAGCTATAATATCCAGTCCAGAATATTAAAACTTGGACTAGTCTATGTGGTGAAGATGTTGACATTCTAGAATATCAGAACTGGAAGGGATCTTTCAGGTCATTTGATCCCACCCTTTCATTGTGTGAACTGAGGCTCAGAGAGATTGAATGACTTGCCCAACATCACATAATAAGTTCAGGGATCAGTAGGGATTCTAGGTCTCTCCTGATTCCTAGGTCTGTGCTTTTTCCATTACACTATCATGTCCTGCAGTGTACTCTAGCTGCTTTCTAGATTGTTAATAGTGACTACAGAAGATGTAATAAAAATCCTGAAGTGCTCAACAGACCATCGAATTGATCCCATTTGGGCATTTAGGAGCAGGGTGAGGATCTGAAGAAATGGTTACTAAAGTTAGGGGAAGGACATTTCTGAGATTCCACTGATCTCCCTCCAGGGGGTCAGCACTACATAAGGATGCTCTTGGATCTGTCTATTAAATTCTTTATGTTACTTCAAAACATAACATTTCCACTCTGGCCACCATCTCCACTTCCTTCCATCAGGGACTTTGTAATCCTCTGTTCCTGAGTCCATTCTGAGCTCTGATATATGTGAGTTTTCACCTTATCTTTCCTCCAACTAGACCTCTTCCTCACTACTTTCTGGCCGTCGTCTTCAATCCATGCCCCATCTCCTTTCCAACTCCCCAAATGTTTTCTCCCACTAGAATGTAAGCTCCTTGAGGACAGGGACTATCTTATTCCTTGTAATTGTACCTGCATGGTTTACCACAGTGCTTGATTTTATCTATGTATGTATGTATGTATGTATGTATGTATGTATCTATCTATCTAGCTAGCTGCTGCTGCTGTTTGTCCCTCATTCTTGAAGAAGACCATGTTTTCCATTAGGTAATTGAAGATTAGCCCTCTTCTCATTCCCTCTCTTCTCCCTTAGTGTCCCAGGTTGGTCCTGCAGAACCTTAAAACGTATATAAACAAAGGGAAAATGAGAAATAAAGATCTATTACAGTGAAAGGGATGCAGACTTTATCCAAAACCAGAAAGGGTGAAGATATTTCTTCTTAGGTCATTCCCATTCTAACTTTCATTTCTTAAAAGTGAAGAAGTTAGGATTTCTCACCTTGGAGCCAGTTCTAATGTTCTTCCTCCCAAATTCCTTTCTTTTTCTAAGAAAAAGACATCATGACTCTTGGAAGAAGTAAAGTCAATATAAAAGTGAATGGAAACAGAGATTGACATTTTGTCCCTTTTCTTTTTGGTGCCCTTTCCCCCTTTGTTCCTTTAACCTACCAGGAATGCCAATGTGCTTCAACTCATTTTCCTCCAAGAAAAGTCCATTGGTAACTGAGCAAGGTATCATTATTGCTCCATCTTATCACCTGAGAGATACTTTTCTTAAAAATGGCGGCCTTCCACTCTTTCTCCACTGTTCTGTCTGTGTGTGTGTTTTCTCCCTCCTCTATACCCTAGCCCTGTATATCTTCCGATCTCAAAGACTGTACAGTATAGGTAGTTGTTAGGATTATTTGTGCTTTCTGTCCAAAGTTGTTATTTGTCTGAGACAACTTCTCATTTTTTGATGAACAAATATTTGCATAGTTGCTTCTGAGCTATAATTTCTCCAAAGTGCTCAATGTATATTATTTTTAGCTACAACCCAGTTTTCAAGTAGAAATTTGTTTGTGTGAGTTACTGTATATGCTGTCAAAAAACTACCAAGATGTTAAATTCCTAAGATTTTGGGAATATATCTGTGAAAGGAGACTTAGTAACATTATATATTTTTTCTCTTATTTTCAGGACCTGTAGTTCTGATTTTGAATGATATTAACAGCCAAAGATGGTTATAAAGGAAACAAATAGTTCAGGGGTGGGGAACCTGCAGCCTCGAGGCCACATGTGGCACTCTAGGTTCTCAAGTGCAGCGTTTGTCCAGTCCAAAGTCAAAGGGTCGAACTGGAGTACCCAGAGGGCCACATATGGCCTTGAGGCCATAGGTTCCCCACCCCTGAAATATTTCAACTCTAAACTTGGACTGAATTTCTGAATTGGACCTATTTGAATAAGTGAGGTTCCATATATCCTCAAGGTAAAAGCTGAAAAACATGAATATTTTATGGGTGATGAATGTCAGAGGATATTAGCTCTAGTCAGTGTCTTTGTACATAGAGTATGTACATTTGTATGAATTTATGTATGTATATATCTGCATGGTATATTTACATACAATTGGAGGGAGAGGGAAGGGATGTTGACAGGGTCAGAAAGGGCCAGTATGTAGTATGTGCTGAATTTTCTCCAAAGTAATTTAAGTTTAGATCTGCTCAATTCTTAGTGCTAAAAAAATTCCACATGCTAAATCTATCAGAAGTTGACAGTATATTAGTTCTATTTCCTCACTGATATTTAACTTTCCAACTATAAGAGAAATCAGTAGAAATGAAGGTTTCAGAGGATCAACTTGGAACCCTAATCATTTCATTGCCTTGCCAAAAAAAAAAAATCCAGGTTGTTAGTGGATTTAACATTTAAATATGACTTAATGTCAATATTAAGTGCTTTGTAGTTACCTCAGGAAACCTATTTTTGAAGCAAATGGAAAGCTAAACAACCTGTGAAAGCCAACAAACTAATAGAAACTGCTCTTTACTTGGCAGGAGAAAATCAATTCTGTGTTGCTGCCACATATTATCAAACGTCTTTTTTCTAGTGTTTATGCTTTTAGCCCTTTTCCGACCTGAGGTCTATAACTGTTAGCATAATTGCCTCTTTTGATGGAGAGCAGTAATCACTGTTCTTGATTTCTTATATTGCCTAGACCACAGTGCTAAGGTCGCTGTAGCCTCCTGGGAGAGGCAGAGCTCCAACTAACCTTCCCAGACCCATAATGAATTACTCAAAGATGGTAAGAAGGCAGACCACTATCCCACACCACCTCACTGTTCAAAGTCAAGTGCAAGACATCATTTACCACTAAAGCATTTAAAAAAATAAAATGCTCTTTAGTAATCTTGTCAATTTTCTCAACTTTTGTGGAGCAGACACATATGTATAGGGAAAATGCATGTGTGCCCTGTGGCTCTGAGTTCACATGGACTAGATTCAATCCTCATGAATTCCCTACGAATCACTCTTTGCTTCATGATCCTACCTGGGTTTCTTTAAGAACGTCAAGGTTTGACTTATTTTTTGCCAACTCAGAATTTTTCCTGAGGACATTAGAACTTGGCTTTTATATAGGCCCTATAGGAAATGTAAGAGGGACCTCATCTCTCTATGCAAGCATCCAGGCTAAAAGATAGATACTAAATACAGAGCAACTTTTATTTCTCTTAGAGGAATGTGTGAAACTTAATGGACTCACAGAAACTCACAGTCAAGACAATTTTCTTTCCCTCTGGTGAATTCTACCTTCCTGCAGGGACCTGCTGCCACCCTGTGGTTTAGGCTTGCCCCAAAGGGAAATGTACTACAAATCAATTAAGATGACTCCTAATCATTTATAAGAATATGTCATTCCCCAATTGATAAATGGCCAAAGGATATGAACAGGCAGTTTTCAGATGAAGAAATTAAAGCCATACAGACATATGAAAAAATGTTCTAAATCACTATTGATTAAAGAAATGCAAATCAAAATGACTCTGAGGTACCACATCACACCTATCAGATTGGCTAACATGACAAAACAGGAAAATGATAAATGTTGGAGATGTGGGAAAATTGGAACACTAATACATTGTTGATGGAGTTGTGAACTGGTCCAACCATTTTGGAGAGCAATTTGGAACTAATTTGGAACAAAGGACTATAAAATTGTGCATACCCTTTGATAAAAAAGTACAATACCACTTCTAGGTCTGTATCCCAAAGAGATCATAAAAATGGAAAAAGGACACATGTACAAAAATACTTATAGAAGCTCTTTCTGTGGTGGCAAAGAATTGGAAGTTGAGAGGATGCCCATCAACTGGGGAATGGCTGAACAAGTTATGGTATATGAATGTAATGGGATACTATTGTTCCATAAGAAATGATGAGCAAGTGGACTTCAGAAAAAAACCTGGAAAGACTTGCATGAATTGATGCTGAGTGAGGTGAGCAGAACCAGGAGAATGTTGTACACAGTAACAGCCACTCTGTGTGATGACTAACTTTGATAGACTTAGCTCTTCTCAGCAATGCAAGGATCTAAGAAAGCTTCAAAAAACTCAGGATGGAAAATGCTATCCCCATCCAGAGAAAGAACTATGGAATCTGAATGCAGATTGAAGCTTACTATTTGCTCTCCTTTTCCTTTGTTGTTTTGTTTTATTGCTTCATTCTTGTGGTTTCTCCCATTAGTTCTAATCGTTCTTTACATCATGACTTATGGGAAAATATGCTTAATATGAATGTATATGTAGAGCCTACAGCAGATTGTACACCATTGGGTGGGGGGGGGAGAAGTGGGAGAAGGAGAAAATTTAAAACTCAAAATCTTATGGAAGTAAATGTTGAAAACTTAAAATAAATTAATTAATTATTAAAAGAAAAAGATGACTCCCAATCCAGTGAACACCACCTCCTCCCAAGGAACATTATACAGTCTTTCAGAATTCCAGTGTTCTGCCAAAGTTGGGGCTGTCTCCCCACCCCCAGAAATTTTGCCCTTCCTGTGAGACGTTTACAATCTGCAAATTTGCAGTAATTACGAAGGACAAACATCATGCTTACCAATTCCCCCATATCTAGAAATGGATAATTTGCCTAGAGTCCAACAAAAAAGCACTATTCCCCAAATGCTGCCCCAGAGCAAGGCCAGGGACATGGTTGCAGGAGCGCCAATTGAGTCAGGTCTATGATGTTTTGATGGGCAGGAGGGTTAGACAGCCTAGAAATTCTTGTGTTGACAGGGGGTGAGGAACATAGTTCAAACAGGTCAGGATAAAAACCAGGTAGATGGAACCTGCCAGAGAAAGCAGGACCAAAGCCACGAATCTCAACAAGATCCAAGAGGTAATTAATGAGAAGTGAAGTTCAAGGTTCAGGTTCTAAGTCTAGTGAGCTTGGCACCAGCCAAAGGACCAGAATTAAACAGAGTGATCTCAGACTGCCACAATCTCTTGGCCCTCAGGTGCCAGGAGGTTTTAGTCCAGGCCAGGAGTGACCAGCCTCATTCTTTAGCCTCACTTGACTTCCCTTCAGCAGGTATTCTTCCCAGCAGCCACTTGCTTCATTAAAATCCATAGCACTCTGGGAAGCTGTAAGGTAGCAGGGGAGTCCAAAGGTCTACAGAGATCATCATTACCAGATAGTAGCTTTTTAAAAGCCAAAATAGATGCATTTCCTTGGTTCCATATTGTTACATCTTTCTTTTCACTCATTTGAGTTGCAGAATTCTCTCTAATACACTCTGCTTTGCTCTAGAATTAATAGCAAATAAGAAAATGTATGTGAATTCAAAGGCTGTAAATGAAATTAATATTTTCAAAATCATGGCATTAGTTTGGAAGATAGAAAATCAATTATGCTCTAAGCATGAACAGTTGTATTTGTCAAGTCAATATACTCCAATAAATATTTTACATAGAATTGACATTGAATAGAATTCAGTCTTTTCTGCTGTTATTATCTTAGATTTGTTGTACAATGATAGCTTTATAAGAGTTTAGGGTTGTCAGCTGCAAAGCAGTAATTGCACCTACTAGTTACAATTTCAATGTAGTTTTCATTTTTATAATTTTAACAATAAAAATAAGTTTGATTTTCTTTTCCTCTTAATTTCAGGAAGTACACATTCCCTAGGTGTGAAGGGGAAACTAATTCCTTCTGCTTCATGAAGTAGCTTGGTTCCTAACTAATTTTTTTCTCTTTGGTCTTTGAAAGAGTCTTGCAATATAGTACACTTAGGGAATATAGTTTTAGTATCCCAACAAATCACTGATAGTGACTATGTATGACTATACCAACTGCGGTGGTTAATTTCATACACTCTTAACCTATTCCAGCCTATGCCCATTCCTGGAACTATAGGTATAAGAGATTAAGAGAAATTTTTCACAATCTTAATAAATATATGATAACAAGACAGAAAATATTTATTTCCTGTTATTATGGGGAAGAATATTTGTCAAATTAATGAATAATTCCCTATTTGCACATCAAATAAATAAGACTAATAGTTTATTGAAGTAGGTAATATCTTGATTATAAATGATAAATGTCCACTAATAAGTGAAATTGAGTTTGTATATTATATTCCACAACAGAAAGTTAACATAATCCATACTTTTACATAGAAAGAGCTCCAATACATGGATGAATCCCTGCAGGTGGCAACATGATCTAATGCAGCAGTATCTAACTCAACTAGAAATAAATACTACTTGCTTCATATTGACTTAGAAAACCACAAATTAACACAGTCTATTTTGTATTGTAATTTTATTTATTTTGTTAACATTTCCTAATTATATTTTAATTTGATCCAGGTTGTACTAGGGAGATTTGTAGCCCACCCACTGTCAGGTGGTTCCAGTTTGACCTGTCTGGTGAAACAGAAAGAACATTTAACTGGAAGTTAGAAGTCCTGAATACTAGTCCTGACTCTGTTGCTGCTCTTTTGCTGTGCAGATCACATAACCTCTTTGGGTTTAATTTTCCCCATTTTCCCAACAGAGATACCTGCCTTTCACATCTTTGAGGAATTTTATGAAGATGAAGTGAAATCATAAGTGTTGAGTGATGGGAGATTCTCTTTGTCTTTCCTATTTGAGTAATTTAAAAAATTAAGAATCTTCTCAAAGAGACATAAGTAGTGATGGATAGGGATGATAACTAGGTGAGTAGCTGAACCAGGAGTTGGGGAGAGCACTTACGTTGAGAGAATGGAAGGAAACTAGAAGAGACTAAGCATTTTTTGCCTTCGTCTTTAACTGGGGAGATGGCATCAAAGGATTGATGGACTTTGCAAAGAATTATTGGTCTTTTTTTGGGGGGAGGGCAATTGGAGTTAAGTGACTTGCCCAGGGTCACACAGCTAGTAAGTGTCAAGTGTTTGGTCTGAGGCCAGATTTGAACTCAGGTCCTCCTCCTGACTTCAGGGCCAGAGCTCTATCCACTGCACCACCTCGCTGCCCCTAAGAATTATTGGTCTTGACTGAGAAACTGTAGACTATATTCTACAGAGCCATGAAGACTTGTAGGAATTAGGAGAGAAAGGTAATGCCTCCTCTACCTCCACTACCTCTCCCTTCATTCAGCAGGGTGGAGTGGGCCAACTCAGGACTTACGAGGAGGTCCTCCACCAGAGGAACCCTCCTAGTCATATCTAGCCATCATCAGTCCAGATATAGATTAGAAGAAAGTAGGATCACAGAACATAGATTTAGAAATGGAAGAGACTTTGAGGGCATTCATCTAGTCTAACCCTACAATCCTACAGAGAGTTGAATAAAGAGAAGCTAAGAGAGGTGGTGACTCTCCCAAGGTCACATAAGTAGGAAGCGACAGAACCGGGGCTTGAAGCCAGGTCTCCTGACTTCAAGTGCAGTATTCTTTCTACTACATCATGTCTCATTTTATACTCGAGGAAGTAAGTGACTTGCCCAAGGTTACTCAGCTATTAAATGGAAGAGCTGGGATTTGAACCCAAGGTCTTTGACTATATCCAGCACCATTTCCAATGAACCACAGTTTGATGTAGGTCTTTGGCATTCATGGTTGATCACTTAGAGAAAGGTAGGTGGCTCAGTGTTTAGGGCACTGGGCCTGGAGTCAGGTGGATGTGAGTTCACATCCAGTGTCTGATATGTATTAGGGCAAGTCATTTACTTCTGCCTGCCTTAGTTTCTTTAACTGTAAACTGGGGATAACAATAGCACCTACTTCCAAGAGTGTTTATGAATATCAAATGAAATAATATTTGCAAAGCACTTAGCATAGTGCCTGGTACATAGTAAGTGCTTCATAAATGTTCATTCTGTTTCTCTTTCTATTTGTTTACCCTCCTTTAAAAAAGAAAGCTTTTCGGGGCAGCTAGGTGGTGTAGTAGATAGAGCACCGGCCCTGAATTCAGGAGGACCTGAGTTCAAATCTGACCTCAGACACATAACACTTGCCAGCTGTGTGACCCTGGGCAAGTCACTTAACCCCATTGCCTAGCCAAAAAAAAAATTTAAAAAAACCTTTCCTTGTATTATTGCAAACGGTCTATACTTTTGGTATACTAATGAGTACCATGTAGTCAATTTCCTAGGTTTACTGGGTGGGGATTATGAATCAAGAGTGAGGAAACCGCCCAAAGCATTTTTGTCCCTTCTGTATGATGTGAAAGTCTCAGGCAGGAGGATTAATTACACATGTTCAAAAATGCTTTGAAAAGTACAAAACATGGTATAAATAATAACTGTAATTCCTGAAGGAAGGGTGAAGCGAATAGGAAAATGAAATTGAATCTTAATTTTCTTCACCCTTGCCTTATTATCCTGAACAGGTAAAGGAGAATATGGATGGAGAATCCATCTGGAAGGTGTTTTAGTTGGAGTTGTTTTGTCTGGTCTGGCTTCACTTTCTGTTGTTGCTGCTGGTGTCCTCATTCTTAGCCTGGGAGAAAGGAAAGTCTGCAAGAAGAGGGGATAAGAAGGGCATTCCCTCTTCCTATCAGGTTTGAAGACTTCCTGCTCCTGTCAAGCCTCCATGCTCTCTAGGATATGTGTGTATGTGTGCATGTGTGTGTGTGTGTGCGTGTGTGTGTGCATGTCTGCTCTGGTCCCTTGGAAATTTCCCCAGTGGCTCATCTCATAATCTTTCTCAGTGATCCTCACCTACTTGTCTGATACATTCTATCAGAGAAAAACTGAGAAAGACTTTTCAGATACTGGATTTGGAGGAAGTAGCTTTTAATCTGGCCTCTGCAATTTACAAACTTTGTGAGCTTAAGCAAGTCACATCATACCACAGGGCTGCAATTTCCTCACCTATAACATGAGGGCATTGGACTAGTTCATGCCTAAGGTCCCTTCTAAAGCTTGTTCTATGATCCTCTGATACCCCAGATTTTGAGACAGAGATCAGGGTAAATAATTTGTCTGCAGTTCCTAATGGCACCCAGAAGGTGTCAGCAGAAATCCCAACGCTTTCTAGTTCCTTGTGCTTCCAGAAATGAGACCCAGACAGGGATCTTTTCACAGACAACATCTTTGTTTTTTAGCTAGGAGAAACCTCACACTCTCCATTGAATCAGAACTTTGTAGGGTATTTGGGGAAATATGAATCATCACCAGGATAAATTTTAAGAGTTTTCCATGTTTGGCAGATGACAGAGCACAGATTCAAACCCAGATCCACTGACATCAAATCCATTGCTTGGAGTGTCCTTCTCAGCTTCTCTATGAGTCAGACAACTCAGTGAGTGTCATGGAGAAGAGTATGTGGTCTTCCACTGGGGATATATCAAAGAGACCAGAGAATAGAGACAATCTCTCAAGGAACTATTGAGGCTTAATGGGATAGAAAGTCTTCAAGGAATTAATCTCAAAACTAGGAATTTTCTCTGATTCATCTTCTTTCCCCACCAGGCTTCATTTCCCTCTGGACTTCTCCATTACGCTTCAGAAGATCATGTCAGCCCAGGAACTCACCCTTTGGAAGTACCTTCTGTCCCTAGGTCTCCTTTCTCTGGTTGGACAGCTCATCCCAGAATCTGCATTTAAGGAGGGTTCCCACAGTAGCCATATCTTCATTTCTTACCAGGCTGCACTCCTATTGGACTTCTCCATTATTCCCCTTCTTTTATTCCCCCCCTTACCTTTAGGCTTCCTTTTATGTGCTGTCTTCCCCATTAACTTATATTCTATCAAATATCTTTTTGCTTGAATGGTATTCCTAGCACTTAGCACAATGCTGGGTATATAGTAAGTGCCTAATAAATGCTTGTTGACTGACCCGTTGACTATTGACTGACTGACTGACTGTGGTTGTTATCCTTTGCCCACAATTCTGGTCTTCTAAAACCAAGCCCCAAAAGCAGTATCCTTCACATTCCAAAATGTCATGCTTCCTCACTAGTTCCAGGCTCAAATGTGCTGACTACCAACTTTGATATCTTTCTCCTCTGATACTTCCAGCCTGAGAGAGTGGTCCCCATTTATTTTGGAACTAATCAAGAACCTCAATTCCTCTATAACTAGCAACTAGATGGGATTGTTCAAGTCATCCGAAGAGGCCAACCAACTCTGCTAGTCGTCAGCACTGCCTAATGTGTTTTCCCCTTTCCTCTTGGGCAAACTGCATTCCTCCTTGGAAAGAGGGAAGAGGGAAAGATCCCAACACCTATTATATGGGGAATCCTGATCCACCTAAAGAAAGTCTCTCTGTCCGTCTCTCTCTGTCTGTCTCTGTCTCTCCCCATAATCTCAGGGAAAATTATTTAAAACTTAGGTTTACCTCATGACTAAGATCTCCCCAATGCAGGGAATATAAAGATATAGAAATATGATATTCAATGTACAATGTAAATCATGTAGGGCACTGCTACTTATTTCCTCCAAATGAAAAAAAAATGCTTAACACACAGATTTATAAGTGCTCAATGACTGAAGACTTAAAACAGAAAACAGTACCTTATAGCTACTATCGTACTTTACAAGGAAGCTCTTAAATTTCAGAACATGAAGCAATTTGTGAGACCTCTGCATAATTTCACCTTGGCTCTGCCCTATCCAAAACAGTCTCCAGGTCCATGTCTTCTGGAAGTCTGGCCGTGAGTTGAATTCTGCTTTTCAATGATCATCCTTTACAATGCAGAAACTAATACTTGGGAGTGCTTACCAAAGGGTCTAGAATCTCTGAACCGCTAAAATTCACAAAGTTGTTTCCAAGGCTAGACACATTTTTTTCAGAATCGTTGGTGTTCAGTCATTCAGTCACCTACCATCAAAGAAAGAAACAAAAAGCCAAAAAGGCAGTCAGGAGTCCCAGGTCCAGTCTTAGCTCACTTAGTTCAGTACCAGTTTTAGCTACCACATTCCCACAGTTACCACATTGCTAGAGTAGGAGAAAGGGTGCTGACCCTGACCCATTACTTCATGCAACGTCTATTGGGGAACTGTAACATTAGGCAAACTAGAGAACTGGGGGAGAAAGGGAAGAGGAAAGGGAAGGGAAGAGGAGGGGAGAGGAAGAGAAAGAAAAGAGAGAGAAAGGGAAGGGGAGAGAGAGAGAGAAGATAGTTCTCCTTTTTAACTGATGCAGCAACCCCCTTCCCATCCTATCCTTTCTTATCAAAGATATGGAGGAAGATCAAGGGACTACCTGAGGTTTTCTGTTTCATATAGAAGTGCCACGTCTTTTCAGCTCTTAACCGCCTATACAGGCAGGGCAGCTTAGTGTATGCTCAATGGAGTGCAGCCCATGTCACACTTAAATAGAATAACTTCCAAAATTTACCTCTTTGACCTCAAGTTGAAATATAATGTACAATTTTGAACAGCTTTTTTTACCTTCAAATTATAATTTTTCTGCTTTATTTCATCTGTTCTGGGTGCACTGAAACTGAGTCAGGAAACCTGGTTTCTAGTTCTGACATTATTCAACTAGTTGTGCCAAATTAGGGATGTTACTCCCACTTTCTGGATTTTAGTTTTCTCATCTGTAAAACGTGTAATATCACAGCCCCCACCACCATCCAACTGCCATCTGCTTGAGAGGGTTGCTGTGAGGATAAAATGAGGTTATGATGTGAAGATGCTTTGAAAAAGCTGAAAGTTAACAACAGATGCAGCAGTAGTAGCACCATTTTCTCCTCCCTGGTGCTTAGGAGGGCCAGAAGAGTGCTTTGGCACTTCCATTTACCTGGATGGCACAGGAAGTAGCTCTGAGTAATTTGAATAATCCCACCCACTAAGGACCAGAGAAACTCACAGGCTCAAAGGTACTATTGGAAGTGAAAATTGGGCAGTACTGCTAAATCTCTAGACTTTCAAAGAGTGTTGTACATTGCCCAGGTGTTGGGGAAAGAAGACACTAGACTGTGAAAATTCCTCTGAACCAACATAATATTAAGCATGAAGATCAGCTTGGGATATTAGGGGCAGAATGTTCCTGGCTAGTGGCTTTACTTCCTTGAGGTTGGAAGTTGGCAGGAGTGAAAGAGAGAGATAAAGCCTTAATCAATCAAATAAATAACTGTTTATTAAAAACCTACTATGATCAAGGCACTGTTCCAGACACTGGCAATACAAGGGCAAATAATGAAACAATCTCTATTTGCAATAAGTATACAGAAAATAAGTATGTATAAGTATGTATGGGCAGCTAGGTGGCACAGTGGATAGCATGTCAGGCCTGGAGTGAGGAAGATTCATTTTCCTGAGGTCAAATCTAGCCTGAGACACTAGCTGTATGACCCTGGGCATGTCCCTTAACCCTGTTCCCCTCAGTTTCCTCATCTAATAAAATGAACTGGAGAAGGAAATGGCAAACCATTCCAGTATCTATGATAAGAAAACCCCAAAAAGGGGGGTGGGTCACAAAGAGTAGAATACAAACTGAAAAACATCTTGAGTACATATACATATGCTTATATATAATAAATATAAAATGAATAGATACAATTATATACAAAGCATTTAAAAATCATTTTGGGAGGAAGAATGCAATTATTGGGGGCAGGGGGTCAAGAAAGTCTTCATGCAGTAGATAGCATCTGAGCTGCAGCCTAAAGGGAGAGGATCTCTATGAGGTGGAGGCAAGGATGGAGGGCATCCTAGGTGTGGGAGATGGCCAGGGCAGAGCACAGAGATGGTAATAATAACTATCATTTATATATTGCTTTAAGCTTTACAAAGCTCTTTTAAATGTTATAGCATTTGTTCCTCACAAGAACCCTGTGAAGTAGGTGATGTTATTGTACTCATTGTACATATGAGGAAACTGAGGCTGAGAAAGATTTAAGTTATTTGCCTAGCATTGCATAGTTAGTAAGTGTCTGAGGCAGGATTTGAACTCAGGTCTCCCTAACTCCCAGTCCAACATCTATCCATTAAACCACCTAGCTATCTATTGTAATATAAAACTTTAAGATCTACAAAGATGGGAAATGCAGTGTTGTGTGTGAGGAACAGATTGGAGCGTACAAATATAGGGGATGATTTATAGGTATCCTGGCTTGTTCTTCTATCCTGTGCACAAAGGAAAAAAGTCTTCCTTTGCTGACTGCTCATGCTATTCTGCCTGGTCAAAGGAGAAAAATATTTTCAGGCTATTAGAAAAAGCCTGTGAGATTATAAGCAAAAAAAAAATGCTTTTGCTGTGGGACTATTAAAGTAAAGACACAAAGTCTCTATCAGAAAACTAAACCACAGCCTTTTTGTTAGCATGAAAATCATTAACCACAAAGCAACTGCCACCTTCACTGTGGCAAACTCCATCTCTCTCTCCTCATTTCAGTTCCTTTATTCTCAGAGGATAGTGCTGTTTTATCTAGTGACTGTGTGCAGAGGCATTCTACTAATAAAAACAAAAGCTGTTATTCATGGATAGTTGTTTATAATGTTCATAATGGTTATAAATACCTTTCTTCATAAGGACCTTTGTGAAGTAGATTGTAAATCTCATTATCCCCATTTTAGAGATGAGGAAACTGAAACTCAGAAGAGGTTAATTGACTTCCTCATGGTCACACAGCTAGTTAAGTGTCAGAGCTGGGATTTGATCCCAGGTGTCTAGTGCCCTTTCCACTATGCAAAGTTGCCTTCCTGTAACAGCATGTGCTCCAGGGGCATTGCTGCTTTGTGTTGGGGCATAGCAGCAATTGAATAAGAGGCCCAGCACACTCACACATAGTCACACTACTGCAAGGGAGAACACAGGGATGACCTGGAGGTCATGGGAGGTGACTATCCGAAAGCTGTAACCCGTCCTAGTCTCAGTTCTGAAATCCCACTGATTTGCTAAAACCTTCTGTCACTAATGTCAGAATTAATTGAAAGGAAGCCAACCTGCATTTAAATGGGTAGTGTTTGATTTGTAGCCTTGGTTGTAGATGAAATTGCCTTGAGAATCATCTATTTGGGGCTAATATTCTGCCAATGCTAGTGCTGCAGCTAAGGCACAAGCCCACATGTTAAAGGCCTGTTGGAAGAGCTGACAAAAATCAATGCTTTCTATATTGATGAGACCTGAATTTTGAGCCCAGGATCTTAGAAGTGCTCCTTTAATGAGCATTTTTAAGAGAAACATCGGTTTGAAGCCCAGTTTCAGAGTAAAGTAGCAAACAGCTATAGGTGTGGAAGAGTTGTTCAGAGAACACCTGTTGGATTCTACAGTGAAAGGAAGTCACTAGCTGGGTCACTCTAAAACCTTCTTCTTCTCTTCATTAAAAGGGAGCCAGGTAGCTCAGGGAGCCTGCAGAAGAAAAAAGATTCTAAAAAAGAGTTAACTGAATTTTCCTCATTTCACCCCACCTTACTCCAACCTATGGAAGTCAGATAAGGACATCTTGAGAGGCAGCATGGAGCAGTAGATAGAGGGTCTATCCTAAAGTTAGGAGGTCCTAGGTTCAAGGCATGGCTCTGACACATTCTGGCTATCTTAATCTGGGGAAGCCACTCTTGTAATTGACCTCTTAGTGCCTTGACAACTCTCTGACTTTAAGTTACAGATGATTTGCTAATTTGCATTGTTGGAGGGAATTTCCATAATGGGAGTTCACCACTCTAAGGAAATCATAGGTTCATATCAAACAAACAAAATTTAATGGCCCTAAGGGGGAAATGGGAAAGTCACTCTCCTATATTCTATAATTAGTGCACCATGAAACAGGGCTGGTTTTATCTCTGGGTGGATCATGAAATTTACAGAATCACAAAACCTCAGAACTGGACTTCAGAGACCATCTGGTCTAATACTTAGGTAAAGCATGAATCTTCTCTGTAACTTATCTGACAAATGCTTGTCTTAACCTCTGTCTGAAAATCTGCAATAATGAAAGTACTTTTTTTTTTAAGGCGATTGAGGTTAAGTGACTTGCCCAGGGTCACACAGCTAGTAAGTGTCAAGTGTTTGGTCTGAGGCTGGATTTAAACTCAGGTCCTCCTGACTTCAGGGCCAGTGCTCTATCCACTGTGCTACCTCACTGCCCCCGGGAAGTACTTTTTCATGGGCAGCTTATTCCATATCCTAACACAGGGCTAAAATATGGCTCCACCCATTTTTCCTATTCTGCTCTCAGAAGAGACAGAATTGTTTTAGTGTCAATGGTCCTAGAATTGACTGAAAGTTAGGAAACCGGCACTACTTCTGCCACAAACTTGATATGTGATCTCATATAGGTAATTTTGCCTTCTAGACAACTGTTTATTCAACTGAAAATGAGGTTCTGACTACCCTTTCTGAAGAAGAATTGTACCTCCTAGGACTGCATAGCAACACATGAGAAGTGATGTATATTTCCTCAGGGGACAGCCTGCATAGTAAGTGGAACATAGAACCAGAAACAGGAACAGGAGTATGCTGGTAAATGTTTAACAATCATCTTTCTGAGAAAAAAATACTGGGACAGCTAGGTGGCACAGTGGATAGAGAGTTCCTGCCCTGGAGTCAGGAGGACCTGAGTTCAATCTGGCCTTTGACACTTAATAGCTGTGTGATCCTGGGCAAGTCACTTAACCCAACTGCCTAGCCAAAAAAAAAAAAATGCACATGACACACTTTTAAATGTGATCTGTGTTATTAACAGCTCCTTTTATTAACAAATAGACAATAAATCAAATAAATAAATAAATAAAACAATAAAAATAAAAAATAAAAATAAATTTAAAAATCAAATAAATAAAACAAATCAAACTCTGGTTTGTACTTTGCATATTTCAGAGGTGTAAATGCTTATACTGAAGTTTTAACAATTAGCTCTCTGAAGCTGGTTGGAGCTGGCTTTAGCGCTCTTGCTTAGGAAAAATGAGTGATGGTGGAAGTAGAGTAGAACTAGACCTCATGACTCATGGCAGAAAGCGACTTCTACCACCACACTGCTTCCTTCAAGAATCGATATTTCTAAGAGTGAAGCACAAAAGGAGGAGGGCCCAGTCAAAACAAAAGAATCAATCAATGAATGTACAAGAGAAAAGGAAATATGAGGGGAGATCTACAAATGAAATCACATAGAAGTGGGATAGAGCAGGAAGTTCAAGTTTGGCACTACAGAAGCTTTACCTTCATGAAGGATATAAAAAGAATGAAGAAGGGACAAGTAAAGGGATAAAGAGCAGACTAGAAATCCAAATAGCCTAGAAGGGGAGGGAAACAAGGAAGAGGAGGACAAAATAAATGAAAGCCTCTTGGAAAAGAATGTTGTTTAAGACTTTGCAAGGTGGGGAGGGAGGGGGGAAACCTATGGAAGTAGATTAGTATCAAATTAATTAATATCAAAGTAATATAAGCAAAATGAATTGTCAGAATAATGTGCTGACTTAAAGAATATTAATACATATTTTCTGAGATACACTTTTTTCCTCTGACAAGTGGTTTAGCTATATTCCAGATTTTCTTTTTATTTGTTGTCTTATCATTGTTCCCATATTTGCTAGTTGTTTCTGTAATTTGTTCTATAACCTACTCTTTATTCAGGATGACATCATTAGATTTCTATTTAGATTTCTATCTTTTATGAAGAGGGATGGGGATAAAAACCAGAAAAGAAAAAAATAGAGGAAAACACAAAATGAAAATTGAAACCTTATGTGTAAATGAGTTAATTTTAAAAAAATTTAAAATTGGCAGAATGGATAAGGAAACAAAACCTGACAGTTTATTACAAGCAAGAAACACCTAAAAAATACATAATGAAAATGATAGGCTGAAATAAAATTTACTATTCAGCAGGTGATTTAAAAAAGCAGGAGTTGCAATCATACTACCAGAAAGTGAAATAGAAGTTCACCATATTCAAGAGAGATGAATGGGGAGACTACAATATGCTTAAAGACACTACAGGCAATGAAATAATAACAGCATCAAATGTATATACAGCAGATGGTAAAGCATCTGAACTCACAAAATAAAAATGAACTGAATTGCAAAAAGACAAATACAGTAATAATACTTGCAGAAGTCTTGAATCTTCTTTCCTTAGAGCCAGAGAGATAAACAGAGAGGAAAATACAGAACTGAACAGACTATTGGAGAAGTTTGAACCAAAAGATATGACTTTTTTTGGGGGGGGGTGGAAATAATAAAGAATAAATATCTCAACATCACATAGTAGCTTTACAAAAACAGATCATATAGTAGAGACATTATAAGTAAATATAATAAGGCAAAAATATTAAGCAGATCCCTTTCAGACTATAACATAATACCAATTTTAGCTAATTCAGGAAACACAAACAAAAGTAACAAATCTAAATGGAGATTTAATAACATCCTGAATAACATGTGGATCAAAGAACAGATCATAGAAACAATGAGCCAGTGTATGAAAGAGAACAATAATGATGAGACAACATATCAAAATTTATGAAATGCAGCTGATTCTAAGAGGAAAAATTATGTCTCTGAAAACATACTTTAACAAATTAAAAAAAGAGGATTTATGAGCTGAGTGTATAATTTTTAATAATTAGAGAATAAAAAACTTAATAAAACCTAAATAAGGATATTTAGAAATGACCAGTGTTATAAAGTAGAAAACAAAAAGACTATAAAATTGATAAATAAAACTAAAAAGTGGTCTTTGAAAAGACTAACAAAATTGATGAAACTTTAATCAAATTGATTTTTTTTTGAAGAGAAGAAAATCAAATCATCAAAACAAAAAAATCCAGTCTTTTGGCCATTCAAAGAGACTTTGTATTGATTATGTAATTTGATTACTGACTCTGGCCCTGGTTATGTGCTGCGTTCAGTTTTTATTTTTTCACGTACAAAACATAGTTTGGTTGGATTGGATATACTTCATTTTATGGCTCATTCATCAGGAAAAACATTGACCAATTATTGTAGGTGGCTCTTTGTGTGTGTGTGTGTGTGTGTGTGTGTGTATGTGTGTGTGTTCTAATCTTCTAGTTAATTCTTTCTTCTGGAATAGGGAGACAATGATTTTCCCCTAGTGAAGCATTATATTTGCTCTTCAATGTTATCAAAATGCTTTTTGCAAAGGCATACCCACTTCCAGAAAAATCAGATAATCATTTCCATCTGAATCTGGAGAAATTCACTGTGTCCTGCCACATTCTGGCAAAAGAAGACAATAAATAATGTAAATAAGCAGGTCCCTTAAGTAGGGTGACCCTTAAGGTTAAGAAACTTTGCTCTAGAATCATAGGATGTCAGCACCAGAAAGAACCTTACCCATCATCCAAGGGTCCTTAACCTTTTTTTGTGACGTGGAACCTTTAGCAATCTGCTGAAGCCAATGGACCCCCTTCTCTGAATAGTATTTTAAATGCATGAAGTAAAACACAAAAAAAGGAAACCAATTATACTGAAATATAGTTGTATAAACATACATATTTTCAAAAGTTCAGAACCTCTGGAGAGTTCAATGCCTTTGTTTTATAATTGAGGAAACTGAGGCTCAGAGAGTTAAATGACCTGCAGTAGGCAGTGGCAGAGACAGGATCTGAATAAAGGTCTCATGGTGGCCAGGCAGGTGCTTTTTCCATTACTCCACACTGTCTAGCATCCTTTTTTGTAGAAAATTTAAAGGCGGCACCATAAGCAGGGTTTGTTAGTGTTCTGAGGCTCTGCTGTGTACCTTTGCTCAGGAGCCTATTGTCTCTTCCAATAGAATATGTGCTCCTTGAGAGGAAGGATTGTTTCGTTTATGTTTTTGAATCCCCAGCACCTGGCAAATAGTAGTACTTTATGCTTGGTCATTTGAAGTCATATTCCTAAATTCTTGTCCTGATTTTGAGGAACTGATGACCATATTACTTAGGGTGTGAGCATCAGTATTGAGTAATTTATTCCAGCTATATCCACAGAATGTTTATAGGCTATGAGATGCCCTGGAAGGTCAAGGAAAAACTGTTAACTCCATAGTGCAGCTGCCTGAAATGATCTAAGCATCCAAACTATGAAAAATTAGAAAAAGCAAAACCTTGTGGTCATCCAGAATGCAACAGAAAGAACAAAGAGTGCCAGCATTTTGGTGAAACTGGGAATGAGAATCAATAGCTTGTTGTATGGTAGGGGTTAAAAGTGTTGGTGGAATTGTAGTTGAGAATCAATAATGGTATTACCTTTAGTAAGAGGTCCGGGCAAATTAGAATGTGCTCCTATGTGAGTAATATAAAGAGGACTGGTATGAGACTGAATAAGGGTTTGTAACTGTTGAAAAAGGGAATAGAAATTGGGGGACAATATGTGCTTTAATTTTGGTGTTTCTATATGTTGACAAACATACATAGAATGTTTACTCTC
Organism: Phascolarctos cinereus; assembly: GCF_003287225.1. Classification (NCBI taxonomy): domain Eukaryota; kingdom Metazoa; phylum Chordata; class Mammalia; order Diprotodontia; family Phascolarctidae; genus Phascolarctos; species Phascolarctos cinereus. Next base: position 396,118,707 of record NW_027555847.1, read on the forward strand.
TGACTACATTAAGAGGTTGAAAAAAATCTTGAAAAAGGAGTATCAAAGCAAAAAGTTCTGCCTTCTGGGCAGAGGAAAAGGAAGTTTGAATTATTTTGTGACAGTGTTGAGAAATATAATAACCAGCTTTTCCACTACTTGAGCTGTCAGTAAAAGCAGTGAGCATTTGGGGTATAGGGGTGTATTGTATGACGTTTGGGAAAATCCAAAGATAATTAGTGAAAAAGAATAATATCTTAAGTGAAGGAAGATGATTATCAAGTTTACTCGTAAATATAGAGAGAGCAACTTGACAGACTTCAGAGGAGGCTATTAGGGAATTAAGCTGTTGTTTATTGTAGGGCTGATGAATAGCGGGAAAAAAATGTCCTGACAATCATAAATATCTTTTTGACAGTCATTGAACTAATAATGCTACTATTGTAGTATAGGAAGTAAGTGAACTAGGGAATTGGTGAGGGAGATAAATCTACTCAATTACACTAGCAGTTTGAAATAAGACTGTAGTAGGAGAAATAGGTGTGACTAATATAGCTGTTTGTACTTTTCCTGGGGATTAATACAAATCAATTGGGCTTTAGTTATCTTTTATTCTATTAGTTTAAATTCATCTTTTGTCTGAGGTGTAAATATTCTTGGTGAGGTGTCTGAGGGTGGTAAAAAGATTAGGTAATTGATTAGTGGTGATCTGCAGGCTGAAGCTAATTAATATCTCTAAGAAGTTTTTGAAAATCATTAAGAGTTTTTAAGGAATCTTGACTGAGTTGTAACTTTTGGGATCTAATTATAGACTCTGAGACAATATGTCTAAGGTAAGCAAAGGGTGATTTCTTTTGTACCTTTTCAAGGGCAATTATGAATCTATGAGACTGAAGGGCTTGTTGAAGTTCACGCATTAATAAGGAAAGTTCACTAGTAGTATAACAACTGCAAAGTATATCATCCATATAATGAATTATTTTTGTCTGGGAATATCTCTAACAGGTTTGATAGTGCTATGAACAAAATTTTGGTACGTGGTGGGAAATATTCCTTCTTAAAGGAACACAATAGGGAAAGTGAGCCAGGAGGATCCCATTCTAGATTTAGGCTAAGATTGTCCTCACGGTTTTTTCCCAAATGAATTACATTCCCTCTGAGTAAACAAAATTAGTTATAGTCTCAAGAGCCTTTTACCTCAAACAGCAAGTTTCACTAATCACAGCTTAAAGTCAGATACAGTTAATTTTACTCTCATGGAGTTGTAATAAGCAATAAAGATTTAGTAGGGCTCACATAAGAGATTTCACTTAATGTCAATTTTTTCGCAAATTTAAGGTTGTTTTGGTGTAAAAGCCAATCATTAGAAATCATTTCTATACATTTGCAAATTCTTAGCAAGCCAAGTTCATTATTTAGGAACTCTATAACGCAAACAAATTCTTTTCTCAGGGCAGATGACCTTGCCCATACAGATGGTTTCCAGGGACCTTGGCAAGTTTATAAAATAAACTTGTGCCCCTCCTTTTCATACATAAGTAATTAATTAACAATTCTAGGTTTTAACATTAAAACAGTAACTTCAAATAACTTAATTAACAATCTGGTAATTTTCATAAGTGATAGTCAAATTATTTTAGCTATAAGCCGTTTAATTACAGGTAAAGGTGGAAATACCTGATTTTCTAATTGACAGTTATAAAACATCATAAGACAGGATTAGCAGGGCTTGATAAAGTAATTTAACTGGTTTTACACAATTTTCTCACTGTCTTTTAGTTTCTTTTAGTTCACATTTTAATGATATCCAAATTATGAAAAACTGATTGACATAACTGATAACAAAAGTTTACCAATTTGAAACAATACTAAATGTTTAAAACTTCAAACAACTACATTACCAATCAGGTGACTCCAATTCTGTTGAATGCATTTCCAAATTTCCTTACACAGAAAATCAGGCATCTCTTTACCATTGACATTGTATACTGGTCACATCTAATTAAGGAACTAATAATAATAGTTAATATTTATAGTGTTTGCATGCTGTTAGGCATTGTGTTAGGCATCTTTTAATCATATGAGATAAACTGAGGTAACTTGCTTAATGTCACCCAGTTAACAAATTTCAGATCTATACATTTTCCTAATTTACTTTAGTGACAAACAATATAATAAATTCTGACTTAAGCATTAAATTAAGAGCATCACATTTCATTTGAAATATTACCAGAATGAACTAAATTATCTTTTGGTTGTGTTCCAATACATAAAAACTTTTCTTTTTGATTTGAGGGGAAAAAATTCACCCTTCTTTCCTCTTTGTCTTTCTCTCTTCCACATTCAACAACTTGGCCAAAGCTGGAATGCAGGAGTGAGGAAGACAAAATTTTCCAACAACTTTTCTTTCTTGTCTTTCACTTCACATTCAAAACTTGGCCAGAGCTAGAATGTAAAGAGAGAGAGAAAAAAAAATTTCCAACAATTCTTTAAAAGTTTCCAAATCTTTTACTCTCAAAACCTCTGTTCACACTGTTCATGCAAACAGCTTATGCTTTTCTTTCTACCCATACTTCTCTCATTTCTACATGCTTAAACTTTCTTGCCTTTTCTTCTACCTACTTATCCCTCTGATGGACTTTGATTAAAGTCCCTTTAAAACTGCACAAATCTTATTTCTTTCTAATTCTGATCTGATACTTCGAGGATCCTTCTCAACCTGCTTTTTACCAATCATATAACCTAAATAACAAAGTATTTTTCTCTCTTTCTCTCTCCTCTGAGGTGGCTGGTATTAGGGAGGGAGAAGGGGAGAAAGAAAGCAGCATTCCAGAGTCCAGCTGCAGCCCTTGGAATGCTATTCTTGCTATGTGGTTACAAAGGGTATCAGATTACACACAGACACTCACTCATACCACACAGACAAACACAGAACAGATACACAGTAATGACAGGGAGAATCCAAAAGCTCAGAGGGACTTGTTAGAAATTCCTTGCACAAATCAAACAATTTTTTCTTTTCATGGTTCTCCAGATGTTATGGAGACCAGGCAAAATTTTCCTTAAGATCTTGGAGAGTGAGCTTTCTCCAGGGAGAACACACTTTAGCCAAATGAGAGGAAAGAAAACTTGAAGGTATTTGCTCTCGATCTTTAAGTTGAATCTGACCCATTCTAAAGGAGAGCAGAAAAATCCCTGAATAAGCCTAGTGTCGTGTTTCTTTCAACATGAAATGAAATTCCCTTACCCTCTGTCTCTTGTTGTAGTGGAGCTCTGATCCGGTAAGGCACCACTGTGTCATGTTCTGTCTTCAATCTTCCAGGTTAAGTGGTCCCCGTCCAAGGCTGAAGTGGTCCTTGTTTAGGCACCAACTGCCAGCAGCTGGCATGATGTAGGACAGAGCAGTGAGGAAAAACGGAGAAAGAAAAGTTGGGCTAGGTGAGTCTTAGAGGTTAATGCTCAAGACTAGTTTATTTCAGGAGTTTTCTCATTATACACCCATAGAAAAACAGCTTTGTACCATGAGAAATGATCTACAAGTGCTAATTAATAGCAAACACAAACTAAGCAACTAAAGATCCTTATTTTCTCATGAGAAAGTAGTTTTAATGCCAAAATTCATATCTATTGTTTCCCTGCCCAGTTCTTAGTATTATCTGTCCGAGTCAGCCACCTGGCCTCAAGGCTGGGCATGAGTTGATTAGAATCAACAAACTGAATTGGGGCAAGAGTCATGGTAGCGTTTATCTCGAGGCAAGCCTCTATAAATCCTGACCCCTTAAGTTCATAAGGACTTAGAGATTTTCCATAAGGTCTCGGCTCCCAACAAATGAGTGAAACTCCTCAATAAGATTATTAACTCCTTAAAAGTAAGGATATTCAACTCTTTGTCTTTGTATGGATAGCACTTAGCAAATTCCTGGCACAGGGTAAGCACTAAATAAACACTTGTTGGTTGATTGATACATTTCATGATGGCAGGCTGTTATCAACAGTCATGCTAGGTACTAGTATGGCAGAAAGACAGACCCTTTTAACTAACAGATTGAATCAAGCCAGGTCATAAACAGCTACTCTTAGGTCTAAAGAGTCAATGAGGCCCCCAAAGACCCAATTATTCAGGAAAAGATGGAATTGGTGTTCAAGATATTCTGATATTTAGTGGATTTGTGTTCTCATGAGGAACACAGGTCTGAAAATAAATTTTCAGTGATGAGAACTGCTATCATTTTTAGAAGACAGTTGGCATGATAGAGGGCCTGAGTTCAAGTCTTGCCTTTGATGCATTCTGGCTGTGTGATCCTGGACATCAATTAACCTCTCAGTGTTGCACACAACTCTCTAAGACTAGAAGCTGCAGAAAAGGTGTTGCCTTGCATTGGTAGAGGGGGTTTTCTCATTTCAAGGTCTCTGTATCAGTGAAACCACAGGTCTAGTTCCTTGGCCCTATCCTCCTATTATCTTTAGAAAATAAGATGGACAAAACTACAGATACAACCTTTCTACCTTCATTCACTGGTTTTGTAAAGAAAGGACATTAGATAAACCACCATGAAAGAGGACAGTTCCATAGGAATAGTGGATATACAATTATTGGGTGACGGGTCAACATGATAACACATCCATGACATTAGTCCAAAACAAAAACGTTCAGGACAATATTAAGGGGGATATGCCAGCACATGTTGTTGAGGATGATAGTATTTTAATAACTTCATTCAATGTTTAGCCAAAACGGGAATATGGAAAGAAGGAAGTAGGTATTTGGGAACTGGGAGCCTTTCCAGGAAAGCCTCAGATCATATCAATTAGGTTCATAGCTGCCGAATTCAGTGAGCCTTGCATATAACACTAACATAGGATTTTTAGAGTTGGACAGAACATTGGGGATCATTTAATTTATGAGGTTGATGAACTTGGAACTTTTAATATTTTGATAACTTTATTTCAATAAAATTGATTTCCTTTTTAATCCTATGCATTTTACTTTATACATTGAAAAGTGTAATTTCGAGGACTCATAAGCTTTACCAGATTGCCAAAGGGATCCATGACAAGACAAAGTTAAAACCCCTGCTCTAATCTAGTCCTCTCTTTTTCAAGATGACTTAACTGAATCTCTGAAAGTTAAAGTGATTTGTAGAAGGTCCCACCTTCAGAGTCAGGATTCAAAGGTCTTTCAAAGTCAAACTCAATGTTCTTTCCACTACACCAGGAAATATGGGTGGATAGCAGAGGGAAGTACTTAGAAAACCCAGTTCAGTATCTTTAGAATTTTCTTGGGTGGAATGAAACCATATAATTTGTCTTGGTTCTTTTTTCCCCCCAAGGTGGGAGAGTAGAAAATTTCCCACACACACAGACACACACACATACACATATACAAGTAGAGATTAATTATCAACTGGCAGTGCCTCTAAGTGTTATTGAAATGAATGCTTTGCCATATCTGAGCATAGTTGGAAAATAGCTATCACCTAGATTATTATTATGGGGAGAGTACAAAATTAATGCTATTTTACCATTTTAAAAGATATAATTTATATACTTCTAGATTAAGTTTCTCAAGTTTTAGAAATTTCAAAGGGTTTTAAAATACTTAAATATGTATATTCCTTTTGTCTATCATCTATAGATTCATTCTTCTACTTATATATTTACTTATTTGTGTATGTATGCGTGCATGCATGCATGCATGTATGTATGTGACTCTCTAGCTGTTTGTCTTTGGGCTAGACCTGCGGGCATTTTACTGATGTGGGGAGTTGTGGGATTGTTAATGTAGATCAACAATTCATCCTTCACTTGCAGTCTGAGAGAGTTGTCAAGGTTAAGTGACTGAGAGGTAAAGTGATTTGCCCTTGGGTCATACAACTATTATGTATCAGAGTTAGAACTTGAACCCATGTCTTCTTGACTCCAATACCACTGTACTATACTGTATCATTCCACAAATTTACTATGTATGTATGTTTTACACATCCAGAATTTGAACTGTGTAAGATTGTTGCCCCAAATATTAACATTTCTGATGAAATGATATGAATCACTTGTTAAAGCCAACTGTATTGTGAGATTTAAACCACAGCAAAAATATATTAGCGACTATGCCCAGCCAGAGTGTGCATATTAAAGTAGCTATTTTTATAGATCTGAAACATAGTGTAAATACCCCGAAACACATAATCCTCAAGTCTCTTAATAGTTATGACTAAGCATAGCTTTTGGAATTTAATAAAAAAGAAAATAATTGTCCATCCCATTGAATCTTTCAACTCTATAACAAACAACCTTCCATAAAAGGAACTCAAGGAAGAAAGTTTTTAGACTATTAGTCACTACTCTACCTTATTGTTTCTCTCTGCCATTGCCCATAGCAACTTTTCTAAACCTTCTCCTCTCTATTTAATCCTCCAATAGCAGCTCCTATTGCTTCTCAACACATACTTATGACTGAAGGTCAATTCTCCCACTTTATACAGATTAAAGTCATTCCAGCTGACCTTTCGTATGTCCCTTCCTTTACTCCTTAAAACTTCTTTGTATATTTTTAATTCTTTCCTATTTTCTTCCCATCATAGAGAAAGGTGTGTGTGTACATACATACATTCACACATACATACATGTACATGCGTATACACACATGTATGTGTGTATACCATGTGTATACACACAGAGACACACGCACACATACACAGATCTTATTACTTCAGGTCCACAGTGAATAATTATGCCCTTGTTTATAAGAGGTCAAGGGATGCTCTTGAAGCAGAGTCTTATATTCAGTTCCGAGTACCAAATGCAATAGGGGTGCAGGTCCTATTACTCCCAGACTCAATTTCATTTGCTTATATGTACAAATCTCTCTGGGATTTCCTCTTAGATCCTTAAGATTGTTCACAAGTAACTAAGTCTCAGATTTATAACTAAACATTTTAATTAGAATCCAGAAAATCAAGAAGCATTAACTCTTCATAAAATGTGACATTCCAATCACTCGTAAGTTACAACCTTTCTTTCTGGTTGGAGTCTATTTTCAGTCTCTTCAATCTCACAAGTTACAAGAGAGACATAGCCTGGAAAAACAGTATTTCTTTTTGTAAACCTCCTGTATTCCAGTAAAACAATAAGGGGATCCACTGTTAACTCATAACAGGCTATCACACATGAATCGTAATTATTATAGAAACTTTAGGTGATCCTCTTGGCTATAATTTCAAGGGCAAATAAGACAATAGGGTGACTGGCTCCATGGCCCTATGTATGGCTCTAAATCTAAAAATTATAACATTGTTGTGGCTTGTGCACCTGCCTAACCCTGTAATAGTTTCATTGAAAAGAGACAGTGCTCAGATATACATGGACTGTCACACTTCTAACCCATGGGGGATAACTGGTAAGGGTGCCAATTTTTCTCCTTTGGCTTTGTACACCTTCACATACAAATTACGTAGCTTAAACAATTAAAAAACAAAAACAAAACCAAATCACATAGCTTGTGTCATGCCTGTGGAACCGTTCAATCTAAACTCACATCCTGAGATATTTAGCATTTTAGGAAGAAAGGGAAAACCAAGCTATATAGAAATATCAAAGTCTTAGCAAAGTATTTAAATATTCCCTTTGCACTGTAAAGCAAAGGGATATGAGGAAAAGAGAACCTGGTCTGAGTCCTAAGCTGAGAGAGTCAAGTGAAGCCTGATCTGGGGTATGCCAAAGGTTTCTGGACTATCAAGTCCAGAGAGGGCATGACAGGACTGGAGTTTGACTTAGCTGTTTCAAAGGCATGGAGGTCAGGTCAGAGGAAATAAGTAAGGTGGTTTGTTTTTCCACAACTTCTCCTTCCAAGATAGCATTCAGACATGGCAGAAGTATGCAGCCTGCTCTTCCATGGTGCCATACACTCCTTGGCATCTTAGCCTTTTTTTTTTTTAATCATTTGGTGAGAATGGACTTGTGGCTCATGGCCTTTACTAGAACACCTGTGGGATCTTCATACAAACATGGGTGGGGTAAAATTAGAATTTTTAAGTCAATAAAATGGGAAATAAGTGTCAGATGAGCACACTTACCCTTTGAATTACTTATTCCATTGATATCAAACAATTATTAAGATGGATTTTCCTTCAGGAAGTATTATAAGGCTTTGCTTGATTTTTTCCTGTTAGATTTTAAGTCTAAAGGTCAGACTCCTAAAGGTGTAAAATTCTATGTTAAAATGTAATGTGGACATTAAGACTAAAGCCCGCTCTTCAAATAGGATGAATGATGATAAATGGGCAAGATACTTCCTGCATTCATCGCAAGCTTATTTGTTCATTGTGTTTAATATGAAAAGAAGCATAATTCTTTGGCCAGTATAAAATTAACATGTTTTATTTATCTGAAATATCCCTCTTCTAGAGAGCAAATACCAGACGTACCATTTCTTTGCCTAGCAAGAGAGGAGATTGCAGGTTTGGATTAGAATTACATGAATGTAAAAGGGACATAGGAAACAAGACTGACTTCAGAGTCTAAGGACTTGTGAATTCCAATTTTGCTGCTCTCTACCTCAGTGACTTGGGTGAGTCTCTGGGCCTCAATTTCATCTTCTAAAACTAAGGGTCTGGAACAGATATTTTATATCTCTAAATTCTCTGATCTCATAACTTCCCTGGCAATGTAGAAGATTCTGTTACAACATCTTTGACAGGTAGATATTCAGCCTCTACCTGAACCTTTCCAGTGAACAACAATAACAATGATAGTAGTAATAATAATAGTTATTATTGTTATTTAAGAATCCTGAAAACAAAAGAATACCAGAAATTATTGATAATCTCAATTATCATAGGTGCCAACCTGCATTGGTATAAAAAATACTCTCACCTGGGAAGTTCCCTGTGCAAATGAAACAACAGTCCTGGTCTCTATCCCTCAATCAACAATTAATATCAAAAGACAAAAGATTAAAAGAATACAAGCAATTAAGGCAATTCAAAGAACAAAATAAGCAATTCAACATCAATAAATATTATATAGAAGTTTGAGAAGCAAAGTAATTATCAGAGAGAAAAAACTGAAGGAGGAGGTGACGAATTTATTTTTTTAATATCAGTGGTCTGAAATTATATTTGGTTATACACCCCTATCAATAAAAAACCCTTTTTAAACACCCTCCAATGTGTTTATTTATTTATTTACAAATTATTGAGACATACTATTATACTGATAAATGTCTATCAAGACATAAAAAGGGAATCTAAAAATGATGAACTAAAGATGAAATGTTTTAAAATAATATTTATGAATAATACAAAACATTTTTACTCACATCATGAATAATAGTATTTTTAGCAAGAGCAATGGTTATAAATATGCTTTTAAAATATCTTTAACATATTGTGATACAGTGATTCATCAAAGGCCTGGTACCATTTAATTTAAGACTTGGTTTTAATTGCTGTTATAGTTGAAAAAAGATAACTCACAAGGATATGAGATCTGTTTTGGAGGTGCTGAATTTGAGATGCCCATTGCTCGTCTAGTTAGAAATGTCTAGTAGGCAGTTGGTGATACAGGACTGGGGCCTGTAAATTGCATTTCTTCTCCTTCTTTTCTCTCTGTCACTGGATGGCAAAGCTATCTGTCACTCCAGCCAATGACAGCTTCCAATGGTGTTTAACTAAGTGGCCCGCTGCTGGTTGGAGGAATGCTAGAGGCCACAGACAAATTGACAGTTTGCCCAGCAGCTCCCTGATCACTGATAGAAGCAGGAACAAGTTTAGCTGCTCATGATTCAGAATAATTGCCCAAGACGAAAACTTAGATTCAGTTTCATCATTGCTTGCCCCATACTGGTATGTGCTGTACTGGGGGTTGACTGGGGAGGAGGGTAGGGGAAAAGGAGGGACAAGCAATTAAAATCACAAACACTCCCCTTTAAGCAAGTACCACAACAGCACATAAAAGAACAGTTCTAGAACAGCTAGGTGGCGCAGTGGATAGAGCATCAGCCCTGAAGTCAGGAGGACCTGAGTTCAAATCTGACCTCAGACCAAACACTTGACATACTTGCTAGCTGTGCAACCCTGGGCAAGTCACTTAACCCCAACTGCCTAAAAACAAACAAACAAACAAAAACGGTTCTATAATCAATCTGAGGCCCTGGTGCTTTCCAGCCTCTGTCCTCACCCTTAATACCTTCACTTGTCGGGGTATGCCTGCAATTTACCTCCACGGAATCAAGCTTTCATCCTACACATTCATTCATTTTGCACCTCTCTATCCTTTCTTAGGTTATTGCTTAAATGTATACCCACTAAGGATGCTCTGAACCTGCTTTCTGGCTAACGGTATAGCCAGAATACATGCTGGCTTTCATTTCTCTTCCGTTATACTGTACTGACAGCACCCAGGCAAGCTCCAACCACCTCCAAACCAATTATGCCAGTGTTCTACTCACTTCCTGATGCTCCTAAATAAAGCCAAGGGGACTGCAGTCTAGTGCACCCTCTTGAAACCAGCCCTACTAATTCTCATCAGCTGGAGATGAGAACCTTCTCACACAAGGGGCAACCCCCTTTTCTTATCCCAGCAGCCTCCTGAGGTTCTGACAGACACTTTCTCCTCTACCATTTCCTGTTTGCTGTTTTAATACAAGAAGAAAGTTCTAGTACAAGAATTCTTAGTCTTGTGCGTGTGTGTCTGTGTGTGTGTGTGTGTGTGTGTGTCTGTGTGTCTGTGTGCCATGGTCCCTTTGGACAATCTGATGAGGACTATAGACCTCGTTTCAGTATGTTTTCAAATAATTGAAGGAAATATAAATTTCAATTAGAGGTTAGTGAAAATAAAGATATAGAGATATATGTATATGTACATATTTTTCCCCATTCATATTTACCCCCTGAGATCTAGCCACAGACCTCCTGCACTCCCAAGTTAAGAACTTCTAATCAGTGATATCATGAGCCAGTAGATAGGACAATAGACTTGGAGTCAGGATTACCTGAGTTCAAATTCTCTGACATTTACTAGCTGTGTTATCCTAGACAATGTCTTTGTGTCTTTCTTTCTGTTTCCTCATCTGTAAAATGAGGGGGTTGAACTCAATAAACTAAATCTGTCTATCCATCCATCCATCCATCCATCTCTCTCTCTCTCTCTCTCTCTCTCTCTCTCTCTCTCTCTCTCTCTCTCTCTGTATGTGTGTGTGTCTCTCTATCATCTCATTACTCCAAATGATGTTAACCAATTTAAAATGTATCATGGGAAGAAAGATTACTGTTAGAGCTGTTAAAGATCCAGGACCCCTGGGGCATCTCAAAGAGATGTTGGGGACATTAGAGAGACCCTCTGGTAACCACTGGGAGCAGAGGACATTCAGCTGGTGAATGGCTGCCATGTAGAACAGTCACAGCAGGGCCAGCCACAGGGGGTTAGGGAAGGCACTCTGTAGGACAGCTATTACCTGGATGGAGGTGAAGCAGAGATCTGAGACATTTTCTGGAGCAGCATAGCATCGGGGAGTTTTAATATTGTATTGTTTACATTTCGCAGACCATTAATTACTCTATATGCATACTACCTCTAGTGAGTGTACATTTTTTGGGTCACTTGAAGTTGGGAAGGTGACAAGAGTCTTAATGGGATGGGGATAAGGTGAACCAATTTGAATTAATTTATGAAATACTGTAGTATAATGACATTTGAATTTTTAAACCCTACACTGACCTGAGGTAAAACTGGAGCAGGCACTGGAAGGCTAGGAAAGCTTTCTGATAATTGCACAGAGGTCCAAGCAGGCTGTGAGGGAAGAAGGTGGGCACATCTGCTTACCTACATGTCTTTTAAGTCCAGTACCTGTGTAAAGGCGAGTGTTTCTGTTTAAGGGAAATGTACTTCTACCACTACCAATTTACATGTGGGTAGAAACTCCAGTCAAATGATACTTCTGCTTTGGTTAGCAATTTTACACCTCCTGCTCTTCTAATAATTCCTTGGATTCAGTTTCTAGCTGCTGACATACATCCTCCCCATCCTGTCCGCCTTCTACCACTGACTTCCATTACTTCTATTTTACATCTGCTTTTGTTGTTGTTCAGTGATGTCTGACTCTTCAAGACCCTGTGGACCATAGCACATCAATACTGTCTGTGGGGTTTTCTTGTAAAGATACTGGAGTGGTTTTCCATTTACTTTTCCAGTGAATTAAAGTAAACACAATTTAGGTGACTTGCTCAGGGCACACAGCTAGTAAGTGTCTGAGGTTGAATTTGAACTCAGGTCTTCCTGACTCCACTGAGCCATGTAGCTGCCTCACCTCTGCTTTACCTCTCTTTAAATACTATCTTGCTCTGCCTTCTTCCATTGTGCCTTCTTCAATCTATGTCCCTCCAGCCTCTCCCTGTTCATTTTTTCTTCCTTTTAAAGAACTTTTAAAAAAGTTTTTAATTGACTTCTTTTCCTTACATCACCATAGTTATTCTGAGTACTTCTCCCCATCCTCTCCCAGAGGTCATCCCATATAACAAATCTTATTTTAATTTTTTTAGAGAGGAAAAAAAATCAGCACAACTGATCAATACATTGAAAAAGTTTGCAAACCTGTGCAATGGGTAACACCTGTGGACCTCCCACCTCCATAAAGGGGTGCACTGGGGTTGTTCTCTCATATCTCTTCATTTGAAACCTACTAGATCTTTGTGATTTCATTACATTCACTTTTAATTTCTCAGAAAGTAGTTGGTTTTTTTTTTCCATTTACATTGTTGTGGTTATTGTATAGATTATATTCTTGGGTCTGCTTACTTTACCCTTACTTCACACCCACCCACCCATCTTCATTCTAAAGTTAACGAATTTCCCTTCACTTTAGACCTTTTTCTTTTCATACTCCTTCAGCTCTCCTAAATGAATCTCTTCCATAGGTGCACTGGGCCAGGAAGAAGCACACTTCCTTGCTCCTTCCTCACTGACACTGACTTCCTCCCTCTGCTGCCAAGCGTTTTCCTTATTTAAGCTTTCCTTCTTTTCAAAGAGATCTCATTTTAGTGGAATGTCCTATATTCAGGTGTGGACTATCTTTAGTTACGTGATAGTATCAAAGGCCTCATGGTTTACTAAAAACTCTGGTTAACTGAACTTAAGTGAGAATCTTTAGGCATAAGAGAAACAACAAAAAATTGAATCAACAGAAACAAATAGTACCCATTTTCCTAAGACAGTTTTTCCAATTTAGGATTTTATTGTTAGTAGTGACCCGTACAAGATATTTATTGAGTAGTGAAATGTGAATCAACATTTATGACATCAAGTTTTCTACATAAAGTACACAGAAACAATCAACTTAAAATTGAGAATATATAAATTGGATTCCCCTCTACCACAAGCACAAAACAAAGTTGTAGACAACAAACTATGATGTCACACAAAGTTCTACAGGCATTGGTCAGACTCCATCTTCCACGTGCATTAGACAGCTGAGAAATAGACTCATGGGTTCAGAAATCCACAGGTAAGACATAACTAGAAGTTGCTTAAAAAAAAGTCATTGGTATTTTTCCACATTCATTAACAGCACCTCGATTTTCAACAGCTATTGTTCAAATCCTCATAGACACAGTACAGACTCAAAAGCTTTCAGCATGTGCTTAGAATAATGACACATGTATTCCTCCATGGAAAACGTCACATATGATGTCCAACAATTCTTGAAAAATTTCCTTGATGAGACATTTTTGTTAGGGACATTTAAGTAAATAAGGATTGGAAGCAGCCATAATTAAGTGCTAAACTTTTAGACCCACCAAATACATTATGTATTATTTCTGCCTGTTTAATATGATTTCTAAAAACATTCTCCTAATATTAAAATGAATACTGTTGCCTAGTGTGTATATTTAAAAGAAATAAAATTAATAATTATTACCTTTCGCCTTAAGTCAAAGCTGTTTAGTCTAGAATAGAGGTTCTTCCTTCCTTCCCTCCCTCCCTTCTTCTTTCCTTCCTTTGTTCCTTTCCTTTTCCTTCTTTCTTTCGGTGCAGCACCAGGATGAAGTATTTTTAATACAAAGGGTTCTTTCCATTACTAGTTATAAGGTAGCATGTTCTACCTTTAACTGTGTTAGAAGCCAGCACTACTCACAAATCAATGAATAATGGGCATACAAGTAAATTATTTGGTTCTCACAACTCTGAGAAGTACTTGTCCTTTGTCATATGGGTGAGACTCTGGTTATAACTTATTAAAAGTTCACAGAATAGCAAGAGATACAGCATGAACCTAGAATCCACGTCTTTTGACTCAATACAGATATTCTATGGTATCCCATATTTTGGGTGTGTTCTAGGATTGCTTGTTTTTTATATAGTTATAATATATGAATGTATTGCTCTTTAAGAGTCATTGTTCTCCTATGTCAACTTTTTTTCTTTCAGATCTTAGAATCCAGTTTTCGTATGTGGATCTGCAACATGATGTGATGTTCTGTGATGTGAATTGTGACTAGACAATAGAGGTTCTTAACCTGGATGCATTAACTTGAGAATTTTTTGATAACTGTATTTCAGTATAATCTATTTCCTTTGTAATCCTGTGCCTTTTATTGCATGCATTTAAAAACATTCTACGAAGGGTGCCTGTAGGTTTCACCAGACTGCCAGAGGGATCTGTGACACAAAAAAGGTTGAGAACTCCTGGTGTAGAGCAACATGAATTACATGGGCTCTGGCTTTGTTGTGCATGGCTAGATTATAAGGCATCTCCCAGTCTCCTGGTTGTCCTTTTAGTTTGCCCTACAACCTGTCCTGACTCTCCAATGTGGATGAGTCTAGGGTTGGTTAACTCGATCACGATAAAACCATCTTAAGACCAGCATAAAAAATCTTCAAGCTAAATTACTGCTCAAGCAATAGAGGATGAAAATGTACTTCTAAGCTGTCAGGCATAAACTGATGGCGGATAGCTCAGTCAAAAAAACCCAAAACTATAGGATATGAGCTGCGCTATTCTGGGTTCCTTGGTGGGATCTTGGCACTCAGTGTCAACTAATGATTTTTACTTCATCTCTGAAAGATAACAAAGTCATAATTTCAGACAGGCTCCACCAATCAAGCTGAATTATTACAATACAATAATTTTTAATCAATACACTCAAAAGGTGAAGTGTACTTATGTGGCATTTCAAGATTTTGTCTCATTCCATCAGCAAATTAAAGCCTGTGGCATGGTAACAATACTGTTACAAAGACAGACATGCAAGGAATGAATCAATCAAAAATGGAACCCCATTTCTGAGGAGAGGTTGCGGTTGGGAAATCGAGACACGTTAAGTGAGCAGTTAACATTCTAGAACACATTTCTTGCTACATTATAAAACTGGGCATAGACTGGCCGGCCACTTCATAATTAGATGGTCCTATGATGATGCACAGCTGTCCTGAATTTGTCAACTGCATGCCCCTTCTGGTCCAGAAACTCTTGCTGTGTCCATGAGGATGCTCAGTAAATATGACTTGCTGCTCTGTCAACTCAGTTCAGAGACAAGCCATATTGGATTGTTCTGGCTTCCTCAACCTACCAGATATAAAGTTGGATAAAGCTAATTCAACTTATCTTTTTCTCTCAACTAAATGAAAATAAATTTTTATCCATATCATACTTAGCATATGTTTGACCTTGATGGCTTTCTACATACCACTGTTATGTTACACACAACCGTATTCTTATTTTTTGTAGCCTTAACTTTGAACTAGAGATTTTTAAAGTGCTCTAAAATCAAGAATTACTCTTTTGTTTGTTTCACATTCTCCACAATTAAACAAAATGGAATACTTGGTTTCTGTAGGTGAGCAGAAATCATCTAGGAAGTTGATAACAGACAATCAAATTTGCCTGATAGCTACTGACTAGGACATTCCTTTCTCTCCAAATTCACTAAGAAAACATAAACAAAATGCTGCCGGTTATGTTCCTGTGACCTTAAGTGAAGGGCTGTGCATGAATAGCATGAAGTGATTTACTCTTTCCTCTTAGTAGTGATTGAGCATTTGAACCAAAGAACTCACCACACTAATTGTATGCTATATTTAACCAGCACAGGACAATGACAATAACTTATCCCTTGGTGCAGACGCTGTGTAAACAGTCAGAAGAGAAAAGCTTTTTTCTTTTTTTCCTCTTTGCAGTAAAGAAGAGGTTACATAATAAAAATAGGCTTCCTTTCTCCATCAGTTCATGTTTTGGGTCTTCTCCTTAAGCTAATCTTCACATTCCTTCTTTCTTCATATCAGTCTACACCATTAGCCAATGGCGGAGCTGGGAAAAGAGAAAATGGATTTCCATTGAAATTGAACAGCGCTTTACGTAGGGACTCTAACGAGTGGATGGAAGTAGTTGGTGCCAATAGTTCTCAATCTTTTTCAGTCTATAAACCATTGCAGCAAGACTAAGCACTCAATGGGTCACTTAGCCCTCTTCCATTCACTTCCCCTATTCTGCTCCTACTTACCAAGTGCAAAAGAAAACTCATCATAAAATCACAGAACATTAAAACAGGAAGGGACCTAGTCAGGGGAGTGTTGGTAAATATTTAACAACTAGTTCTCCAGGAAAAAGAAAAGGACCCACTATGCCCTTTTAAGTTTAATCTGCCTGATTAATATTTTCTCCATCACTTTCTTAAGTCTCAAGCCCTGTTTATGGCATTTGCTGATTTCAAAGATACAAAATGCTCACACTTGCTCATAAATGCCAATTGGCTTGCTGCTAGAAACTGGCTTCAGCATACCGGTTCAAATCCCTCATTCTAGAGATGAGGATATGGTGGTCCAAAGAGTTCAAAGGCCTTTCCCAAGTATGGAAAGACTTTCTTGTTTTGTGCCTCTGCTGAGTGGGATATTAGGTGCCTTCACTGAGGAAGAATGGCCTGGCTATGGGGTTGGAGCACAGCAGAGGATGGGATGATATCCACGATTCCACTGCCAGGGGGAAACTTCTCTTTGCATCCCACCTTCTTTCCCCCTTCTTCCCTTTCCTCTTCAGCGACTTCATCCAATGTCCTCAACTCAGGGGAGGCTGGTGCTTTAAGATAGCAAGGAGGCTGTTGGTGTCAGAAGGTTTATCAAAGCTCTTACTGCCTGAGGGAATGCTTTCCTGACCTAGTGGGGCCAGTTGCCATGGTGATTATGGAGCTGGAGAAGAGAAGCATTTTATATCCTTTTAAACTAGGAGTTGTATTCTTTTAAATTTTTTGTGATCAGTAAAGTTGTTTTTAATCACATTTTATCATATATGAGTGCCTCAGAAATATTATCCTGATGTGGATTAAGCCTGGCCCAGAACACCAAGGTCACACAGCTGAAATAAATGGAAAGACTAGCATTGTTTTTGATGGGATGAAGTAACAAAAAGGGGATCTTTTATTTATCGCAGCCAAATGAAATACACACACACATGCATATGTATACACACACATACAAAACACATATACATACACACATAATACACACATATTTTACATATATTTTAATTATGCATATATACATATATAAGTATTATGGAAATGCCAGTTATTAATTCATAAACAAAAACATATGGATCCTCATTATAAACTTGTGACAATAGACCTCTTGCTACCTGTGTGACCTTAGGTTAACTTTTTTTGTTTGTTTCTCAAGACAATCTGGATGAAATAACTTGACCCGACTCACACAGCTAGAATGTGTCTGAGGCTGGATTTGAACTCAGGTCCTCTTATTTCTAGGGGTTGGTCTCTATCCACTGCCACCTAGCAACGCCCACCCCTCTCCTTAGATTATCTACTCTTGGTCTCAGCTTCTTTATCTGCAAAAAGAGTGTTGGACTAAATGACCTCCAAGGCCCCTTGATTCTCTGAGCATTCCTTGGATCACTAGCCCACAGACCACATTTTGAGAACCCCTAGTCTACTGAAAGGCATACATCCTCAGGAGGTGGCTGATGATAATAATAATGATAACTTAACATTTACCTAGTACTTTAAAGTTCCTGAAGCGCTTTGCAAATATCTCATGTGATCCTTACAACAACCCTCAGAGATATATGCTATTACTATTCCCACTTTACAGCTGGAGAAACTGAGGAAGACAGATATCAAGTGACTTGCCCGGGTTGATATAGCTACTAAATGAGGCCAGATTTGAACTCAGGTCTTCCTGACTACAGGAAACCAGGTGGTCCAAATCTGGCCTCAGACATTTACTAGCTGTGTGACACTGGGCAAGTCACTTAATGCTGTTTCCTTATCCCTAAAATGAGCTGGAGGAGGAAATGGCAAACCCCTTCAGTATCTTTGCCAAGAAAACCCCCAGTGAGGTTGTGAAGAGCTGGATACAGCACTCTGAATTTGCAGTCAAAATAGAGACCTGGGTTTGGATCCCATCTCTAACATTTCATTACCAGCACGGCGCATCATCTCTCTGAGCCTCAATTTCCTTATCTGCGCACGAGGATACCAATATGCAAACCTCCTATTCCACAGGGTTGCTGTAGGAATCAAATAATAATTCTTGATCCAATTTTGTCCCGACTAGTCAAATAACAGGGCTGGTCAGTTACTGTGTGGCTGGGAGCTTAGGATTTAGGCCTTGAAAAGGATTTCTAAATCCTCAATCAGATAACAGGAGAGGCTCAAAGTCTGTATCTCTATCTTAATTTTATGGATTAAAAAAAAAATCTCAGGCATACAAACCAGTGACAATGACTCTCTGCTCGCCTGTTTCAGTTTCTTGAGATGGATGCATTTGAACAAATAGCTATTTAGGCTTCGAAGGACATGTCATACCCTATTATTATGGCAGTTCTTGGTTTGGTCTAATTTTGAACCTTATCCAGTTGACAACAACCGTGTCGTCAGGACCTCAGCAAATCAGCACGTGCACAGTTGTTGGCTAATAATAGCCAGGATTTCTATAGCACCTACTAGGTGTCAGGCACTGTGCTAAGTGCTTTACAAATATTACAAATATTTGATTTGATTTCATTTGCTTTACAAATATTATTTCATTTGATTCTTACAACAACCCCAAGAGGTTATTTTCCTCATTCTACAGGTGAGGAAACTGAGGTTAAATGACTTGCCCAAGATCACACAGTTAATGAGTGTTTGAGGCTGGATTTGAACTCAGATCTTCCTGATTCAGGCCTAAAGCTTCATCTACTGTAGTACCTAGCTGCTCTGGCCACAGGAATGTTTAAAGCAGCAGCCATGGCAAACATGAGGATAGCTGATCTTTCTCTTTATGTAGAACCTAAGTTTATAAAATATACGTTCATCCTCTCATGCCTTAATTGGGGAATAGAAAGGGAGAAAAATTCTTGCTCTTTTAGTAATAGTGGTTTAATCCAAAATGGCTATCTCTGAAGTCAGGAGGGTGGTATCTGTGTACAATTCTGTCGTAAATATTAGAAGTCTTCCAGAGTGACATGTGTCCCAGTTCTGCCTCTAACTCAGATGTGTCACTGCAGCTTCTCTCAAGAGGTTAAAATGGAGTGTTTAAGTCAAGGCAATGACAGGGTAAATTTCCTGAGTTTAAACTGCCCAGAATTGTTTATCCAGTCACAGGAATGGAAAGTTTCTCAATAATGAGCAAGCTAGGTCATTACTCTTTCTAATTAGTGCAGCTATTATTATATGTGTAAGTGATTCCAGAAAGATGTCTGGTAGCTCTGATTTGACATGTTGCTCTTCTAACATGTTCAGTATATATATAAAACATTGTGGCTTGTATAGGTGAGCATTAAAGAATGTTATCTATATAAGGGAATTACATTCCACTTCAAACAGTTGAGATTATGGATAACTAGTTACACATTTTTAAGAATTTTATCATTCTATTTGATCCTACGTAAACATACTTTTATTAATTTAATATATAATCCCAGCCCCCTCTGAAGCTTCATGCCCCATGGTGGGTATCTTAGAAGTGATCTTGGGTTCTCAGAGGCACACAACTTCTGGCAGGTCCTACCAAGCTGGAAAGGCATTGGGTATATGTCTAGCGATGGACTTTGCACCTGTTACCTAAGGCTCAGCCTAACTGTGGATAGGTTTGTCATCAGAAAGTAGGCCACCAAGCAATGTGTGTTTTCATCAGCAGTACTTAATGAAAGTCAGTAGAGAGGCTGCTACTGTGTCAGTACATCCTCAGGCTCAGGAGGCACTGAAACCTCTGCCACTGCCCAAGGTGAAAATCCCTTCTCCTCCAAGCAGTGATTACTTACAGTGAATTGGCGCACTTCTCCATTCTCTACCAGGCCATGTTCTTTCTCAGGAGTGATTGCATAAGCTAGTTTCTGAAAGAAATCCATGGAAGATACTAGTTAGCATTAGAAGATATCCAGGACTGGATTGAGATTGGCTCAATTTTTATACCAATGTCTTTTCTGAAAAGGCAAACAAAAGATCACGATGATCTATGAATTGATCAAATTAGTAGATTGTCAGCTTCCCAGAAACAGTTTAATGAATTAGAGGTCCATAGATTTAGGGCTTAAAGGGGCTTTATAAGACATTTAGTCAAAAGCCTTCATTCTATAGATGAAAAGCTTGGGTCAAGAGAGGATAAGTGATTTGCCCAAAGTCACATAGGTACTAAGTGGCAAAACCAAGATTTGATCCCAGGTCCTCTAACTCCAGGGCTGATGGATCTAGTTCCTTGTACAACTCAGCTAATTATATTTAAGACTGGTCCTACCTATAACTTTTCTTTTTAACCTACATCAAGATTTTACAAATATTAGAAATCATGTTGCCTTTTCTTCATTTCGTAGGTAAAGTGAAACATTTTCTACTATACTATAGTACTTGTAAGAACAGAATAAATAGCCATTCAGATAGTTAAAGTTTATGACTTCTGTTATCGGAATACCTTCCCTACTAACCTAAAATTCTGTCACCAGTGACACCTGACTTTGATTTAAATAGCTTTCTCCAGATATTTTGTTTAAAAATGCTAACACCTCTTGGCTGAGAGATTGTCACTGACATTATCAAGACTATTAAATAAATACCTGTAAATTGATAGGCCTGAAACAGAATGAAAACATACAAAACAATTATCACATTGACCAATAATTGGATTTTTGTAGAAAGAGTTGTGGATTGTTGGAGGAATTCAAAGGAACCCACCCAAGGGCCTCCCTTAATCTACTATCTACTACAATCTAGCTGGCCTAGATGATTGTTTTTCTCTGGTTAAGGGTTCCTGGGCTCAAAATGAGAGGAATGCATACTAGAAAGCACTATACATTATCTTGTGTATCACCATTACCACAAACTGGATATATATACACAATAAATCACAAAGCAAAGCACACACTTCCATTTGTCAGACTTTGTGAAGATTTTTCCAGTTTTCCCCTTATACAGTTCTTTGGAAATGACAGCTGTCTTGCCAAAAACCTTAGTCTTCTGAGGAAGAGGCAATTACTCTCCCCACTTTTCTAGCAAAGCCAGACATGGCTCGACAGTGACTTCCCTTGCTAAACAGATGCAAGAGTGGCAGATTCTTAAGTTCATAGCTTTCTTCTTATTTCTGTGTAATCTTGGACTTGACCTTCTTGAGGCCCAGGTTTCCAAACTGTAGTGCTTGTCATTCACCTAAATCATGAAGAATCATGACAGGTACCTATTGGGTACATAAAGTGCTTTTAAAATCAATAATTCTTCAGTGTTGTTCCTCAATTTTGATATCTCTCTCCCTTTTATAAAGTGAAGGCAGCATAATTTTTGAGTGACTGTGTAATAGCCATTGATCTCTTTCTTTTTCTTTCATCACAGTACTGCTTCCAAACTTATTTGTTTAGGAATAATAGTAGGGAAAGGAAAAGGTGGGAAGAGTATGTGGAAGAGACAAGTAATTCCCAAGAGGATACTCTAGCCACTCCAGATCAGTGTTTCCCAACTTTGATTATACTTTGGTCTGGTAAAATATTTAAATTTTATGGTGTTTTATTCCTTCCCCATTTTAGCTTCAGCATAATGTCTCTCTAGCTGTGTGTGTATGTATTTATGAAGGGGTGCAATGATTGGATATGGGGACCAAGAAGAGAAGGAAGGCAGAAGTGGGATAAGCAGAATTCATAGAGAAGGAAGAATCTTTTTTTGAGTTCGTAGGTTTTTAGAAGGTCCTTTAGCAATAAAAATTTTGTTCTTGTTGTTCAGTTGTATCTGATTCTTTGTGACCCCATTTGGGGTTTTCTAGGCAAAGATAATGAAGTGGTTTGCCATTTCCTTCTCCAGCTTTTACATATGAGAAAACTGAGGTAAACAGGGTTAAGTGACTTGCCCAGGGTCACACAGCTAGTAAGTGTCTGAGGTCACATTTGAATTCAGGTCCTCTGGACTCCAGGCTTAATATTCTATCCACTGTACCCCTTAGTTACTTCAAAAGTTTTGTAGATTGGTATAAATTTGCTACAAACCAGAACTGGCCCTTGCACTGGTGATTTGAAACCCTTGCTCTGGACAGCTCTGTCACCACATACAGTTTAACCCATTCAGTTTGTTTTTCCAATAAAACTTCAAATCAGTTAAACAAAAATGAAAGTCACACAAAACAGTAACACAGCTGTTTCAACTCTATATCAGCTGGTAGATGATTAAAGTAATTAAATACCAACCTTTGGGACACTAAATTTTAGTTTTAATCTTTATAAACTAAATCTAAGCCCCACAAGAAACCCACTGGCCCTTTAAGGAGGCCCCTTGGGTCACTGCAATTCTTGTCCCACTTCTTCTCTATTCCCTCTCTCCTCTAGAGACATTATCCCACCATTTGTCAGAACCGATGTTGAGCAACATTATTTCAATGCTCACTGTAATTTTAACAATTTCCAAGAAATATCACAGTGTGAAAATTCAGGATTATTTCTAGGAATCTCTAATTTTCCTGCATGTTAAAATGGGTTTCATGTTCCTTTAAAGAGAATATTGGGCCTCAATGTTGTTTTTTCTCCTAAGAATTATGTGTTCATAGAATTTTAGAGCTGAAAGGGATCTTTGAGATAATTGGAGATCCATTCTGCTCAACTGGTAATAAGTGAACTGAAGTCCAGGAAAGTTAAATAATTTGCCCAAGAGTACACAACTGTCAGAACCAAGATTAGAACCCAGTTTCAGTCCAAGATGTGTTGAAGAATGTTAGTGTTGAAAAATGCATATATAGAATTCTCCAGACCAATGTTTCTCAAATATGTTTCAATCTGTGCCATACCAATGGACCTGCTAGAGGGTGAGGTGGTGATCGATTTCCTTTTGCTCTCACCTGCATTCAACCATCGGTCTATCTATACCAGCACTGCCAAATTCATTTTACACACACGTATGCATTCTATATTCCCCTCCATGAGCATTCCCTTCTCTTTCTATTATTTCAGTCATCTCCATTCTTTATCTTCCTGACCAAAGGGAGTACTGAAACCCAGGATATGAAGACACACCATGCCCACATCTGGAATGTACCAAAGTACCCAGTGCAGTGCCCCAGACCAAATACACACCTCACGAAAGGATCCAGGTAAGCTGCAGAATTTGTAGGTGGCATAAATTGGTACCATTGCCATGGAAGAAGTGGCTATTATCCAGCCCACTACATTGGCCCAGTCTGGAAAGATATATGTTCCATAGTTGGGTGGCCTGAACGTAACAATGCTGACGACCACCACAAACTGAAAACAGGGGAGGGAGAGAGGAAAAGTCAAGAGATAACCAATTTAATTTAATTCAACTAGCATTTATTAGGTACCTACTGTGTGCAAGACACTGGAAAATATAATAAATAGCTGACTGTCACTTTTTGAAGTCTACATGGTACTTTACATATGTTATCTCATTTAAATTACATGATAATCTTGGGGGAAAAATGGTGTTTCAGGTATTGTTATATCCCCATTGTACAGATAAGGAAACTTAAATCAGAGAGGTTAAGTGACTTTTCTATAGTCACATAGCTATACAAATCAGAATTTGGTCTGCCTGAATCAAAGACCAGAACTGTATCCAATAGGTCCCACTGCCTCAGTATCTGATTATTTAGCAGGAGAAAATCACTTTACTTGCTAGAACATGTTAGATTTTTTCCTTAAGCAAATTTTCAACAATCAAGGTATTATTCAGTTAAATATACTTCGTAAAAAAAAAAATGAAACCAAACACTGGTTCTGATAACTAGGTTTGTTCCTGAAGAAGAAAAGAGAAAATACACCATTCTCTGTTCTTTGCAATGCTGAAAGACTATGAATGTGGAATGTTAGTTACATATGCTGTCAAATTCAGGTTATGAGTTACTTAGTTTTGCTGAACTTCCTTCCCACCCACCCCTCTTTCCTTTTAAATCTCTGTTACAAGGAATGGCTCTTTGGATAGGATAAAGAGAATAGATACATTAAGAGAGGAAGGAGAAGAGATATATTTTAAAAATGAGCATCATGCAAAAACAAAAGCTATCAGTAATATTTAAAAGCAAAATATCTTTTTGCTGTTCATTTCTTAACAAGACCACCTACTCAAGCAATCTATACAGGAATCAGTTTTTCAAATTGATCCTAGAAATCCTAGAAAGTTATTTATAAAATATAAAAAATAATGAATAGGAAAATTGGTCAGGAATTCATATGTGTTTTATGATGACACAGAATAATGTGAAGTGTGTATGAAGCTGGTACTACAGGTAATATTATCCCAATTTTACAAAACTGAAGCTCAGAGAGAATAAGTGTTTGACCTGCAGTTGGCCAGCCAATATCAGAAATGGGATTTGAACTCAGGTACTTGCTGACTCCAAGGTCAGCACTCTTTCTACTATGTTAACTATAATTAATCTCATTTAACAGATGAAGAAATTAACATTCAGTATGGTTAAGGGACTCATCCAAAGTCACACAGCTTAGAAGTGACAGCCTGGGATTTGAATCTAGGTCTTCTGATCTTAAGTCCAGTGTTCTTTGCCGTATACTATGTGGCTGTTTGGTCTATATCAAATGCTTCCAGATTGATAACAAAGGAAAATAAGAGCCCGAGGAGCTTGCTTGGGAGTAAAGTGCATGAATTTTAGTGCCTGGACTTTGCAATTATTTTGGCTGCTCACAAGCTGTTTGGGCTCATTTCCTTATTCTTGGCTATGTTCTGGATAGATGAGGTTATGGTACAGCTGAATTTCACATCAGTTGGTAATGTAACAATTTTTCTTGGTTCATTTGACTAGTTACACCCATTAAGCATTACATTTATGAAAAATAACTGTTTTCAGCAGGGCTATAATTTCACATGTCAAACGGCTTTGATCTGGTATAAATTATCTTTCAGATGAGTTGCCAATTGTGACTCTGATTGAAGTCAGAGAAACCATCTGGGGGAGACTTGTTCCACATGTGCACCATTCTCAATAAGTTTGATTTTTTGAAAATCTCAAATGATCGGCCACATAAAAATTATAATAAACATAGAATAACAATGATTTGTTATCCCCTTCTACCACACAGCAATCATGTTATTATAGAAAATAGTATTGCCATGGACTGTAGTTTCAAAATTTTGTGATATTTTGTCTACAACAAGTAAAATTATTAAGATTTCTTCTAAGTTTTGAAAACGAATAGCTGATAAATTCATCCTGTGAGGCTTACCAAAACCTCCTGATATTGTCTTTCATGTGCCTCATAAAGTGTGACCTGAATTCTGTCTCTCACAAGGGAAGATCTCCTTGATCTCAAATAAGTCTCAAAAACATTACTATAGCTTATCAAGTATTGAAGGGTTAATTCTTAAAGAGGACAGAAAAGCTCTGTCAGGCAAAAATCATCACATTTTAAGAGTTTAGACTGAGAAATACAAAGGAGAGTTAATAAATAGGGAAGGAAATTTCAAATGAGAAGTTTTAGGAGTATTTTACTCTTCTTTTGAACTTTTCTAAAACTAGGGCAGCCAGGTGGCACAGTGAATAGAGTGCTGGGCCTGGAGTCAAGAAAACTTGAATTCAAATCTGCTCTCAGACACTTACTAGCTGTGTGAAACTGGGCAAGTCATTTAACCCTGTGTACCTCAGTTTCTCATCTGTAAAATGAGCTGGGGAAGGAAATGGCTAACCACTCCAGTATCTCTGCCAAGAAAACCTCAAACAGGGTTATAAAGAATCGGACATGTACGAAATGTTTCAAGAATAAAACAATGCAGGAAAATTTAGAATTATTCCACTAATTATAAAATGGCTTTTAATGAAATTGCTTTGTTTTAGAAGTAAAATTAGCATGCCTCTGAACTACCATCACATAGAGCATTCCAAAGTATTCACTCACTCACTCACTCACTCACTCATAAATACTTATTGGGTGCCTCCTATGAACATGTTAATATGCTAAGTTCTATGGGGGAACACAAAAACAAAGATAATCCTTGTTCTGAGTTGTTCCCTAATTGCTTCACATATGTTAATTTTATTTTCCTGACAGTGTAAGAATTTTCCTTTGAGTCCCCTTAGAACTTAGCATAGGGTTGAGAATTTAGGTGACTGACACTAAATAAATACCTTACAAAAACAACATTAATGACTCATTAGCAGAAATATGCTCTGAGTTATTTTCATGATGTTGACAGGTTTACCCTCTATTGTGACCCCCCCTTTGTGACCACTGGATGGACCAGGGTTAAAACTCCATAGGGCAGCAGAGGATAAAAGCATTTTGTTATTTGCATAAATCAAACTGGACAGTACCAGGACTGAACCACTGACCTTTATTTCAATAACCACAGTGAAACTATGGGAACTAACCTGCACTGACAAAAGGAAATGATAAAGGTGTTGAGTTTTTAGAGCTACTTATGCATTACAGGATGATTTTCCAAGTTTACTATAGTCCATTTTGAAGATTTAAATTCTTCTATTTTGATCATAAATGACCATGTTTTGGGTACTCTCCCACTCTGTCCCATCTCTTCCCCAATGACAATTCAGTATCAGTTATTTCTGATCAAAAAGGAACAAGGACAGATGGCCAGTAACTACTAAACAAGCTTATCAGATTAGGAACGTAATCTCTTTTAAGATTTAAAAATTTGTATTCTTCTAGGTAGGAACAAAAGGAAGAAATTAGAAAATAAAAGCTCAGAAGGATCCAGGATATATGGCCTTTAAAAAAATACTAATACTGCACCACTTCTGGAGATATCACTAAGAAAATGTGACAAATTCTACCTATAAATTCCTTTCTTTCAAAAGATCCCTGGTAACCCTTCTAAAGAATGCTCCAAATTCCTTCAGTTTACTTATTAGAGAATCGGAGAGTTTATAGCAACTTTAGAGATAATTTATTCCAATGTACTTATTTTGTGGGGGAAGAAATGGAGGCCAAACACAGTTAAATCACTTGTCCAAGACCATAAAGTCAGTATCAGATCTTGGACCCAGGTTTACTGGCTCTCTAAATATTCTTTTCCCTACATCAAGCTTGCCTCCTCTTTAAAATCCAAAGGAATGTGTCTATTTGTGGAAGGCAATGAAGAAGGGTAAATGGTAAAGACTGATAAAGACCTGTGAAGAATGAAAAATTGTCACATAATTATCCTTTAAAAGTGTTAAAAGAACATTATTTTACCAAAAGAAAACAAGGGCTGACAAACTTCCAACAAAGCCGCCAATACAAGCCAGGTCTCCGACCGATCATTTGTTTAATGTCATCACTGAACTGACCAACTCCTGAAGAAAAGAGAAAAACATTTGATAATCACGGACATCATCATGAGACATGATGGAGGTTCACTGGGCCCATCAATGATCATAGTGCATGTGAATTTGGGGTCATGAGATCTGTCCACTTTGGTTGGGGCCCTCTAAAGGCATGTTGGACCTCATCCTTGACTAAATCTAAATGAAACTCTTCTGGCAGCTCCCCATGTTTTGGGAGAAGGGAAGGATTGGGACAGGAATGACCCAGGGCCAAACACACCTATTTATGAATTGAGTTGGAACAGATGACTCAGAAATTAATCAGCTTGTGGTGATAAGAGTGTGCAGTACATTTCTTCTGCCAACAACTACTTTATTTGGAGATCTTAAGTTTCTAAGTTTCTAAGATCCTCTCTGAAGGTGCCACTCAGTTTTTCATTCTTCCTCTGAGAGGCAGAATAATGAGTCTATCTCACAGATGCAACTCTGAGGCAAAATTGTGAAACAGGCAAAGTCTATCTTTAGCCCTCCTTTATTGCCTTTTATGTATTTTCTTTTGCCATTCTCATCTTTTACAAGAATCCAGAACCCTAATGCTCACCTCCACCTCCCTAGGGCTGGCCATGTGAGATTCCACCAATTTGGGAGGGTCCTATGCTCTGAACTTTTCCTTCACCTCTCACCACATTAAATCTTACCTGCAACATGTCCCTTCCCATCAATTAAATCCCATCAGTGACTGGGTCATTGCAATCCAAACACTTCCCTTCCCCCCCCACAATTCAAGATAGTGGATCATATGGCAGCTGTCCGAAGAGTTAAGTTTAGGTTTAGTCAGAGATTGAGTCTCAGAAGTCATTCAGAGGTCTCAGAGGGCCTCTATCAAAGTAGACACTTATGACAACCCCAAATTCATGGTGACTGCTGATGGGATTAAATTAGTCAAGTAACTAACAATCAAATAATTCAAACTGAGGTATTAGTATCTTAATGCATTCTCTCTATGGCAACATTTGCATTTCCTTATAGCTTTAATCCAAGGATTAGCTAATGACAAGAATTTCAGGCACAGTAGAGAGCATATTCAGGGGGTCTTTTTGGAGGCCCCAAACCTGCCACTTGGGTTGCTATCAAGTAGTCCTAGGTTTAGAAGTATGCAAAACTTTTAGTGTTTAGAGGTCCTATATCTTACATTTTACAATGTTCTTATAATCCTAATCAAAACAGTAAATTCACATCATTACCAATCGTACGTTTCTCTTAGATATTCTAAATGGCATTTTAAATTGTAAATTATGATTGCTGCACTCTAAGAAAAATAAAACATTTTCTCCCCAAAAAATACTGATAAGATGAAGTAACTTCAGTGGATTTAGCATCTAGAGCAATATCTTTTGGCAAGAATTTTTCTCTTGTTGTTTTATGGTGGAAAGCTAAAGAGAAACACCCTAGGCACATGGCCTCAATATGTCTGCATCATGTATTTACCTAATCAATCACTCGTAGACTTCCGACTGGCTGAGGTGCAATTAGAATATATGTAACAGGCCTGATTCCTTGGTGTATTTAAGCTTTTATTAACGTAAGGTGCTGCTCACATGCCAATCTTTAAGGGACCTTGTGTGGTAGAGTCCATTTGAAATGTTCTGAATTTACTGATGACAAGATAAACTACAGAAAAGTGTATTGAGTTAATGTAGGAATATATTATTAATGAGCAAGAAGTCTAAGTAATATTTTGGAGCCAAAAAAAAAATTACTGCCCATACCCAATCACTCTTTTTCAAATGAAGATATTTATGATCAATCAATTAATAAACATTAATCAAGCACCTACTATGTGCTGGGCACTGTGCTAAATGCTGAGCTTAGCATGAGGTTAAAACAACTATTTTTCCCCCAAATGTGAATATCAATTATTGCTGAATTTGAAAGTGTCGGTAAACATCAAACATATTTATATAACCTTTCTTTGAAGAGGGGCAGAGAAAGAGAGAGAGAGAGAGAGAGAGAGAGAGACAGAGAGACAGAGAGAGAGAGAGAGAGACAGAGAGAGAGAGAGAGAGAGAGAGAGAGAGAGAGAGAGAGAGAGAAGGAGGAGGAGGAGGAGAAAGACCTTTGGCAGTTTTTCTTCACACACAAATTCAAAACACAATTCAAATTCAAAACTACATAAATGTTGCTGTCCTATTGTGAAAGTTTTGTCCTTGAAATATGGGGAAAATCAGAATAACTTCTCTGATGCATCAGACATATAAATATTCTGGTCCATTTTCTGACTGCTCCTCAGAAGCCATATTTATTTCCTTAAAACGTGCAAGGGCTTTTTAGCTCTATACATATACTGTAAGCTAAAGGGAAAATGAAGAGAATGGACTGTGTCAGGAAGTCAGAGAAGGAAAATCGTATTTGAAAGCAAGATCTTATTTTCTGTTATTTTTCTCATGTAAAGGAAGAATCTCAACCTGTTGCACTACTAGACATATAATGGGGACATGAGCCATTGACATCTCAGTAGCTGTGAGCATTCACTAGGGGTTCAGGTTTGCCTTTTCCCGTCAGATTTTTCCAATGATACTTCTTGGACCATCAGGGTAATCATATGACATGGGCCTAGTGGAGGTTGGGGATGAAGGGAAAAGCAATTGGAAAGGAGGGAGCAAGTGTTTTCACCTAAAGTCAAAAAGATTCAATGGAGGATAGCACCATGAAGGTTAAGGAGATGGTCAACCGACTGCACCCTGAGTCTGGAGAAAAGTGAGAAGAATGAAGTCACCTAACTTGGATAGGAGTGAGTTTTGAAAACCATAAGTTGAATCAGGTGAGCCCGGGGTCTTAGCTGCCTTGGGATCCACTTGTCTGCCAGCTAGACATTTGTTAACTAACTCAGAGGCAGGTTAGTGGTGGGGGAAGGAGCTATAATTCTATTTGAGAAAGTCAGACAATTGGAAGCAGATGGCAGCTACAGATATTTGCACTAACAATGCAACAGAGTGATGAGACCTTGTCACTGAGCTCTACATGATGGCCCCAAAGAGAATGATACCGTGGGGGGCTGAAGGCAGCCGCAAAGTAAGTGAAGCACAATGAGGCACAGAACCACAAAGAAGAGGAGAAAACTCAGACTGTGTCTTTCACTGCTGCTGAGTCGTGAGGGCGGGACACATCCAGGGGAGAGGAATTAACTCTGTAGAAACCCCAAATTCTTTTCCCATATGTGGGGACCTCAACCTTAACTCCAGGATAGCATTACAAGCTTGGAGAAATTACAGAAGTCTTTTGGGAAAGGGGCTCAACAGAGAATAAATTGCCTAACTTTTTGGGAATATTTAGTTCTTTTCCTACATAGGGAAGCTTCAAACCCAGGGTGATACTCAGAGTGTATATGTGGCTCCCACTAGAGGGGATAGTTTTCTTGGTTAATTATGGGATAGAAACAAGTCCTTTCTGTAATTTTTGCTTATTAATAACTCATTCAATGTCCTATGCCTTGGAAAGCTGATGATCATGTGGGAGCTGGGAACCTTTTTGGGGAACTGTGAAACTTAAATTCAGAGGGAAACCTGAGTTACAGATATCACTAATTATGAAGAAACCTCTAAGAGGTTTTCTCCAAACCCAGTCTGTTTGAGGTCAGAACTGTGGGTTTTGAGCTAGGGGTTATAAATGGTAAGCTAGAAGTTACTGTGAAAGTATCCCCAAGCTGGCTTAGAGTTAATGAATAAGAACTTTTAACTTACTCTTTTATAGTTTCATCACCTCCAAACTTCCATCAGTATTTATAGTTACATTTTCCCAAAAAACTGTACTTGGCATCATATTTAGGCTGTTGATATAGCACAAAGTTCAGTGGAAAGTTAATAATTATATGGGTAGTTTGATCAATGTAGTAGATTATTTTTGCATGCCTTGATTAGCCAGCCTCTTTATACTGATTTAACCTAAGTAAACAATTGCCAGGTCTACACTCCGTCATATTCTAGGGAATCAGAAACTAAATTTCATGAGCTAACATTTATTTTATCTTCTGGTTAGCTTTGTCAATGAAAACATCACCACAACTAATAAACATGCTGAAGGGAGCTCAGCCCTGGTCACAAAGAACTCAGGGAAACTGGTTTCCTGACCCATTTCCAACCATACATGCCACCATAGAATGTGGTATCTCTCCTTACCATAAAACCATGCAACCCCAATGGCTTCAATGAGTACTCCAAAAAGAATAGAGGTCCCTGCAGCAAAATGGTCCAGCAGTGTAAAGACATAAATGCCACCCTGGGGAAGAGGTAAGAGACTTTCAGAGATTCAAGATATTCAGAACAATCAATGGCCAATATCTTAAATACTCAAGGGTACAAGTATATCTTGCTTTAGGTACTGTACTGAATATGGATTGAGAGGAAGTTATAATATAATGGCTAAAACACCAAATGTGAAATCGGGAAGACCTGGGCAGATACCTACTTCACCTCTCTTGGACTTAGTTCCTTCATCTGCTGAATGAGTGTAAAAATGAATGCATCATGTACCTCACAAGGTTGTCATGAGTAAACGAGATATAAAATTTAAGGTGTTATAAACATGTCAGTTATTATTGTTTTTGTTAGAGATCACAGAATCTAAGGACTTTGGAGAGCTCATTCTCCAATTTATGTATGAGGAAGCTTGGGACCAAAGAGGTTAAATGTGTTGTCCCAGGCACAAGCTACTGCTAATAAGTAATTGAGTAGAGCCCAGAACACAGGGCCTCTATGAATCCATTGTTTTTTCCAGATCATATTGCTGCTGATTAGCAGGTGATTACTCATTTCACAAGTCACTATTTACTTACAAAAGGATTCGTAACAGATTGTCATTAAACAGCAATCCACACTAATTAAACCATCATTCAGCTTATAAGAACTCAATTTACATGAAACTTTTTAGAACAAAGATATTCTTCAAATTGAGTTTTACCTGCACTATTCTCTCCAAAGACTTGAAATTAAATTTAAGAGTAGAATGGGCCAAATGCTATGAGGGCTACTTTTTTTTTTAATTTACAAATATTTATTTTCCCTTGTATCCTCTTCCAATGGGGGAAAAAAAAAGAAAAACAAAACCCTCATGACAAATATTCATAATCATGTAAAACAAATTCTGTCATTGGCCATGTCCAAAAATGTGTGTCGCATTTACGTCACAACAACTTGACTCTTTGCCCCAATCCCTCCTAAGCCCTAAAGCCCAGAGAATAGACTTTAATACAGTGCACTTCTCAATAAAATGACTTGCTGTTAAAGTTAGTTCAGACCAAGTAAGATGTTAATGAATGGTATGACAAGTCACAGGCACTTTAGAAGTTGCTGCTTTCTGTAAACTCTGGGGCTTAAATTTGATCTGGCAGAACAGAATGTAATATATAAACACTGTGTACACAGGAAAGATACCCTCATGCTTAAAGGGGGCTCTCATCAGCAGAAGACCTAGTTCAAGAATCAAGTTGGCAGATTAACATTTAGAGTGTCGGTGACATACATTGGTGACGCAGAAGAGGGAGGTTAGAAATGTTGACAAGACAATGAATAGGGTGAAAAGCTCTCGGTGCCGGTGGAGAAACTTAAATTCATCAATCAGTCCAGTGATCACAGACTCCATTCCTCCCATCTACAATGGAATAAACAGAACACGAAATAAATTAATATGTGAAGCTACCTGTGCCCCACAGGGTTTACCTTTTACATACTAGATTTGAATAGAAATGATGAAAACAGAATTATGCAATTCTGTACTGACCCATGGTTGTCTGCCCTAAGGCAATGGAGCTCCTTCTTCCTCCTTATCACCCCAACCCTCAACACTGCCCCTTTCCCCCACCTCACTGCTAATCTTACCATTTACTCAATTCAACAAATATTTAAATGCCCTTTAGGTACAAAATGATTGTGCAGTATGTAGGCACATGATAATAACAGGTTTCTCAGTTGTTTCAGATGACAGGAAAATTTGCTTGAGTGGACAAAAATTAGTTCACTGATGGAAAAAATTTAGTAACTATATGCCTGATCAGATCATAATTGTTCAGTTTTGTAGCTGTTGCCTGATCCATTTAAGTAAGGTTCCATACACACGTGCACATACACTACCCATGCACACATACAGAGTTCTGTTTTGTTTTCCAGTGTGGTACTAGCCCAGTCATTGATACATAGTGACTATGGACCAGAGACCACAAAGCATGGTGGTCTCAATTTTGCTAGTGTTCCTTCCCTCCTTCAATATTCCTAGAGTCCTTGTCTCATTTCTTCCTTGTCCCCTTCCATCCCTACTGTGTAATATACTTAGCTGTATACATGTGGTATTGTCCAAATAGAATGTGAAGTGTTCAATAGCAGGGACTGTTTTTCATTTTGTTTTGTGTTACTATAACTTCAAATAGAGCCTTATTCATAGTAAAGGCTTAACTGGCATTGAACTTAACAACATTATGTTATTAATTAACATCAATATTATTTAAATAACATTGAATTGAACTTCATTAGTCTCCAAGATCCAGGATAACAGATGATTAAGGCAAAAAATCAGGAAGAGGACAGGCAATCTTGCACAGGGAAAGGGCATTCTCTCGTTAAGGCTTATAAGAACTCACACATGATGAGCAGGATCTAAAGGAAATCTTCCAGAAATAATCTATCTTACAGTGTTATTTAGAGATATATAGTCTCTCTGAGATAAAAGCACAGTAGGAAACAACCAGCCTCAAATGTGATCAATATAAAATAAACATAAGCTTGGGTATGATAACATAATTATGAAAGTATACTGTAATGACAAAGCATGATATCGTAGTGATCAAAGGACAGCAGTCTTTATGGAATCTGAAGAAAGGGTGCCCTAATCAATGTAAATTCTAATTCCTCTCATATGGGACTGGTAAAGCTTTAGTCTGTGTTAGCTTGCTAGTGCCCTATCTCTGAGTGTGGTACTTGAGGTTACTCACAGCACTGTCAATTCCTAATGTGAGCAGCATGATGAAGAAAACCACAGCCCAAGCAGAAGACAAAGGAAGAGTAGCAATTGCTTCAGGGTAGATGATAAAAATAAGTCCAGGTCCTAAAGAGAAGGAAAAATGGTCATTGAATGATAATCTTTCCTCTTGATTTCACCTACACCATCCTGAAAAAAATGGACAATATCTTATTTGTAAAGATTTCCAGTTGAAAATATTCTGTATATAGTCTTTTTTTCCTATTCTTTGTCATTCATTCTTTTTCCCCCTTCCCTCCCATTCTCCTCATCTCCTTACATTATTAAGAAATCATTTTTTAAATTTCTCCAGCTATAATTTCTTCTAAAACATCACACTGAGCTTGGGGTAGGGAAGAGGAGTTAGAATGTTTTTTTGGATCACCATTAATTAGGACTAATGCTCTTCCACCAAACTACATATATAGAATCTGGAAAAGGAAATGGATTTGGGGTTGGGAATGGACTTCAAAGAAAAGGGAAAGAGAGAAGAAAAGGAAAGAGTAAGGCATACTGGCTGGAGGGTCATCCTCAGGTCATTTACATCTATTTAAAACTGGGAAGTGGAATTAAATCTACAAAAAAAAAAAAAGGAAACGAGTGCTTCCCCTCCCCAGAACTAACCACCACCCTTTCTTTGCATGAGACTTTTCATTTGGGAATTTTTCCAAGTTAATACATTTCTGTTTCTTTAATCTCTCCTATATATCCTATTTTTTCCAACCCTTCAATTGTCATCATTTCCTACAACTTAAGCCTTCTCTTAGATGGTGGAATACATACTGAACAGAATACTCTAGGAAGGGTCTTATGAAAAATAA
The DNA here is from genome assembly GCF_003287225.1 of Phascolarctos cinereus. Classification (NCBI taxonomy): domain Eukaryota; kingdom Metazoa; phylum Chordata; class Mammalia; order Diprotodontia; family Phascolarctidae; genus Phascolarctos; species Phascolarctos cinereus. The sequence goes on from NW_027555847.1 coordinate 396,154,196, forward strand.
TATGATGACAGAATGTATACTTAATAGAACAATTGCAGATTCTAACGAACTCATCTGTAATTTACAAGGAGAAAACAGTCATGTATTTCTAACGTTGAGAAAAATAATTTATTGGATCAGCTGGTCTAAAATTTCCAAGTATCCAAATCATGAGTCTTGTTTTACCTAAGCACTTCCTCTCCATCATGACTTTCAATACCTCCACCCCTTAGCTTCAAGCCATTATCCTTCCTCTGACTTCACTTTCCTACCTTACCAACCTGGACTCAACAGTTAATCAGTTCAACTCTACTTTGGCCTGGACTCTCAAATCCCTGGCCCCCTCATCCTATTGTTACTCACGACTTATCAAACTTTAATCCTGTTCAACCCAAATTGTTCGCCTATCTGCAAGTCTGATAGGTAATATGTTCCACGATCTTGAAATTTTCTTGTAATATCTCTCTTTATATCTAGGTCATATATCCATCTTGACTTTATCTTGGTAAATGGTGTAAGATGTTGGTCTATGCCCAATTTCTGCCAGACTGTTTTCTAGTTTTCACACCAATTTTTACCAAATAATGAATTATTATCCCCCAAACTTAAGTCTTTCACTTGTCAAACATAAAGTTACTAGATGCGCATGAAATAATGAAGAGCAAAACGAGCAAAACCAAGAAGCATCGTATACAATAGTGGCAATATTATTTTAAGAACAACTTTGAGTGACTAACTCATTTTGACTATTATAAATACCCAAATTAACTACAAAAGACCTATGAAGGAAGATGCTATCTGCATTCAGATAACAGCCTTCTCTATGGTGAAGGGGCAAGAGAGAAGAAAAAAAAGGAAAAAAGAAAGTTACATTACATATTTAAAAGGAATAGCAAGTTGTACATAATAGATTTGCATATCATGTACAATTATCTTTTTTTCTATTCTACTGTGTTATGTAAATGCTTGTTTTATTTCTTAAGTTCAGAATAAAATAGTAAAATTTTAAAAAAACAAACGTTAAATCTTGGATTACTTCACTATGTGTCTCTTTTGTGCCTACTCACATGCTGCTGAATGAACCTAGACGACGTCATCTAGTCAAGCTGACTGGGTCTATTATAAATTTATGTTATATAAACTCAGTTGGATCCTATCTACAGCAAGGCAATCCTTTCTACTTCTCCCTAATTTATTCTCTTTCCTACTTCCTGCAAAAATTGATCCAAGCCTTCACTTCTCTACTCAAACCTCTCACACTTTCCAATCCCTGATCCTCTCAGTTGGGGACCTGATCCCATACTTTATTGAGAAAATAGATTTTGTGAGCTCTCTCTTCTCCCCTTTATTGCAAATCCCCAATGACATAATTCCCCACTCTCTCCACCTTTGCTCCACTCTACTAAGAGGGTAGGCTGTGTTTTTGCCAAGGCCAATACCTCTACATGTACCCTTGATCATATCCCCTCCCATCTTCTTAGATTCCTTAGTCATCTCTTTACCTCTGTTATTGATTCTTTCCCTATCTACTGGTTCTTTCCTGCTGCCTATAAACATTCCCCAATCTCCTTCATCTATAAAAAGACTTTCCCTGGATCCAATCATCCTTTTAAATTATTGTCCTATTTCTCCCCTCCATTTGTCAGTCAAATCCCTAGAAAAAGCTGTCTTTATTCATTGCCTCCATTTCCTTTCCTCTCACTCACTTTAATCTGGCTTCTAACTAAAACTTTTTCAAACTTATTGATGATCTTTTAGTTGCTGAATCTGATAGTCTTTTCTCAGTCCTCACCCTTCTTGAGCTCTCTGCAGCAATTTACAGTGACCACCATCTCTTCTTATGTATCTCTTGTCCTAGTTTTTGTGATTACCAGGTTTCTCTTCAGTTCTTCTCCTTGTTGTCTGGCCATTCCTTCTTATTTTCCTTTGACTGCTCTTTTGTTATATCACATCCTCTCAACTCTTGGTATAGCCAAAAGTTCTGTCCTGGGCCTTTTTCTCTCTCTACATAATATCATTTTTTGTATCATCTTAGCTACTATGGACTTAATTAGCATCTCTATTGCACAAAACTCCTAGATCTATATACCTATAGCCCTGGCTTTCTTTTGAGTTTCATTGCATCACAAGCTCTCTATTGGACATTTCAAAATGGGCATTCTATAGACATTTCAAACTCAACATACCCAAAACAAAATTCATGGTCTTCTTCTCTCCCCCCAAAAAAACCCCATCACTCTTCCAAACTTTCCTATATCTGTTAAGGACACTTATATCCTTCTGGCCAGATAGATTTTTCAACCTCAGTATCATCTCTGACTTCTTGTTCTACCTTACATACACACATACACACATAAACACAATCCAATTAGTTGCCAAATCTTACTATTTTTACCTTCACATCTTTCCCAAGAATTTTCTTCTCACAACTCACATAACCATGACCCAAATTCAAGCCCTCATTGACTCTTGCCTCAACTATAGTAATAGTTTCTAATTGATCTACCTCCCTGCAGACTCTCCCTATTCTAATATGTCATCTTCACAACTGTCAGAGTGACATGATACTTCATCTTCCTTCTCTGAAACTTTGCACTGGATGTCCCTCATGTCTGCAATGCATTCTGAAAGAAAAGGCATATCTTTTTAATACTAACATTTTATTGGCGTTGTTATATGACAGCAAGACATAGAATCCAAATGCCTCTGAAAAATGAAAAAGGAGTGTAACACAGAGTAAAATGGAAGATAAGTGGGGAGTGTGAGCAGGCTACAGCGTATGATTGATAAGGTGCCCTGAAGAAGACCCAGAGTAAAAGATGTCATCAAGTAATCCTATGCTGAGCAAAGATGATGGATTGGTTATGTGGCAAGTACAAAAGATGACAGGTAGAAGGAGGGAAGGGAATAAGTATTTATGTAATGCTTAGTCATTGTACTAAGCACATCTTATCTCATTTGATTCTCACAACAATCCTGAGAGATGGGTGCTATTATTATCTCTATTTTACAGTTGAGAAAACTGAAGCAAACAGAGATTAGGTGACTTACCTAAGTGTCTGAATCCAGATTTGAACTCAGGTCTCCATGAACCTCTATCTACTACAACACTAGCTAGTTCTGAATAGCTGGAGTATTCCACTAGTAACCTTACAATATCAGGAGTACCAAAAAAAGAAGAAAGGGCTCCAGCATGAACCAGAGGTGCTCAAGATGGGCAGGTATACATGGGTTGTGATTCACATCATTGGAGGGAACTTCTGAATCAATGAGATCAGAGATCCATTTGAATTTTTGAATAACAATCATATATAAAATCACTCTAAATCATTAATAAGAGAAATGTGCAGGAAAAAATAAGCAAGAATGTCAAAAGATGGAAACAGTAAATGTTGAAGAAGCCTCAGAAAGATAGGTACACTAACACTGTTGGCAAAACCATGCATTAGCTATCCATTCTGGAAAGCAATGTAGAATTATACTATAAAAAAGGTGACTAAAATGTCCATACCCACTCAGAAATCCCACTGTTACACATCTATGCTAAAGAGTTCAAAGACAGAGAAGTCCCATATACACTAAAACATTCATAGCAACACCCCCCTTTTTTATTTGTAGTAAAGAAGTAAAAATAAAATGGATGCTCGCTGAAAGATAGTTTTTTGTACAACCTGTGGTCTGTGAATACAATGGAATATTACTGTGCTTTAAGAACAAATAAGAATAATTCAGAGAAGCATTAGAAGAACGAGATAAACTCATGCAGAACAAAATACATAGAACTAGGAAAACAATATACACAATGACTACAACAAATGAATGAATAAAAAACTTGAAACTGAATGCTCTAACATTGTTCATCACCCTCTTCTCCTTGATACTGTTCACTACATGTTCTTGTGACATTAATCCTATTTCTCCTCCTACCTGTTGAAGCCTTCCTTTCCAGTATCCTTTGCTGAATCTTCATCCAAGTCACATCTGCTAATGGTGGGTATGCCCCAAGATTTTGTCCTAGGATCACTTCTTTTCTCTCTACATACCTTTTCACTTGGTGATCTCATCAGCTCTCATGGATTCAATTATCATCTCTATGCTGATGATTTTCAGATCTACTTATCTAATCCTAACCGATATTCTAACCTCCAGACTTGCATCTCCAACTGTCTACTGGATATCTCAGACCAGATGTCCCATAGAAATCTTAAACTGAACACATCTTTTTCCCCAAGACCTTTCTATCTTTCCCATTACTATAGAGGGTACCACTATCCTCCCAGTCACCAAGACTCACAATTTAGGAGTCATCATCAACTTCTTTATCTCCCCCACCGTGATCTACCCTCACTCCCTTGTCCAATGTGTTGCCCATTTCTTTCAGTTTTGCCTTCATAGCATGGCACATAGTTGGTACTTAATAAATGTTTGTTTATTCAACTTGACCTGTGTAATTATAATTACTAAGCTTGTCTTCAGAGATGAGAAAGCGTATTTTCCTCCTTTCTTTACAGAGGTAAGGAATAAAGGATGTGAAACATTGCATTCACTTGCTTGGTTAATGTGTTGATTTATTTTGCTGAACTGCTTTTTTCTCTTCATTCTTTTTAATTCTTTATTGGCTCATTGGGTAGCAGAAGAGTAAGTGATCTATTTAAAAATTAAGGTAGTGTAAATAAAAATAAAACATTTCAAAAATGCTATGTCACTGATTACCTCCAATTCTCTGAAAAAATGAAAATAAATATCACACAGAGGGCAAAGGAGGGGCATATAGTAGGCCTAAGAATCTAACATATAACAAGTAGGAACTTCAAAGAATGGAAATAAAAGATGTCATAAGGAAAAAGATTGATAGAAAAAGAAGCTGGGATGATTACATGGTAAAGGATTGAGGGATGACAGGTACACAGCCTGAGTGATCCACTTTGTTGTTGTTTCAGTCTCTTCATGACCCCATTTGGGGTTTTCTTGGTAAATATACTACAATACAAAGATGGTTTCTCATTTCCCTGTCCAGCTCATTTTACTGATGAGGAAACGGCAGCCTAGAGGGTTAAGTGACTTGCCCAGGGTCACACAACTACTAAGTGTCTGAGGCCAAATTTGAACTCAGGTCTTCCCAACTCCAGGCTTACCTCTGTGATGCCACCTAGCTGCCCCAAGTGACTCACAGGTGTATTCTTGATAGCAGTATGTATCTAGGAATACTTTCAATATGTCAAACATTGGAGAACATGCATAAGAGTCACCCTGGATATGTAAGTATATATGGGCAGTATAGGGAATAGCCAAATCAATAAGATCACAAATCCATTTGCCTATTTGAGTTAAGCAACTCGAACTTCATTCAAAAAAGAAAAAAAAGTGCTATTAAATATGTGGAGGGCAGATAGTGAAAATTATTAGTTTAAATATCTGTGGTGCACGTGGGCAGAGTCCAAGAAGAGTAGATGCATAGTCAATGAATAACGAGTGTATCATATACATTCACTATCTATTGCCATGTAACAATATTATCTGGTATTGGCCATTTGATATACAGAACTGCAACACTGTACTACCAGGAAGATTCTTGATGCCACATTGTTTTGATGAAACATGACAAAATTTTAATATAATCAACATCTGGCAATCTATGTTGATGGAAGGGGACTGAGGCATAGGTATGCAAAATAGCTGGTTGTTTTAAAACCACATATACACATAGTGATATTTTGTTTAAGATGATGTTCAAGTAAATCATAGAATTTCAGAGTTGGATGGGACCTCTAAGGCAATCTAGTCCAATGCATCTATGAGAATCCTTTCTATATATACTTAACAAATTGTTATCCAGATTTTTCCTGAAAAAAACTTAAAGGACAGGGAATCTTTTACCTTATAAAATAAGCATTTCCCTTTAAATATCTCTAATTTTAGGAATCTTTTCCTTTACATCAAACTAAAATCTGCTTATCTGTAGTTTTCACCCACTGCTCCTAACTCTTCCAACCCAAAGCCAAGAAGCAGAAGTAGAATCTCTCTTCAAAAGACAGTTATCAGGGACCAATGAAGTTTTCTCTGCTCAGGGCAGCTAAGCGTTGCAATGGATAAAGCTCTGGACTTGGAGTCAGGAGAACCTGAGTTCAAATCCGACCTCAGACACTTGACACTTACTAGCTGTGACCTTGAATAAGTCACTTAACCCCGATTGCCTCACCCCCCCCAAAAAAAGGGAAGTTTTCTCTGCTCCAGGCTAAATAGCCTCATGGCCCTTTACCACCCTACTTACTCTCCACAGAACTTCTGGGTTGTGAGGCTCAAATGAGTAATGGATGCAAAGCACATTGCAAACCTTAAGGCACTGTATAAATACTAGTTTTTATTATTATTGTTAGCCCACAGTGACCAGACCATCAGCCTGGTTAGGACTTCATTATCTGAGCTTTCTACTGATGAACTGCAGCAATGTTTACAGAGCAATACAGGGGGATGCAGGTAAATGTTTAACAACTGGGTTGAGGGTGGTGGTGGTATGCACAGGCATAATTTTTTAGTTTAAACTACATTATTATCACTTTCTTAAGTCTAGGTAATAAAAAAAATAATAAATCAAGCCCTGATTTGTATTGTTTACGGATGTCTGAGGTATAAATGTTCACACTGAAAATTTATAACCACCTCTCACAAGCCAGTAAGAGCTGGCTCCAGCACACCTCTGCCCAGGATCCTCTTCATCTTGTTAATATCCTTCCTGAAAGATGGTACCCAGAACTGAAAACTATGCTTTGGATGAGATTTGAACAGGACAGGTCAAATGGCACCTATACAATGGGATTGTCTCTTTCAACATTGTAGATATTACATTTCTTAATATAGTCTAAGATCACGTGAGGTCTTTTTTTTTTTTGGATACTAAGACACACTGTTAATTCCTTATGTCTTTTCAGACAGAATGGCTGTCTAGCCATGCCTCCTTCATCTTGCATTTTAGAAGTTGATTTTTGAACCCAAATGTAGGACTTTACATTTATTTCTATTAAATGTCATATAGCTGGCAGTATGGCGTCATGAACAGAAAGCTGGCTTTGGAATCAGGAAGACCTAGGATTTCTTCCTGCCTCTGATGCACATTGGGTGACTGACCCTGGGAATATAAGTTAAGCTCTCAGTGCCCCAGGTAACTTTCTAAGACATAAGTTGTAGATCAGGTGCCAATCTTCATTAATAGGGGAATTTTTTTATTTATTGAAAGTCTCTTATATCAACGAAATCTTAGATCTGGTTTTAAAAATGCCGTATCAGTGTATTTGGCCCATTATTTTGACCTTCCCCGGGGCCATTTTGTAACCCAAGCCTGTCATCCAATATTAGCTATTCCTCCCAGCATTTTGTTATCTTCAAATTTAATAAGCATGTCATCCATGCCTTTATATAAGTTTTTGATTAAAAAAAGTTAAAAAGCATAGAAGACATAAAAGGTATTATGGAAACCATTTTGATCAACTATATTCCAATAAAACTAATGATTTAAATGAAATAAATGAATATTTATAAAATATTAAATACCCAAATTAATAGAAAAAGAAATAGTTTAAAAAATTTCAGAAGAAACTGAACAATTCTAGAAAAATTCAAAAAACAATTAATTCTAAATATTATATAAATTGTAAAAACAGAAAAAGAAAATTCTTACCAAATTCAATTTATGACACAGATATGATCTTAATATATAAGGCAGAGTTGAAACAGAAAAAAAAAGATAGACCAAAATTCCTAATGAACATTGATGCATACATTTTAAATATTATCAAAAAGGATAAACGCACCACAAAGATTATACATCCACTCAGGTTAAATTTATGTGAGGGATGCAGGGTTGTTTAATATTAGGAAAACTTAATTAGCCATATTAATAACAAATATAATAAAAATAATATATAATTCTATCAATAAATAAAGAAAATTTTTTTGACAAAATAAATTTCTGATAAAAAAAACACAAGAAAACATTGGAACAAATGCATCTTTCCTTACAATGACAAAAAGTACATATGTGAATTCCAAAAGCTACCATTACATGTAATGAAGATAAACCAGAATCCTTTCCAACAAAATCAAAGAGTAATGAAACAAGGATGGCCATTGTCACTACTTCTATCTGACATAATACTGGATATTTTGGCTTTAGCAATAAGGCAAGAAAAAGAAATTTAGGGAATAAGCATAGGCAAAGGAGAAACAAAGTTATCATTTCTGCAGATGATATGATAGTGTAGCTAAAGAATCCATAAATAAATAAACTAAAAAGCCTAGGGAGCCAAGCCTTTATGGAAAATCTCTTAAGTCCTTCTAGACTTAAGACGTCAGTATGTACAGAGGCTTGCCTCAGCATAAACGCTCCCATGACTCTTGCCCCAATTCAGTTTGTTGATTCTAAGTTCTCACTCATGCCCAGCCTTGAGGCCAGGTGGCTGACTCGGGCAGATAATACTAAGACTGGGAAGGGAAACAACAGATATGAATTTTGGTATTAAAACTACTTTGTCATGAGAAAGTGAGGGATCTTTAGCTGCTTAGCTTGTGTATGTTATTAATTAGTGCTTGTAGATCATTTCTCATGGTACAGAGCTGTTTTTCTATGGGTATATAATTGGAAAACTCCTGAAATAAACTAGTCTTGAGCATTAATCTCTAAGACTCACCTAGCCCGACTTTTCTTTCTCCATTTCCCCTCCCCATTTTCTTCACTGCTCTGTCTGGCACCATGCCAGCTGTTGGCAAAAAAGTAGTTGAAACAATAGCTTCAATAAATTTGTGGGACAAAAAAAAATCTACAGAAATTATCAGCATTTTTATGTAATACCAATGAAATTCAGCAGGAAGAAATAGAAAGTTAAATTCCATTTAAAAGAACTACAGATTATAGAAAATACTTTTTTTTGATAATAAAATAAACAAAATAAATAGATAGATAAAATAAAATAAAATAAAAATATTTGGGATCTTACCAAGGTATGCTACAGCTATATAAATATGACCACAAACAACTGTTTATAGAAATAAAGACAGACTTAAATATTGGAAAATATATTAATTGTCCATGGGTAGGACAAGTCAATATTAAAAAAAAATGACGGGGGGGCAGCTAGGTGGTGTAGTAGATAGAGCACTGGCCCTGGAGTCAGGTGGACCTGAGTTCAAGTCCGACCTCAGACACATAATGCTTGCTAGCTGTGTGACTCTGGGCAAGTCACTTAACCTCAATTGCCTCACCAAAAAAACAAAAGAAAAATAAAAATGACAATACCACTTAAATTAACTTACCTATTCAATGAAATACCAATCAAACTACCAAAGAATTACCTTGTGGAATTAGAAAAAAAATTTTTTTAAATTTCCTATGAAGGCAAAAAAGTTCAGGAATCTCAAGGGAAAAAATGAAACAAAGTAAGAACAAAGGGAGTCTAGCAGTTCCAGATCTCGAATTATACTACAAATAAGTAATTCTCAAAAGAATTGGTACTGGCTAAAAAATAGAAAGATTGATCAGTGAAGCAGATTAGGTTTACAACCAACAGAAGAAAGTACCCTAATAATCCGTAAATGCAAAGACCTTAGCTATTAGGATATGAACTCATTACTTGACAAAAACTCCTGGGAAAATTGGACAGGAATATAGAAGAAATGAGATTTTGACCAATACCTCATACCTTATACTAAGATAAGCTATAAGTAGATAAGGGACCTAGATATAAAACACATTATAAACAATTAGAGAAACATAGGAAAAAATTGCTTCACAGATCTACAGACAGAAGAAAAGTTCATGACCAAATAAAAGATAGAGAGGACCAAAGAAAATAAAATGGATATGGATATCTATATCTATCTATCTATCTATCTATCTATCTATCTATCTATCTATCTATCTATCTATTTATCTATTTTTTTTTTGGTGAGGCAATTGGGACTAAATGAACTGCCTAGAGTAAGACAGCTAGGATGTGTCAAGTGTCCGGTCTAAGGCCAGATTTGAACTCAGGTCCTCCTGACTCCAGGCCTGGTGCTCTATCCACTGGGCCCCCTAGCTGCCCCAAATGGATAATTTTAATTACATAAAATTAAATTTTTTTTGCACAAAGAAACGGGACTTCTACTTTCCAGAGCCAAGATGGCGGAGAAAAAGGTAGTTGCTCTCACCCTCCCCTATCAACTTTTGAAAACCCAGAAAATATCACCCCAGAAAAACAAAACAAAACAAAACAGCTGAACTAGAAGACGGGGAACAGCAGTGCAGCAGCCCAGCAAACGGGTCTCCCAGTACCTCAGCAAAAATAAGGGAAGCAGGACTACAAAGGGCCCCAGGCAGATAAGCACCCTGCAGCATTCATCTGAAAGGAGCTGAAGAAAGAAACTTAAAATGTTCCTAAAGTCTGAGCCTTGCTGATTCCAGCCCAACACCAGGTAAACTGTCAGAACCTCCAACTGTCAACCAGGAAGAGATCCTGAAGCGCAGGTGGTAGAGCAGGCAAACACCAACACCTGGACCTCCGAGTGCCTCAGTGAGGAACCAGTGGAAACCAGCTCAGAAAACCACCAGGTGCCTCAGCACTCTACTGCAAAGGAATCTCCCAATGCATTAGCAGAAACGAGGGAGACAGCACTGCAAGGGGGCCCCAGACAGATAAACATCCTGCAGCAGCCATCTAAAAGGAGCTGAAGAAAGCTAAAGGAAAGGAAAAACAGGCAACCTAGAATTGCCTGAAAGTTCCAGCCTTGCTGATTCCAGCCCAACATGAGGTAAGCTGCCAGAAACCTACAGCCTCCAATTCCCAGCATAAGAGGCCCCAGCACACAAAGCCAGTGACCAAGACCTAGGCTCCCAACACAAGAAGCTTGGGTCAGTACCCTCTGTGCCCCAGCAGGAGAGCTCAATCTCCTTAAAGGCCAGGGAATAAAGAAACAACATGAGTAAAAAGAAATGTACCATAGATTGATATTATGAGAAGAGTGAAGAACAAGACAGAAATTCTGTATTTTTTTAAAATAGGATAGGCAATGGGGTTAAGTGACTTGCCCAGGGTCACACAGCTAGTAAGTGTTATGTGTCTGAGGCTGGATTTGAACTCAGGTCCTCCTGAATCCAAGGCCGATGCTCTATCCACTGCGCCACCTAGCTGCCCCAAGACAGAAATTCTGAAGTGGACAACATTGTCAACAAACCCACATCTGCAACATCAAAAGGGAATATGAACTGGTCTGAAGCCCAAAAAGCCTTCTTAGAAGAGCTCAAGAAGGACTTTAAAAGTCTAATGAGAGAGGTAGATGAGTCCTTAAAAAATACAATCGGCCAATTGGAAAAAAAGTACACCGAAGAAAACAAGTCCTTAAAAAGCACAATTGGCAAACTGGAAAAAAAGTACACTGAAGAAAACAAATCCCTTAAAAATACAATTGGCCAATTGGAGAAGGAAGTACAAAAACTAACAGAAGAAAAATATCTGTTAAAAACTAGAATTGGACAAATGGAAACTAATGACTCTATAAGACAGCAAGAATCAGTCAAACAGAAACAAAAAAACAAAAAAATAGATGAAAACGTAAAATACGTCATCGGTAAAACAACCGACCTGGAAAATCAATTCAGGAGAGACAATTTAAAAATTATTGGACTACCTGAAAATCATGATGAAAAAAAGAGCCTGGACAGTATCTTTCAGGAAATCATGAAGGAAAATTGCCCTGAAGTCCTAGAACCAGAAGGTAAAATAACCATAGAAAGAATACGCCAGTCACCACCTCAAAGAGATCCCAAATTGACAATGCCAAGGAATATAATAGCAAAATTCCAAAATTACCAGATGAAAAAGAAGGCGCTGCAAGCAGCCAGAATGAAACAATTTAAATATCATGGAACCACAATCAGGATTAGGACGTTGCAGCTTCTACATTAAAAGACCACAGGGAATGGAACATGATATTCCGTAGGGCAAAGGAGCTTGGATTACAGCCAAGGATCAACTACCCTGCAAAAATGAGCATGATTTTTCAAAGGAGGAAATGGATATTCAACAAAATAGGGGACTTCCAAGTCTTCCTGATAAAAAGACCAGAGCTCAACAAAAAATTTGATCTTCAAGTACAAGATTCAAGAAAGACACAGGAAAGGTAAACGGGATAGAAAGATACAATATGTTGTTAATAAGGGTGGACTGTTTACATCCCTACAAGGGAAGATGACACTTGCATTTCTTGAGCACTCTATTGTTATTACACCATGTTAAAGGAGTATACATAAAGGGTGGATATTAGTTGACTTTGATGTAATGATTAAAAAAAAACCTAATCAAGTGGGTTAAATGGATCCAAGTAAGTGGATCAGTCTGATCTTAGAAAATGTACTGAGAAAGGAGGAGGCAGACAATGATAAATTACATTACAGGAAAAGACAGAAAATCCTATTACAGCAGAGGGAAAGAAGGGAGGGGGGTGAGCATTGTATGAACCTTACTCTCATCAGATTTGGCTCAAGAAGGGAACAACATAATCAGTTAGGTATAGACATCTAATTTGCCCTATAGGCAGTAGGAGGGAAAAGGGAAAAGAAAAGGGAGGAGGAAATAGAAGGGAGGGAAGAAGCAGTAAGGCTAAAGGGGAAGAAAAGGGAAAGGGAGGGAGGGACTGAGGGAGGCAGTAGTCAAAAGCAAAACACTAGTGAGAATTTGTACTTACAACTTCACTAATGTGAAAATATGTTTAATAGTAATGTATGTAAATGTATAGCATATATCAGATTGTGCGCCATCTTGGGGAGAGTGGTGGGGAGGAAGGGGGAGAACAATTTTAAACTCAAAAGCATATGGAAGTGATTGTTGATAAATCAAAATAAATTAACAAAATTTAAATAATTTAAGAAAATTAAAAAATAACTGTTAGCCTAAAAAAATTTTTTTTAAAATAAATTGGGAAAAATCTAGCAAGTTTCTCTTATAAAGATACATAAGGTACTGATTCAAATTCATAATAGTAAGAAACATTCCCAATTGAGAAATGATTTAAGGACATAAACAAGGCGTTCTCAAGGGAAGAAACTCAAGCTATCTGTAGGCATATAAAAAAATGCTCCAATTTATTACTAATTACAGAAATCCAAACTAAAAATGATTCTGATATTTTATTTCATATCCATCAAATTGGCAAATATTTTAAAAAAGAAAGTGATAAATGTTGGAGGGGCTATGGAAAAATAGGCATATTGTTGATGGGAGATACAGCTATTTTGGAAAGCAAATTTGGAATTATACACAAAATATTATGAAAGATTCACCTATACCATCGCTATTTCTATTCTCAAAAGAGATCGAAGAAAGAAGGAAAGTTGCTTTATGTAAAAAAAAAATTGTAGCAGCTCCTTTAGTGGTAGCAAAAAACTGGAAATTACGGAGATGTCCATCAATTAAAGAATGGCTGAATAAGTTGTAGTATATGAATGTGATGGAGTACTAATGTGCTGTGAAAGGAAGAAACAGAATATTTCAAAAATGGAAAGAATTATATGAACTGATGCAGAGTGAAGTAAGCAGAACTAGAACAATTGATACTGTAACATGTATATTATAAAAACAAACAATTTCAAGGACTTTTATAAACTGATGAAGAATGAAATGATCAGAACCAGAACAATTTATACAATAACAACACTATAAAGATAAACAACTTCGAAAGCTGTAAGAACTATGATGAATGCAATGATGATTCATGTTTCCAGATGACTGATGGTGAAACCTACTACTCACCTGACAGAGAGGCAATAGATTTAAGGTGCAGAATGGGACCTAAATATTTTTGTATGTAACCAATGAGAGAATTTGTCTGCTTGACTATACACATTTGTAACAAGGAATTGTTTTTCTTTTCTCTTTTATTTTCAAATGGGATGGGCAGTGCGAAGAAGAGAAAATACATTTTTGTAATTAAAAACATTTAAAAATAGCAGGTGAAGGGTGTGCTGCATGCAGATGCATGTATGTTACATACACTTTCAGATGAGGTCACTTTTTTTCTTAGTTTTACTTAATTGTTTTTCTTTGTCATAGGACTTCTCACAGAGTGAAGTAATCTGTAAATGTTTAAAATGCAAAACCAAAACATGTTAATTAAAGCATTTTAAAAAAAAACCATCACAGGGGCAACCACTGATGCCCAATCCAACTGGAGACTTCTTTTCAGGTAATATGAATCATTCATGGCAACATATTGGGCCTAATCATTCAACCCATTCCAAAACCACCCAACTGTACTTTGATTTGGTCCACATCTCTCTATCTTGTTTATATGAGTAGTATGAGAGATTTTGTCAAATACTTTGCTGAAGCCAAGGTAAACTCAATCAACAGGATTCCCCTGATTTACTCATTTAGCGACTTTGTCAAGAAAAGAAATTGAAATTTTCTGTCATGACTTGTTTTTAATGAAACCATGCTTCATGGCTCTTAGTGATCACTTTCTAGATTCTTAGAGATCATATATACTACAATTCAGAATCTGGCCAGAAATCAAGTTAATCGCACTTGACTACCGTAGGCAGTCTTCACACTCCCTCTTTAAAAATCAATATGTTTGCTCTTCTCTAGTCCTATGGTACTTCTCCCATTCTCCATGATTTGTCAGAGATTGCTGTCCCTGGCTCAGTAATCCATTTACTAATCTGTTCAGTAACAGAGTATCCAGCATGGTGTCTGGCTCACAGTATGCACTTAAATAAATACTTGATTGATTGATTTTCAGACAACATCTTTTTATTCAGCTGCTCACTTTTCAAATCTGATTTTCTTTTCCAAAGCCCCTGTTTTCAATCAGCAGCAGTGAAGGAAAAAAAAAACAAAAACAACAACCCTGGTTCTCAGAAAGCTTTCGGTTTTTTTCCTCCAAGACTTCATAATCCCTAGCAATAGTTTCTAGATTTCTTTTGACAGTATTATTTATCACCCACCCCTTGAATCACCAGTAAGCAGTGAATAATGGTTATCATGTTTGACAAATCTTGGTGGGGGTAGGGGTCAGGGTGGGGGAGTGCTTCATCACTTCCCAGATATATGCCCTAGAAAAGAGCAAACTTCTCATCATCAGGTTGACAAAGATTTGCCTGGTATTAATCCTTCAGCAGAGTCACCAACCACCACAACTCATCTCTTCTTCCACTAACCCTTTCGGTATCATCTCTCTTTTGATGATACCTATGAGTCCATAATGTCATTTTAAAGACCGCAAGTAGCTAATTTTTCCTTAGGAGAAAGGGTTCAACTCCTCTTTCTACAGGAAGAGCCTACCAAATACATTTAACTGCAAGTGCTCAGTGGTCATACTTTTTTCCTTTCATTCTCTGTGTTAAATTCTTTCACCCTTTTTACCATAAAGTTCATTCATTTTTCTTTCTTTCTTTTTTGAGGAACAACTATTTTTTTCCCTAAAAGTCTGGAGAGTAGAGAAATATTCCTTCAATATTTTTATTACATTTTTTCCTAGAAGGGAGAAACATACCTCATACTAAGCCTAGAGAGCAGTCATGTGGTCACGGTAGAAAGGCACAGTATACTCTATGCAGTTCACGTCAAAATTACCCTTGCCCTTCATGCTTGCTAGAAGCAAGATTCTTTGTCTTCTCTTATTCTGGTTGGCAGAACTTGTGGCCAAGTGGTGGAGAACTGATGTGATAAATTTTCTCTTGGTACCTACCAACTGTTCTTCCCCTGTGGATTCCTGACCTATGACAGTCTTCTGGACTTTTCTCAAGAGATGAGGCTAACTTGTCTGACTACCTTTGATTGGCCTTTAGCAGCCTCCTGCCAAAGTCACAATTCCAAGAGCAGCTGAGAACAGCTGCCTTCTAGGAGGGGTTATCTAGTCAGTTCTCAAACATTTGGGTCCTTGTCCTCACCTACCTTCTCCTTTCTCTTTATGAAATAAAGCAAAATCACTTTGCATTTCTTGCACAAATACTATCAGCAGAGGAGGACAGAATGGTTCAAGGTGGTGGGGGGAGAGGAAACCAGGCTGGGATATAGGCAATATGGAAAGCTTATGTCTTTTGTGACTTGGGGACACTAGTTCACAATTTCTTTAAAATTAACGAATATTTCATATATGAACTATGCTAGAAACAAGGTAATATAAAAGACACAAGGCACTCTCCTTTTCCTACTATTTCTTTTACGTATTTATTGTGTCTGGCAATTTAAATTTATTCTTATTTTGAAATAAACACCAACCACGACTCATCTTTCAGTCAGCATTATTTGTTCAGATGTGTTTACTGTTCTTGGTATTATTTAAACAGCTGGCAGTATTTAGCCAAAATAATAAATTGTTTTCCTGACTTTCAAAAATATTAAAAGTGAATTTGACAAATAAAATGGAGGCTGCTGACTATTTCAAATGACTATTAAATGAGATTAGACCCAACAATCATTGAAATGATCTAATTTAGTCATCAGCTCCATTATTAACCTCCCTGTTCTACACTCCTTTGCCTGCCTCTGACATTGATGCTCTTCCTCTCCAAAGGCAAACATCTCCTCCAGTTTATTCAAGTTGTAGGCAGAATAACTATTTTACATGAGCAATTTCACTAAAGCTAAGCATTAGTATTTAGCATTTACGGTCATGATAACAGTTAAAAAGTTTCTCTGACATATTTATTGATATACTGAATTGTTATTGTCTGCATAGGAATTAAGCATAAATAGTAAGTAGTTCTCACAATTGTCTGTAATTAATAATACTTTCAAAAAAGACAAACTAAATTTTTAGTTCTTTTCTTATTCTGTTATTTCTCTAGTATCTATAATCATTCAGTCAAGTATTTTTCTTGAAGCTATGTACCATTTAATTATTGCCATCATGATCATTACATAAGTTGACACACATTGAAAGACCAATTCAAGTTATCTAATCTCAGCTAGGCCATTACTGCTTAGTGGCAATCCTTTTATTTTTCCCTGATTAACTGGGCTCCTCCTTTGTCCTTAAATCCCAGATTTCATGTCTGCTCCCTTGTTCTTCCCACCTCCCACTTTACAGAAAAACAATCTATGGCTACCTATCATAAGCTCCCACAACATGCCCAATTCTATGCCTCAGTATCCCACTATACCTTTTCCTTTTGTCTCCATTTTTGTTCCAGTCACTAAGGAAAAGATGTCAAAACCAATCTTTCTACCCGTGTCCTGGTTTCCAACCTTCCCCATCTATTATAAGAGCATGACCCATCAATCATCCCCCACTGTCATCTTCAATCTCTCCTTATTCATTAGCTATTTCATTGCTTTTGATGTTGCAAGCTCTCAAAATACAAATAAGAGCCATATAAGCCATGTTTATTTAGCGCATTCTTCATGCAATAAGTTTTCCACCAAAAAAAAAAAAGTGAATGAGAGGTGAGGAATGCATTAGTACAGATGACTCCTAGGAATTTGGCTGTGAAAGGAGTAGAGATATAGAATTATAGCTCGAAGGCATGACATTATAGGTATTTTCAAGAATTTGAAGGATTGTCACCTAGATGAAGGATTAGATCTGTGTGGCTTTGCCCTAGAAGACAGAGGTAGACAGTTGCAAAGAGGCAGATTAGTTCTGATATACGGAAACACTTCCTAACAATTAAAGCTATCCAAAGTGGAATAGTCTGCCTCAAGAGGTGTGGACTCCTTCAAACTGGACATTTTCGAAGCAAAGTTTGCGTGACCACTTGCTAGGTATGTTGCAGAGGGGATTCTTTTTCAGGTATGGGTTGGACTAGACGGTCACTGAAATCTCATCCAACGCAGACTCTGTGATTATTTGAATGATCAAGGCGGCAAACTCTTGGCAGAAATGGGAGGAGATGGGATCAAGGCACAAGGTGCTGTTGCCTGTGGCAAGGAGAAGGACTCTATATTCCTCAGACACTGGAGCAGTGAATATTGGGCAAGGAAAAGGGGTTCTGAGATGACTGAGAATAAGGGAGAAGGACTACAGGCCAAGTCTTGAACTCCTCCAGAAAGAAGCCAGAATAGCCTGGAAGTCAGTAGATGAAAGAATCATTTTTTCCTGGGGCAGCTAGGTGGCACAGTGGATAGAGCTCCTACCTTGGAGTCAGGAGGAGCTGAGTTCAAATGTGGCCTCAGACACTTGACACTTACTAGCTTCTATGATCCTGGGCAAGTCACTTAACCCTGATTGCCTCACCAAAAAGCAAAAAAAAAAAATAAAAAGAATCATTTTTCCTCAGGCTGTATTACTCTCAAACATCTCTGACTTCTCTACCATGCATGCCTCTATGGCTGACACCTTTGTGGGCCCTTTCCCTTACTTTTCAGCTTCCTTTCATGTGTTGTCTTCCCCTGTGAGATTATAAGCTCCTCAAGGGCAGGGGCTGTCATTCTTTCTCAATATTTGTAGCCACAATGCTTAGCACAGTGCCTGGCATATAGTAGGGGCTTAACAAATGTCTACTGACTAAGACTATTGGCTGGGTGACTATGACAAAGATGGATGGAATGAACCTCTAAGGAGGAAAAGTTGTTGATGGATGATAAGGAAAGGATGGTAAGGAGGCAAAAGCAAAACACAAGGAAAATGATTCTTTCTAGCCAAGAATTTTGAGGCGGCATGAGAGACTTGTAGGATCATTTATCTAGAGCTAGAAGGGGACTGAGTGGCCATTTAATCCAACTCCCTCATTTTTACAGAAGGTGAAACTGAGGCCCAGGGAAGTTAAGTGACCTGTTCAAAGTCACACAGGTAGTAAATGTCAGGGATGGATTTTTGAGCCTAGATTCTCTAACTTCAGAATAAGTCTTCTTTCCACGGTACCAGGCAGTCTTCCCAAGGAATACCCAATACTAGAGAGGGTGGCTGGGACCGTATTATCTTCTGGAGGGATCTCTGTTTCTACAAGCAGCAGAATACAGAAAAGGTGTCATTAGAAATGAATGCAATAATTGTGACTCTCCCCCTCCAAGTTCAGAACACCAGTCATCTGAACTCCTGGTTATAAAGGTGAGGAAACATGACCGCTAATCTTTTCCAGATTTTCTCAGAGTATCAACACCCTGGAGAACCATTATCACATAGACATATGCCCAGGAGGTAGCAGCTTAGAAAGCAATGGCCTGACTTTGAATATATGGAAAGGTGGGCCTGGAGGCAAAGCGAGGTTAAGGTCCGTGTTAGAATAAATATAACACCATATTCTTGTACTGCATTTTTCCTTATGTTTCTCCTTACTCTCTATATAACAGATCCGTAATTCTTATTTGGAGTCACTTGACTTGTGACGACAAGGGCCTGGGAAAGGGAAATTTTGTTCCCCATATAAGCCTACCCAAGCCATAGTAAAATATGAGATTAAGTAAGCAAGCTTCCCCTTTTCAGACCGGGAAACAGGGTGGAGGAGAGTAAAATCAGGCTTGATGGATGGCCTGCAAAGCCCTTTGAACTCCTGGTAAAAAGGCAAGAAATATTAATAGTTAACCATTATCTACTTTAAGTTCCCACTTTGTGAAATGGGGATAAATGTACTTGTCATTCATCTATTTCAGAGCTATTGTGAAGATTAATTTAGATGTGATTATTAGT
The DNA here is from genome assembly GCF_003287225.1 of Phascolarctos cinereus. NCBI lineage: Eukaryota > Metazoa > Chordata > Mammalia > Diprotodontia > Phascolarctidae > Phascolarctos > Phascolarctos cinereus. Next base: position 396,173,774 of record NW_027555847.1, read on the forward strand.
CATGGACAATAGAAAACAAAATGTAAATGCTACATGAATAGTTCTATTCTCTACCCTTAGCCAGTGCCAAACAACTCTAAAAAACCCACAACTTTGCCTCTTTCCAACTCCTCCCAACTCCAAGTTGACCTATCCAGTTCTACAGGATAAAAAAAAAAATCAGTGTCTTTATCATATAGATATTTTTCCAGCTGTAGCCCTGGCTCCAATGGAATTCAAAAGAGAATCAGGGCTTGAGCATGGGCAAGAAATACAGAGCACATACTTTCAGTGATTCTCTGAGAGTGAACTGTAGGCTCCATGCTGAATCTCATTTGTCTGAAGGAATCAAAAAGAAGTATGGCACAAATAACCTCAAATAGAAGAAAATGCAATTATCCTTTTTTTTTTGGATGTTTGGTATAATTTTTGGGGTATAATTTAAGAAAAAAATCTCTCAAGTCCTTCAATGCCTCATCATGGCATGGAGGTGATCATGACTTTGCAAATGAGGTGATCAAATGAGATAATGTTTGTAGAAAGCACTCAGCTAGTGCCTAAGACATAGTAGGCACTTTGTTGTTGTTGTTCAGTTGTATCTGACTCTTCGTGATGGGAATTTCTTGGCGAGGATACTGGAGTGGTTTGCCATTTCCTTCTCCAGCTCATTTTACAGATTGTGGAACTGAGGCAACTAGGGTTTAAGTGACTTTCCCAGGGTCACACAGCTAAGAAGTGTCTGAGGCCAACTTTTCAACTCAGATCTTCCTGATTCCAAGCCCAGCACTCTATTCATTATGCCACCTAGCTGCCCCCTAGTAGGCACTACATAAATTCTTATTCCTTCCCTTCCCCCTTCCTCTCTTCTTGAAGTCCATATCAATAAGTCCTAGGGAAGGCTTTGAATACAGGCTGCTGAATAGACTCTGACTTTTGTCTAAAGACTAGCTTTGATTCAACAATAGAATGTTGGTCACCAGATGATGAATTTTTTAAGGTCCAACAACTCATGAAGTACTAAAATCAAATGAAGTAATATTTGTAAAAGTATTTAGCACAGTGCCTGGCACATGGTGGGCACTGTATAAATGCTTATTCCCCTTCCCTTTCTCTCCCCTTTTGCCCACTTCCCTTATTTAAGGCATAGAGAAAGCAGATCCACCAGTTATATCACACATCTTTTCAAGGATTGAATATTAGGCAATTAAGTGGCATAATGGACCAATGTAGGACTAGAAGACAGAAAGATCTAAGTTCAAAATCTGCCTTAGACACTTATTAATTATGTGACCCTGCCCAAGTCACTTAACTTTTCTTTGTCTTAGCATCCTCATCTGTAAAATGGGGCTATTAACAGCACCTATCTCCCAGGGTGTTTTCTATGTAAAGCACTTTGTAACCTTCACAGAGCTACATAAATGCTAACTATTTCTAATAAATTACACACATACTAATGGATTAAAGGGGAAATGATTAGATATATCTAAAGAAGCAGAAGTCAAACCAGGATGCAACTTAAACCCATGGATAATCCATAGAGCAGACAGGTTTTACCAAAGATAATTAAAAAAATTGACCATAATTCTAAAATGCTTTTCATACAGAGAGCATCAAGCCACCTGGTATGTTTTTAGTTTTTTCAAAGATATATAGATTCTAGAAGGAGTGTTTCTCTATTTCAAACTTTCTCAAACCTAAACATGGTGCTGCAATTTAGAAGTGGAAGGAACTCAGAGGTAAAAAATTCCAAACTTCCTTGTTTACAGATGAGGAAAGTGAGGTCACATAGGTTGGAAGTAAGAGAGCAAGGACCGAAACATAGGTCCTCCTTTCAGAGCTCTTTCAATGTACCAAACTATCTCCCCAAACTGAACAAGTGTCTGCTGGAACACTAAGTCATTTCATTTTCTTCCTTAAGAACTAGAACCCACACTGATCCATCTACAGATTTCTGAAGCCTACTATTAGGAGTTAAGAACAGGCTATAATGTCATTCTAAACTAAGCTTTCTCACCATTCCTGATTTAACAGAGGCACATTTTCAAATAGAGTCTTTGCCTTTCGACACCTCTACGGATTCCAAATGCCACATACGACGCACAAGAAGAGACCAGCAAGCTTTGCAGAATGTAATATCAACATCCTCTTCTTTCATTTCTTTAGGTGGGTTAATATTTTCTGGAGAATTAGAACCATAAATGACATTTACTTTACTTGTCACTGTAGCAGATGGAAGATTTTAACCTTTACTATCAGGGGTTAATGTAGGTTTTTGTAAGCACTTCTATTTATCATAATAAAGGGCAAAACCAGCAGTAAAAATGCAGACATGCAATGGTAAGTAAATTCCACCACCCCAGTTTTGGTTTTTTTAAAAAATTACTTCTTTCTCTTACTCTGCCCCAGGATTTTTAAATTTTCTATGGTTTACATGAACACAGCATTACTTATTCAGGGGCCTCATTTAGCTACAGAGTACTAATTGAATTTAAGGTGGAAAGAATTATCTTTGCTACAAATAGCACCTCAGGGGAACAGCCCTGAAGTGGACTTTGAAGACTGTCAATGAGTAACAAGCACCACAGACTAGAGGAATGAGGGCTTTAAGGCCATGCCTACACTGGCAAATTAGTGGTGACATGAAAAAAAGATGTCCTAGAGTGAAATCAGCCTTAGGATTACCTGACCTCATTATCCAACTCTCCAAAAGCAAATAAATTATTCAAGATGCAACTGAATTTTTGAGAGACTTTCTGGAACTCCAAATTAAGACATGATTTTGGGCTACTAGTCCTACCAAACCACTGTATCAGAATATGCTAATTAATAACAATGTTATCTTTGGTGTCTTATAGAAATGGTGGCTTTTTCCAAGGCTTGGTGTTTTCCCTTTCACGAAGTGCTGGTGGAATAAATCATGCCGGTGGACATTGTGTTTCTTCACATATACAAGTGAAAACCTGATATACAGTCTCTCTTCTCCTTTTTTCTCAAATTATACCAGAGATGCATAGATTGTTAAAGATGGAAGGGAATTTAAAGCTTGCCTCAATCAAACAACTCAGGCCTTCAGATTCCAAGCCTAGTGTTCCATCCACTTGACCAATCTAATTTTCACCTGAGCATATAAAGAATCCTCCCTCTCCTGCCATGACCTTCTAGATTTGCTGTGGTTGTTTAGTCATTTTTCGGTTGTGTCCTGAATTTTTGTGACCCCATTTGGAATTTTCTTGACAAAGATACTAGAGTGGTTTGCCATTTCCTTCTCCAGCTAATTTTACAGCTAAGGAAACTGCGGCAAACAGAGTTAGGTGACTTGCCTAGGATCACACAGCCAGTAAGTGACTGAGGCCAGATTTGAACTCATGAAGATGAGTCTTCCTGATTCCAGGCTAGTATTCTGTCTACTGTGCCACCTAGCTGACCTTCTAGATGATCGGAGGCAAAATTTGAAATTCACAGACATGCTTTCAAGTGACTTCATCTGGAATTACATTTAATTTTGAACTTTTCACCTGGCAAAGAATTTGATCAGATTTACTCTGGGCACAACATCACTGGAATCTATTGACATGTCACTCTCCTGTCCAGCTAATGCCTCCTTACCACCTCTAGAATCAAGCACAAACTCCTTTTTTTGTTATTTTAAAGTTCTCCACAACCTGCTCTGACACATTGCTTCATGCACTCTGAGGTCTTGCCTCACTGGCTTTCTGGCTGTTCCTCATACTTGAAATTCCACCTCCCATTTCCAATGCACTTCACCCCTGCTCCACCCTTTAGAATGCCAAGTTTCCTTCACAGCTTGTGTCTGGCCTTTTGTCATTCTTTCATTTAATACTGCCTCTCTCCTGAAATGAACTTGTAATTATTTTGTATGTGTGCATGCATTGTTTCCCCTTTATGGAATGGAAGCTCCTTGGGTGGAGGGCAGAGACTGTTTCATTCTTGTCTTTGTATGCCCAGGACCTACCTAGCACTGTACCTGGCACATAGTAGGCATTGCGTAAATGCTTGTTGATTGGCTGATTGATTGAATCCCTTTTATCTGATCCTGTTAACCCAAACAGTAGAATCCATTTAAAAAATAAAGTATTCTCATAGTATGGACGTCCCATTCTATGGGAACAGTCCTGAGCCTCTGTTTTCCAATACAAAGTACAGTACAGGCTATTGAGGAATGGACAGAAGAGGCCATTATCTTTAATAGTATTCAACCATGCTGCGATTTGAAAGTATTTTAGGAGGGCTTGCAACCATTCTAATGAATAACTCAAAGACCCTCTTGTCACATTAAAAATTTTCCCTCTAGAAAAAAAATTATATGTAGATAGATAGATAGATAGATAGATAGATAGATAGATAGATAGATAGATAGAAGGCACAGGGTGAGTTGAAGATTAAGGGGTCATATCTGGAGAATAAAATTAAGGGATGAGAGAGGATTATACTCAGAGAAGAAGAAAGGGAGAGGTAGAATGGGGTAAATTATCTCACAAAGAAAAAACAGAAAAGAAAAGTCTCTTACAGTGGAGGGGAAGCAGGGGAAAGTGAGAGGGAATGAATAAATCTTATTCTCATAGGATTTGGCTTAAGGAGGGAATAACATACACATTCAATTAGGTATGGAAGTTTGTCTTACCCTACAAGAAAATAGGGGGAGAAGGGGACAAGAGAGCAGGGGGATGATAGAGAGGAGGGCAGATTGGAAAAGGATGTAATCAGAAGTAAATACTTCTGAGGAGGAACAGGGTCAAAAGAAAAAATAGAATAAATGGGAGGGCAGAATAGGATTAAGGGAAATAGAGTTAGTTTTTCACAACATGTCTACTATGGAAGTGTTTTGCATAACTGCACACATACAACCTATATTGAGTTGCTTGCCTCTTTAATGAGGGTGGGTGGGGAGGGAGGAAGAGAGAAAATTTGAAACCTAAAGTTTTAAAAACATATGTTTAAAAAAAAACTTTTCATGTGCTATCGGGAAATAAGAAATACAGGAAATGGGGTACAGAAGTCTATCCTGCCCTACAGGAAAATAAAATAGAAGGGGAAGAGAATAAGAGAAGGGGGGAGAGAAAGAAAAGAGGACAGACTAGGGGAAGGGATATTCAGAATGCGTGCCATCTTGGGGTAGGGGAAGGGTGAGATGGGGTGAAAATTTGAAACTCAAAAACTTGTGGAAATGAATGTTGAAAACTACAAATAAATAAATTTATATTAAAAAAAAAGAAAAAAAATTTCCCTCTAATTTTGAGAAGTCTGTCACCTTCCTCTCAGGGTAGTTTACAATGAGATGTCCACAACTGAGACCAAGTGTGTCAGGACAGGATTATGGCTGATAAATCCGGGCCAAAGCCACTTTCATGTGTTAGAACTGGTAACTGTCACATACTCACCATCTTTGGCCACATCACCAATGGGCACATTGTGTTTCTGTGACATGTAGCCCAGAAAGGAGAAGATGACAAAGCCAGAAAAGAAACTCGTCAGGGAGTTGACAGAGGTAGTGATGATCGCATCTCTGGGAAAACACAAAACAAGTCATCATGAAGCAGAGGAAGATTATGGGAACAGATGTAATTTTCAACTCATTATTTTTAATTTACTGGGACTTGAAGAAGTGGGGCCAAGGAGGAGGGCAGGGCCATTATTTAAGGCATTTTTGTAAAGGAGCCTGTTTTTTCAGAATGAAAATGATCAACCTATCTACTCTGGTTAACAGAGCAGTTTCCTGCAAGCTTTTTTATCCAGGGCAGCTCTTCTGTCCTTAGAGTAACCCCACCGAAGACCAATGCCAGTCTCACCTCTAGGGGCCTCTCTGACACCTCTGACCCTCAGATGAATATACTCAACTGGGTTTCTGCAAGCAAGAGTCTGAGCAGGTCAGGTTCTCTTGGTCCTGTTTGTTACTTGGTAAGGGGCAGAAGAGGAACTCTTCTGCACAACATCCTTATGTACTGGCTGTGTAACCCAGGGCAATTCACTTAAACTTTCAGTCTTCTGGGCAACTCTCTAAGACTCTAAGTCCCAGAGAAGGTGCTAACCAGTATTCATAGAGGTAGTTTCCCCACCCAGGAGTTCCCTATACCAATGAAATCATCATTCCAGTCATTATCCCTATGCCAGGAGCATGATACAAAAGTTCAAATCTCTGACATTTAAACCAGGAGTAAAGCTAGAAATTCCTGAATTGATTTAAATCACATGTCTGGCACATAGTAGGCACTTAATAAATGTTTATTGATTGAGATAATAAATTAAAGGATTTTAATGGCATTCAAGGAATTGTATGATTGGAAGAGAAAAAAAGCTAGTCCCATGGCAAGAGTGAGGGAAGACAGGGGGCATGCATCTTAATTGCTGGAGGAAACTCCCAAATTGGTGAGATCACAGTTCCATTTGAGTATTTTAATGTATTCAATGTATATATTTATACCATGTTCCAAAAATAATATTTGAGTTGTTATGCATTTCTTAAATGAAGTTTCCAGAATTAAATAATTCATTCTACAAATAGTACGGGAGAGATGGGAAGGCCCAGAAACATGAATCATAGAATCAAATAGTTATAGAGTTGGTAAGGATCTTAGAAGTTATCTGGTCTAACCCTAAATTCAATGCATAACTTTCTTCTATACCATCCTCACTCAACAAGTGACCATCCAGCCTCTGGTCAATCACTTACTTGTATGCTGCGGGGAAGGGTATAAAGCAACATTCAGGTTCATAGGAAGAACTTTGGTTACTGATACCTGTCATCACCATTATTATTTGGGCACATTATGTTATTTTTATTTAGCTTCTTAGAAGGCTAAATACTGTTGAGATGAAAATCCAAATATGACAATTCAAACCAAAAGAGGTTTACTTAAAAAATATAAATATATGTACACATACATACACATACACAGACATATAGTCTTAATACCTAATTTGCAAGGAGATTCTGTGAACTGATTGCTAACCATTTTTTTGGAGGGGGGAGATTTTTTACCTTAATACAGTATTGTTATTTTAAGTTTTTACTCCATAAACATTCTTTAAAGCAATCACAATGTTCAGAAATGGAGCTTTGATTTTTCCTTCGTATTTATTTGGTCTCCCCATATTCCTGTCTACAGTATCTTTTTTGATACAAAAGAAGGTAAATAATCAGCCTATAAAGGTCAAAGACACCAGTATCTCCACATAAAATCCCTGGGTTATTTTCAGTGAGATTCTTTGGCCAGAGAATTCATGTCAACAAGCTGCATATGTCACTTTTTATAGGCAACACAGCCCAAAATGAGCTTACCCAACTGCTGCTGGGGAGAAAAGAAGGGAAGGGGGAAAGGAACAAGCATTTATTAAGCACCTACTATATGCCAGACAGTGTGCTAAGGGCTTTACAATATTATCTCATTTGATCATTACAGATATTCTCTAATTCGACTTCATTGGAAAGAAGAAACACTTGGTGATTTGTGATAGAAGGCAGTCAGATTCTCTGTTCCATTTCACAGACTTGTCCAGGGACATGTGTAGTGCTGCTCAGAATTACTCAATGCTTTTTTGAACATATTTCAGATTTTCCTCTGCAGGAGTGAACATAGTAGAAGAGATGGATGAATAAGAATTTAAAGATTATTTTCATAATATGCTATGAATATATATTTTGAATGCTGTCAAACTCTGTAATTTGGTACACGCTTTCAAATTAGCTTCAGATTTTTCTAGCTTTACTCCTTCAGACTGAGGTTAAATGTCATTGGTTTTAGTTTCAGATTATATTTGTTTCATTTTTGACTTTACATCCCCAGGCGCTGGTACTGTGCCTGCCACACTGTAGCTTAATAAATGCTTGTTGATTAATTGGCATTTGATCACATATCTGTGAGTTAGAAAGGGGGTGGGACAGCTGGGGAAAACACTTAGCAATGACAAGAAGTGGGAGCTAACATCAAAGCATGGGCCAGGGAGGGCACTTAATGTAAGAAGAATGATCCCAGAAGATATCATTGTATTATATGATTATCTTACCTGTAACACTTAGTCTTTAGTAAAAGGTTAAATTATGTTTAGAATCATTTGTTTAAGAAGAGAGTGAAGTGTGTCAGATTCCAATCCTTGTTTTAGGTTTCAATCTTGGCTCTGCTACTTGCTAGCTGTGTGACCTTGGTCAAGTCACCTAATCTCTCGAGGCCCCAGTTAAATCACCTTGTAAAATGAAGAAGCTGGACTAGATGACCTGAGGTCCCTTTTAGCTCAAATACGGTCCTGTTATCCATAAGAGAGCTTGTCATTTAGTTGTATCTGACTCTTCATAATCCCATTTGGAGTTTTCTTGGCAAAGATACTGCAGTGGTTTGCCATTTCCTTCTCTACCTCATTTTCCAGATGAGGAAACTGAGGCAAACAGGGTTAAGGGAATTGTCCAGAGTAACACAGCTAGTAAGTATCTGGGACTGGATTTGAACTCACAAAGATGAGTCTTACTGAATTCAAGCCCAGTACACTGTCCACTCAACTACGTACCCGTCCTAGGAGAGATCTATATGAATGTAATGATGAGAGGCTGCTGACTATTATTAAAAAGTTGTTGTTTTTGTTGTTTGTCCTTCGTTCTCAAACAGGACCATGACATCATGGAGGTGATGCCATGACATGAAAATGAATTCGATTTAAGTGAGGGAGGTCTGTGCAAAGTCAACAACCTCACTTTCTCCTACAGAGCTATCTGGGTCCAGCGGCCAGACACACATCAGGACAACTGGAGATAGCCCCCTCCATTAAGAGGAAACTTATCAGGAAAATGTAAAGGGTTGAAAGTGATGGGGAAAAGGGAAGAGCTTGTAAAGGAAAAAATTATAGGTCTTAATAGAGAATTTTTAAATAAAATTTTCAGTTCCTGCACATGGGTACCCTCAAGTCTCATCTAGACGTTAATTCTAAAAAAAATGAAAATCCTACAGAACTAGAGAGGTCATAACAATTTTATTCTTTGTTTTACCTATTTAATGTATGTATTTTAGTCGATTTTAGACAAACCTGTTCTATCCTTATTCTACTTTTACTTTATTCAAAAAGTCTAGCAGAGTTCTGACCATGAGGTCCAAAACTTTGTGTGATAACTGTATTTCAATATGATTTATTACCTTTGTAATCCTATGGGCTTTTAAAAATTTTATGCATTTAAAAACATTACTCTGAGGAATCTAAAGGTTCACCAGCTTACCGGAGTCCACAATAACCAAAAAGGGTAAGTTGAAGATCTAGTTTCTGGGTTTTATAAGCAGTTTTCCCTTTCTCTTCTTCCAGACAGTGACTTCTGTCTCAGTTGTTTAAATATCTCAATAGAAAAAATAAATGACCCACCATTTGATCATTTAAACACTTTCAAAGATAAAGAGTTCAGAGCTTACCTATAACAGTTGTTAGTAAATTTATTGTAACTGGAGAATGCTATTAGCACACCAAACCCAACACCAAGAGAGAAGCATATTTGAGTGGCAGCATCTATCCAAACCTACAAACGGATCCAGAACCAGATACACAAAAGAAGAGAGAGAGAGAGAGAGAGAGCAAGAGAGAGAGAAAGCTGTTATTAGAGATAATTGCAGGAAACTCATTCAGCCCAAAGATGAAAGATAAGAGCTGAATACAAGGTAATTTTGCAAATTACTGCTGCATGCATGCATGTACCCAATCCTGCCCCTCAGATTATTGTTTTCAGTTATGATGTCCCGAGTCCTTGCTGAGGGGAATTGTGCCTGTCCCTGTGTCCTGTTCTTTCTTATGGAAAACAGCATGAGTTTAGACTCAATTCATTATCAAAAGGAAAATGGTATTCAAAACATGATCAGTAGCAAATTAAGACTTTAAGAAATAAATATTTTTTATGGCCTTAGCATAAAAGAGGATATTCTTAAAAAGAGACATCTTTTCTTGGTACCTTCAATTGCTATTTTATCCCTACATAAAGTGCTATTAAAAATAGGTTTCAAAAATAAAACTGTAATACAATAACATTTGCAAGAATAAGAATTTATGAAACCCAGGTTAGCCTGTCCATTCAGAAACTGAATATACACGTCCTAAAAATCTGAATGAGATGCTTTTCTATGGCATCCTTAAGAAACAGATAGTCTATAACCAAGACTGGCCCAGAAGAGATATGAGCAGGGGAGTGCTGGTAAATGTTTAACAACTATTTCTTGGAGGGGGAGGAATGAATACACAACTCACTATTAACATTTCTTAAGTCTAAACAATCAACAAAACAATAAAACAAGTCCTGATTTGCAGCTTTTGCTAATTTCCAAGGCGTAAAGGCACATATTGAAAATTTAATAAATGCTTCCAGCTGGCTCCAACATACCCCTGGATATGAGAATACTGTCCCTCTTAATTCTTTACAGAGCTGGTGGACTATGGGTGTGGAGCATGGCATATGATGCTGGATTTGGCCGATGTGCTGGTTAGTTTTGGCTTTTTTTTAAAACTTTCTGTTTTTATTCTTTGGTTATGTGTGTGTGTGTGTGTGTGTGTGTGTGTATAGAGGGATATATTCAGAAATGAAGATGACATAAAAACAAAAGTAGTAATAAAAATATGTTAAAAAGAAAAACGTGGTCTAAGAAATATATTAAAACATTTTTTCTAAAACCCAAGTTAGCTATGGATCACTCTTCTAATGATACCTTCCTTCTCTCTTTTGTATTTAGCCTATTCCCCAATATATAGAAAGTTATTTATTTGAGTATCTTTTCTGTCATGTCGTGAGCTCCTTGACAGCAACTACTGCTTTGTATATATATTCATATCATATCTATCTTGCATAGAATAGAAACTTTAATGCTATACTTACATGAAATGTCTGTATACATCAAGAGATATTGTGTGAGTCAAGGATAACATGCAAGGATAACCATGCATGTCATGGATCAATTTCTACACTGATAGAGTGAGTTGTGTTACTTACAAATATTCTCAAGAATTTGGTTCCTAACCAAACACTAGTGAACTCTTCATTATCCACGTGAAGTTTGTCCTCATTCTCTACATCAGGGGTTCTTAACCTTGCTTGTGTCCTGGACCCTTTTGGCAGTCTAGTGAAGCCTATGGACTCCCTCTCAGAACAATGTTTTTAAACACATGAAATAAAATTTATGGGATTACAAAGGAAACCATTTGTAACAGAATACAGTTATCAAATTAAAATGAAACAAAACACAGGGTAAGAACTTTCACTCTCTGTGCAGAGCTGACCCTGTGGTTGAGCCTTCTTCCCAATTCATCCTCTGCAGATAATTCTTTTTTATGTGGGGTGGGGTGGCTGAGGAAACTGGTTCAGACCTCTTACTTTGTCTGCAGACAATTCTTTCCTGCCCTAATGCAACTACATAAAGACCCGCACGCTTACTGCCCATCCACTGTCCTGGCCTAAAAACGCATGGAGTCCACTGGGTGGCTAGAAGACTGGGAAGGAGTAGAAGGAAGAGACCAGGAAGCCTTGGTAGCAAGTACTCTTCTAACCTCCTTCTTCAATGTTCTTCTGGAGGTGACGCACAACTTTTCTCCCTCAGTTTATACCAAAATGTTCGTGACTTGTCAGTCAGGTGGTGTCATTTTCCTCAAACGGAAAAGTGATTGCTGGGGGTGGTAAGGAATGATGGCAGCAGCGACAATGTTCACAACAGTCCTGAAGGGACCTGTAGCAGAAATAGTCCTTCCCTTCTCTGGATCCAAACTTACTTCAGCTTGACATTTCTCAAGGCCAATCACAATCTGCTAGGCATCTCCCATGTGTGTTAACAGGGGCAGGTTTCTCTTCAAGTCTGACTCCTGGGTGGATCGCTAGTCAATTATTATTTCCTTCTGACATGTCCAGCTTCAAGTTTCGCCTTGGTTCTTAGCTGGTTATTGTTGTGCCTGCTTCTTATCTTAGGACTGACATAAATTTCTTCAGCTCTCCTCCCTGAAAGACTAAACTCAGAGACCTGCCAACCTCAGGCTAAGGACCTTGGCCTTTTCTTTCAACAGCTCTTTCTGCTTAGGGTGACCTAACCAGTACACTTTTTCAAACCTTATCTTTGCAGGCTAGGTAGGTCATGACTAAGGCAATAGCCATTTGCCCAATTATCACCAAATAGCCCTGGGGTTCAAGGTTCCCCAGTTGTATAAACTCTAAATTTTTCTTACAAATCCAAGGAAATAAGGCGGTGGAGAAAAGGTATAGAGGCAATCCATGACTTGGAGGAAAGATCATTGTATCTGCTGATTGCTCTGAAGCTTTCTTGGCCTGTTTGTATGGAATGAGCTGCTTGAATCCTCATATCCACTACTAGGGTCAAACGAGCCTGCTCAAAGTTTTATGCCCCCCTCCAATCTGAAAGGGGTTCACCCTTTGTGAGGTGAAAATGATCCCTTTCCTAAATGGATACTACCCCTATATCAGTATTGCAACTAGGAGAAGCTAGAAGACCAATCAGAATGCTTGTGAGAGATTTTGCTGCCACTCCAACATGAACCAGCAGTTTGTAGTGGAAGGCATTGAAGGAGGAGGTATTCTGGTTCCATGTATTTGTGGACGTGAGAATTGCCACAACTATCTTCGGGCAGAATTGGAGTAGTAGCAGAGAGATGACTGAAGGAAAAGTCTTGAGGATGAACACAGCCTCTTCCCGTGGAAGCTCTTCTTAGTGCTCTACTCTGTGGGGTGACTGCCTAGGAAAGCAGCTTCAGAGGGCAGAGAATGTGATAATTGTAGTGTGTCTGTGTCTCCTATGAGCTACTATGGTGTCTTGTATTCTCTGGCTGTACTTGGTGTCTGCTTTCTGGTCATTAATGTCAACCCAGACATAAAATGGTATTCTCAGCAAAGGTGTTCACTATCATAAAGGAAGATGATTGTATCATATTTTGCAATTGGGGTTTAGTGACTTGCCTAGGGTCACACAGCCAGTGTCAAGCATCTGAGACCAGATTTGAACTCACGTCCTCCTGAGTCCAGGGGAAGAGGAAACTGAAGCCCAAAGAGTGGCTTAGCTTGTCATCTAGATAGTCATCAGTAGACCTGGTATTCAAGCCCAGATCTTTTCTCTCCAAATCCAGTCCCTTTCTGCCTTTAATGTCTTTCCCAAGATCCAAATGGAAGAGAGATTCTCACTTGACGGTGAGGTTCTCCAGATCCTCCTTTTTATAGATAATGTTGGGCTAATTGCATCAAGTCCCAGAACATTACCAAGCTTCCTCCATGTGCTCAAAAGAGATTGGCCCAAGAATCCACTTTCTTGGATGAAAAAGGCCTATTGTCCAGACTAGGAATTGCAGTTGAACGACAAGTTCATTGAAGTCATATGGTGGTACAAATACCCAAAACATGCACTGCATATGGATGTATGAGTTACGGCCAAAATGAAACACAGGGATGAAAGGGCTGGATTTCATTTAGAAAATGGGCAGTGCTTTTTAACAATCACAGGCTGCTGCTCAGAGTGAAAACACATCTTTAAAAAATATATATATTCTCACAGAAATGGTGTACATTTGAGAACCTTGGATTACCATAATCTTTGCAAGATCAAAGTTGCACATATTCCAAAGAGCCACAGAGAGGAACACAGTGGACATAGGTAGGCTGCATCATTCTTCTAGTTATGCCCCCTATTTAAAAAGTGGTAAAATACATATATCAGTGAGGAAATGTATAATCATCAAAGGATGTGGGCTCATCCTGTTGGGCAAACAAAAGTCAATAGATGGAGAGAGCTCAAGTGCTGCTTTGACATACATTAAATTGAAAAAGACCTACAGGAAGGACAACAGTATTATGGGTAGGCCCTCTGTGGAGGAACTATAGATGAACATGGACAAGATTCATATAGGACAAGAGATGGGTTTCATTTTTTTTTTTAGTGAGGCAACTGGGTTTAAGTGATTTGCCCAGAGTCACACAACTAGGAAGTATTATGTGTCTGAGGCCGAATTTGAACTCAGATCCTCCTGAATCCAGGGCTGGTGCTCTATCCACTGCACCACCTAGCTGCCCCATGGGTTTCATTTTGAACTGATAGAGGGAATTCCTGCAGTGATGGGATCACTTTCCTTAAAAGAAGAAGGCAATTGATAGGGGGAGAGGGAGGAACTTTGTCTAGTGTTAATCATGGTGCACAAAACATTGACTCATAATGATGGAGATTTTGCTTCCTGAGAAGATCAAACTTGTCACAATATCTTCCCCTACCATGTTGATGAGTATGGTACTAAAAAATCTTTCCCAGCCAAGGAAATAAGACATACTTAAGAGATAGTTCAGCGGCACAGTGGATAGAGTGCAGGAAGACATCTTCCTAAGTTCAAATCTGACCTCAGCCACTTGCTAGCTGTGTGACCCTGGGAAAGTCAATAACCCCCTTTGCCTCAGTTTCTTCATATGTAAAATGAGTTGTAGAAGGAAATGGAAAACCACTCCTGTATCTCTGTCAAAACTCCAAATGAGGTCACAGAGAGTTAGACATGACTGAAAACCAACTTAACAACAAGAAAGGAGACTGCCAGTAGCCACAAAGGATAAGGCAGCACTTCTGCCATCTAAGAAAATGTTTGCAATTGCCTTTAGTGATTCTGAGGAAACTTGTAGGAAGAGAGTAATACACCTTAAAGTAACTAGACACACTGAAAGGCTTAGAGATTTGCCTGGAGATGGAGATGTTAAGTGACTCATCACAGCCAGTATGTCAGAATCAGGATTTGAAATCAAGCCTTAATAATTCCAAGGCCAGTTCCTTATTCATTACAAAATGCTGCCTTTATAGAGAAGTTATTATGATAGTCGGGATGGTTGGTAAGATGAACTTATACTAGTGCGGAGTCAATGAGATTAGAAAAGAGGGGATAGATGTGAAACATATAGACATAGAACTGAAGAGTACTTGGGAGCCAAGTGGAGATGAGAGGTGAACCTAAGCTTCCATACTATTAGAATTGGGCCTGACAAAGAAGGTTGTGGACATAGCATTGAAGGGCATAGCTACATCTTAAATAACGTATTGAAAATCCTAGACTCTATGATAAGACAGGAAGATGCTTCCCAGGTTCCCAGAGGTTGGATGTTGGATTTTGTATCTTGGTCCAGAAAAAAGAAAGGAGAAAAGGTCATGGTTATCCATGGATCTTCCTTCTTCCTCACCTCTCAAATCCAATCAGTTACCAAGTCCTCTTTAATTCCATGTGCAAAATATCTCTTGTATCTAACTGCTCCTCTCCGTTCCCATTGACACCACACTAGTGTAAGCCCTTTTAACAACTCTCTGAGCTGTTCAAATAACTTCCCTATAGATGCAGTATGGCATAATGAATTAAAAGCTGATCTTAGGGTCAGGAAGACCTGGGTTCAAGTCTCAACTCTGACACAGCAATAATATGACTTTGGGTAAGGCACTTCCTTAATGCCCCTAAGCAATTCTCTAAGGCTGTAAATTTCAGAAAAGTTGATGATCTTCATGGATAGAGGAAGTTTCTTCGCCAGGAGTTTCCTCTACCAATGAAATCATGGTTCTGGTTCCAAACAAATATCTATTATAATATCTATCTGCCTATCTATCTATCTATCTATCTATCTATCTATCTGTCTGTCTGTCTGTCTGTCTGTCTATCCATCCATCCATCCATCTACCTACCTACACAAACACACATATGTGTGTATGTGTAACCAGGCAACTTTTTAAGACTATTAGTTACAGGTGAGTTACCAATCTGCTATTGTGGAATGAGCCTTCATACTGGAAGTTCCCTATACTGATGAAATTACATGTGTGTATGTATATATATGTAATACAGTACATATTTATGTGCACATATGTATATGCACATATCTGCATACACACATAAATTTATATACATGTACATCACATATATGCATGTGTTATGCATACACACAGACATGCGTACATGTACATCACATATATGTGTGTACATGTTTATATGTGCACATATATAATATGCACTACACATGTGTGTGTGTCTACACACACACACACACACACACACACACACACACACACACACTTTTATCTGTATAGAACAACAGTTTAATTGTCAAACCCTATCCTGTCCCTCTAGTTTTACTAAGTAACACTTCAGGAAAGACAATTTTCACAGGCCAAGATTGTCATCACAGGAGTTGAAAGAAGTAGAATTTTCTCAATCTAAGTTAAATAAGGCCTGAACTCACAGAGCAGCAGCTTAGAGAGAATCAAGGGATTTCAAAGTAGAGACCTAAAATGTTAGAGTTCTTCAGCTCGTCAATCGGTGTCACTTGTTGGAATCTATGTCTCCAAAGAACTTCAGAGAGCTTCTAGGGCTATAACTTATAGAACACGTATTCCCTCCATACACAGTTTGCCTCCATGCACATTTCCCGTGTGTGTGCTTCTCCAAATGTGTTCCTTGGTGGTACATGTTCATTATGTGTATCCTTTCTCCCACTTGTGCTATAGTCACCTGTAGGAGAGCATAGCTGTGTATTTATGTGGAGAATCTTGTCCATGATTGTTCTATTCTGTTTAAGTGTTTTTGCTGTGAACTACTATATCCTCTAGCCAGTCTAGTAAAAGAATCCCATCAGTGGGTCTTAGGATCAATAAATTTGAATGTCTGCTGATCCATAAAATCCCTCAAACCTGGGGTCATTTCACTTTCTGTGAGTCATTCGGGGAAAGGCACCCTACATACTACATTTGTATAGACAGTTATATTTATCTTGCTTATAACACCTAACACAGTGGAAATAACAGTACTCTAGGGTTGTGTGATTGCTGTTTATGATGCTAACAAGATTATCAGGTGATTTATACACGTTTGTTCTGCCAAAATGAATTGTTTACTATTAATACATTCCCCTGAACCAGCATTAATTTGGGTTAATAATACCTAAATGTGGAAAGCCTAAATTTACTAATAGATTATTTGGTTAAATACTAATGTTATTTTCTCTTTAAGGATTGTGACCATAATCTCTCCTTCCTCTGCTCTCCTAGATTCTAGAGCACTTAATGTTTCTAACTCTTCTAAAGAATTTATCATCTACATCCTTTTATTATAACTCCCTGTCCATATGCCTTAGATACTCAATTAGATTATAAATTCCTGTAGGGCAAGGATGGTGTCATACTTTTTTGAATTTCCTACCTAACCTGGTCTCTTTTGTATAGTTGGTGCTCAACAAATATATCGTGATGAAATAAGTAACATACCATCATCCTGCTTCCCTTATGAATCGTTAGCATAAATATTCTAGGTGACAAAAGACAAACTCATAAGTGAATAAGGAACACACACTCACGGATGCCTCACAGAGACGGTAGAAATCAACACTCAAATAGGCCTTAATGCCGTCGATGGCTCCTGGAAGGGTGACCCCACGTAGTAGCAAGGCTGTGAGGACTACATACGGCATGGTGGCTGTAATCCATACCACCTGAATGGAAAATCATGGTAATTATCCTCCTTCATTTCATTCTTGGTATCACTTTAGTTTCTCTCTCTCTCTCTCTCTTTCTCTCTCTCCCCACATCCACACCCACACATTTTTACACACATACAGAGAGAGAGAGAGAGAGAGAGAGAGAGAGAGAGAGAGAGAGAAGTATAGTGTATACTATAGGTATGTACACTCACATCTTGGCCCACTGAAAACAAGCAGGCACCAAATTTATGAACACAATATCCCAAAATATTTTGAAAGTGAAAAAAAAGTTTTTTTACATTTAGTGAATATTAAGATGTCTGACATATTTTAACTGAAAAAATATATATAGGATTCAGCCACATTAAGACAATCAAATAAAGGCAATCATTTTCCCCTTTCATCTTGCCTCTCATTCTCTATGACAGATTCAGAGGTCTGATTCAGAGGCATAATTAATTGCTTTTGTTTTAACTATCAGGATTTTTTTGGGGGGTTAAGATTTTATAAATGATGTCTTTATAAATAACATGCTTAGACTCAAGCAATCTCAGTTTCCTCCCCCATGAAACTACTGACTAAATCACTGCAATAGATATATGCATCCTCCAACAAAAACATGGGATTTTTTTTTTGCTTACGTTTTTGTCATTTTCATTTATGTGAGTGCCAAAAAGCACGTTTGACAAAATGTTTTGGTCAGGAGCAGACCACAGATTTCATTTAACCACTCATTTCCACTATATAAAGTTGGAAGTACATGGTAATTTCTTAACTCTCCCTTTAAAAATGTTGATGAATTTTGTTTTGACTAGAGGAAGTATACAAGGTTACACTGGGCCTAGTTATCAATATCAGTTAATCAGTCAGCTAGCATTTATTAAGCTCCTGCCACATGCCAGGCACTGTGCTAAGCACTGGTGATACAAAGAAAGACAAAAGACAGTCCCTTCCTTCAAGGAGCTCACAGTCTAAGAGGGGACACAACATGAAAATAGTTTTGTCAAAATAGGATGTGTATAGGGTAAATTGGAGGCAATCACAGAGAGAAAGCTCTAAGATTAAGAAACACTGGAAAAGAGTTGGAAATGTTACCATAATTAAACAATCTCCTACTGTCATCACTGTGAGGCCAGTATACTACACCCATTTGCAGATGGGGAAATTGAAGGGCATAATATAAATAAAATGAATGAAAACATTTGATGTACTTTTTCCTCCAAATATCTCTAAACTGTTTTGAGTTTTGATAAAATTTATCAGTTGTCCTTTTTTAGATTTAAAGCACTTACACATAGAGGGAAATATTCCAATATAAAAATACTTTGTCAATCCAGGATTCAGTTATACTGCAACCTTATCTATTCAGAACATGGTGAAAATGTAGAGAATACACAAAAATAGATTTTCCTGGCTCCAAGGTCAATGTTTGCTTGTGTTCTCTCATCACCAAATACCAGGATAATTTCCACAACATGGAAATATGATTGATGCAGTCATTTATTAGGGTCCTCTTTACTTTTTCTCTCGCATGTGAAGGATAAGTCATTGGTTTGTTTTAAGTAAAGCTTCCTTCCTTCACTAAAGCCATTGGTGCTTATCAACAAAAAGAATCTGTTTTGATTTTTATACTCAAATATACAAGTGGATCTGATCTTTCCAAGGAGGCAGACAAACTATGACTCCATCCATGCTTGCCTGTCCTGTAAGACTTTTATTCTAATCTCTCTTAAGTTCACCACACAGGGGCTACCCAAGGTATAGGGGAGGGAGAAGACATTCCTTCTTAACACATTAAGGATATGAGTGGACAAAGTCTGACCATTGGTTAGTTTTAGCCCTGACTACAAAACCAGCTCAGCTTCTATTTTAGATCTTAGATTTCTTTGATACCTTTACTTTGGTCCCTCTCTGTTGCTTTTTTAAGTCTTGCAGCCCATTTACGCCTGCCACATGCCTCGTCATTGCTTCAGGTGATATTAATTTTGAATTCTTTGGAGATCGTAGTGTTCCATGACTCCGTTAATATAACATCATTGATACAGTGTTTATACTAAAAAGGTCGGTCTTTTTTTCAAGAAGAAGTTTGGGTTATTAAGGGAGGTTTGTAATTTCCCAAAAGTAATCTAGCTTGCTGTCCTCTTCCTGTTTAATTCTAAGCCCCAGATATGATCCATCTGCAGTGCTTGTCCAAGATATACATGCTAATGAACAAGCCATATAGGTTGTCCATCACAGAACTTAATAACCTAGACAACAGGCAATTCTTTAATATTTTCTCCATGCATAATTAGGTAAAATTCTTTCATTTCTATAGGCATATTTACATTTCCCATGTCTTTCATTTCAGAGTATATTTGTTGATTCAGAAAATCCTTTCTCATACTGACATTTGTAATGAAGACATAGAGTCCCACTTAAGCTAACTAATAATCACCTTTCAAAAAATAAAACAATACTGAATCCTGGCTCTGACTTACTATCCTGTTACTATCAAAAATGTCTTGAGATTACGTGCATCTTTGATTCCATATGGTCCAGCTGTTGATGAGCCTTACCTTCCCAGATGTCTTCACTCCTTTCCATAAGCTGAAATAAAGCAGCACGATTACAATAACCAAGCAGGAGGTTAGCTGCCACCGAGGAAGGCCCAAATCATCAATTCCTTTGCTCTGGTGAAGATGCAGCACTCCTCGTCTGAAAAATCAGGAGGAGAAAGACTGTACACAATTCCATTGCTTCTACATTGGCAAAGTGAAGGATCTGGAGTCAGATGACTTGGGTTTTTATCTGAGCTTTGGTATTTAATGGCTGCATGAAATGTCAACAAGTGACAACCTCTCTGGGTCCCAGTTTCCTCATTTATACTGAGCCAGCTTGGCCCCAAAGAAGAGATATGAGAAGGAATTTCCCCCATACCTTCTCTGCAGAACTGGGAGACCATGTATGGGAGGTATGGCTTTATATAAGGTTGGACTTTTTCCTATGTTTGTTAGTTTTACTAAACTTTTCCCCATTCTTTTTTATACTTCGTTTTAACAGAAAGTTCTCTGGGAGGGGATGTATTACAAAATGTGGATTTCCTTGCTATAAGTAAAAGGACTTATAGTATATGTGCATATATATATATATATATATATATATATATATATATATATGTGTGTGTGTGTGTGTGTGTGTGTGTGTGTGTGTGTGTATATGTATGTGTGTATATATATATGTGTGTATGTACGTATATATATATACACATATGTATGTGTGTATGTATGTGTGTATGTGTGTATACACACATACACACACACACACACATATATATTAGTACATATAAGACTTTCCCCTCTATCTTTGATCTCTTTAAGACATATGCCTAGTAGTGAAATTGCTGGGTTAAAGAGCAGCCACATTTTAGTGCTTAGGAAGGCATACCTCCAAACTACCTTCCAGAATAGTTGGACCAATTCTCAATTCTCCTACTACTATATCACACCACTCTACATAACAATGAGATATAGCAAAAGCCTGATATGTAAAATGGCTAGTCATTTAGTGTTAGTCCAATCCCGAGCTCATAAAAGGGTCCCCAGATAGATTAGAGTTTATTGTGTGAGGAGCACCGAGTTACTGTGATTGCTAAGATTACATCTCTAAGACACCTAGAAGGTTTTGGGGAAATAAGTATTATGGCTATACATATATATTTACACCAAATATAGCTATACAGTACATAATTGCTATTGCTGTACATTATAGGCATGCTGTGCACCTTTTGCTTCCCTTGTTTGCATATCCATGATTGAGATCGGCAAAAATTGAGAATTCCCAAGCTTCTTCTCTCCTTGCCTTCTTCTCAGCAGTTATCTGTATACTTACTCTCATTGTGGCACAAAGCAAAGACCATGTATTGGCTTAGATAAAGGCCAATATGAAATGGAGGCTCAGAAAAGGCTCTGCTATTTGCTACCTGTACAACTTTGAATAAGATATTTAGTCTTTCAGGGCTGCTAGGGCAGCTAGATGGTGCCCTGGATAGAGCATGAGTCTGGAGTAAGGAAGATCTGAGTTCAAATTCAGTTTTGGAATACCTACTAGCTGTGTGACTCTAAGCAAGTCACTTAACTCCTATTTGCCTCAGTTTCCTCATCTGTAAAATGAGTGGGAGAAGGAAATGGCAAACCACTACAGTATCTTTGCCAAGAAAACCCCATGGCCAAGTCCATGAACAACAACAGATGCACTGGAGATACAAAGACAAAAGTAAAATAGTGTTTGCCTTCATGAAGCTTAGATTTTATTGTGGAAGAGGGCCCTAGAAGTCTGGGAATCAGAAAAGACTTGATGTAGAAGGTAGCACTTTTACCAATTGAAGGTAATTAGAAATTCTATCATGTTGCTTCTTACTAAGACCAACACTGACTCAGAAATCATTGTAAACATGTATTCCTGTTTCTCTTTTAATCTCTTTGCTGTACTTTGCATATCTTTACCTTATTTAGGTCAACTAAAGAGAAAATTTGCTTAAGAAAATACCTGAAGAGTTTTTAAGACTTCTTCACTGAAACATGTTCAATGAGTATGCAGGCTCCTCAATTAACATAATTGGTCAGTCTTTATAATTACCATATTGACATTTTAATAGGATAGATGAATATCATAGTGACTTTTGTACAAACATACATGTGAGTGATACAACTGAACCACATGACATTCATCTATTTGCAAAAGGAGTATTGAAAAATATGATTTTCCTCTACTTCCTTTTCTGTGTACATCTTGGAGTGAGGGGGAGCTGAGTGGTTAGAAGAAAATTGTGAGCTGGCATATCTGTAGATATATTTTTTTTAAAGCTGATTAAGCAAGAACACAACAGTGATTTTTCATGATTCTCTGGATTAGTTAACAGCATAGCTTCCTTTGCTTAATATAGTGATATCTCTCCAGCTATCACAGAAATGACAAATAACTTATGGGGATTTTAAAAATCAGAACAAATGAAGGTTGGGTATTTTTTTTATTTTGAGAGTTTCATAACAATCCTTGAGTGAATGAGGCACATTCCAGGGAGAGATGCTGTCATCCCAAGGTTGGGAAGTCCCTGCTATGTGTATGTTTGTTTCTGCTGCTTCCAATATGGTAATCATAGCTCTATGTCCCTTTAACAGTACAGTAATTAACCATACAAATTAGAAGGTCCAGGACATAAAGGAAATTAAATCAGCCCACAGATCTTAATGAAATCTAGTTGACCTAAAAAAAATTTAATAAAAATGACCTTTCAAGTCTTTTGATTAGATTTTCATATGAATTTGTGAACATGGGGAACTCTATGGTAAAAATAAGTTACTGTTGTGTTAACATATACTATTATTTGGGAATTCCCTATATAAAGGATCAGGGTAAAGATTACTTCAATATCCCTAAATTAACGTTAGTTAATGAGTATTTAGCATGCATTTCCTATGTTCCAGGCGGTGAGCTAAACTCTGGGTATGTAAATAAAGTTAAAAACATGGCTTCTCTACTCAAAAAGCTCACATTCTAATGGGAGAGATAACATTCAAATAATTATGTACAGATAAGATCTATTCTATACAGTGTAAATGGAAGGTAATCCCAGAAGAAAAAGCACTAACAATTGGGGGAAAAGAGGAAAACTAGGAAAAGCCTTCTGCAGAAAGTGTGACTTGAACCGAGTCTTGCATGAAGTCAGAGGAGGAAGAGGTGAGGAGGGAGAGAATTCCAGCCAATGTGAAAACAGGTAATCAGGAGATAGAGCATGAGATAATAGAGCACATGGTGAGGAGTAAAGCATATTATACAATTGGAAAACTTGGAAGCAGCCAGGTTGGCAAGGGCTTTGAATACCAAACAGAGGATTTTATATTTGATTCTAGAAGTAATAGGAGTAGGGGTATGTGACATGATCAGACTTGCACTTGATTTTACTAATCACCTTGGCAGTTGAGTGGAGGATGGACTTGAGTGGGGAGAGACTTTAGGCCAGGAGAGTAACCAGAATACTATTACAATAATCCAGGGTCATCATGGAGAAAGCCACTGAGATCCCTCACCTTCATTCCGTCATGTAAATGCTTATTCCCTTTCCCCCCATTCTCAGGTATTGTTTGAATAAACTGGCAACGTGAGAATAAAACCAGTCCTTTAGAGGTAGAAATGTTCATATCATTTACTATCCTCTCTCTCCCAAAGCCCAGTATAGGCAAGATAACCATAACCATACCACTACGAGGTCAGTATCCCAAAAGACATTAAAAAAAAGGAAAAAGAACTATACGTACAAAAGTATTTATAGCAGTTCTTTTTATGATAGCAAAGAATTGGAAATCAGGGGGATGCTTATCAATTAGGGAACGGCTGAAAAACTTGTGGTATGTGATTATGATGGAATACTATTGCACTCTAGGAAATGATGAGCAGGATGCTCTCAGAGAAACCTGGAAAGACTGGTATTGGCTGATGCAAAGTGAAATGTACTGTGTACAAAGTTAATAGCAATATCGTAAGATGATCAGTTGTGAATGACTTAGCTATTCTTAGCAATACAATGATCCAAGACAGCTCTGAAGGATATATGATAAAAAATATTATATCCATCCTCAGACAAAGAATTAATGGCGTCTGAATGCAGATTGAAGCATACTTTTTTTTACATTAGTATTCTTGAGGAGTTTTTTCTGTCTGTACTCTTTCTCAATATGAGTATTATGGAAGTGTTTTGCATGACTACACATGTATAACCTATATCAACCCACTTACCTTCTAAATGGGGAGCAGGTGAGGAAGAAGGAAGGGAGAAAACTTGGAACTGAAAGTTTTAAAAATGAATACTAAAAATTGTTTTTACATGTCACTGGGGGAATTTTTTTTTTAAAAAAAGGTTAAAAAAAGATAATGCTATGCTAGCGCCCCACTCTCATGAAAATCTGTATAACAATCCAATGAAAAAGAGGAAGCAATCAAAGAGAATACTTCATTAATGTTCAGTGATCCTCCCTTCCCACCCACCCCCCACCATCTCATGCTAGAAAAGATGCTACCCTAAGTGAGAGCTTTGAGAGATTCTCTTGCTTCATCCTGTGAACTGATTGGATTTTTCTCAGTCTTAGCCCCTACCTTCCCTTGACTTTTATTCAGTATTTGATACTATTGACCACACCTTGATAATGTGTCCTCCTTGGTTTAAGACACACTGCTCTCCTCTGATTCTCTCCTTCCTATCTAACAGCTCCTCATTTTCCTTTACTGGTTTATTTTTCTCTTCTGAACCCCAGTGTGGATGTCCCTTAGACTCTGTCTTCGAAACTATTCTCTTCTCTCTATATACTTTCTCCTTCAGTGGTCTCAATATGCTACAAACTGAACTCATCATTTCTCCCCCCTTTCCCCACAAAGTCTTCCCTTTCTTCCAGCTTCCCAATTTCTTTTAAAGCCTTTTTCAATCTTAAGGAGATATAGGAAATATGAGTTATGAATTCCATCACCATTCTCCTAGTCTCTCAGGCTCTGTAGAAATATGAGTTGTTATTTCTACCACCTGCTTACTTAGGCTTGAAACCTCAGTTACCTGTCACTCTTCCCTTTCCTCTCTCACACCTCACCGACTCTGACCCAATGCTTTAGGGAACCTCGGAGGGAAAATCTTTTGTTTCTCCCTAGGAATCTTCTCCACCCCAACATCACAGCTTTCTCTTTTATTGATCTCCAGTTTCTCCTCCTACTCCCCTGGACTTTATCAACCTCACCACAGCAGCTTTTGCTCACCCAGCAAGTTCACTTTGCCCCTGAGGCCCCCTCTTCATCCCAGTATTCTCACAACAGAGGAGTACTCTGCCCTGGGGCCCCATCCTGTGTTTGGTGGGCTCCTTTCCAAATCTCCATTTAAAGGGAAGTACTCAGGCCAGCCATGTCTTCATTCCTCCCAGGCTCCACTCCTGTCTCTCCAGACCTTTTCTACCACGTCCCTTCTCTTCTCGATTTTCTTCTGAGCTTTCTTTTATGTGTTGTATTCCCATTAGAATGTAACCTCTTTGAGGGGCAGCTAGGTGGTGCAGTGGATAGAGCACTGGCCTTGAAGTCAGGAGGACCTGAGTTCAAATCCAGCCTCAGACCAAACACTTGACACTCACTAGCTATGTGACCCTGAGCAAGTCACTTAACCCCAATTGCCAAAAAAAAAAAAAGAATGTAACCTCTTTGGCTCAGATTCTTAAAGCCTAGCCAAAAGCTCACTAACATTTAGACTCTTTAAAAGTCTGCCCAATGTGACACATGTTCTAATAAACTTTGTCTTTAACTGGAAAAAAAAAAGAATGTAACCTCTTTGAGGGCAGGGATTATCTTTTTTCTTGTATTTGTGTAGAACTAGAGACCTAATTTTAGTCAATAGTCTCAACTGGCCCTCTAGGCTAGCAAACAAGTGGTAGAATTGAGATTTGAGTTTTGTTTGCTTCCCTTTCACCTACCCACACTTTGGAGTGAAGAACTAATGGACCATAGCCAGCAGGCAAGAAATAGGAAGATGTATTATCTTCCACCTCTGGAGGAAAGGTGTTCATCTTGTATCACATAACATGCACCCGATATGTACATATAGCACACATAAAATGTATGTATGAATGGCATTTTAGAAATCATAACATGTACATAAAATATATCTTCTATCCTAGGTATTTGCCACGGATTAAATGTCTACATGGGGAGTCATTCTAAGATGAAAGGGAAACTTTCTAAAGACATAGAGGTAAACAATTCCAACAAGAAGGAAAAATGAAAGTTGTTTGAAGAGACCAATGTGCATACCCAGAGAATTTTGCAATCAGCTTAAATTTTAAAAAGGAACGTACAAAAGATAGAAACAAAATCAGGTAACAAGAAGAGAAATATAAGAATATTACACAGTCGTGTGAAAACGGCACCAAGAGCTAAGATCTGAAGGATTAACTTTCCTTTCCAAAACAAGTTTGGTGTTTTTTTTTTTATTAAGCTTTACTGAAAGGAGGCTCAAAGAAGTGATGTAACCTTTGATTTGGGGTAGATGTGGCAACTTCCAAAAAAGAGAAGGCAGAGCTACTAAATTATTTTGCTTCTGTTTTCTCTGTCAAGGAGAATGACCTCTGTGCTGGAAATGGCAGAACACGGATGTCTAACAGGGAGCTGATGTCCATGATAAGTAAGGAGACAGCAACAGACCACCTTGATGCCCTTGACAAATTCAAGTCACCTAAGTTAGATGGGTTATGTCTTGAAAAAACTGGCAGATGTGATTGCTGAGTCAGTCAGCTGAGGAAAACAGGGAGATGTGCCATAAAACTAGGGAATTGACTTAATTTTCAAAGAAGTGAAGAGATTGATCTGAAAATTACAGACTACTTACTGATTTTGACCTGGCTTCCTAGGAAAACTCTAGCATGGATCATTAAAGGGACAGTTAATGAACATTTAGAAAGGATAGTTGTGCTTACAAAAAAGGAACCATGGTCTCATCAAGAACAAGCCATCCCAGACTAACCTTTTCTTTCTTTTTTTTTCAGAGTTGCTGAATTGGTAGATAAAGGGAAAACTGTGAACATAGTTCATCTAGATTTTAGCAACTAATTTCATAAAATATTTCATGCTCTTTTTGTAGAGAAGATGGAGAGATGTGGCCTAGATAATACATTTAGAAGGACCCAGAATTAGTCAAAAGGCAACACACAAAGAGTAATAGTTTTTTCAAAATTAAATTTTTTCAATTATCAAGTATTTAAGTTTCTCCTTCCCACCTTCTATCTCCCCTCCTCCATCTTCACTGGAAAAAAAAAAGAAAAATAAAAACCTTTCAATGAATAAGAATAGTCAAGCATAAAAAATTCCCATATTGGTCATGTCCCAAAATGTATCTGCTTATTAGTCCATCACTGTTCTATCAAGTAAAGTTGCATTCTTTATCATTAGTCCTCTGGAATCATGATTGATCACTGTGTTGATCAGAGTTCCAAGAGTATTTGTAAATGATTCAGTGTCAATGTGGAAAGCAATCTTCAGTCAGGGACCACAGTGATATGTGCTTGGCCCTGTTCTATTTAACATTTTGATCAATGACTTGGATGCATTTTGATAAAATTGAAAAATCACACAAATCTGCGAGGAATAGCTAACATGCTGTATGACAGAAATACATCTGGATAACTAAATGTGATATTTTTTTTTTCCTGATCATCTCTTTAGTGACTCCCTATGAGCTGGATGCCATGAATCAGTTCCTTCAAGGCAACCATCAGGTTTTACTAAACCAACATCAGAGGGGAAAAGATTCATCTTGGAAGGATATTCTTTTCTTCTCAGCACATTCCTTGGGGGCAGATAGCCCTTATAGCAAAGAGGAGGTGAGGTCCCCCTCATTTTTCACCTTCCCTAGTCATATCTGTTACCCTGGATTCATTAAAAATACAAAATCTGCTTGAGAAGTGTAAAATTTATGAAATACAACTCTCTCTCTGTATGAAAAAAGTGGTCCATTTTCACCTGGCAGGATGCACTCAAGTGAAGAACAAAATGACTTAGGGCATTAAAAAACCCCCCATAAAATAAATTTTAAAATATTTCATTAAGTTAAAAAAACTCAAAAGGAGTACATTTTAAAATAAAATTAGTTTAAAACTTTACTGAGTTGATGGCAAAATTAGGGGAAAAAACAATAAAATTAACAAAAAGCACTTATGTTGCTTATAACAGGGAAGTTATTTTGTTAATTTTTAAAACTCTGTGATTTTCAACTCTAAAAACTTTTAAAACTCACCTCATTTTTTAAAAGTCCTGAATCAAGTTTTTCTTCGTACGTGGATAGGTCCTATCTACCGATTTGAAAAATAGAAACATTTCTGCATTTGGCAATTAATAAAATACAATCAAACAGACCCAATGGAAGCTGATTCAAACAAACTACACAGTAATATAACAGGAATCAAGCGGAGACAAAAGATATTTTTGGGCGTGGTAGGATTCTTGATATTTTGTAACTAGTGTTGCTTCCTGGTCAGAAACCATACTTTTTCATTTGGAAAAGCGGATCAAGACCAGCAGGAATCTTGAACTCCCTACCATAGCATTCAGTTTATATTAGTACAATATCAAAAAGAAATGCCATCTTTTTATAGTATCAAAGAAATTGAAGATTTCTATTGGAATAATGCAAATATCATGAAATTTTCAACAGGTCACTCAAGCTCTCTGTTGCAAAAATACCCTGAATCCCTCAAAATATTATGGATGCAGATTTTGATCAAATCCAAGCATTTACACATTTGTAGAGAAGGATAATTCCCAAACTCCTAGGACCAAATGATGATTGTTTAAAAAAAAACAACACTATGTTAATGTATTTTAGATATCTAGGAATTGGATGCAATTTTTAAAATATTTGTTGTGTACAAGACCAACAAGATGAAGATAGTTTCCCCATTCCCCACTGACTCTCAAACACTGTCATAAAGGGAATTTACAGGCCAAATGTAGAACAATTACAGTTGAATCCACAGGCCAAAAAATAAAGAGAACCAGGACAAGATAAAATCCTTATGAATGAACATAGAGAATGCTAATCTTTACAAAATGCTCAGTCAGCAGCCGTCTCATACCACCAGCTTCTCTACTCCAGGCAGGGACAGACAAACAATCACAAATAGACTAGTATGGCCTACTTTTGGATAGTCTCTTATTGCAAATGATTTGCCAGCACACTTTTTACCCCCTACCCTGTCCACCCCCTACCCTGAAACAAGTAGCAGACACTGGTTTTGTCAAGCCACATGAGAAGAAGAAAAAGGAAGTATGCTATCTCCTACTTGGGGAATTATGTTATAGAACCCCAGGAATGTAGAGATTCTGCCAGGAGTACCCCTCATGCCCTTTCCCAATCCCCAACCTAGTGGCAGAGACCAACTCAGACCAGTCGGGGAAGGAAAGGTTGATAGCCAAGAGAGGAATTGAGATGACATGAGTGGCTGTGCTGGGAGAGAAAAAACACTGACTGGAGCCAGTACTTTCTTTCCACAGGTTACTAAGGGTAGTTAGAACCAAGGCCAGTAAAACCCAAATCATCCAATGTGGGAAGAGAGTGATGCAATTTTGTAATCTGGTCTCAGTGATGCACCAGCAAAGGAAAAGAAGTCAGGAAAGGAGTGATGGAAAAAAATAAGGGAAAAAGGCTGAAACATTAAAGATTATGAGGAAGAAAACTCAGTAAAAACCCTGAGCACAAGCAGATAAATAACAGAATAGATACTAAAACTAGGATGAGCATTAAACACTCAAAGAGACTACAGAGCTCTCAACAAATATTACAATACAAAGGAAAGTGAATCAATGCCTGATGAATCCTGTGGAATCCTAAGAGATCATGAAACAACACAAACAATTTCAAAATTATTCAAAAGGAAAAGAAAATCTATTTGTGCATTGAAATCCTAAGAAATTAGTAATGAATGTGTGACAAGTTTTATGTGTATATATGTGTGTGTGTGTGTGTGTATATATATATATGTATATATATATATGTGTGTGTATATATATATATATATATATATATATATACACACATATATATATACATATATATATATACACACACACACACATACATATGTATATGGAGAGAGAGAGAGAGAGAGAGAGTAATTTTAAAAAAACCTCAATTAGAAAACTAGAAAAATCAAATCAATGGTAGAAAGCTTCACCAAAGAAGGAAAAGAGAGAGAAACAGATTTGCATTACAAAACACTAAGGTGGAGGAAAATGTGGCAGAAGGGAAGCAAAGGACAATATCATTAAAGGAACACATGATCTCTCTACAAGGCAAAGCCATAGATCTCAAAGAAAGGAGGCAAAGAGACCACTTAAGTGATTCAAAGTTCTCTCAGAAGAACATGACAAATCAAAATCCCTGAACAGCCTAATGAAGGCAACAGTACAAGAAAACTGCACAGAACTTTTGAATTCAAAAACGAAGTATTAATAAAAAGAATCCATAGATTAGCTCAAACCCCCCCAAAAACCCCAACAATCTTTATGCTTCAAACTCTATGACAACAGTGGTTAAATTAAATAAGTCCAGTGATAAACAACATAGAAGTTTCTCCAGTAAATACAAGAGTAAAGCAAAAATGTCCCCTCACTGTGCAGCTATTTGATTCATTTCTAATTATACCAGTAATAGCAATAAGAAAAAAGCAAGAAATTAAAGGCATAAAAATAGACAAAGAGGAAACAAAATAAGTCTTATTTGATACTATGATTTACTTAGAAAAATATTAGGTAATTAGCAAAGAAACTATTTGAGACAATAATGTCATAGATTTAGAGCTTGAACTTTTTATTTTCACAGATGCAGAAACAAAACCCAACGAAGTTAAATAACTTATCTAGGGTCATACAGTTAGTAAATGTTTAAGGCTGGATTTGAATTCAAGTCTTCCTACTTGGAAGTTCAGTGTTCTATCCACTAATGCATCTAGTTCCCTCTCAAAAATAATAATTAACAAGTTATTAGACTGTAGTCAAAATAGCTTTGGTAAACTTGCTGTCCACAAAATAAATCCACAAAAAGCAATAGTATTGTCATATAGCAAACAAAAATCAAGGAGTAGTAATAGACATGTAAATCCAGGGGTGTGCTGGGGCTGGCTCTAATTGACTAATTATTAAATTTTCAGTGTGAACATTTGTACCTCAGAAATTGGCAGTCACTACAAATCAAGGTATGATTTATTTTTTTGTTGATTGTTTAGACTTAAGAAAGTGTTAATAACATAGATTATACTTAAAAGTACGTGCATACTTTTTTTTTTTGAGAGCTCAGTTATTAAACATTTACCAGTATGCCCCTGATTGTTCTATAAACATTGCTTGAGCTCAACAGGAGTGGTAGGTAGAAGGCACAGAGAATGAAGTCATAACCATACTGGATACCTAGTGACCGTAGGCTAACAATAATAATAATAATAATTATTATTATTATTATATAAGTATATATTAATATATTATTATTATTAGCATTTGCATAGTGTTTTAAGGTTTGCAAGGTGCCTTATATCCATTATCTCATTTGAACCTCACAGTATTCCTGTGGAAATCCCATTCAAAATAACCATAAAATTAAAAAAAAAAGGAGAATCAATCTACCAAAGCAATTCAATATTGCATGGACATAAAATGTTCACTAAAGAAATAAAGAACAACTTAACTAGATGGAACAGATGGAGAAATATTCGGTGCTCATGGCTGGGCTCTGACAATTTAATAAAATTGCCATTACCAACAAAGTTAATTTACAGATTTAGGGCTATATTAATCAAACTATCAAAAGAACACTTGAGAGAGTTAGATAAGATAATAACAAGATTCATTTAGAAGCGTAAAAAATCTAGATTATCAAGATAAATATTTGTTAAAGGTAATAATGAAGGTAGGACAGCATTTTCAGATCTCAAACAATATTATAAAGCAGTAAATAACAAAACTACTCAGTACTGTTTAAAAAAAAAAGATAAGTAGATCAATGGAATGGAGTAGAAAAAGAAGAACTGGAAATAATTGAACTCAATAATCCAGTATATGATAAATCCCCAAACATAAACTACTTAGGAAAGCAACTAAGCAACTATTAGTTTTCCAAGGACTGCTGTGGAAACTAGAAAACAGGCATTTCACAATAAATTCAAAATCATCAGAATCTGTAAGAGGAATAGATATAGGTGGGGTGTGTGTGTGTATGTGTGTATGTGTGGAATCCCTTACCAAACAAGGGATAGAAGCAATTACAGAAGTTAAAATAGATCATTGTGATTACACAAAAAATAAAAAATATTTTGCATGAACAAAATCAATGTAATTTGTATAAGAAGTCAATAGGTCAACTAGGAAAAATATTTATATCAAATATCTCTGATAAATATTTGCTGTCACAGATGTAAAGACGAGTAATAGAAATATACCACCAAAAGTCATTCCTCAAGAGAAATGGGCAAACAGCTCACAGAAACAGCTCACAGAAAAGCTACAAACTATTAGTATCCATGTGAAAGGATGTTACAAATCGCTAGTAATAATAAAAATGCAAATCAAAACAATCCTGACATTTCACCTCTCGCCAGAAAATTGGTCAAGGTGACATATTTATAATGAGCTAAAATAGAGATTGCTATTTTCTTTAAAAGAAACAAGCAAAAAAAAGAAAAGAAAAAAGCACAGGAGGAGAGGGAGGGGAGAAAATATAAAACTCAAAATCTTATGGAAGTGAATGTTGAAAATTAAAAATAAATTAATCATTTAAAAAAAAGAAAAAACACACAAGAAAACTGTGGGGGCAAAAAGATAAACTAATCAATGACTATCTTGAACATGGTAAGAGAAAGGATAGTATCAATTTGGAGAATATGGGGAAAGGCTGTGAATCCAGAGGAACAGTCTTTGGAGGAGAAATATTCCTTTGTTGTTCAGTCATGTCCAACTTTTTGTGACCCCATTTGGAGCTTTCTTGGCAAAGATACTGGAGTGGTTTGCCATTTCCTTCTCCTGCTCATTTTACAGAAACTGAGGCAAACAGGGTTATGTGATTTGCCTAGGGTCACACAACTATTAAGTGTCTGAGGCTGGATCTGAACTCAGGAAGATGAATCTTCCTGACTCCAGGCCCTGCACTCTATGCACTGTGCCATTCCTTAAGTGGTAGCAATGGAAATTTAAGGACCAGCTAATAGCAGTTAAGAAATCAAGTTGGGACTGAGGGTGAGAATTATTTTAGGGACTGTCCCATTTTGTCACACCTTCCTGTTTCCACAAGAGGAAAATGAAGTGTTTTGCTCCCAGAACCAGCCACGCTATTACTTACTCAAAATATTCTGCAGCAGGAGTGGTTTTATAAGTGTCATTGATGTCAAAGCTGTCACTGGAGTTGGAAAAACGAGTGTCTGAGCAGTTCAAGCTATTCCACGTGTTATTGCAGTGTATCCAGGGAAGATCCATAGTGAAGGATGAGAAAAAGTAATGGAGAGCCCAGGCAATGATGACGTTATAGAAGAACCCGACATAAAGGGATATGAGGATAACAGTAAAGCCCACACCTAAGATGAGGAAAAAGGAATGAACGTTCAGTCCTTTGAGTCTACTAGCAACTTACTTATCTCACCAAATATCTTCATTACCCCAAGAAATATAATGCTGTAAATGTTCTCTTTTCTCACAGAAAAAAGGAAAAGCCTCCACAGTATTTTTTATTGAGAAATTTATATCACAAGAAATTTAAATGACCAAGAACATTTTCTATGTAATATATGTAATATTTTAGAAGAATCCTACTTTGATAAAAAAAAAAACCCACTACATTGTTGTCTTACTGTTGTTTTTAGACTCTCTGTGACTCCATTTGGGGTTTTCTTGGCAAAAATACTAGAGTGATTTGCCATTTCCTTCTCCAGAACATTCTACAAATGAAGAAACTGAGGTAAGTGTTAAGTGACTTGCCCACAGTCACAAAGCTGGTAAATGTCTGAGGCCAGATTTGAACTCAGGAAGATGAGTCTTCCTGACTCCAGGCCTGACATTCTATCTACTGCACCGCCTAGATACCCCAATACACTACTATTTTGATTTAAATATATTGCTCAAAGCAAACTCATTTTAAACTCTCCATATCCATTTAATCTGCTTTTAATTTTTTTGAGCAACCTCCAAGTTCCAAGAATTTCTAAACTCTAGAATCTCAGACTTAGCTCTGATTTTTGAAGCAGTCAGAAACTAAAGATTTTGCACAAGGAAACTAAAATTTTCTTAAGTCTTTATAGTAACATATCCTTCCAGAATTTATCTTTCATACTAGTTAGAATTATCCCAAAATACTTAGTATCATAGAACCATAGATTTTAGAATTGGAAGCAATCTTAGAAAACATCCAATTCAGTCTCCACATTTTATAATAGGAAACTGAGGTCCATCTAGCCTGAATTAATTTCCCTTCAGGCATATAGACATTGGCTTTTTTTTTTACCCAAAGTCTAATTGTACTGATTGATATCTGCTTGTGAAATAGCCTACATGATTACTTAGAAATGGCTGGAGTTGCTACAAATTCAGTCATATACCTATCTATCTATCTATCTATCTATGTCTATGTCTATATCTATATCTATACTATATCTATACCTGAGTAGCATAATTTTGATAAGTGTTTCTCAGGAACTCTTTCTGTTTTAAAAAATATCTCATTATTGGCCATTTGAGTATAAGTACTAATTAAAGGAGGAGGCAGGGCTGTAACTAGGGTGGAACAACCAGTAGTTTGTTTCAGGGTGCTGAAATTTAGAGCGTACTAATAGCACTTGCACTCTATGGTATAGAAACCATTGGGTTTAGCACCTAGTTAGCAAGAATAATTAATTAAAATAGGAGGTTATCTGAGAGCTGTCTTTTTTGGCCAAATTCCAGCTTATCTCCTTTTTATTCCCCTAGTGTTAGCCTCCACAGCCTACAGCCTCATGGTCTATGCTCCTAGTATCCTGGGGTCTTTGTGTCTCCCTAACTGAATTGCTCTAAGTGCCAAATTACTAATTATGGTTGGGGTTAAAGGATGAAGATTAGGCCAGTTTTCACCTAGATTAGAATTTTTAGCATGTTAAAGGACAAAGGGTAGGAATTTTTAGGTTTTTCAATTTCTACTTCACTCCAGTCCCCAGATATGCTACATTATAGAGAATTTAAGTCATATTTTGGCTTTGGAAAAGTTTGGAAAAGAAAAATCAATATAATAACTGCCTTTGGGGCAATAACAAATTTAATACAATTGTCACATTGACAGGAAGCCTGGCATAGTGAGTAGAGAGCTGCTCTTAGAACCAGAAGGACCTGAGTTCTGATCTTGTCTCTACATAATCATTGTTACCTGTGCAGGTCATAACCACCCAGTGCACAGAGAATTCTCTAAAAGTTTAAATTACAGAGAAGATGAGGATATGTAGTGGTAAAGAAAGTTCCTCATTCCTTACCGATAGTTTTCAACACTAATGAAAAAAAATGGTACCCATAGTTTGATGAATGTGTGGGTTTTTTTTTAATTTTGGTATGTGCTTTTCAAGAGAAAAGTTCATTAAAATAACAGCCTAAATATATATTTATATTTCCATGCCTGGATGATTGTTTGATTATTTACAATCCATTAAATCATAGGGATTGAAGAGTGGGAGCAACCATGATACCTTTTCAATTAAATGCTGCCCAGGTCAATTACTCTTTCTGAATTCCATTTGCCTCATTATGCAATAGATATAACAAATTTCTGTAAACTTTAAAGTGCTATAAAATGCAAGATCACCAGGGATAAATAAAAATACTAACATTTTAGTTTCTGTTTCAAAAGAGAAATTATCTACTAAGTATTTCAACCAAATTGATTTTAAATTTTAAAAGTTGTCTCTTTGGATTTACTGAAAAATGATGGGTTAGATTAGCCAATCTCTAAGATCCCATCCAGTTCTAACAATCTATAATCCTAAATAATGTTAATGAATGTTTTCTCAAAAAACATTCCTGCTTATTATTGTAGCTAACACTTTACAGAACTCAAGATCCAGATTGTCTCAGATTCTCTTAACCAGTCTCAAAATGCTTTCTTGACAAATTTTCATTTAAAACCATTAGACAATGACTTTTTTATAAAAGTTAACAAAGAAAACAAGCTAACCATGAAAATAAGCAGGCTGTTAAGTGTCTGGAATCCATATTTGGAAGGAAAGTCTTCCTAATGTCCACCTCCCCATTCATTCTCTCACTAATCTCACATAGTACTCTTATGTCATGTTTCAAAGTAAAGTACTAAAACACAAAGCATACCATGTGACTTTCAAGAGTGACTATTTTTCTCAAATCGTTTGATGAACTGAAGCAGATGCCCCTAAGAAACCAATGGTTTCTCTTCCACCAACTGCTTCTTGACATTCCATGAAATGCTACCTTTGGTGGCCATGACTTTGCTTACTAGTCTGGTCTCATAGAAGCAGCAAAATTAGAGGCTGGCTGAGAAGACTTGGGTTTCAGTCCTAGTTCTGTCACTTGCTATCCAGATAATCTTGGGCAAGTAACTTAAACTCTTTGGGTTCCAGAACAGTCTTCTCTGTAATGAAGAGGCTGAGCTAGGAATCAGGGATTCATCCCCTGAGGTCTGTGCACTTGTTTTCACAAATATTTTAATAATGATTTCAATAGAATTGGTTTCTTTCTTTTTTTATTTTATTTTATTTCAATGATTTAAAGATATTATCCTGAAAAGGGGTCATTGA
Source organism: Phascolarctos cinereus (assembly GCF_003287225.1). Taxonomy (NCBI): domain Eukaryota; kingdom Metazoa; phylum Chordata; class Mammalia; order Diprotodontia; family Phascolarctidae; genus Phascolarctos; species Phascolarctos cinereus. Next base: position 396,210,524 of record NW_027555847.1, read on the forward strand.
CTCCATCAAACTGCCAAAAGAACCCATGAGACCAAAAAGAAGCTAAGAACTCCAGAGATAGGTGAACTCTAAAGTCCTTTCCAGCCTCAAATCTATGATTCTAGATTTGTAAAGATACAGATTACAATACTAAAAAGAGCAAGATGGTAGGGAAGACAATTGCCTATATATGGGAAAGTAAAGACAATTGAGAAATCTGAGTCCTTTGACAGGGATTCTTCTGTTTCCATGGGTTTTATTCTCTCCTAAGGACAGTTTTTAATTTAAGGACAGCTCTCCTTTCAAGTCTCCTTTTGGGGGTTCTCTGAAAGTTCTTTTCTCTCAGACTTTTTTTTTCTTTTTTGTCAGGCAATTGGGGTTAAGTGACTTGCCCAGGGTCACACAGCTAGTAAGTGTCAAGTATTTGGTTTGAGGCCGGATTTGAACTCGGGTCCTCCTGACTTCAGGGCTAGTGGTCTATCCATTTCACCACTTAGCTGCCCCTTTTTTGTCCTTTTAGAGAGTTGCCTAGAACACCAAAACACAAAGTAACTTTGCTCCCTCACCAAAAGATCTAGAAAATGTACCTGAAATTCATGACAAAGTCACAGTGAGTCACTTTTCTAGCCCAGTTTGACACAGGAAGACAAATAGGTATGTAGACACTGGGGATGGAGTCTGGTACAAAGCACATTATAGGCTAAGGACTCCAGCACACAGCTTTATACTAATGCAAAAGTTCCCAGAACCATACTGGGCACCCCAAGACCCATACTGGGGTTCACTGACATGGACTGATGCCAACTGGCAGCTTTGTCACCCACTACTACCCAGTTCTGGGTTATAGATACAGGTCAGGCTGAGGAAGGGCCCTGATCTCTCTTTCCATTCCAGTCTGAGAGCAGGTCCTATACTGTGTGCCAAGGGAGGAGTAGGTTCAGTAGAAAGCAGTAGTAGTGTGTCTCTGAAGATTATAGATGGAAGGAATTCCAGACCAAAGGAGAACCTGTATTTCTGTCACTGAACCAACAGAGCTTCCCAGTCTGTATACTGCTATTCACATCCAAACACAGGTCAGGAAATTGCAGAGCTCAGACAAGGACAGGGAGCAACAATCACACTTTATCCTGGATCAGACCACTTTGAGAATACCTAAAGCTTACAAGTTTCTAGACTGAGTTGTCTCTGAAATTCTGGAACAATGCAACAATCAATACTCCAAGAAAGTAGCAAAAAGACCAGATGATACTTTCCCTCCAGAAGTATACAGGGTCTGGCCCTAATATCAAGTCTAAAGTCATAAAGTAGGCTGGAAGAATGAGCAAACAAAAAATCATCTCACCATAAAAAAACCTATTATGATGACAACATGCTCAAGACAGAAACCCAGAAGAAGAGAATGACTCCAAAACATCCACAAGTAAAAGCCTTAAAGAAAAATGCGGCTTGGACACAAATTTAACTAAAATTTCTGGAAGAAATGAAGACAGAATTTTTGAAAGTTTAAAATGGTTTTTTTCCCCTTAGGAAATGAGTATTAGAGAAAAAACAATTTAAAAAACTATTAAAGCTATAGAAGAAAGAATTGAAAAGAGAATTAACAGTTTGGCATAAGAAGTTAAAAACATTGCCCAATGAACAAACTCCCTGAAAATTAGAATGAACCAAACAGAAGTTAATACCTTCATGAAACAATGAGAAATATTAAAACAAAGTCAAAAGACTGAAAAAAGTATTCCATTACATTCATATACCACTTGTTCAGCCATTCCCCAATTGATGAGCATTCCCTCAATTTCTAATTCTTTGCCACCACAAAAAGAGCTGCTATGAATATTTTTGTACATGTGGGTCCTTTTCCCATTTGTTTGATCTCTTTGGGATATAGCCCTAAAGTGCTATTGCTGGGTCAAAGGGTATGCACATTTTTATGACCCTTTGGGCATAGTTCCAAATTGGTATCCAAAATGGTTGGATCATTTCACAACTCCACCAACAATGCATTAGTGCTCCAATTTTCCCACATCTTCTCCAACATTTATCATTTTCCTGTTTTGTCATGTTGGTCAATCTGATAGGTGTGATGTGGTACCTCAGAATTGTTTTGATTTGCATTTCTCTAATCAATAGTATATGAATGTAATGGAATACTATTGTGCTGTAAGAAATGATAAGCAGGCAGGCTTCAGAAAAATCTGGAAAGACTTGTACGGACTGATGCTGAGTGAACTGAGCAGAACCAGAACATTGCACACAGTAACAGCCACGGTGTGCAATGACCAATGTTGATAAACTTAGCCCTTCTCAGCAATGCAAGGATTTAAGACATCTCCAAAGGTGTCATAATAGAAAATGCTATCCACAACCAAAGAAAGAACTACGGAGTTTGAATGCAGATCGAAGCATACTACTTGCTGTTTTTTTCTTCTGTTTTGTTTTGTTTTCTCTTTCTTGTGGTTCCTCCTATTGGTTCTACTTCTTCCTTACACAGTAATGTGAAGATATGTTTAATAGGAATGTATATGTATAACCTATATCAGAGTGCATGCCGTCTTGGGGAGGGAGGGGAAGAAAAATTAAAAACTCAAAAGCTTATCGAAGTGATTGTTGATAAAATAAATTAGTAAAAAAGACTGAAAAAAAATAGAAGAAAATGTAAGGATCTAAAAAACTGACCTGGAAAACAGACTGATGAGAAAGAAAATGAAGAATCATTGGACTACCTAAATGCCATGATCAAAACAAGACTCAAGACCAAAACATCATAATTCAAGAAACTAAAAAAACCTTCCAGATCTCTTAGAATCAGAGAGCAAAATGGAAATAAAATAGATTCTATCAGTTACCTACGAAAAAAAATCCTCCAAATTAAAACTTCCAGACGCACTTTAGCCAAAACCCAAAGCTTCCTGGTCAAAAAAACAAAACATGAGACATTGCAAGCAGTCAGAAAGCAAAAATTCAAGTAACAAGGAGCAAAAGTCAAGCTCACAAAGGGTTTAGCCGCCACTACTATCAAGGGTCAGAGAGCTTGAAATACAACATTCCAGAAAGTAAAGGATATAGCCTTACTTACAGTCAAGAATAATTTACCCAGCAAAATTGAATATAATCCTAAAGGGAAAAAAAAATCAACCTTTGATGAAATAGGGGGCTTCCAAGCATTGTTGATGAAAAGACCAAAGCTATGCAGAAACTTTGAAGTTCAAAGACAGGAAGTAAGAGAAACATTAAAAGGTAAATACAAATGAACAATGATAAAGGACTAAATGAGGATAAACTGCTTATATTCTGACATGAAGAGATGATACCTGTGCCCTCTCTGAACCCTAGCATCATAGGGATCATAGAGGGAGTCTGTGTACCTCACATAATGAAGATGTGCAAATAGACATCTATTACCAACAAGGAGGAAGGGGTAAGGGGAGCAGTTGACTCTTGCACTGCACGTCTTCTGTACTAGTCAGAGGAGGCAATATCTCTCTCTCTCTCTCTCTCTCTCTCTCTCTCTCACACACACACACACACACACACACACACACACACACACAGATGGGTACAAATATATATCTCATTCAATGGCAAAATAGGGGGGAAAGGGAAGAAGGAGGAATTAGTGAGAGAATAGTTCAATGGAGAGATTAGTCTTAGGCAGAACAAAGTCTAAAGATATGCAGAAATATTTATAACTCTTTGAGATGGCAAAGAATGGGATTCTTAGCCCATAAACTGGGAGATGGCTGAACAAGTCATGACACATAAATGATATAGAAAATTATTGTAAGGAACAATGGAGGAGATAATTTCAGAGAAACCTGGGAAGACTTATTTGGGGAAAGGGAAAAGAAGAGAATAAGTGTTTATGAATCACCTACAATGTGTCAGGTACAATGCTAAGCCTTGTACAGATATTATCTTAGTTGATCCTCACACTAACCTGTGAAAATAGGTGCTATTATGATCCCCATCTTATAGCTGAGGAAACTGAGGCAGACAGAGGTTAAGTGACACACATCTTCCTGACTCTGGCCCGGTGCTCTATCCATTGCACAAGGTAGCTGCTTCATTTGAACTGATGCAGAATGAAATAAATTGAGCCAGGAGAACAATTTATAGGGTGAGAGCAATACAGTAAAGACAAACAACTATAAATGAATTAGGAACTCTGACCAGTGTAATTACCAACGATTCCAGAGTAGTAATGATGAAATACACTACCTGCCTCCTGATAGGGAGACAAAAGATATCAGGGAGATTTTTTTTTTTAACAAGACCATTGTGAAAATTTGATTTGCTTGACTATGTATGTTCTATACATGTATAGAGGATTTTGTTTTTCTTTTGTTCTCAATTAGGAGTGAGGTTGGGATGGAAGGGAGGGCAGATTTCTACTGATTTTTTTTTTAATGCAGCTTTTTTTTTTTTAAGAAAAATTTGTCAAAAGACTATACCTCATCTGATCCTGGTAGTTCTGCTGGCTTTTGTGGTGCAGTGGCTTGTAATTCTAGGCTCTGAAATGAAAGGAACTTTAGCCTTTCTTACCAAGGAGAGGCTTACTAGGGCCCACAGCAGATGAAAGCAGAGGGTAGTAGATGGCTTTGAAAAGGTTAGACAGCTGAAGACCAGCAGATGGTAGCAGAGGGCAGCCCACTGACCATAAGTCAAGAGAGATGCCCAGCTCAGAATGAAGATGAAGTGCTCAACAGAAAACAGAGGAGAGTAGCATAGTAATATCACCAGGAATACCAGTCTTCAGCACTGAATGAATGAGGTCAGTGGTCTAGCCACATGTACATAATGGTAATGCATGATCACCCTGCTGATGACAAAAAACTAGGAGGGTTAACATTCGGGTTGGATGATAGGCAAAATCAAAAAAGAATCTAGCTAGATTCTAGAACCAGCTAGAACATTGGACTAAATTAAAAAAGATGAAATATAAGAGGGGAAGTGCAAATAAAGCCTCACACTTGGGTTCAAAAATGAATTTGAGAAGTATTAAATGGGAGACATAATGACTAGATAGTCATTGATTAGAAAAAATAATTGAAGATCTTAATGAACTGCAAGTGCAGTGTTAGCTGACAGTAAAATATGGCTGCGCCAAAAGCAAATGCAGTCTTTGACTACATGAAGAGAAATATGATGTCCGTGAGTAGGGAGGTGATAGTTCTGCTATACTCTGCTCTACATGGATAATATCTGGAGAACTGTATTCAGTTTGAGCCACCATATTTTAAGAAATACATAGTGTACAGAGAAGAGTGACCAGGATGGACTTTAAAACCATGCCAGATTAGCTTAAGGAAGTAGAGATAATTAGCCTGAAGAACAGAATCCTAAACAGAAATAATCAACCCATCAGTCATTATTTATTGGGCTCCTACTATGTGCCTTTTTGCTCTTCTGATGATCACATGTAATTTTTGGAATTTCTCAGTAAATATACATATTGATCTTTGAAAAATGCTCATCTTTATTAAAGTGGGTAAATAGTTCTAATAAATAATAAATAGTTCTAAATAGTTAACACTTCAAGGGCAAGGAACAGCGTAATCTCAGGGAGCTATTATTCAGCAAATTGGGATATTAAATATAAGCCCCAGATGTTTATTCATTAATTCAGGTGAAAGTAGTGCTAGGGTTGGTGTTTGCTGTTAGATTGATCTACCTCTGGAGTAGAGGATGTCCATCCCCAATGATAATACAGTATCATAGGGTTTAGAACAGAAGGGAATCTTAGAAATCACTTAGTCTAAACCCCTCATTTTATAGAGAAGGAAATTGAGACTCAGAGACTTTAAGTGTAAATGACTCACCCAAGGCCATGTAAAAAGAAGTGGAAAACCCAGAAATTTTTATTCTTAATCCAGTGTTCCTTCCACTACACCACACTACTCTTTTGATCCTTGCATTTGTCCCTTGGAAGCAGTTCTTGGAAAGGAGAATGACTATGAAATTGTCTCCACAGAAAAAAATTGAGGTTTGAGGCAACAATGTTCCCCTATGGTCACCTAATGCTCTGGAGAACTGGCCAGTGTGAATTCTTTCTGCTTCATGGTTTCCTTCTGTATTGCTCTTTTGGTTCTCTCCCGTAATGGACCTGATTTCCTTATTTTACTTTTGAAAAGCAGAGTTTATTTAAAGGTTCTGGGTACAAAGTCAGGCAATTTGGAAGCAAATTGTACTTTGCTTCAAAGATCAACAAGAAACCCACAACAAATAAGCATGTCTAACTTGGTGTCCCAATAAGCAAAGCTGATGTGGACTTTTAAGGGATTGGAATCCTGGAGAGATGTTAAATTTTTTAAAAATAGGGCTAAAATAATTGGGTGTACATGTAAAATGGAGTTAAAAATTTGTGCTTTTTAACTACCACAGAAATAAATGTTAGATATTTTTATTGATTGCAAAATGGCTTCCTGGACCTGTTCCTGACCTCCAGACTCAAAACCATACCTCTTCTGCTGTCTCATCCTGGCACCTCCCTCAGCAACTGGGCTTCCTTGACTGGCAACACCTGATCACCCCTATGAGATGTTTCTTTGCAAGTCTTTCCCTCTTCTCCCACTGGTAAATTCCTCCTGAAGCCTCCATTTTGTGGAGGAGCCCAAGCCAGCCTTCATCCCCCTCCTAGCCCTGCTTTTGACTTCTGGAATTTTATTTAAACTGTGCCTCCATATTCATGGCTTTCAATCTATGCACCTTCCCCAATTCTCAGCTCCCTTTTGGGTCTTGTTTTCCCCTATTATACTTTAAGCTCTTTGAGGGCAGGGACTGTCTTTCTTTTTGCTCCCCAGCACTTAGTACTGTTCCTGCACTTTAAGTGTTTAATCAATCCTTCTTCTCTTCTTCCTTCCCTCCTTTTCTCCTTCCCTTACTTTCCTTGCTTTCTCCCCCTCCCACCATTCCTCTCTTCTTTTCTTTGTTACTTTTCTCCCCTCCTTCCTTCATTTCTTCCTTCCCTCCTTCCATCTCTTCTTCCTTCCATCCCTCCTTCCTTTGTTCCTTCATTCTTTCCTTCCTTCCTTCCTTTGTCCTCTCCTTCCTTCCTTCCTTTCTTTCTTCCCTCCTTTCCTTCCTTCATTCTCTCCTTCCTTTGTTCCTTCCTTCCTTCCTTCTTTCCTATGTATTGAAATAGGATTTTCATCCCATTCCCCAAACTGCAGCTTTACCTTTTAATATTGGACAGATTTTCCAGACTCCAGCAGCTCCTTCTCTATTGAATTGTCCTAATGCCAATTCCATGTAGAAAAGTGGCATCCCAGCAATCACCATGAAAAACAAGTATGGGACCAGGAAGGCTCCTGTAAAGGAAGGATAACATGTGATCACCAAGGCGATCGATATGCTGAGATGCCCATCATTAAAGCAATAAGCTCACTTTTTTTTAGTGCCTTCAGGTTTACCAAATGCACATTCCTTACAAAAATCCTATGAATTAGGTATTACAAGAGTTCTTGTCCTTATTTTACAGGTAAGGAAATTGAAAATTAAACAGATTGTGGGACCTGCCTATAATCATATAGTTGGTTAGTGTCAGAGACAGTGTTAAATGGCATCAACGTCGTTGATTCTAAGATCATCATTCTTTCCCCTATACCATGCTGAATGAACATTCAGTGAGGTTATTCGGGTATTTGCAGTTCTCATCTATGTTTTGCCGTACTGGATATAGGCATATGAACTAAAGGAGAATTTGAATTACTAAAAATTCTAGAAGTCAGGCCACCAGAGAGATATGCCAGGGTTGAAACTTTCTGGGACTGGTGGAAATCTATGTGTTATCACTGGTTTGTGGAGATGGAGGCATGGGTCATAGCCATCTGTGTCTAGAGCATAGGCTGTGCTACAGATTAGTGGTGTCAAACTCAAATAGAAACAGATCTCCGAGGGCCACATGTTGACTTAGAAAACCACAAATTAGCATTATCTATGTTGAATTTTTATTTTGTTAAACATTTCTGAATTACATTTTAATCTGGTTTGGACAGCACTTGGGAGTTTTGTGGTTGTGGCTGAAAGGCCTTAAGTTTAACATCTCTGCTATAGACCACCATCACCAGATGTGAACATCCTCTAGGTTTTCAACAAGAACTTGATTGTGCGAAGTACATCATTTCATCAGCAAGACAGTTCCAGTAATTTTGACTTCATGGATGTATTATGAGTTATGGTATATGTTATGAGTATATTAGGAGTAGAAGCACTAGTTAGTGCTTCTCCAAGCACTCTGTAAATACAAAATAGGAAAGTGATATTTGAGGATTGTAGAATTGAGAAGTTGAATCTGTCTCTTTTTGACCTTCCAAAAAACTAGATAGTATTGTGAATGACCATGGGTAGACTAGACATTCTCATAGTCTCTAAAGGACTATGAGGAATTTTATTTTCCATTAGAAACTTTTCTCCTGTTCAACTTGCTATAACCATATCCTATTAATGTTCCCAGGACAGAAATATCTAACTTGACCTTGCACTTCCCTCTCTCTTACAACTCTGCACTACCCACATTTGTCTTCCTATCCCAGTTTTTAAAAACAGCTTTTTTTTTTTTAGGCAATTGGGCACTGGGCAAGTGACTTGCCCAGGGTCACACAGCTAGTAAGTGCAAAGTGTTCGGTCTGAGGCCAGATTTGAACTCAGGTCCTCCTGACTTCAGGGCAGGTGCTCTATCCACTGTGCCACCCAGCTGCCACTTCCTACCCCAGTTTAGAAAGAAAGTGAGCACATAGAATAGGGTGATGAATTAGATGAATAGGGTGAGATGGAGGGATGGGAGGTTATGGTCAGGATGAAGAATAGGTTCAGGGAGAGTGAGACAGAGAGAAAGATGGAAGAAAATAATTTATTATCAGACAACAGAATTTCCTAATAAAAATAATGTGGTAGCACAGTTATAGGTGATGTGATCATTTCTACAGGTGGCTGAGGTAGAGTGAAGTAGGTTATGGAGTTGAGAAGGTTGATGAAATAGGAGGATAAAATTTGAGCCTGAATATTGAAGTCCTTGAGTATGAAAGCAGATATTGGGGTGGAGAGGAAGAATGTAAGCTAGGTACAAAATTCCTTGAGATAAGAGAGAGAATGAACTGGAGACTAATAGATCAAATATTTGGTCTTAAAAAGAGCACTAGACTCCATTTACCTAACCACCCTCATTTTACAGATGACGTCTAGAAAGTTTAGATGACTTTCCTGAGATCACACAGGTAGTATACAGTGAAGCTAGGATTCCAAACCAGATTTTCTGACTCCAAATTCCAGCATTCTTTCCAGTGTACAATTCTGCCCTGGAATTTTGGCTGGGTGATATGGACAGATTGAGTGAAGCTCAGAGGAGGAGATGATGCTCAATAATGGGGGAAATGAGTCTGGAAATGGCAGTGAGAAGCAAAGAGTATGTCTTCTCTTCTTCCTGTTCTAGGTTGTTGGGTAGCAAGAGAGAAAGTGCATCTGGTACCAGGGAAGACAGCAGGGGATGCAGTGTCTTTTAGAAGGCTTCTGTTAGCTCCAGATCATGGAACAAGCATATTTTTATGAAAGAAGACTCGGAATGAAGGGGAGTCCATTAAAAACAGAATGGGAGTTTCAAAGGGCACACTTCAACATGAGAGGAGAAGAAGATATGGATTGCGCACATTTATGATTGAGGTAGATGAGGTATGTGTTTATGGGGAGAAGTAGGAAAGTGAACAGAGTTTTCTCTCGGTAGATGGCAGGGACAAGGGGAAATGGAGTTGACAGTTTGCCTGCCATAATGTGGGAGAAGTAACAGTTGATTTGGTCCCAGGGTACAGAGATAACTCTATACAGTATTAGTACAGGATAGTGGCAGGGAAGCTAGGTGGCACAGTGGATAGAGGGCTTGGCCTGAGTTAGGAAGACTCATCTTTGTGAGTTCTAATTCGGCCTTACACACTTACTAGCTGTGTGATCCTGGCCAGGTCATTTCTCCCTGTTTGCCTCATTTCCTCATCTATAAAATGAACTGGGGGCAGCTAGGTGGTGCAGTGGATAGAGCACCGGCCCTGAAGTCAGGAGGACCTGAGTTCAAATCTGGCCTCAGACACATAATACTTACTAGCTGTGTGACCCTGGGCAAGTCACTTAACCCCATTGCCTAGCCAAAAAAAAAAATAATAATAATAAAATAAAATAAAATGAACTGGAGAAGGAAATGGCAAAGCACTCCAGTATCTTTGCCAAGAAAATCACAAATGGGTCCATGAAGAGTCAGACACGACTGAAAACAACTGAACAACAACACAGGCAATGTCATGAGTTTTCACGGATGATCACTGGACACATAGGGAAGCAAAAAGTAGAGGCCCCCAGAAGTTCTTTCTTGGCATCTAAGGAAGTAAATAACCTAGTTCACACAGGGCCAGTTGATGGATGAAGTGATTCTCCTAGAAAACACTTCATAGGTGAGTAAGCTGTCAGCTTCCAGTCTTTGAATCTTGGAAAAATGGGCATAATGATGGCTGTAATATTTATTTAACTGGGTTGTGAGAATCAAATGAGATGATGTACATAAAACACTTTACTAGTCTTTAAGTGCTATTTAAATATCATTCATATACTAGTACTAGGCTATTGTTGTCACAGCAGTGTCACTGCCGCCATTGCCAGAAGACACGGAGGCGACTTCGGAAGAGCTGGAATTAAATTGGTTCTGTGAGTAATAACCCTGAAGTCAGGAGGACCTGAGTTCAAATCCAGCCTCAGACACCTACTAGCTAGTTATGTGACCCTGGACAAGTCACTTACCCCTCATTGCCTCTAAAAAAAAATAAGATAAATCAGTTCTGTGAGTTTATAAGACAGAACTTCAGGAAGAAGTAGGGTTCCTCCCAATACAGATCAGAAAATTGAGACAAAGAGGTAATTTCCCTAAGATCACATAGCATAGTATGGCCCTTAAATTTACAGTCCAGTTATTTGCTGATTACAACATGAAACTGGAAGTTCAGCCTAAACAGTCATTTTGTATGTTAAGTCTCCATTTGATCTTTTGGATGCATTCCTCACCTAGGGAGTGCCCTTCTAATTGAAAGTAAAGTTGAATATATTTATCTTTTAATGAAAACAAAATAGTCATTGCTGCAAAAAGTGATACCTCTATTGTGAAATCCAGAATAAAATTCAGACAGTTTAAAAATGGTGGTTCTCATATCAAATTGGCTTGAATATGATAATATAAATTAGTCTTTATGATTGAAGGTAAACTAGTACACATACTAGAATTTTAATACTTTCATTTCTTATTGCTATTAAATATCTGATTAAAATGAGGTTGGGACTTTGGGGGGGATCATACATGCATATGTACATATGTGTATATATGTGTGTGTATGCACATATATATGTACATATACATACACTTTATATACAACTGATGTCTGTGCCTCATTAGTTAAACTGGTTATTATGCCTCACCAATCAAACCATGATCAGTGTTTAATCCCTATGAGACATAGATTACATTAGTTCCATGTCCAAAAACTGCCCCCATACTGGTGCCTTCTGCCATAATAGTTAACAGAGGAATCAGCTTCATACTGGGAGTAAGGGATCCCAGTTTCTAGAACTGTAAGATTTAGATATGTGATAGATCTTAGAGATCTATTATTTCTGCTCTCTCTCAGCTTATGTGCATGGAAATTACGGGCTAAAGAAGTCAAGTCAAAAGCATTTATTAAATATCTATGATGTGCCAGGAAATTTAGTACATGTCCTAAGCACTGGGAATACAAAGTAAGGCAAAGGACAATCCATGCTCCTTAGGAGCTAAGAGTTTAATAAAGGAGATGGCATTCAAACAACTATGTATGAACAATATGTATATAATCACTCATACCCACATACCCACACATACAAATATACGGGTATGTCTGTATATGTTTGCATATACATAAACACATATATGTGTGTGTATACAAACATACACACACATATGTTTATGTGTGGAGATAGATGGATGGATAGACAGATAGACATACAGATAGATGGATAGACAGGTAGACAGATGGGTAGATAGATGGATGGATGGATAGATAGATGAGTGGAAAGATAGGTGAAAGATGAATGGATAGATAGGTAGATGGATGGATGGACAGATAAGTAGATAGATGGATAGATAGGTAGACAGATGAATGGATAGATAGATGAATGGTTAGATAGGTAGATGGATGGATGGATGGATAGATAGGTAGACAGTAGATATAGATACAGATGTAGATAGAGAGTTTCAGAGGGAAGGCACTAGCTTTAAGAGAGACTGAAAAAGGCTTTTTGTAAGTTAGTTTTTAGCTCCAGGGGACCAAGAGAGAAGAGTAATTGGGGGATGAAATTTCTTGTGCAAGGAACAGCAAGGAAGCCAGTGTTAATGGACAGGAGAACATGTAAAAAAGAGTAAGTTATACGAATACTGGAAAGGTAGGAAGGGACCCAGTTATGGAGGGCTGCAAAAACAGAAGAGAGGATTTTATATTTGATCCTGGAGATAACAGGGAGCCCTTGGAATTTTTTGAATAAGGGATGTGACATGGGCCAAACCTAAGCAGATCAATTTGACCTCTAGGAAAGGGATGGACTGGAGAGGGAGAGATGAGGCATGGAGATGAAGGGGCAAGTTATTACAATAGCCCAGGTGTGAGGTGAGGAGGGCCTGTACCAGGGTATTGTCAGTATCAGAGGAGAGAAGGGGCATATATAGAGATACAGAGAAGGTAGAATGAAAATGAGGTGGCAGTTAAATGAACCATATAAGGTCACATAGGTAATAAACAATGGAGTCAGGATTGAAAAGATACAGTGCTTTTGCCACTACACTATGCCTCCTCCCTGATTCTAAGTAGGAAAATACAATTATTATTACCTAAATATTTAGTGAATATTTATTATAGTTTACACATTAGTTTGAAGTTGAATTTATGGCAAAGAGAAATGAGCTAGATGGAACCATGGTTAGAGCTGAGTTTAAATTTGGCCTTAGACACTTACTAAACGATGTCAGCCTGGGCAAGTAACCTAACCTCTGACTCAGTTTCCTCATCTGTCAAATGGAGAAAATAATTATACCTACTTTCCAGAGTTGTTGTGAGATAACAAGTAACAAATGAGATAATATTTTTGAAGCGCTTTGAAAACCTTAAAGCACTTTAAATTTTAAATGCATGATGATGATGATGATGATGATGATGATATAGTAGAGTTATTGTTGTTGTTCAGTCATATCCAAATCTTTGTGACCCCACCTTGGGGTTTTTCTTGGTAGAGACACTAGAGGGGTTTGTCATTTCCTTCTCCAGCTCATTTTACAGATGAGGGAACTGAGGCAAATAGAATTAAGTAACTTGCCCAGGGTCACACAGCTAATAAATGTCTGAGGCTGGATTTGAACTCAGATTTTCCTGACTCCAGGACCAGTACTCTATCCATTGGGCCATATAGCTGCGTGATATAGCAGAATACTAATTTTTATCTTTATTCTTATACTTTATAGGTGATAGTGGACCTTTATATAAGCAATCATTCAATCCATCAACAATCAATCGTGTGGTTATAACCTCCACAATATTTCTAGAATCTACCTCCTCTCTACTTACAAAGCTACCACTTTAGTTCAGGACTTCATTATCTCTTGCCTAGACAATTAACTTCCTAATTGATCTCTCTGCCTCAATTCTTTTCCCATTCTTATCCATCCTGCACATAGCTGTCAAAGTGATTTTTCCTTTAGTAAAGATCAGACCAAGTCACTCCCTGACTCAAAAAACTCCAAAGACTCCCTATCGGATAAAATATAAACTCCTCTGTTTGGTTTTTAAAGTCCTTCACCACATGCACCCAATATTTCTTTCTATCCTTCTTCTATATTATTTCCCTTCCTGCACTCCACAATTCAGGCAAACTGGACTTCCCTCTGTTCCTCATTCATGGCACTCCATTTCCTATCTCCCCATGCATTTGCACTGGCCAACCCCTATGGCTAGAATGTGCTCCTTCCTCTACCTGCCAGGATTCCTCTTTTCCTTCAAGACATGACTTTCCCAATCCATCCAAATGTTAGTGGCTCTCTTCCTTAGCTCCCTTGAATATAGTTACCTAATACTAATTTTATATTTATTTTGTACATATTTCTTCCGTAAATACTTACTTTATATATCTTGTCTCCCCTGATAAAATATTAGCTCCTTAAGAGTGCAGATTATTTCAGGGTTTTTTTTGTATTTGTTTCTAAGCACTTGGCACAATCAAATACTTGACGCACAGTATGTAGTGCTTAAAGAATGTTTGTTGATTATTTTTATTTGCATATATAATTTATTATACAGTGGGCCCTTATGTAATCAATATGAACTATACATTTATTCCAGTTTTATAAGATTTGGAGAATAATTTTTATAAATCAAAATAGTCTTGGCTCTGCTATTAGTTAGAATCTTCGGCAAATCACTTCATCTCTCTGGGTTTCAACATGATCTGTAAGGTTCTTTTCATTGCTAACATTCTGAGATTCTAAAACTATAGTGATCATCACAAATCTATCCTCTTTCCTATAAAAATAATTCAAAGTATCCTAGCACTTTGATATATAAAAATAGCCTCAAATATGCCCTATTGATAACGGGTCAGAAGCTTCAAAGAATTACAAGGGTTCAAATTGGAAAGAACCTTAGAAGTCATCAGGTACTGTCCCACCATTTTATAGCTGAGAAAACCAAGACCTCTAAAAGTTAAGTGACTTGGTCAAAGTTGCAAAGCCAATTGGTGAGAGATCCAGGATTTGAACCCAGTCTAGTCCAGCTCTCTTTCCATTACACCATTTAAATGGCATTATGTTTTTACCAACAAACCATGTAAAACTTATGAATGTCTTGTATCTATTTACTCTTAGCCATTAAATACCCAAGTTATAGTTATTAGAAATGCACAGAACTATTGTCCTGGGCCTTACCGCCTCCATTTTTGTAGCAGAGGTAAGGAAATCTCCAAACATTAGCAAGGTCTACCGCAAAGCCAATCACGGACAGGAGAAAGTCAATCTTTTTGCCCCAAGTCTCTCTTTCTTCTGTTTCAATGCTGGTTTGGGCTGGGTTAATGAGGGTTGAATTGGTGAATTGCATTCCATTTTGCTCTTTAACAAGAATGAGCTCCATTTCCTTGGGGCCCATGGCATTGGATTCTTTAGCCACCACTGAAGACATCTGTTTCACTGGGGATCTAGCTTTAATTATGCACAGACTTGGGAATGATGAAATATTATGAAGCTTCTCAGCTTTTCCCTGTGTGGGTCATCAATGTAAAAAAAAAACAGCAAACAAAGAAAATTATTTAACAGGCAAGAACCACTTGTAGATATACCATGTATTATGTGGCACTTAATATGATGGAATAGAAAAGGGAAATAATGGAGAATCAAGCTATAAAGCACATTTTAAAGGGAAATATACATGTGTTCTTTATATTAAAAACAAAGTGTAACTCTCCTTATTTGATGTTCCAGTACCATAAACTTTCCCTGCTTTGAGTACAATAAAGTTTGTTTATTGATAGTAATTTAATATTCATCAAAATCATGCAGCAACAGACCTCTAAAAATAATACACATTTATGTTCATTTTGAAAATACAAGGCAAAATATAGATAAGCAAAATCATTTGAAATGGATATAAAATGTAGCTGTCTGTAGAACACAAAATCAAAGACACATCAAACCTTCCTTCTATGAATGCCTATTCATATAACATTCACCCTATATAACCTCTTACATTCCTCCTCCTCTAACTCCCCTCCCCAACTACCAAACATTAAAGAAATGTGCACATGGCTTCCTGATTTATAATATCAACTACCAATTCAAAGAGAGGAAAACCAGTCACATCTAATATTTCCAGAAGCTTCACCATATAAGTAAATTTTTTTGTAACATAGTAAGAGGGCACTAAAACACTTCAGTTTTACTCATGATTAAGGCAATACCTCATACTTTAAGCTTTCCTTAATATTATATATTTTTTTCAATATTTATAATCCAACAGGAAAAGTTGGGTTAAAATACTCATTTGTTCCAATTTCCAATTAGGATCATAGCTTTCATGCTCAAACAGACATTGATAAGTCATCCATTCAAGCCCCATTGGAATATTCCTTTTTCAAAGATAAAACTGAGGCCCAGAAAAGTTTCGACTTCCACATGGTTATGTGGGCAAGTAGTAGTTTTTTAATCCAAGTCTGACCACTCCAAACTCACACACCTTTCATTCTACCCTGCTGCCGCATCCTGTAACATTTTTGAGCACAAGAACATAGAATTGTAAACAAGATGGTCACCTCTGAAGTGATGATTTCCCTGCAACTCTTTTCAAAGGAAACCACCTTAATGTCAATTATTTCCTTTTTGTTAAACATTTTGCAATGTTTGATTCATGGCTTCCCCAAGGGCAAACTCAGCAAATACACCTCTTAGATTTCTGTTGCTTAAAGCTGCATTTAGTTTAGGAAATACATAAGAAAGAATACAGTAGAAGGTGGTATTAATCTGCCTAGACTTCAAAGCTTTGACATTTGTGCTTTGCAAAAGGTCATTGTTTCTTCTTCAGCCACCTATATGAACTTGAAATGAAAAGTACATCCATTTAACACATTTAAAACATACACACACACACAATTTGTAAGTAGGTAGACAGACACAAATTCCCAAAGTAACAGCTGCCGAAGGTAAATATTTTTTTCTCTTGTATAAAGTGCCATGGGTGTCCAGCTTCATTGCCCGATAAAGAGAGAGCTTTCCACTAAATTCAGTTGAGAGAAGGTGGAACCGGACACGTTTTCCTTTTGCTTCACTGAGTACTGACACGGAAGCAAAGATTTCCCCAGCCAGGAATAGTATTTCTCATAAAGCAGACACTCCACCCTAGCCCCCAATGAATCATCTTTCTTTACAAAGCTCCTTAGACAGTGTATTTGTTGAGAAAATAATTTTTTGGACAAATATTGGGGGATATGCTTGCCGATCACAGGTCCCTTTATGTCTTTGGGAGGAACGAACCAAACTCATTATGTACTGTCAGGTTCTCTGATTCTCTAAAGGAGGAATCGTGACATGAAACCAACATCAACAAACACATATTGGCCGCCCACTGTGTGGACCGCACCGAATTCTAAGGAGACCCACCTGTTTAAGGAACCAAAAAAAATAAAAAGTCAATGCCCTGGGTAAAATGGACGGGACTGTTTTCTCTGGATCTACGGTCTCCCTTTAATTTGTGACTTTGCAAACTGCAGCAGCTCCTTCCAGTTCACCAGTGCTTTAGAAAAAGCAGAACTGAGAAGAACGAGGTTGCTCAGGGGAGGTGAGCAGTGAAGTGCCAGACTCAGGAGCCAGGGATGCTGCCCGAACGCCCAAGAAATGAGAGTTTCTTCGGAGTTTGGGAGGGGGCTGATTCTCTTAAAGAATTGGCTCTGGCTTCAAAGTCCCGAAGCGCAAAACAAAGACTTCTCTTCACTTATTCCAGGGGCGAAGTGGCTAAAGAAACAGTGCAGAACTGCTTGTCTAGTTGATGTCAAACATGCCCATTCGTGCCCACGTTTATGTTTTTCAATAATTCCGAGTTGCACTTTCAATGCTAACTCTTCACAACATTACTTTTCGGGATGTGGGGGTGCTTTCCACTTAATACCGTCTCTAGCAGTCTCTTCTCTAAATCGCTGCCTCTGGTGACCCTCACCCTCAAACCCTCGTGGAGACAGGGATGAGAATTCTTGTACCCTAAGGGACTCCCTTTGCCCTTGACCCCCAGTCATGGAGAAAGCTCTCCTCAAGTCAAGCCGGAATGGTGGGGGGAGGGGGTGCAAAGTCCCTCTCCCAAGAAAGGGGCTGACCCGAAGGAGCAGCGGGAAAAGAGAGCTAAGAGGGTAGATGCCGGAGTTTGGATGGGGGAGGGTTGGAATCCGGAAGACCCCAGGGCAGAGTGGTGGGTGGGCAAAGGTGCCGCCAGGTAGGTACCTACCCCTAGCAGGGGTTAAGGGCTTCTCCCCGAGTCGCTTCCTTACCTGGCTACGGAGGAAGCTGGCCCTCCAGATTAATATTTTTCCAAGACTCAACTGGTTTGTCTTAGTTTCACCTTCATAGAAGGGCTTCCAAGTCTGCGGGGCTGCCTCGCAGACTCCTCTGAAGACACGAGCTAGCGGGACCGGCCATTGGCTCTCTCTGGAACTTCAATGCTTCTTTCTGTCTCAGCTTAGGGCTCCCGGCTCCGCGAGTCCTTCCTCCAGCCCCGCCCCGCCCCGCCCCGCCCTTCTTCACTCCTCCCTCTCCACGCCGGGGGCCAAATTCCTCCTCTCTCTCCCCCCACCCCCAATCTCCACCTCCCTGAGCGAAGCAGTTGCCTTCTGACCTCCAACTCCGTAGCGGGAGGTCCCAAGTCTCAGGCTCCTAGAGGAACACTGAATTCAAGTGGCCAACTCCCCACCTCCATTCCGCCCTTCTTCGCCTCCCCCTTGCTGAGGAGGAGCTAGTTTCTGGAGAAGGGGAAGCTAGAAGCAGAGAAGCGAAGAACTAGCCCACCCAGCATACCCCTGCACCCTGATGTGGGAGGTGGTGCCAACTGCAGGAAGATCCTTGCCTTAAAGTTCAGTTCCAAATTTTTAGGTAATTGGCTAGAGCTTCCGCACACGGCAAAAAAAATTTTTTTTTCCTAGCCCCTCAGTCAAAGCCCTGACCTCATGCACCGGACCAAGCAAATTCTTGGCCACAACGCTACGGTCTCCCACGGTCTCTCGGGGAACCAATCTTGGTAGCTGAACCACATCCCCTGCTTTTAGCGGATAAGATTAACCAGGGCTTAGGCCCTTCGGTGCAGTTTGTGAGGGTGGAAGGTTTGTGGGAGGAATGGGTTAATCAGGAAGAAGTAGTATAGATGGACTTCATTGGAACTTACTTCCCACTCACCTACGTAGGTGGGAAGATTGGTTTAATGGAAGAGGGCTGAACTTGGAGTCAGGAAGACCCCTTGAGTGACCTAGGGTAAATCACTTAATCTCTCTGGGCCTCAATTTCCCCATCTGTTTGTTAAATGGGAGTGGGTCGAATAGATGGCGTCTAACTAAATTCCTTCCATCCATAAATCTACGACTTCTGAAGGCTATTTTGGACACTTACTAGTTACGTAGCCCTGGATAATTTTTTCAACCTCTCTGCGTTGCTTCATTTGTAAAATGGAAAGAATAATAGCACATCAGGATCATCCTGACTTCAAACAAGATAATATACATAAAGTGAATTTCAAAACTTAATGTAAATATGTTAACTATTCACAGACTTTTTTTTCCCTTTGCACAAGGCTAGGGAACTTGGTGAACTAAATGGTTTGTCTTTTATGTTTAAGAAAAGCTGAGCAGTGTTCTAGAAATGTGTTAAGTTGTAAAAATTTCTATTATTACGAGTTCTAGTCAAATCAGAGCCAAGTCTGACCTAAACAGCGAGTTCTCCTAACTACAATCTCTCTCCTTTTTACCCTCCCGGATTCAGACAACATTAGATCTGGAAAGCGCTTTAGAGTTGATCTAATTTAACCCCTTCCTTTCACAGATAAGGATATGACAAGTATACAGATAAGGAGGCCCAGAGGTGACTTGGCTCAGGTAAAGTGGCTGGTGGCACAAATAGTAGTTGGTGGGTGGCCGCGTTAGTACTGGGGCTTCCCGAATCTTCCCGGTACTCTTTCCAGTACACCACTGTTGACTTCATTGGGACCTATTTGACCAGCCCGAGAAGTTAGGACAGAGCTTCTGAAAGGCCTGTGCTGTAGTCCCGATTTTTAAAAAATTACTTATTTTTCCTTTGTCTAACTCACCATGGAACAGCCAGAGCATAAGATCCAGCAGGATTGGGGCACATCTGGCAGCTTCTTGCGCAGAGGGAATCAGAGATCAAAACGACCCTTCCGGGGCACTTACCTCCCAGGCAAACCTCACAAATCTTTGCGTTGAAGCTAAGCGGGGCCCTGTAGCATATCAGACACTCCAGCGCTCAGTTTCAGCGTCCCAGCTCAGGATATTTCCATACAGATGCCTGGTTCTCCGCCCCCATTCAGGCTCCGTTATCTATCCAAGATTATCTGTTTTCTTTTCCTGCTGAGCTATCTCTGGTACACGGATTACCTTTAACCCTCCTCTTTCCTCTGTTTAGCTGGGCACCTCTACTATCAGTTGACTCGGAGAGGTTGGCGAGAAGCTCTGTAGCCAGCCTCTTCTTCCTCTAAGCAGATAAAGTGGGAGCACAATGTCGAATGGAAACGCGTTGCATCCTTCCTTCCTTTGCTCACCCCACTACCCTCCACCCCAGCTCGCAAAGATGTTTGCTGAAGAGGGAGCGTGCTCTCAGTACTTCAGCTATTTGTCTGTGGGGCTAACTGAATTGGTCCAGAAGACTGGTTGTTGTAGCGGCTGCGATGGCTGGATGCTGTCTTTTCCAAGATAGTTGCAATTAACTGAATTGCTTGGAGTCACTAGGGCTGAACTAGAACTCTGAAATAGACAACTGGTTTAGAGGGGAGAGTTTCCTTACACTTTACAACAAAAACATTCACTTCAACTCAATTAAATTCCACAAACATTCACTAAGTCTTCATGCACCCAAAGCACTGGGCATAAAAAAAGTTAGTCCCATCTCTCACAGAGCTTCTATTTTGTTGTGCATAGAGAGGAATGGGGAAGGATGTGTGTGTGCAAGTAAGCAAATATAAAGAAAGTAAGAAATAATTTCAAGAAGGAAAGAGTGTCTTTTGGTCAGGAAAGGCTTCATAGTGCTCACTGAGTTGTGCTTTGGAGGAATCTAGGTATTCTATGGGACAGAAGAGAGGAGGGTATCCATTCCAGACCTGTGCAAAGTCATGGAGGGGAGAGATGGAATATTCTTTATCGGAGCAGCTAGCAGATCAGTTTGACTAGGAGGGAAAGCTATTGAAGGGAAGTTATAGAAAATAAAATGGGGGGGCAGCTATGTGGGCAGTGGATAAAGCTCCAGATCTGGAGTCAGGAGGACCTAGGTTCAAATCCAGCCTCAGACACTTGACACTTCCTAGCTGTGTGACCCTGGGCAAGTCACTTAACCCCCATTACCTCACACACAAAAAAAGAATGAAAAGGGAAGTGCTTCACAAAATCATGGAAGCATTAAATAAATAGTGTCTGCTAAGTTGAATGCACCAGAGCTAGGTGCTGTGTATTGTTCTCAAGGACCTTAAAACCTAATGGGAGGGGTCAACTTGACTGTGTATTCCTCAGGTAGGGGGCTGTCATGTTATGCAAATCAGGCAAGCTACCCAAGCTGAAACAGCACCATCTCCTTTAGACTTTGATGAAGTCATCCCAGTGCCCTAAACCTGAGAATCTTTGGAACAGCAGAAATTCTAGTCTAGTGTCTAACGACACCATCCCAGGAAGCAACTCTTTCCAGATTTAGTTGTTGTTCAGTCCTGTCTGACTCTTTGTGACCTCATTTGGGGTTTTCTTGGCAAAGATACTGGAGTGGTTTGCCATTTCCTTCTCCAGCTCACTTTACAGCTGAGGAAACTGAGACAAACAGGGTGATGAGACCTGCCCAGGGTCATATAGCTAATAAGTGTCTGAGGCCAGATTTGAATTCAGGAAGATGAGTCTTCCTGACTCCAGGCCCAGTACTCTATCCACTTCACCATCTACCTGCTCTCCTTTGGAGATCCAGCCTGGCAACTATCAGTCAATCAGCAATAAACATTTATTAAGCACCTACTACGTGCTAGCCACAGTGCTAAGCTCAGAGGTTACAAAGAAAGCCAAAGATAGTCCCTGCCCTCGTGCTCACAATACAATGGGGGAAGGAACAGATCAGAAGAAGCTGAGAAGGAAAGGTGGAAAGTCGCTGGTATGGGCATGATGAAGTTCAGAGGACCAAAGTCATGGGAGAAGTTCTGAGATGGCTGGAAGATCTGGGAGGAGTTTCCAGATACCAGCCCTTCACACTCTTAGATCAGAGGGAGGGAAGGACTCCAGGGTACAGGATGCTGAGGAAGTATGAGTTTCCGAGTTGGATGTGATGTTGCAGGATGATGAGTTTCTGGAGACTTAAGTTCTCCTGCAGTTGCTGCAGATACATCTGTTGAAAATCCAGAAAAGAAAGCTCTTGAACACCAAAGCTATTGGCACTATCAAATGGTTCAACACCAGAAATAGATATGATCAGTGGAAATGACATTTAAAAAGAGGCACTGAACCCTAAGGACCATAGGACCTTTCTGTTTCACTCAGAGTGGAAACTTTCTATATCCTTTGTTCTCCCCATTAGAATATGATCTTGAGAAGCCTGTCTTACTTTTCCATTTGTATCCCAGTGCTTAGCATAGTGCTTTGAACGGAGTTAAGTGCTTAATAAGTGTTTGATTCATTCACTCATTCTCACTCTCTTGTCTACTAGCCCCCACCCAGGAAACCTGGGACAACATAATCATGGTGCTGCCTGGTATTCTGAGACTAGCTCCTCACTTGTACGTAAACAGTACATAATATTACATAAGTAGCAGTGGATAGTGTTAGATTGAAAGTCAGCAAGATTTGAGTTCTAATTCTTCCTTGGACAGTAGTCCAAATAACCCTGAGCAAGTCACTTAACCTCTGTCTGCTTCAGTTTCTGAATCTGTAAATGGGGATAATAACACCTACCCATCAGGATTTTATGAGGAACAAATCAGATAGTATGTATGGACTGCTTTTCAAACCTTAAAGTGTTACAATAATGTTAGCTATTATTATTCTTAAAAAGAGGAAAACCACAACAAATCCTTAAGCAATGTTTTATCAGTGAGACTGGTGACTTTGCACAGCCCTGCCTTAAATCCAATTCACTTGCAAATCATGACATCATCTTCCCTGAAGTCCTCTTCGAGAATAAGGGATAAACAACAACCTGTGTGTAGTAGTAGCTGCCCCACTGGGGACCCAACTGGTCAGTTCCAGTTAGGCAACGAAGGTCCTTCCTTTCTCCCTTCCTCCTTTCCTTCCTTCTTTCCTCTTTCTTTCCCTTCCTTTCTTCCTTCCTTCTTTTCATTCCTTTTTCCTTTCTACATTTCTTCCTTCCTTCCATTCCTTCTTCCTCTCTTCTTCTTTCCTTTCTTTCTTCCTGCCTTCCTTCTCTCCTTCCTTCCCTTCTTCCCTCCTCCTCTCCCTCTGTCCACACAGGGAATCATACCCTGACCTGCAGGTGGTCTGCCCAAAGGAATATAAATTTTGGTTACTGAAACCTCACAAAATATCTTGGAGTTTACAGGCTAGATTTCAAGGACCATGCCTTGAACCCAAATCACTCTGGCTCTCATTGATTGGTCAACAATAGGTCTCAGCCTAAGCCTCATTCGGGTTATTGTTTGGATTCTAATGGCTCAGAGTGAGTGTAAATAGCAGCTGTTTCTGTTTTGCCCAGAAACCCTGAGGCTCTTAGCCTCCCAGATTGATTTTTTTTTAAAGTAGGTAAAGAGGCCTCTTTTCTTCCTACCTTAATCATTGAATGGGCATTGCCTCAGACAAACGAGACCTGGGAAAAACCTTAGTTTAAAAAGGTCAAGGTCTCCCCACTGCATCCTGGGCCATCTCCAGTCATCCTGATCCTTATCTTTCCACTGGACTCAGATAGGTCTGGGGGAGAGAGTGGGCTTGGTGACTTTGCACAGCCCTGCCTCACTTAAATCCATTTACTTGCAAGTCATGACATCATCTTCCTGATGTCAAGGTCCTCTTCAAGAATGAAGGACAAACAACAACAATTCCGAAGATACATGCAAATCTTTAGTTACAACACTGGTAACAGGTGTTTCCCTCAAAAAGCACCTCCTCTATATTTCATGACCTAGCACTGTTCCCTGGGAGGGGGATTTTTATTCTATTTCCAACTAACAGCAACTTTTCATGATGCACTTTCAGTAGTCCAGGAGTTTTTCAGAGAAGTCAAGAAAAAGGATTACTTATTGTGACACTTTCCCTATGAAGATCTGGGAAAATCCCTCCGGAATCCATTTCTCCCCACAATTGCCACTACCACAAACCCATCTTTCTCCTTCCTGGATATCAGCCCTGTCACCATGTATATTTTGGAGTAGACACACTTTATTTGTCCTAGTTACTTAACAAGAGAGGGAGAAAGGAGGCAAGAACTTGCTATACACAAACAATGTGTGTCTAAAATGATTGTCTCATAAAGGGATACCAGTGTAATAGAAACAGCTCTGGCTTTAGAATGTTTGCTTGCCATGTGACCCATGAATCTTGCTGAGCCTCAGATTCCCCATCTGTAAAATGGAAGGGAAGGAAGCAAGCATCTGTTAAATGCTTACTATATGCAGCTATGTGGCAAAGTGCATGGAGTGCCAAGCCTGCAATCAGGAAGAGCTGAGTTCAAATCCTACCTCAGACACATAGCTAAGTGACCCCGGGCAAGTCACTTAACCCTGTTTTCCTTAGTTTCCTCAACTGTAAAATGAGCTGGAGAAGGAAATGGCAAACCACTCCTGTACTTTTGCCAAGAAAACCCCAAATGGGGTCACGAAGAGTTGGACATCACTGAAATGCCTGAATAACAAATAAATAAATATTCCAGGCACTGTGCTAAGAGCACAGGAACTTAAATTGCTGTCTGCATCACTTTCCTTATTCGTAAAATTGAGCTGATAATAGCACCTAATTCCTGGGGGTTTTATGAGGTTAAAATGAGATAATATTTGTAAAAGCAATTTGCAAACCTTAAAGCACCATAGAAATGCAAACCATTATTATTAAAAAGAGATTAACCTCAAGGGCAGGTAGGTGGCTGTGTTGCAGGTACTACCATATTTGATCTTCACAAAAGCCCTACTAGGTGGGTGCTATTATTATCCCCATTTCACAGTTGAGGAAACTGAGGCAGACAGATTAAGTGGCTTGCCCAGGGTCACAGAGATAATAAGTATCTGAGGCAGGATTTTACTTCAGGTCTTCCCAACTCTTAGGTCTCTTTCCACTGAGACAACCTAGCTGCCCAAGATAATACCGGGGAGATAATACCTGTAGTAAGGAACCTTGCAAGACTCCCCTTCCCCCCAACCAGGCTGGTTGTTAGGATCAAATAAGATAAGGTGTGTAAAGGGCTTTGTAAACCTTAAAGCACTATACAAAGGTCATCTATTATTATGAATTATTCTCTGCAGTCTCAGAGGAAGTATCTCTTCCACTCTCAGACTAATCCCTATGCTATGTAGATCCCGTTCCTTCCCAAGCCCTGAGCACTTTGCTCCCTTATTTATCTCTTTCCTGCCCAAGACACTTTTGAATTCCTCCCTTTCAAACTGGCTCCTTGGCTGTTCACCAAAGCCTCCTCTGTCTTGGGGAGAAAAACCCCAACCTGTGCTTGACGCTAAAATCCTTTCCAACTACTCCACTATTCTTTACCTTTTCACAGTCACAACTCTTGAATGAGTGCTATACCCAGAATGTTTCCAATTGCTCATCATTTTCTAACTTAAAAAATCTACTTCGTACTCTCTGGAGAGTAGGGCATACCACATCTCATTGCACACAGAAAAAAAAATGTACTTTTGGAATATGGGCTTGCTCATGCTATGTCTAAAATAGTACCACTACAGCCAGCTTTATCCACTGCTCCATCATATTTTGCTGAATTTCTTTAGCAGAAAGGAGAGAGACCCTTTGCCCATGAAATACATCTGGTTGTTATTCAGTCGTGTGCGATTTTTCATGACTCCATTTGGGGTTTTCTTGGCAAACACATTGGAGTGATTTGCCATTTCCTTCTCCAGCTCATTTTGCAGTTGAGAAAACTGAGGCCAACAGGCTTAAATGACTTGCCCATTAAATGTCTGAGGCTGGATTTGAACTCAGGAAGATGAGCCTTCCTGACTCCGAGCCTGGTACTCTATTTATCACTGTGCCACCTAACTGCTCTTGAGGTTAATCTCTTTTTAATAATAATAGTTTGCATTTATGTAGTACTCTAAGATTTGCAAAGTGCTTTACAAATATTAGCACATTTTAACCTTCTAACAACTCTGGAAAGTAGGTGCTACTATTAGTTCAATTTTACAGACAAGGAAGTTGATGCAGGCAGCAATTTAAGTTCCTATGCCAAAGACTTCACAACCAGTAAATGGGACTTTGAACTGACGTCTTTCTAACCCCAGGTTCCACTCTCTATCCACCGAATCTCCTAGATGCCTCAAGAGATATCAAGAGCAAATCCTATTTATATCTATAGGGGCAAACAACGAAACAAATAAGCAAGTCTTTTATCCTTAAAAGATTACTCTTAAGACAAGTTGGAAGTATTACTCCAAGAAAGTATACCTTCTTGTAAGTAACTTCTCCAGTTAGGAAAATGGTGTTTCTCCACTGATAATTAAGGTGTTAGTGTCAAGGATATTGAGCTAGAAGGGATCTTTAATTTCATAAAAGAGAAGATTTCAAGAATCCCTAACTGTAGAAATGAAATAAAATGTTCTAAATAATAAATTCCATAAGTTTTCAACTTAAATAAGAAAAAAAATCCAAAGGAATGTATTTTCCCTCAAAAAGAGCTGTATAGGGAGACTAGAAAGAAAAGTAGCAGGAAGCAATACACTAGAGCTCCCCTCCACAAAACCCACCAAACAGACCTAAAAAATACAGATGATATCCTGATGCGGATATCCAGAAAAAATCACAGTGAGTCATTTGTCTACCCCAGGTCAGCATAGGGAAACAAATACAGAGGAGTGAAGACACTGAGAAAGGAAGATGGTATGTAGCACTCCAGTGCCCCTGGAACATTGTGATCAGTATAAAGGCCAGCTTGCAACTTTGTCATCCACTACTCAGTTGCAGGTCACAGACCCAGGGCAGAATAGACTTATGCCTGGGGGTAATGTTCTAGGGTAAGGAGGCTCTAGGACTTTCCTCCTGAGACAGGAAGAAGTTTAGGAGCAAGAAGCAGCAGTGTTTGGCTCAGACCCCCAGGAGAAGAGCAAAGATGCAGTTCTAGTATCTAGTCCAGCCAAGCAGAGCAATAACCATGACAGGAATCCTAGACTAAAAGGAAGCTTACGATACTGCCATTCTGAACCGACAGAACTTTCCAGCTGGCTGATAGAGGCTGACTCTACCAGCATTTTGATGGTGTTCAGACAGAAACCCAGGTCAGGAGCCTGCAGAGCTCAAACCAAGGGGACAACAATCAGATTTTGCCCTGAATCAGACTACCCTGGGAGCATTGAAAGCTTACAGGTCTCCAGCTTGTCCCTGAGATCCTGGAATAACATAACACTCAGGATGCCAAGAAAGTAGCAACAGAACCAGCCCGGTCCTTCCCCTGAGAGGTGTGGCAGAGTTCAGTCCACATAACAAGTCCCAAATCAGGAAGTAAGCTGGGCAAATAAAAAAAAAGAATCCTACTAAAATGTTGGCTGGGATGCTTAAGACACAAACAGAAAAGAATAATTACAAAACATCTACAAGCAATGACTTAGAAAAAACATAGCTTGAGTACAAATTCAACTAGAATTCCTGGAAGAATTCTGAAGCAAGAGTTTAAAAAAATACTTAAATTTATTTAATAAATCAAATGGGAACATTTGAGGAAAAAATTGGAGAAGAAATGAGAGCTATGGAAAAAAGAATTAAACTTGCCCAAGCTACAAACTCCCTGAAAATTAGAATGGACCAAAGATAAGCCCGTGATTTCGTGAGGCAACAAGAAATGTTTAAAAAAAAATCAAATGTGTAGGGGGAAAAAAAGAAAGAAAATGAAAGTATCTTATAGCAAAAACAACTAATTTGGAAAACAGATTGAGGGGAAAAATCAAGAATCATTGCACTATATGAATGCTATGGAAAGAATGGAAAGAATCCTGAAAGAAACCCTAGAATGAAAACTCTCATGAACATCATAGCCAAAATCCAGAGCTACCAGGTTGAAAAAAAACTACTATAAGCTGCCAGAAAGAAAGAATTCAAGTACCAAGGAGTTGTAGTCAGGATTACACATGATTTAGCAGCCACCACTGTAAAGGATAGGGACTTATAGTCAAGAATAACTTACCTAGGAAAACTGAGTATAATGCCACAGAAAAAAAAATAGACCTTTAATGAAATGTAATATTAAAAAAAAGAACAATATAAATTAGATTTTGCTAAATTTAAGGGTTGTGCTCTCTTTGCTTCTCTTTACTTTAACCAGTAATAATCTAGAACTGAGGTTTTTTCCTGATATTTTCTGAGAGTTCTATATTGCCTATCCCTAATTTTAAAAACAGGAAAATATTTTATATTTTTCTCTCTTAAAAAAAGCTAAGCTGTCTGTTCTTGTGTGAAATTTGGTTGTTTTTTTTTCTGTGATCTTTAATAGAAAACAAGTTTTTCTAACTTTATACCAAAGTCCTCCTATTAGTCAAATCTAAGCATCTTTCCTCTATTCTTACCCTCCTTTTCCTGCTGCATTCTACATCATTTAACCTGAGAAAGATTTCTTGAAGATCTTTTCCCTTGTCTTCTTGTTTGTTTTGGACCGGAATGGTGATTTCACTGGTATAATATACCGATAGATTTGCATAATCTAGTCTTAGGAGAGTTGCTTCTCATTATCTCGGGCTTTCACTCCTACAAAAGTCTTTGAACCAGTCTCCTTGTCTCTAGACTCACCTTTTTTAATCCATCCTTCTTATGCATATGTCTGAGCATGACCTACCCATGACCAGCAGAGGTCACTCCTCTGCTCAAGATCTTTTAATGACTCCCTATCATCTACTCAAAGCCCAACATTCTTATAGTAGCCTTTAATACTTCACACAATACGATGCTTTCTTACATTTCCAAATTTATCTGACACTACTATTCACCATAAACACTATGATAAATCCAAACAACACTACTTTCCATTCTCCTTAAAGTACAAACAACAACAACAACAAGGACAACAACATACTGCCTGTACTTTCCCACCTCTGGGCCTTTGCTCGCGTTGTTTCCAATGCTTAGAACAACCCCGCCTCTACTTCTCTAGGGCCTCTAGGTGGCGCCAGAGTGCACAGAGCGCCAGGCCTGGAGTCAGGAAGACACAGCTTCCTGAGTTCTAATCTGGCCTCAGACACTGTTTGACCTTGGGTGAGTCACTTAACTCTGTCTCAGTTCCTCATCTGTAAAATGAGCTGGAGAAGGAAATGGCAAACCACTCCAGTATCTTTGCAAGGAAAACCTCAAATGGGGTCACGACAAATAAGACACAACTATGACTGAACAACAATAACAACAACACACTTCCACGTCTACAAGAGCTAGTGGACAGCAAACATTTAATAAGTGTTTGTTGAATTGCCCTCTTCAATCCATCTTTTACGCTTGCCTCCCCAACATCTCACCACCTTAGTCCAACCACTCATCATCTCTCACCAGGACTACTATAATAATCTAATTGTTTCATTGCCTTAAAAAAAGTATTGTCCTCATCCGTTTGAATGTAAGCTTCTTGAGGGCAGACACTGTCTTTCTTTCTATTTGTATTTGTATTCCCAGTGTTTAGCATGGTGCCTGATAAACAAGTGCTTAATCAACACTTATTGACTGTTGACTGATGGATACCCCAGGCATTGGAAATATGCCTTGGTCTCCCCTCAAGCAACACAACTTTGTCCATACTTTTAGTTCTCTTAATTAGTTGATATGATCAACAGTTGATTGTAACTGTGCAGTGCAGTGGAAAGAGTACTGACTGGAGTCAGAGGATCTGGGTTCTAATCCCACCCTTAATATTTATTATATATGTGACCTTGAACAAATCACAAACATTTCTTGGGCTCAGTTTATTTGTAAAATGAGAGGGTGGCTTTTGAGGTCTCTTCCACATTTAGGTCTGCGATCATATGTGGAAACATTTCTTTATGCATAAAGGAAAAAGCAAGAGGAAAAAAATCTTTAAGTCACAACCCTAAATGCTACCTACCAATGTGACCATAGTCTGCCTTATTTGACCTTTCCATTCTTATTTCATATTAATCTCTTTCCAACATGCTGTATACAAACCAAATTGGCCTACTACCTATTTCCCACACTTGACATTGCATCTCCTGCCTTTATGTTTTCACACATATCATCTCCATACCTGACAGGCCCTCTTTCCTCAAATTGTCCTCTCAAAATCCTTGTCTCCCAAGGCTCCGCTCGGGTGGCTACCCTCCTGTGAAATCTTTCCTGATAGACGTTGTTGTTGTTCAGTTGTGTCTGACTCTATTTGGGGTTTTCTTGGCAGAGATACTGGAGTGATTCGCCATTTCCTTGTCCAGCTCATTTTACAGATGAGGAAACTGAGGCAAGCAGGGTTAAGTGACTTGCCCAGGGTCATACAGCTAATAAGTGTCCGAGGCCAGAATTGAACTCATGAAGATGAGTCTTCCTAATTCTAAGCCCAGTGCTCTATCCATTGTGCCACCTAGCTGTGTTAACCTGAGTTATTTGTGAATTAGAGATGATCTCAGAGGCCATAGTGGAGTGATGGATTTGGAGTCAGAAGGCTTTGGGTTCAGATCCTGGCTCTGCTACTCCTTGTATAACTGGGCAAATCAACTAAACTTTCAGGGCTTTGGCTTCATCCTATGTGCAACGAAGAAATTGACCTAGTGTCCTAGATGCTATCTAAGGCCACTAGGTGGCGCAGTGGATAGAGCACTGAGCCTGGAGAAGGGAAATACCTGAATTCAAATTAGACTTCAGATGCTTACTGGCTATATGACCCTAAGCAAGTCATTTAACTTCATTGTGCCTCAGTTCAACTGGAAAATGGGGATAATAATGGCATCTACCTCCCAGGGTTGTTGTGAGGATCAAATGAGATGATATTTGTAAAGCACTTAGCAGGTACCCAGTACATAGTAGGCACTTAATAAATGTTTGTTTCTTTCCTTATAAGTTCCCTTCCAGCACTAAATCTGTGATCCCATGATCTAATTTAGCATATATAAATGTTCTACCTATCCTCAAATGGTCAGATCTTTACTTATGCATGTGGATAAATGTTATCAAATGAAATGACACGTATAACACTTTACAAACCTTAAAGAGCTAGATAAATGCTATTTTCCTCCTCCTCCTCCTTCTCCTTCTTCTTCTTATTATTATATTGCATCCCTCAGAGAATATAAACTCCTTCGGAGTAGAAACTATCTCATTTCCATCATTGTATCCTCAGTGCTTCACACAGCCTTGCATATATTAGCCATCTAATAAATCTGTGTTGACTTGAATAAGAAAGAGTTATATTTAAGAATTTTTCATTCACTTATTCCTAGTAATTCCTATGCCTTAAATGTATCCTAAGAATTATACCCACTTCCATTTACTCTCCTCATTCTTCCTTTGCCATGTCACTCTAAACAAATTTATTGAAGCAAAGTATGATAAAAAGTTTAAAAAGATCAACAAATTTAGACTCAGCCAGATTGAGAATCTATTGTATGGTACCAGAGGACAGGGAAGAAATAGAAGACTCAGGCTACCTAGGTGGTTACCACCAATGGTCTGTTTTTTGGTGGAGCAACAGGGAATTTGGGAAGAGCAAAACCATACTAATAATGAGGGAGACAGTAGGATCAAAGTTACATTGCTGGAAAAGTCCTGAGGGTCCAGTTAGTCCAATTCCCCATTTTACAGATGAGGAACGTTGGTTGAAGCCCATAGAGGTTAAATGACTTGCCTGAGGTCACACAGGTAGTAAGTTGCAAGGACAGGGACTCACATGTAGCATTTTAGGGTTGCACCAAATGTAATCATACCTTTTGCCTCTCTTTAGTTATGCTATGGACTTTTTTTTTTGCCTTTCCACATTAGTTCGAGGATATTGTTGTCTAGTAAAAGTTTAACAGGAGGAAGAATTTTATAATCAATCTTCAGACAACTATAAAATAATCTATATCTATATGTCTGTCTGTCTGTCTATCTATTGCCACATACACACATGCCAAGGGATTAGATGAAGTATTGGCCTAAATGAGAATTTTGAAGTGGGTATAATTAAAACCTGTATCCAATCAGCTTCCAAGTCCTATTAATTCTGCCTTCATGACCTTTGGCATCTTTTCTTTTCTTCCCTCTCACAACCACCATCCTATTCTAGGCACTCATCACTTCTCGCTTGGCTACTGGTGCTGCTGTTGAGTCCTTTCAGTCATGTCCGACTCTTCATGACCCCATTTGGGGTTTTCTTGGCAAAAACACTGGAGTGGTTTGCCATTTTCTTCTGCAGCTCATTTTACAGATGAAGAATGAGGCAAACAGGGTGAAGTGACTTGCCCAGGGTCACACAGCTAGTAAGTATCTGAGGGCAGATTTGAACTCAGGAAGATGAGTCTTCCTGACTCCAGGCCTGTCACTTTGCCCTTTGGACTTTTGTAAGAGCCTCCTAATTGGTTTCTCTGCTTCTAGTCTTTCCCAGCTTCAATCAGTCTTTGACATAGGTGCCCAACTGCTATTCCTAAAGTTCAGATCTGACTACATTACTGTGTTCTCAAGAAGATTTAGTGCTGCCTATTGCTTCTAGGATAAAACACATGCTCCTATTTCTGCCATTTCAAGCACATCACAAACTGGCTGCAACCTTTCTCCCCACATTGATCTCATGTTGCTTTTTTTACATTTCATCCATATTTGTCCCCATGCCTGGAATATTCTCCTTTCTTGCCTTTGCCTCCTAAAAATCCCCACTTCCTTCTAATCTCTGCTTAAATTCCCCCTGTAAGACCTTTCCTGTCCCTCCAATTCTTATCCCATCCCCTTGGAAATAATTTTTAATTTTCTGTGTGCATATGTATTTATGTAGGTATACACACATATACACAGATGCACTTATATGTGTATATACATACCCTACAGTGTAAGTTCCTTAAAGTCAGAGACTGTTTTGTTTTTGTCTTAGTGTTTTTACCAGCCAGCACAGTGCTTGGCACCTAGGCACTCAACAAATATGTGTTGAATTCAATTGCACTGAACTTTATTATCCTCAGCTTCACCTTTCCCTGTCCCTTTTATTTGGTTTTCATGGGAATCTGCATCTCAGAAATGGAAAATATATGCTACAGACAGAGAGTTACTTGTGTTATTTTAGTTTATGTAAACGGGGATTAGCAGGAGGCAGGAATGGCTTGAAAGGAACTGCTGGCATTGACAAATGTGGGTAGGGCTAATGCACATTTTTCATGTGCAATAAAAGGTTTGTAGTCCTAAGGATTTTTCAGAATGATTTGCAAGACTACTTGAAGATATTTTGCTGCATTCCTGTCTTCTTTCTGACTTTTGCTTGTACCAGAACCACTTAGTTTGTTACTGATCTTTATAGATTCAAAATCTTCCATTTAATTTGTCCTAGCCACCAAAGACACACACGCGCGCACACACACACACACACACACACACACACACACACACACACACACTCCTTTCTCCATATATATGTATATGAAAAAAATGTCTTCTATGTCTTCAAAATGGATGCTACGTAAGTTGGTGTTCATTATACCTCTTTGTTTTCTAAATTCATAGGTATATCGTCTTTTGGGTGAATCAATACACCATTGAGAGGCAATCTAAATTTATCATTCCACCACACTGCTTTTCCATTATGGGCTACCATGGGAATCTAGTCAAATCCTACATGAGAACCTTGAGTTCTCTCTAGAGCAGTGGTGCCACAGCAGTATGTGGTAGTATATAATCAGTGTTCAATTCAGAACTGAGTTATATTTTTTAAATGCCACCTAATCCTTGTCCATCATCAGAGTGTTATATGTGTGTATAGTCACTAATATGTCACCAGTGAATTATTTTTAATAATTTTAACAACCAAGTTCATCATTCACTTATTAAGCCTATTATGAGCTGGACATTTTGCTAAGTGGTGGAGATGTAAAGAACAAAACAAAATAGACCCTGCCCTTGAGGAGTTTATATTCTGTTGGAGAGCAGTAACGTATATACAGATAAGAACATATAAAACGTATACAGCATTTGTAAGCTCTAAGTGTCCTTATTCCAACTCGTACTCTCACTGGCAAGTCAGGTCTCCAGAGCAAGACTTCATCTTCCCCTCAGTATTTTACTAGGGCTACTCTTGTGAACTTGGGGCTCTAGAAGTGTTATCAGCTTGAGCTCCCATTGCAGTGTATTTTCCCCAATATCAATCACCATTTATCTCTTCAATAACATTTAACCACTACCAAATAACATCTCCTTAATATCTTCATTACCTTTAATGCCCCCCACTATCATTTAAACAATTAATATCAATTAGCTTTTTACAAAGGGATATTTATAGAGAAACTGTAGCAAGAATCCAAGTACAAACATATCCCTCCTGACCTGGAGGCATAGTCTTCCTTTTGCCCTCATAGTGTTTGGGGAGAGTTTGGACTCAAAATTAAAGCAGTTGTTACAAAGTTTCCATCCCCACCAAATTCACTTCCAAATGCAACATAACCAATGGATGGAATCGATTCCTTGCTGCAGCAGAACATGACGTCTTGGAGGCAATCCTCTGCTGGGCTGGGTCAGACAAGTTATTCCTCAAGGCCTTGATATCAGGAAAGAACAAATGAAAAGAGGGGTTGAGAAAACAGAAGTGCCACCCTCCAGTCACATTATACTCTGAGTAGGGAGGGAGTAGGCAGCTGGCAGTAGGAGGCTGCAGCCACTACCGCTACTACCTCTCACCCCACCCAGAGGCTTAGAATAGTTACTGTATCACTCATCAATGGGGAGAAATGTCATTGGCCCAGTTAGTTCTGTTTGTATCATGCTTAGTTCCTGCCCAGCAGTCAGAAACAGTCATGGAATACCTGTTCATGTTCTGAAGTGGAGAATGTGACCAAAGCAAATACTTTCCACATATTCTGATGATGAGGCTCCCATTGGCCTGCCTGTTACATATATATGTATACATGTGTGTGTATATGTATATCTATATATACAAGTATATATACATATCTATCTATCTATCTATCTATCTATATGCATATATATTACAAAATTTTGCTTGGAATGCCCTTCCTCCTCAACTCGCCCTTGTAGAATTACTACTACTGTTGAAGGTACCACCAGTCACTTACAACATCTTGACTGTCAATCATTCTACATGTCCAATCAGCTGCCAAGTCTTGACATTTCTTCCACAACATCCCTTGTATATATCCTCTCTCTCCAATCACACAACCATCATCCCATTTCAGACCTTTATCACCTCTTGCTTGGACTATTACAATAACCTCCTAATTAGTACCCCTGCTTCAAATCCCTCTTCACTCTCATTCATTTTCCACACAGCTGCCAAAGTGATTTTAATAAACACCAGTTCTGACCATATCACCTCCTCTACTCAATAAACTCCAGTGTCTGTCTTTCATTCCTGGAATAAAATGTAAACTCCTGCTTGGTCTTTAAAACTCTTCATAATCTGTTCACTTCTCATCTTTTCAATCAGCTTACACAATACTCCTTTCCATTCATTCTACTTTCCAGCAGTACTAGCTTACTTGCTATCTGTAACACAGCTACTCCATCTTACATCTCCATGTCTTTGTTATCGGTTGCTTCTCATGCTTGGAACACTGGCCCTCCTCACCTGTGCCTCTTTAAATCCCCAACTTTCTTCAAGACTCAGCTCAAGCCTTAACTTCTACTGGAGGTCTTTCCCATTTCCCCCAGCTGTGGGTGCCTTCCTCTTTAACATTACCTTGCATCTATTTTTTTTTTGCTTTTCTAAAAATTTAATCAATTTATTTTTAGTTTTCAACATTCACTTCCATAAGATTTTGAGTTTTGAATTTTCTCCCCCTTCTTCTCCTCCCCCCTCACCAAGACAGCATATAATCTGATATAGGCTCTATTTATACATTCACATTAAACATATTTTCACATTAGTCATGAAGTAAAGAAAAATTAGAACTAATGGGAGGAACCACAAGAAAGAAGAAATAAAGCAAAGCAAAACAACAACAACAGCAAAAGAAGAGTGAATACTATGCTTCCATCTGCATTCAGACTCCAGAGTTCTTTCTCTGGATGTGGATAGCATTTTCCATCATGACTCTTTTGGAGTTATCTTAGATCCTTTCATTTCTGAGAAGAGCTAAGTCTATTAAAGTCAGTCATCAGGCAATGTGGCCGTTACTGTGTACAACGTTCTCCTGGTTCTACTCATTTTACTCAGTATCAGTTCATATAAGTCTTTCCAGGTTTTTCTGAAGTCCACCTGCTCAACATTTCTTATGGCACAATAGTATTCCATTACATTCATATACTAGAACTTGTTCAGCCATTTTCCAATTGATGGACATCCTCTCAATTCCAATTCTTTGTCACCAAAAAAAAGAGCTACTATAAATATTTTTGTACATGTGGCCTTTCCCCCTTTTTATGATCTCTTTGGGATACAGACCTAGAAGTGGTATTGCTGTGTCAAAGGGCATAACTTGCATCTATTTTAATGTTATGGTGCATGTACCTATTTAATTATCATGCTGTTTCACATATTAGAATGTAAGCTCCTTGGGGGCAGGGACTGGTTTTGCTTTTTGTTTGTACTTCTAGTGCTTTGTACAGAGCCTGGCAGATAAGAAGTGCTTAATAAATGCTTGTTGATTGATTGAGTAGTTTGGAAATCTATGAACTTGAAGATAGAGGTAGGAAGGAATGTACAGGAGAAGACTAAAAGAGAGAGATAAGATGCCCAGATAGGAATATTTTACATATTGCCTGCTAAGAGAAGAAAATTGTCATGCAGATCTAAAGCTGGAAAAGGGTAAAGATATAGCTGGGAAGGGGGCTTCAAGCATGCAGAAAAAGCATACTGCTAAATGCAGAGCTTCTGATCACTTCTTGTCTTGCTTTGCTGAGCTTTCACAGAGGAAGACACTTATTCTGATGAATAAGGAAGAATGGGCTAAGAAAGCGGGCCCTGGAAAGAAGTGACTTTGCCATTTTAATTTGTGGTCAGTAACAAGGGCAAAGTAGAAAGAGTCTGACTGCTAACTGACCAAGTTAATTCACTCCACTTTGCAACTTGCCTGTGGGGCTCAGAAGTTAGAAATGGAGAATGAGTGCAAACTCACCTAACCCCCCAAATCCAGCCAGCCCCAGACCATGCCTCACACTGCCTGCAGCCATCTACCTCAAGCATCTTGCCATTGCCTTTGTTGCCACTCCTCCTCCCTTCCTCTGGGAACAGTAATCACATCAATATTACCATTGCTTTTGGAGATTGCATGACAATTACTACTCTGCAGGTTCACCACTTGTGACTCAAGATTAAAACTCACTTCTCTGACCACTGCTGCCCACATGTATTGTCTTTCCCTATATTATAAGTCCCTTGAGGAGAGAGACTGTCTCACTTTTGTATTTTTATTCCCAGTCTCTAGCTCATAGTAGGTGTTTAATAAATGTCTTTTCATTCATTCATTCAATCAGTTCAAAGAATTCAGAAAAAATATACGTAAGGTCTTTCTGCTTGAACTTCTAAAAGGGCAATTAGCTTAGGATAGATGGGAAGTTCTTAAGAAGGAAATACTAAGGCAATTGAAAATTATTCCAGTAAGAAAGATAAAGGAGAGATGTCTGAATAATACTGATGAACTCAGACTTTAAAAGGATAAAAGAGTAAGAAGCTACTGGGGATGAAGAAAAAAAATTACACATGTTCTGTCCTTCCCCCCTCAGTTCTGGAAGGCTGTCTTTCAGGTGTCACCTTCCTGTCCCTGGGTCACTTTGAATGCTCCCTGGAGCTCTAATTTGATGATTATTCCTGTTTCTTTCAGCTCATCCAAAAGGTCAGTGTCAAGGGTTACTGGTTCTAGGGGTGACAGTGTTCTAGAAGTTCTAGTGGGAGAGGTAGAGAGTTGGAGGAACTCCTATCTACCCATTTTCCAGAATCACTTGTAGAACCACACTATGAGTTGGTCAACAAGTAGGTAGGTCCAATGGGCTATTACTGCTGCTCACAAGTCTAGCTCAATCACAATTCTATGGCTTATCTGGGATAATTTCTTTGTCTCCACTGTACTAAATATGTCACTAAAGCATTGTCACTGAAGAGAGAGCTCCAGCTTGGGATCATGCATCAGTTTGCCTTATGCATTGATCTGATAAAGTCATCGTACTACATATTTCATGACTCCCAATTTTCTACTAAAAATAAATACAAACTGCTTACCATTCAAAATCTTTCATCTTCAGTGCCAAATTACTTTTACAATCTTGTCTACCATCATTTTCCTTCATTTACAGTATGCTCTTCCCAAATTAGATGACTCTTGCGCAAACATGTACTACTTCCCCCCTCCCACCTTTGACTTTGCTCACAGTGTTCATTGTGGCTGCAGCAACAGACCCTCAGGCGTGCCATTACCAATATCTGTCCATTGAAATCCTACATATCTTACAAGACATTTCAAATGTTACCTCCTCTATGTATCTTTCCCAGATGTGCCCCAAATCAGAAATGTCCTTTCCTCCCTTGCCGCTCATAGTCCTTTTTTTAATAGCTTACAAAATAGAACATAAATACGTAATGCACTGAAAGAATTTAACCATAGAGAATCTCCCATTACAGAGAGAACTATTAATACAGATTTAGTTAGTCACTAAACATTTATTAAGCACCTATGTGCCAGACACTGTGCTATAGGCTGGGGATACAAAAAAGAGGCAAAAGACAGTTCCTGCCTTGAAAGGACTCACAATGGAATGAGGGAGACAATAAGCAAATACGTATGTACAAACAAGCTATATTTACAGAATAAAAAGAAAATAATAAACACAGTGAAGATACTAGAACTAAGAGGTGTTGGGAAAGGCTTCCTGTAGAAGATGGGATTTTAAAGTGATTATTGGATTAGGTGTGGGTAAGCCAGAAATGGGAATTGCTATTCATGAGGAAGGGTAAGCCAGAAATGGGAATTGCTATTCATGAGGAAGGTTTGTGATGTTCTATTTTGTAGTTGATTTATTAGGCTGTCATTTATTTATTTATTCCTACTTCTCTTTTCAGAATGAAGCTCTTCCATGCCATAGGAGATGATCTTCATGAGTTATAACTAAAATGGATCACTTGATGGACAACCTTCTAGTGGCAGCATCTCTGAGCTGGTGTTTGGACAATAGATGTACATAGTGTTGCTTATTAATTTTTTTTCTTTTCAAAATTATTCATTTAGTATTTTCCCAAATTACATGTAAAAAAATTTTAATATTAATTTTAAAAATTTTGAGTTCCAAATTCTCTCCTTTCCCACCCCTTCATTGTGAAGGCAAGCAATTAGACATAGGTTATACATGTGTAGTCATGCAAAACCTTTTTTTAAGGAATGAATTAATGATGGGAAAAGGCATAAATGCCACACATGACAGCTTATCTATATGTGACAAGATGTTTCGATTATTAGTGGAATCTTTACTTTGGAAATGGAAGCTGACTCAAAAAGATTTCAGATCAAATCATTTAATTACGTTTCTCACTTTTCCTTTCTACTTCTGATTTTAAAAGTACTACTTGGAGAGGACAGAGAGCTGGCCTTGGAGTCAGGAAGACCTGAGTTCAAATCTCCTTGGCTGTGTGACCTAGGGTGGGTCACTTAACCTCTTAGTACCCCAGGCAAATTTCTGAGATTTAAAATTATCTGCATTTTAAGTGACTGTACCAAAGAAATCACAGGTTCCATCCCTCCAAAAAGGTCCAACTTAGCTTGTGCTAGGGCTACATATGGCTTCTGTGGGATGGTATCTGCTTTGTTGTTGTTGTCAAAGAGGACCATAACATTAGAAAGGTGATGCCATGACTTGCAAGTGAATTGGATTTAAGTAAGGGAGGTCTGTGCAAAGTCATGAGTCTCATTTTTTCCTCCAGAGCCACCTGGGTCTAGTGGCAAGATACAGATCGGGACAAATGGAGATGGCCTCTGGTATCTGCTTTAGGTATAGGACAACAGGACTGTTATATAGCCAGCATTGACACCTCAGAAATTTGCTAAAGCTACAAATCAGGGCATGATTTATCATTTTTGACAGTTGTCTAGACCTAAAAAAAGTAATGAGGAAAATGTTAATGGTGTAAATTAAATTTAAAAGTGTGTCCTGTGGTTTTTTTCCTGGAGAGCTGGTTGTTAAACATTTACCAGAACACCACTGACATAGGAGTGGATTATGTTAAAAAGCAAGGAAGAGGAAACCTTGGGAAATTCCGGTTTGTAGTTTACCAGACCTAATGAACAATTATTCTGATCTGTGTCGAAAGCTTCCTCTGTGGTGTGAGATTTTCCTTGAAGAAATTCTTTCTATTAGTTACCAAGTCAGATAAAAGTCTCATAAGAAACCTCATAACAAACTAGCAGAAGGGAAGCAGAAATAAATCTGTTGGGGCTAAGAAGGGGAGGAAGCACAAATTTTCCTTTAGTAATCAATCACACCTAGTTTTCACTGGAGATGTTGACAGCAACTACTCAAGGACATTTATTTTACTAGGCATTTTTTTCTTTTCCACCTTTTATTTTAATTTTATCATTTATTTTATTATAATTTATTTATTTTTAGTTTTCAGCATTCACTTCCACAAGATTTTGATTTCCACAAACTTTCTCCCTTTCGTACCCCTCCCCCACCTCAAGACAGTGTGCACTCTGAATAGCCCTTCTCCTAATCTGCCCTCCCCTCTATCATCCTCCTGCTCTCTTGTCCCCTTCCCCGCTATTTTCTTGTAGGGTAAGATAGATTTCCATACCCAATTGAGTGTGTATGTATGTTATTCCTTCCTTAAGCGAAATCCGATGAGAATAAGATTCACTCATTCCCTCTCACCTTCTCCCACTTCCCCTCCACTGTAAAAGTTTTCTTGTCTGTTTTATGTGAGATAATTTACCACATTCTATCTCTCCCTTTCTCCTTCTCCCAGTATAATCCTCTCACCCCTCAATTTTATTTTTTTAGATATCACCCCTTTGTCTTCAACTCACCCTGTGTCCTCTATATACTATCTATTATAATTTTTTCCCCTCCAACTACCCTAATACTGACAAAGGTCCTATGAGTTACAAATATCATCTTTCCATTTAGGAATGTAAACAGTTCAACTTTAATAAATCCCTTATGATTTCTCTTTCCTGTTTACCTTTTCATGCTTCTCTTGAGTCTTGTATTTGAAAGTAGAATTTTCTATTGAGCTCTGGTCCTTTCATCAAGAGTGCTTGAAAGTCCTCTGTTTCATTGAATTTCCATTTTTTCCCCTGAAGGATTATACTCAGTTTTGCTGGGTAGGTGATTCTTGGTTGCAATCCTATCTCCTTTGACCTCTGGAATATTATATTCTAAGCCCTCTGGTTCCTTGATGTAGAAGCTGCTAAATCTTGTGTTATCCTGATTGTGTTTCCAGAATACTTGAATTGTTTCTTTCTGGCTGCTTGCAATATTTTCTCCTTGACCTGGGAACTCTGGAATTTGACTATAATATTCCTAAGAGTTTTCCTTTGGGGATCTCTTTCAGGAGGTGATTGGTGGAGTCTTTCAATTTCTATCTTCCCCTCTGGTTCTAGAATATCAGGGCAGTTTTCTTTGATAATTTCTTGAAAGACGATGTCTAGGCTCTTTTTTTTGATCATGGCTTTCAGATAGTCCAATAATTTTTAAATCATCTCCCCTGGATCTATTTTCCAGGTCAGTTATTTTTCCAATGAGATATTTCACATTGTCTTCTATTTTTTCATTCTTTTGGTTTTGTTTTACAATTTCTTGACTTCTCATAAAAGTGATTAATTTCCATTTGCTCCATTCTAATTTTTAAGGATGTATTTTCTTTGGTGAGTTTTTGGACTTTCTTTTCCATTTGGCCAATTCTGCTTTTTAAGGCATTCTTCTCCTCATTGGATTTTTGGACCTCTTTTGCCATTTGGTTAGGCTATTTTTTAAGGTTTTTTCTTCAGTATTTCTTTGGGTCTCCTTTAGCAAGCTGTTGACTTGTTTTTCATGATTTTCTTGCATCACTCTCATTTCTCTTCCCAGTTTTTCCTCTACTCCTCTTACTTGCTTCTCAAAATCCTTTTTGAGCTCTTCCATGGCCTGGGACGGATTCATATTTTTCTTGAAGGCTTTGGATGTAGGAGCTTTGACTTTGTTGTCTTCTTCTGGTTGTATGTTTTGATCTTCTTTGTCACCAAAGAAAGATTCTATGGTTTAACTTTTTTTGCACTGTTTGCTCACGATCCCAGCCAATTACTTGAGTTTTAAACTCTTTGTTAAGGTAGGTATCTGCTTCCAGTGTGGAGAATGTACTGTCCCAAGCATCAGGGGTTTTGTGCAGCTGTTTTCAGAGATACTTCTAGTGACCTGTAAAGGGTGAGATGTTTACTCCTTTCCTGGCCTGGGCTCTAGTCTACAAGTGACCACAAGCACTCTCTTCTGCCTTGGAACTGTGAGGAG
This sequence comes from Phascolarctos cinereus, assembly GCF_003287225.1. NCBI lineage: Eukaryota > Metazoa > Chordata > Mammalia > Diprotodontia > Phascolarctidae > Phascolarctos > Phascolarctos cinereus. The sequence continues at coordinate 396,253,007 of NW_027555847.1, forward strand.
GATTTACTCTGTACCGCCACCACAAGCTCCAACACTCCAGTACTCCTCCTCGCCCCAGGATCACCACCCAGAACTGTGACTCAGATCCAAGCACAGGCAAAGCAAGAGAATCCTGCTTCAGCACCAGCGAAGAGATCCCTGTGATCCATTTCTGATTAGTTGCTCAATTCCCCCCACGGTCTGTGGGCTAAGAGCTCAGGAAGCAGCCACCGCCCCAGTGCTATGCTGGGACCAGGGCTGGGACCAAGCTTCTCTTTCACCGAAGTCCAGCAGACCTTTCCTACTGACCTTCTAAGTTGAGTTTGGTGTTCATGGGTTGAGAAGTCTGGAAATAACCACTGCTCCCTTAAGGCCTGCTCCAGGTTTGCTGAGGCCTGGTATTTCCCTGTGGGCTCACACTGAACTGCGCTCCTCTCCCAGCCTGGTGCAATAGACCTTTCCAATTAACCATCCAAGTTGTCTTGGGCTGGAAATTTGTTTCACTCTGTCTTTTTGTGGGTTCTGCTGCTCCAGAATTTATTTAGAGCCATTTTTTACAGGTATTTGGAGGGGTTTGGGGGACACCTCAAGCAAGTCACTGCTTTTACTCTGCCATCTTGGCTCGCCCCTCTTCCCCGATAAGTTTTTATTTGCACTTCCTCAGTCCTCCACTGACTGTTTCTATTCTAAACTGCATACATGGTGTCCTGAGCTCTCTAAAACTGGTGAAGTCTTTAATTACTTTATGATTCCTTCCATGTCAATGATTCAGCAGTACTTTACTTCCCTACATCCAATGGAGATTCTTGAATCTGGCCAGCTTTGTCTGATGTTCTAGACAAGAGAGAATGAATGGCCTTGGTTAGAGGAAGGAAGGGACTCAATTTAAGTAATTTTAAAAATTCTATTTTAAAAGTTTATCATTTAGTCCACGTTTTCCTCTGAGGTTTGACAAGACACAATGGTAGACTATTAATCACAACATATTCCTTGATACCATTGAACATGAATATATTGTGTATTTTTTGTAAAATTTTTTTTGTAAAAAAAATTAACTTTGATCTGAGTAGAAGTCCATATAGTGTTCCAATTTCTAAAAATTCTGAATATGATCATCAATTTTCTTGCAGAATACAGTCCTAAATTTCCCTTCTAGAATATAACTTTCAGAAGATAGGAAACCAAGTAGTCTATGTTTCTTGTGTATCTCCACTTCCACCTAAGCCAGGGGCAGTTTTCCTTAAGTACAGCCTTGCCATGCTGTGTATTTGCTCACTGCTTATATGGAGGCAGACATGACACCAGATTGGCTGAGAGATCTCTGGGCCTGTGGCATTGTAGATAGTATATATGAGGGAGATGTGGCTTCAGATTATTAGAAGATACTTCAGAGAAGGAGTTTGAGAAAGATAGGTCAAGATTGTCAATCAGAGACTTTTAAATGGTAGACAGATCTCTTTGGAACCACAATCATATGGTAGCTGTCTCCTTCCCCTTTGACTTTCAGTGCTTGCAAACCCAAGAGAGGACTCTCTCCTTTACCCCGGTTCCCCATTTTCTCTTTCAAAGAGTTCATCCACTTGGGCATTCATTCATTTCTTCTAATAGGTATTACTTCTCCATTTTTCTATTTATTGTTTACTTTGATAAAGATGTTTACTAGGCATTTGTGATGGTCTTTTGTGTAATCAATGGGAGCTGAACTAGCAAGAATAAGCTGTTACTTTTCCTTTAAGAATGACCAGGGAAGTGACTGACACTGAGTTCAGACTGGAAACTCAATGACTGCCTCCTCCACCTTGCTGCTATTCCAATTAGGCTCCTAGTTACCTACAGATGTTATATTCATCACGTACTTTAACCTTGTATTGATTTATGGATCTTTTTCTTTTCGCTACTTCTAATTGTTTGCTCACAACTGTGCTTACTTCAATTCAGTACATATTTATTTAGGAGCAGAGCACTGTGCTTGGCTCTAGGAAGATACAGAAATTTTAAAAATTAAATTTTCTAAAGTTTACATAAAAGATGGTCCTTGACACACATGCATAGAGAGCTATAATACATAAATATCCTGTACTCAATAAAATCATCCCTGGCATATATAATATTTAACAATTTATAATATGCTTTATTTATGTAGGTAGTCAGATGGAGCTGAAGAAAGGAAAATTATGAAAAGTCACAGGTTGCTGAGGGAGCAAAAACTCAGGACATCATCACAGAAAAAGGAGCCAAGACTCTAGGAGAGAAGCTGCTCTGTCCAATCTTGTACGGAATGTGGGGACAGAAACCATGTAGCTGAACCTTCCCGTCTACGGAGATTCCAAAATGCCAGTTCTGTATATTCTTTCTCCCCTTCAGCTCCTTAATGGGAGTCTGAAGTCTTTTTCTCTAGCACAGGGAGAGTTTCTTTACTTTTCTTTGTTTTAAATGTTTACTTTGTCTTTGTAAACAATATTAAGCACTAGCATTTGTTGGTAAAGACATATTTATTGGGGAAAAAGAGAAATAGTAACCACTTATTGGGAATATAGTCCCTAGAGAAGAAAGATTGATTTAACACTGAGGTATTTTGCCAAAAGCTTGTCTCTGGTTGTGGGCTTGGAGCTAACAAGAAAGATAAATGAAATACTGATTATTTAATACTGTTTACCATACTGGAGAGTAATTTATATTGGGATATCCATGTGGACAATGAGTCAGTAACATGATGAGGCACAAATAACATTGGTTGAATAGCCCTGATCACTGTACCACTTACTTTCTTGTATTCTTCATAGCAACCAGTAGTTGGGCATAATCTAAGTGCTTAACAGGGTAGTTTTATTGATGCTTTTTGTTTTTACATCACAATCATCTCCAAACATTCTATTCCTCTCCAACCTCTCAAACCCAGTAAATCTCTTGTAACAAAGAAAAGTTACATGCATCTAAACCAAACATCTGTTCAGTGATAGAGCTGCTACTATTCAGTTGTACCTGACTCTTTGTGATCCCATTTAGGGTTGGGTTTGGTTTTTTTTGGCAGTGATACTGGAGTGGTTTGCTATTTCCTTCTCCAGTTCATTTTATAGATGAGGAAACTGAAGCAAACAGGGTTAAGTGATTTGCCATGATCACACAGATTTCAACTCAGGTCCTCCTAACTCCCCATCCAGCACTCTATCCATTGTGCCACCTAGTTATTACACTGTGTTAAACTGTATTTTCCAATCCTGCAAGGAAGGAGAGATGTATTTCCTTATTTCTTTTCCAAGGCTAAGATTGGTCATTGTAATTAAAAACAAGTTTTATTGATGTTTTGTTTTCCCATTATAAACATTTATAGATTATCCCTATTCCATGAGGTAATTTTACACACACACACACACACACACACACACACACACACACACACACACAAATATAACATAATAACGTAAACCAAATAAGCAAGATCAATGATATAGTGATTTCATCTGAAAGTACACTCAACATTCTACATTGGTACCAAACCCCTCCCACCTTTTTCTTTAAAAAGAAGAAAATTGACAGAAATCTATTTACTCTTCCACCCTACCTCCATTCCATGGAGGAAAAAAAAAAAGGAAAAACAAATTCCTTATGACAAAGATGCATAGTCAAGCAAAACAAATTCCCTCAATGGCAGCATTCAGAAATATATGTTTCATCCTCTACCCTAAATCCATCACTCTTAGCTCATCATTGGTCTTCTGGAATCATGAATAGTCATTCTATTGATCAAAGTTCTTTTTTTTTTTTTTTGCTAGGCAATAGGGTTAAGTGACTTGCCCAGGATCACACAGCTAGTACCTGTTATGTGTCTGAGGCCGGATTTGAACTCGGGTACTCCTGAATTCAGGGCCAGTGCCCTATCCACTGCGCCACCTAGCTGCCCCCTATTGATCTAAGTTCTTATGGCTTTCAAAGTTGCTTGTTTTTACAGTGTTGTTATTGTACAAATTGCTCTCTTGGTTCTGTTCCTTTCATTCTTCATCAGTTTATAAGTGCCTTCAAACCTGTTTTTTTTTTTTAATATATATTGATGTTACAGCATGAATTGTTGGTTATTACAATTATAATAAATTTTTACGATCTGTAAGAGAAAGATGACAACACACAACAGCTATTAGTAAAAAATATCACAGCTGGAAGAGAATTTGAAAGACATCTAACACAAATACTTCATTTTACAGATGTGGAAATAGAAGCCCAAAGGAGTGGTCTGATTCTCATATAGTTAGTATCAGATAAAGCCAGGATCAAATAATCGACAAGCATTTATTAGGTACTTCAGATGTGTCAGGCATTGTGCTAGATGTTGAGGATATGAAGATAAAGATGGAAGTAATCTTACTGTCAATAATGTGTATATGTTTATGTAGAATAAATATAAAAAGAATAGGGCATCTAGGTGGCACAGTGGATAAAGCACCGCCCATGAGGTCAGGAGGACCTGAGTTCAAATCCGGCTCAGACCAAACACTTTACACTAGCTGTGAGACCCTGGGCAAGTCATTTAACCCCAATTGCCTATATATATATATATATATATATATATATATATATATATATATATATAAAGAATAAATACAAATAAGAATGAAGTAGTTGAATGCAAGGTAGTTAGGGAGGGAATATCATGGGAATTAGATCCAAAATAGACTTTAGAGATCACCTGGTCCATCCTTATTTTATAACGAGATTGAAGCCAATAGAGGTTAAATGACTTCTCCAAAGTCATGCAAGTAAAAATTATCAGGTGTTCTAACTTCACACCCTGTGGTCCTTCCACTTCACACACTGCAAGGCAGACATTTACAAAATTACTATACTGTAACTTTCTTTTCTGATTATAAGTTATATTTGTTTTTCAAATATGCTTAGATGGAGATGATGACATATTAATAAATCAGAATCAAACATTTCTTTCTTTTCTGCAATATTGTCTGTGATTATTGTCACAGATGCTAGGTAAAAATCTTACTGGGGATCAAATATATGGGAGAAGAAATTAAACTAAGGAAAATAGGAAGTATCTGAAGGTGTTTTCCCCTATTCAGCTTCTTTTTCCTTGACTAACAGTAAGAAATATTGTACTACTGATGAACAAATTTAACTTTCCTGGACTGATGAATAACATTTGGAGGATTCAAAATAGATTGCTTTAACATTCATGGTTAACACCCAGCATGGTGGCAAAGGCCTGTACTCCCAAGTACCAGGAAGGCTAAAGCAGGTCAGAAACATGACAGTTGAAAGTCCCCATGTTTAACAATAGTGGGACTGGCCTATACAAAGCCCTTCCACTTCCAGCCTGGGTGAGATGGTGAGACCCAGTTTTAAAAAGGAAAAAAACAAACAATAATCCTATAATTTTTTTTAAAAATCTTTTTGACTTAAATATTGGATTAAACCACATTAAAAAGTATCGATTCTTCCCCCCTTTACATCAGTCCTATCTGAGTATACTCAGTGTTTATGGAACCCTCCCTTATAACAAACAAAAAGGATTTAGTAAAGGATAACCAAATGTATGCGATATTCTGAACTCCTGCTATCTCTCTGGAGGGCAGTATGTTTCATTATTTGTTCTCTAGGGTGAGTACAATTTATTGTGATCATTCAGTTTGGTTTCCTTTCAGTGTTCTTTTTAATTTATATTATCATAGTAATTGTGGATGTCTTCTGATTTTGTTTATTTCACTCTGTATTAGTTCATAACATCTTTTCATATTTCCTTGAATACTTCATAGTTATTATTATGCTTCTTTGTGTATATGTGCTTTATTTCCTTTGTCTTGCCCTAGTACTTTGTAATGTACTAGGCGAAGTCTATCTCTCATTTTTAAAAATCATGTGTTCTCAGTGCCTATTTACTTGATAAATCTTTACTGAATTAAATTGTATCAAAAGCTATTATGGGAAGGAGAGCCAAGATGGCTGAGAAAAGGCAGTGACTTGCCTGAACTCTCCCCAAAGCCCCTCGAACACCTTTAAATAATGCTATAAAACAATTCCTGGAGCAACAGAACCCACAAAAAGGACGGGGTGAAATCAGCCAAAGACAATTTAGAAGGTTGGCAGGAAAGGTCTGTCACAGTCCAGTTCAGGCCATGGCAGCATAGCCCAAGCCCCAGCAAATCAGGAACAGGCCTTGGGAGCCACTGAATTTTCAGCAGCAGTGGCCGCTTCTGGAGCTCTCAGTCCATAGACACTAAGTGGATCAAACAACTGATCAGAAGGAGATTGTGGGGTCTTTTTGTTGGCACTGGGTACAGGACTCTGTTGCTTTGCCCATACTCAGATTTGGGTCACAGTCCTAGTGGCACTCACAGGACAAGGAGGAGCACTAACACATCAGGGCTTTGCAGCTGCAGTGAAGCAGGGACCCTCATTACAGTTCTAAGGCAGAAAAAAGTGCTTGTGGTTGTTCACAGACCAGGAGAATAGTAAACACCTTAGATGATGCCACCTTGGAAGAACTGAAAACCCATAGGTCCCTAGAAGTATCTCTGAAAACAGCTGCACAAAGACCCTGAAGACCGGGGCACTGCAACCTCCACACTGGAAGCAGAACTCCACTTTAACAAAGAGTTAAAAGTCAAGAAATAGATGGGAAAAAATAAGCAAACAAAAAATTTTGACCATAGAAAATTACTGTGATGTCAAGGAAGACCAAAACACACTCAGAAGAAGACAACAAAGTCATAGTTCCTACATCCAAAGCCTCAAAAAATAAAAATAAAAAAGAATTGGTCTTAGGCCATGGAAAGACTCAAAAAGGATTCTGAAAATCAAGTAAGAGAGGTAGAGAAAAATTGGAAAGAGAAATGAGAGTGATGCAAGAAAATCATGAAAAAAGAGTCAACAACTTGGTAAAGGAGACTCAAAAAGATACTGAAGAAAATAACCCCTTAAAAAACAGACTAGGCCAAAGGGTAAAAGAGGTACCAAAAAACCAATGAGGAAAAGAATGTATTGAACAGCAGAATTGGCCAAATGGAAAAGGAGGTCCAAAAGCTCACTGAAGAAAACAATTCCTTAAAAATCAGAATTGAGCAAATGGAAACTAATGACTTTATGAGAAATCAAGAAATTGTAAAACAAAACCCAAAGAATGAAAAAAAAAATAGAAGACAATGTGAAATATCTAATTGGAAAAATAACTGACCTGAAAACAGATCCAGGAGAGATAATTTAAAAATTATTGGACTATCTGAAAGCCATGATCAGAAAAAGAGCCTAGACATTATCTTTCAAGAAATTATCAAGGAAAATTGCCCTGATATTCTAGAATCAGAGGGGAAGATAGAAATTGAAAGAATCCACCAATCACCTCCTGAAAGAGATCCCAAAATTCTAGATCTCCCAAGTCAAGGAGAAACTACTGCAAGCAGCCAGAAAGTATGGTGGAGCCACAGTCAGGATAACACAAGATTTAGCAGCTTCTATATTATAGGATCAGAGGGCTTGGAATATAATATTCTGGAGAGCAAAGGAACTAGGATTAAAACCAAGAATCACCTACTCAGCAAAACTGAGTATAATCCTTCAGTCAAAAAAAAATGGACATGTAATGAAATAGAGGATTTAAGCATTCTTGATGAAAAGACCAGAGCTAAATATAAAATTTGACTTTCAAATATAAGCCTTAAGAGACACATGAAAATGTTAACAGGAAAGAGAAATCACGAGGGACTTAATAAGGTTAAACTGTTTACATTCCTACATAGGAAGATGATACACATAACTCATAAGAACTTTCTCATTATTAGTGTAGTTGGAGGGAATATGTATAGAAAGATGGCACAGGGTGAGTTGAATATGAAGGGATGATATCTAAAAAAGAAAATTAAAGGGTGAGAGAGGAATGTAGCAGGAGGAGAAAGGGAGAGGTAGAATGGGGTAAATTATCTCAGACAAAAGAGGCAAGAAAAAGCTTTTACAGTGAAGGGGAAGATGGGGGAGGTGAGAGAGAGTGAGTGAACTTTACTCTCATTGGAATTGGCTCAAAGAGGGAATAACATACCCCCTCAATTGGGCATAGAAATCTATCTTACCCCACAGGAAGTACGAAGGGAAGGAGGTAAGAGAAAGGAGGGTGTGTTAGAAGGGAGGGCAGATTGGGGAAGGTGGTAGTCAAAGCAAAATACTTTTCAGGAGAGAAAAGGTGAAAGGAGAGAGAGAGAGAAAAAAATGGGGGGGAGACACAGGATGGAGGGAAATACAGTTAGCAATTTTAACTATGAAACAAATTTTGAAGCAAGTTTCTCAAGCATAGAAAAATGAGTGAAATTTATAAAAATAAGAGCTATTCCCCAATTGATAAATGATCAAAAGATATTAAGTTTTCAGATGAAGTTATCATGTTTCATCTTTTGCATGTGTTCTTCCATCTGTCTAGTACATGAAAATATTAAAGGTTGGCATGTCCCGGATGGACAGTTTTGTTGAATATTAAGACCAAAAAGTCACTGTCAGTTGCACTGGACAAGGAAGAAGGAGAAAGGCCTAAGAGATGTAAAGGAGATGATACTGGATAACAGATGGAGCTCAGCAGAATTTCCAGAAGATACTCTTAAATTATCAGTGATCACTTGTCATTTCTTAGCAAAAAAGCAGAAAAATCAACATGTTCGTCTCCTGAAGGGCAGTTCAAAATGGAAAGCATTAAAAGTATTTCTTAATCATTGTTAACAATGAGAAGAAATGTAGAATATCTCTTCTGTAACCGTGACTTGTGGTTGAATGAGGCTTTATTAGCTATGACAATCTCCCTAAGCCATTCTAGGGATCATCTCTTCCCAGATCTGGTCCTCTCACTCTATCTTCCTCTAAACAGAGTGCCCTCTTTGGAGAAAAATAACTTTTCCAGTTCATTATTGTTTCTAGAACTCTTTAGCTCTGGACTTTCTGAAAACATTTAAATGACCAAAACCAGTATGCCCAGAATTTGAGAGGAAACAGTGGACCTTTCTCATCTATGAAATTGTATCACAACACCTATAACTCCCTACTTTCCAGGTGTTGTGAGAAAAATACTTTGTAAATTCTAAAGTGCTACATAAATGTGAGGTACTGTAATTACATTATACTTATATGTCATTACAAGAATATCTTGAGGCATTAGTGTAATTCAGGTCCTACACAGCTACATTTTATTTGTAGCAGAAAAATATTTATAGGCAGAACTAACAAATCAATGCAATTAACCAAAAAACAGTTCACAAAACAAACATAAACCAATTGCTTAATGGCTACTTTTTTTATTTGACTTTACACTGAAAAGTCAACTTACAACAAGCCAATCACAAGAAAAAAGTGTCCAATTGTGCAGAATGAGCAGTGATTCCATAGTGCACATTAAGACTTTAAGGAACCCCTTGAAATAACAAATACTGACACACATCTATTACCTTTAAGGAAGTCAGCATCCCTCTCAAAGCATGATTTGAAATTAGGTAACTGTATTGTTGCTTGGCTCAGGGCAGAACAGTATTTTACAGTCACTATCAAAACAAGGCATAATTCTACAATTAACAACAAAAAGTTCTCAAATTGAGGTATTCCTTTATGAATTTTTTTTTTTTACTGAATATCACTATATCATGTGAGATACAGTTAGACTTGGACTACTTAAAAACTTGAGAAAATATACAAAACGTTCAAAGTTTCCAAGGGATGTGCTTTTTCCATACAATTTACTATAAACCATAAAACCAAGGTCTTTTTTTTAAGCCCCAAAAGCAATTAAATATCATTGGAGTGGAAGGGTGGAGGTGAAGGATTCACATATGGCCAAAACTCTCACCATCAATATGCTACAGTGATTTTTTTCTTTTTAGGTAATTATGAAATATGATTTGATTTAGTGCAAGGTCAGTGCACTTATGTACCTGGAACATGGATGCTATTTGGGAGATGCATCTGTGCCAAGGAATATCAACTATATCACAGTAAAAGACATTCAGGAAAAAAAAAGCTTCAAATTAATAGTACTCTGCATATGCCTATCGCACATCAAACTTGATGAGTCCACTGAAGTTTTTTTTTTTTTAAAGCATTACGTTGCTATAAATCACATTCCTAGCCCACGGTACCTTGAGGACACAGGGCTTTAATGTAAATCTCTCCTGCCCCCTTTAGTGAATTAGCATATTAGAAAAATGCTTTAGATCCAGGAGATATTAACCAGAGGCAGGTGTCATGCACAAAACTCCTGGACTTTCTTTATTAACACAAAGATCATTCTGACTGGTGTCTTGTTTAAGTGAGTGGTTTCTTTTGAGGGGGATATGGAGAAAAAGAAAGCACAGAATGGACATGTCTGAGTTGGAAAGGGATGAGGGGAAGTCAATCAAAAAGCATTTATTAAGTGCCTAATGCATGCCAGGCACTGGGGTACAAGGAAAAAAATCGAACAGTTCCTGCCTCCAACAAGCTTATACGTACTTGACGTCTAGAAAACTATAAAGAGTTCATGTATGGCTTAATTCAACTCTTCTTTCTCCATTGATGCCTATGGTACACATAGTAAACCACTAGGGATTTTCATTAGAAAGCATTATTGTTACATAGGAATGGCCAGAGAATATTTGTCAGAAAGCATTATTATTTACAACATATGGAACTATTTTAAATAATATTTACAGGGTACTGTTTAGCGCAATATAGTTTTGCTATATAGACCCCTTCTTTGTAATGGTACTTAGTGTAAGGACCATCTGTGTTGGGTGGCTTCTTCATTTCTTTCAATAAAGATGATTTTTCTTAGGAAGAAAACTGGAATTGGTGGGGGGACCCAACATCTTTTCTCTGACAGGATGGAATTACCTCATATAAATGAAGGAAAAAGAGAAAGGTTTCAATGTTAATAATGTGCTTCAGGAAGAGAGAGGGCCTAGATATACAATTTCATTGATACAGGGAATTCCTAGATGTGGAAATCCCTCTACCAATAAAGACACAACTTATGCTTTTCTATAACTTATGGTCTTAGTGGGTTGCCTAGAGCACTGTGAGGGTGACTTCTCAGTGGTCACACAGTCAACCAGGTCAGTGGCAGCAAATGAATTCAGGTCTTCACTGGCTTTGAGGCCAGAACTCTATCCACTATGCCATCCTGCCTCAAAAGGCACAGCATCTGAGATTGGTTTAAAATATGACCCACATGTTAGATGCAGAGCATCATAGAGTCTTCAGGAGTCCTGTTTCAAAGGTTGTTGAATATTAAGATTATTTCAACATAAAAGTAAATCTAAACCACTTTTTTTGGGGGGTGAGGGAATGATATACTCTTGTTTGAGACCAGACTCCTTCCTGGCTACAGGGTGAGTAGTCAGTCCCAAGAGAGTTTAGTGCTTTTGTGTAGTTTAAAGGAATGGGAGATGAGGGGGGAAATGAAGGAATGCCACACTCACCTTTTCAGCATGGATACATCAAAAATCAGATACCATGGTTGGAGAAAGGGGAAGCCATCACAGCACCACTTAGACAACATCATCATCCAAAAGCTTATGACTGTGCGGCTGAAAAGCCTGTGCTTCCTGCATGGGAAATATCGAGTTTTCCTAGTAGATCAGCCCATATGGACAGCATCTTGCTGCGGGGGTCTGAACCTTCAGTGAACCCCTCCCTTCAATGAGCAGGGCATTGGTCCTACTGGTAGAAGAAATATGAGGCTAAGAGGTGTTAGGCTATAGGGTGCTCATCTCCCTTTGGTACACAGGAGGTAGTTAGTTCATACCCTCCAGAAATAAAGATGGGAACAGAGCTGCTTAATTTTTTTAAAAAAATCATTTATCTATGATTAAACTAGAGATCTTTCTGATGAACCTGGAGAGAAATAAAAAATTACAAAAAATTAAACCCAGAGCCTCAGTCATTATCCCAGAAAAAAAATTATAGCGCTGCATTATTGAAGATAATGGCATATTGTTAAAAGCTAGCATATGTATGACCATGGTTATTAGAAAACATTCTATAGGAAGATTTAAGTATTTCTATTTCTTCAACATTTATAATTTTATAAGGGGCATCAGATATAGGATTTATACACTATCCCAATTAGATTGTTTAATGTAAACAAAGCACTAATATGGTATAAGAGGCGGACAAACGGGAACCACGGTTAGAACTCTCAATATAGCCTAGATACACAGTAGCTTTTAAAAAGGGTCCTAAATAGAATCTTTCTATGGTATTCCTTTTCCCTCACGAGATTTAAACTATATATATATATATATATATATATATAATTTTTTTTTCTGTAAAATGTTTCTTACCTAGAAAAGTACTACCATAAACATTAACTTTGGTTAAATTTGCCCTCCAAAATATATGAAATATCTAGTTTGATCTTTACAATAAAAGACAACATGTAACAAAATATATGCTTAAGTATATAAGATTTTTACATTTTATTTCTTCAACATTTAAAATTCAAAATTATTTTCATGATAGACAATGACAAAATGGACGTGACTGTTCCCGTTTACTCCCCACCCTCCCAACATATACATTCACAGGCTTCAACAGCTGTCTCATGCCTGCTAATCCTGGTTTTCAAAACCATGGTAGCATAAAAAGTATTAAAGCTCTTCTTTCTCCCCGACCTGACAAAAACAGTTATTTACCATAAGATTATCTACATTCACAGTTCTGAATGCACATGAACTATTTAGCGTTATTACATAAGAAAAACAGAATCAGGAGGTACAAATATTCTGTACAAGTCTGCGGATCAGAGATTTTTTTTCCTGAAAATGCCCAATGGCATATATCATACAAAAATCACTTCATATACAGACCTGAAAGAATTGAGGCAACTTCAGAATTGGGCTTTTTTTTTTTTTTGGTCCCTTCCTCTCAGGATCTCAGTTCTATTAACCTCTTTCATTTACCATTTAAAAAATATCATATTTGAAAACTGGATCTTTCTCTCTTTAAAAAGACACAATGAATATTTATTCACTATATAAAATATCTACTAGTAACTTTTAGCTACTCAGTTCATGTCTGAGTTGTTTTGTGTCCAGTATATCCTATGAGGCTCTGAAATTCACTCTAGTAGACTTATTTCACTCTTGATCTGAATAAAAAATAGAAATCTACATGTATCTTATACACAAATTAGCAAAATTCAGGAAAAAAAATTTAACTGATCACCTAAATAGGACTGAAAATTTTAAAGTTCTCAAAATCCTCACTGGTAGAAAGAAAAAAAAACACCACCTAACTTAAAGACCCTTAATGAAAATGAGACTTTTGTTCTATGTTCCTGGCTATGACATTCATTTTGTGAAGAGATGCCTAACATAAAAAATCCAGTTCTGTTTATAAATGAAAACAACTACATTATTTCAAATAGGTCCAGAGGCATATACATACATACATATATATATACACACACACATATATACGTATGCATGTATATGTGCTTTAGGAAACATGCTAGAACATGTAACCAATTACTGGCCTTTAAGAATGAATTTCTGCTTAACTCTGGCAATAAAGAAATGCTAAATCATGTACCACAAATAGGGTCAAAGGGCAAACCAAATTACTCTGTCCTCCAAACTTCCTGGAAGCATCACTCTTGTATTTCATCTCTCTGACACAAAGAGAACAATTAAAAAATATATATATTTCTATACACACATCCTAGTAAAACTGTTTTTCCCCCTGATACAAAGGAATTTCCACATGTGTTTTACCAGGTGACACTGAGGATTCAACATTTTAGAATGGGGACAGTTAACATGGCAAATGCATAAGGCCACACTAATGCCTGCAAACCAACCTCCAGACTCTTCATGCTACTTTACTTATTCTCTGCTACAGGACAAACTATGTTCTGACACTAAGCTAACAGACAGATTTCTCTCTGTTGGAAGATCGAATAGACAGGAAAAAAATATTCTTAGCTCATTCCCCCTCCACCCATGCCTACCCCCTAGTTTAAGAAAGATACGTTTGCATAAACAATAATTAATTAGGGTGTGGGGGAGGAGCCAAATCAATTTGACAGAAAAAAGTTTGAGAAGATATTTTTCTACTCCAAACATGTTGCAGTTTATCAGAGTAATTAAAATAACACAATAACCTGGAATCTGTTGAACTCCTTTCATTAAGAAAGAAACTATCTTTCATTTTTTTACCTTATAGATAAGATTTTCAGCAGTATACAAATGCTTTGATCAGAGATTAATCTATATTGAATTAAATCATGTTACAACAGAATCCTAAAGTTGTTAATATGAAAAAAAAGTCCACCAAATAAGACTCTTAACGTACAGTTAGTGAAACAGATAAGATATTTTTGGTTAGGGGCCAGACTGTTAAGAGTACCTTTATGAGTCAAAAGACTTCAAGTGGCTAGGATAATATGCCTCAGTAGAAGTCTATTTGGAATTTTAAATCAGAGCCAAAACAAGCGCTTAGTACATATAATATTAAAACAAAAAACCCAGAACTATAATTAAATAATCCCCCCACACTCTTACAGGGGAAAAAAAAGTAGAAAAACAAGTCTCCCTTTCATAAAAATGTTGAATGTTTCCTGAAGTATCTAAATGAAGATTATAAAAACATTTACAAACTCCCACACAGATTTAGACACCCAGAGAAAACAGAAAATGCATTCTCCACATTCTGTATTTGTGGAAGGTGGCAGATCTTTTATAGTAGCTCCAAAACACGCACACAACAAATTAAAATTTTCAAGTGTAGACAAAGAGTGTCTTGGGGTCAGAGCTCACTAACTTTCCGTACTACCATGGAATCGACAACATAAAGGACCATTTGCAAAGTTTTAATGAAAATTAAAAACCAGATTTTTTTTAGACCACTTTGTGACCTCCAAAAACTAAACTAAACCAAACAACCTCCTTTGCATAATTTTGTTGAATTGGGTACTAAAGACAGCCTGAATTTAACTGTCTTTAAACACAGAAAAACACTCATCACCAAAGTGCACTTAAAACCACAGCAGCTACATTATTCTTTAATACGTGCACACTCCCTAAGACACTTCGTACGTGAAATTAAACAATGGAATATAAATAAGTATGTGACTTCTTTTCAAATACACATACAGTAGGAGGAAGGTAGCACATTCACAGTCTTGGCGCTCACAGACTTTTTACAAAGAAACAACAACAACAAAAAACCCCAACCCAAATCTTTCCAGACAAGTTTGAAGAGAGTAAATTTACATTGCATGGGAGAGTAAGAAAAATGGGAAACTCTCACACAAATAACAGGGAGTATATATTGTCATGTATATTGGAATGATAATGGAACCTCAGCAACGGCTTCTCGTCTTCACCAGGAGAAGGAGATGATGCTTCAGCATTAGTTCAATTTCTTCTGAAAGGGGTTCCTCTCATCTTCAATATTTTCAGGGCTGAAGTCAGTACAGAAACCATTAGGGGTTGGAGCAGAGGGTGTCTGAACACAGCTTTCAAAACTTGCTTGATCTGGATATAAATATTCTTCTGCAAAGTCTGGGTACACTTCTGCAAACCTGCTGAAGTCAGCTAGAAAAAATAAAGACATTTTGTGTTATGTGGGCTCCAGGTGGAGGACAACATTTTAGGGCTATGGGTGTGTGCCGCTTTGTCTTCTCTAGGTACCTGCTTAGAACACAGACCCTTCCTATAGCCTGTGGCTGCTGTGGCTTTACAAGGGGGGGGGGGGAGAAGAACATTTGGGATCCTTCCTCACTAAGAGATACTTATCCACCACCCAGGCTACAATTATACTTTACAGGCAAGCAGACACTTTACCATGTGAATGCAGGTATATTTAAAATATTCCTTGCCATTCCCTCCACTAAAGTCACACTTTAGTCTGATGCTGCAATGTGGCACATGAATACCCATGAATTCTAAAAAGGCATAACTGTGGAACACAAATTCTGATATTGCCTACCTAACTTTCAGTATAGACCCACTAAGAGTTTGTGTCCATCATTTGAGAACTAGCCTAGCTAAGTTTGGAAGGGCTCATCACCTAAAGGTGAGGAGATATGGGGATGAAGGAAGCATGGAAAGATTGTCATCTGTATCAGTGAGAAAGGATGCATAAAGATGAAACTGTCTATCTTCTGAAATTTTTGAAGAAGTGTTTTCTGGGCATGAAATGTTTTTAAAATTGAAGGGAAGGTTACCTTTTCAATATTCATAATAACTTAAACTTAATTGGCAAACCACAGAAAACCTTCCAAGGAAGCCATTTTGGTTTAAGTGCTTAGATAATGAGAAACAATGGAAAATTAGTAGATGCAATGCTAGATTCATAATCACCAAGACCTTGGTTCAAATCCTGCTTTAGACATTTACTAGCTGTGTGACCTTGGTCAAGTCACTTAACAACAATAGCTAACCTTTATGCAGTGCTCTAAGGTTTACAAATATCTCATTTTATTCTCACAATAACTTGAGTAGTAGCTGCTATTATTATCCCCACTTTTTAGATGTGGAAACTGAGGCAGAGATTAAATGATTTATTCAGTCACAGAGCTAGTGTCTGAGGCAGGATTTGAACTCAGGATTTCAAGCCCCACTCTCTATCTCTTCTGCCACCTAACCACCTCTCTGAATATCAGGTTTCTTATCTGCAAAATGGGGACAAGAAAAAATCACCTATCTCACAGGGTTATTACGGGGATCAAGTGAGATAACTGTATGTGTGCTGCTCTGCAAACCATAGTGCTTACAGAAAGATTAGCTGTCATTATCACTCTCCTGGTGATCTCATTAGCTCTCATAAATTCAACTATTACTTTTATGCAAAAAAACCTCCCAGATCCACAGGTTAGTCCCAGACTCTCTCCTGAACATCTGGCATCACCAAATGCATCTCCTTTAGGCATCTCCAATGTAACATGCCAAAACAGGATTACCTTCCCCCTTGCTTCCCCAAGGGGCCACTGTCACTCAGTGATCAGATTGTGTAACCTCAGTACTCTGTACTCTAACCTATACCTCATATTCAATAAGTTGCAAGTGTTTTTGCTTCTACCTTAATCAACTGACATACATTTATTAAGCACCTATGTGCAAAGCACTGGACATACAAAGAATGAAAATCACTTTTCAGAGGAGCTTACCTCCAAAATATCTCTCATGTTTGTCCCTTCTCTCCCTCTCCTCTCACCTCCATCTAGCCTCTCTTCCCCTCACATCTACTTCAACAGCCTCCTAATTGTACCTAGCATCTCCTCCCACTAAACTGCCCTCCCACACAGCTCCCAAATTGATATTCCCAAAGGCCAGGTCTGACCACTTCCCTATTCAAGAATGCCTAGTGCCTACCTCCAGCTTCCAAGATAAAATACAAAGTCCTGTGTTTGACTGGTAAAGTCCTTCCCAATCTGGCTCCAGCCCTTCCAGGCTTCACATATGCTGTTCTCCTTCACACAATCTATGCCACAGCCAGACTGGCCCAGTCTCTAGTCCTTGACGTTCCATCTCCCATAAGCCTACTGTTGCATGGTCTATTTCTTATACCTGGAATTTTCTCTCTCCTCACCTCCAGCTCAGGGAATTTTTGACTCCCTTTTTTTACTCTTAACTCAGGTGTCTGTTCTGACAGATCTGATCCTTTCATTTACAAATCAGCCCCTGCAGGTTATTCAGGCAACTTTTTTAACCCAACTGGAAAACTCAGCTCTGATCAAAAGGTTTTAGTTTAGGTGAATTAGTGGTACTGGTCCATTGTGTTTTAGTCAGGTCTGGGTAGAAGTGGATTCCCCCTTTTCTCTGGATTACCCTAAATGGGATGATATGGGCATAGATAAGTCTCTTTGACCAAGACTGAGTGATCAGACCCACAGACCCTCATCAGAATAAACCCACTTCTCATTATAATATTCATTCTCTCATTGTTAAGCAATCAGAGCTGAATGCCACCCTCAGGAATATCCACTCTTCCAAGGGCATATATACATACATTGAGTGGTTTCTATGAGGGGTCTTTGGTATTCAAGAGTGCCACTGACCCCTTTTATTCATTATCCACTAGTATTAACTAACAAAATGACTAGTTACCCAGAAATTACATCTCTCTAACTTCTTATATGTCACAACCAGAACAGGTAATTAAAAAAACCCAAAAGGAAAAAAAAAACACCAGAAAGCCTGAACATCTGTGGCTAAAAATACCTAAAAGTTATTTTTTGGATGGAGTTGGGAGTGGAAGGGTTTTACAGCAGGCAGATGGATTCATGTTGTACGTGTAAACTGGACATTTCATACATCAAAGTAACTGTTCTGAAATGATACAGTGCCTCTCCAAAGATGCTAGATGGTGTTCTGGGTCAATAGCTGTAATACGTGTGATCCTTCCATGACATTTCTCACTATTCATGGAGCCACAGTTAAGCTAAGTATTCTGAATTGACACTAACCATATCAATCCCATCAGCCTGAGTCCTTGCTCTGTATAAGGCTAGCTAGGGAAGGGCTGGGAGACATTCTCCATGAGCAAGGCAAGGGGGATAAGTAAAGGATCAGGAGCAGATAGCTCCACTCAACTGTGGCTCAAGTAGTGTCAAAAACAGTCAAGTAGGGACAAAGGGAAAATGCTTTTCAAAGTATACAGAACAAAAGCCCCGAGGATACTGGCAATTCCTCACTTACCTCTTTCTCTTGCAATATATTCAACATAAAAAAAAATTCCCTTACAGCTCTATTATTAGTAATTGTTAAGTACTTCTGTCTTTATTTGGTTAACTTATACTGACAGTGCTACCTAACTTATTTTTAAACTCGGTTTCCTCTGGAAAGAAAGTCAATTAAAAATAGCACATAGCACATAAGCACAAACTGCTTATGATAGTAATTGGTAATGTTCATTAGTAACTTTACTGTATAAATTGTTTTCTAGAGAATATAATAAATCCTAGACTATGCTGGAGCTATTTACTTTTCTTTTGTGGGTATTATCTAAACAAAAAACCCACTAGTTTGGACTTTTACACTAATAAACTATGTCATAGCAAAAGAGTATAAAATGACAAGCAGCATCTGTTTCAAACCTCCTCCATCCTCAATGCTCCCTCCACCTCTTTTTGCATATATAACTTCACCTCTTATTTTACTGAGAAAATTAAATCCATCTGTCATGAGCTCCCTCATTTCCCCCAGCTCAAACCCTTTCCACGTTTTTTCTGCCCTCCTCTCCTCTGCTCTGGTCTCTGAGGAGGAGGGAGCTCTTCTGCTGGTGAAGGTTAAGCCCTCTACTTGTGCCCTGGATGCCATTTCCTTCCATCTCCTCCAGGAGGTTGCCCCATCATGCATTCTCTCATTCCCCTACTTTCTCATCTTCAATCTTTTGCCATCATTCATTCTTTCATCTCCTCCACCCCACCACATTCATTTGTCCTTCAAGCTTTCCTATTTCTGTTGAGCACAACACCATTTTCTGAGTCCCCCAGGTTCTCACGTGTGGAGCCATCCTGGAATTTTCCTTCTTCCCTCACTATACTGTACCATTCAGTGGGTTACCATGCCCTCCACAGCAGAGATACCAAACATGGAACCCACTCCAGAATGCTGTGGGAATCAGATTAAAATGTAATCAGGAAATAATTAACAATATATAGAGAAAAACAATATAGGACATAGACATTGTTAATAAGTAGTTTTCTAGGTCAATATGCAGTTCACAGAGATCCTTATGTATATTTAGTGGCCCCCCTTTATATCTGAGTTTGAAACCACTCCTCAAAGAAGCTTTCATATCTCTTCATCTCCACTCTCGCAGCTACTACCCTAATAAAGGTTTGGATGATTGTCATAGCATCCAAATGGGCATTTCGCTCCTGATTCCACGCTCTACAGAGCTGTCAAGTCAGCACTGTGGACACACAAATCTTGCTCAAAACTCTTTAGGAACTTTCGGTTGCCTCTATGCTAACATGCAAATGCCAATGATCTGTCTTCAACCTAGTTGTCTAGACTTATTATTCCCCTTCATATATCCTATGTCCCAGACAAACCAGATTGCTAGCTGTTGTGTGACCTCTCCATTTCATCTCTTACCTCAGTTGCCTCCCCACAGTCAGCGCTTTGGGACTGGAGTACACTTTCTCTTTACTTGTCCCTCTCATTCTTCCTGGAGAATGTTATCAACCTCTAATTATATTCGCTTCCACATATTCAAGGTTAAATTCAAGTATTAAGCCTTCCCCATTGCCCAAGTTGTTAGTGCTCTTTCTCTCCACAAATTACCCTATATTTATTTACTCATTTGTGTGTGTATATTTTATACCCTCTTCCCTCTAGACTATAAACCATGGGAAGGCAGAGACTATCTGGGTTTTGTCTTTGTATCTTTGGTGCATGACTAGGAATCCTATATGTACATGACCTCCATAAATGTGGGGTGAATTGAATACAACTTTATATATGAAATAAGGACTCTCACATTCGATCTAGAATCTTATTTACTCAAGGGTCAATCAACAAGAATTTATTAAGCACATATAGGCCAAACATTGGGCTGCGAGGTGGCACACTGGATAGAGTTCTGGGCCTAGAGTTAGGAAGACTCCTCCTGAGTTCAAATCTGGCCTCAGACACTTACTGTGTGACCCTAGGCAAGTCACTTAATCTTGTTTTCCTCAGTTCCTCATCTGGAAAATGAACTGGAGAAGGAAACAGCAAACCACTCCAGTAGCTTTGCCAAGAAAACCACAAATGGGGCCATGAGGAGTCAGTGATTGAAACAACTGAACAACAACACATTCCAAGCACTGTGTTAAGCACTAGGAGTACAAAGAAAGATAAAAACAGTCCTTGACCTCAAGGAACTTACATTCTAATGGGGGAGACATGTGAATAACTAATACACACAAGATACGTTATCAGAGTAGAGAGGACACTCATGAGGCACACATAAGAACTGGGAACAACCCACATTCCATAAGAGCCAAGACGGGAAAAGCAAGGTTGGGTTGTGAAATGGTCACAGGTTTTGCTATAGTCCACAAGTCATGGGGAGTTGGGGATGACTGAACAAAGATGGAAAGTTGTTTCAGAGATGAAGGGAGTAAGCATTTATATAGCACCTACTATATCCTCCACCTACTACATGCCAAATACTACGCTAAGCACTTTTTATAAATATTACCTCCTTTGATTTTCACCACCATCCTAGGAGGCAGCTGATATTATTAACCCCATTTTACAGGTGAGGAAGCTGAGGCAGACAGAGGATAAATGTCTTGCTCAGGTTCACACAGCCAGTAAGTATCTGAGGCTTTGAATTCAGGTCTTCCTGACTTTAGGTTCAGTGCTCTCTCTATTCACCTGTGCCACCAGCTACCTCCAAGGCAGGGAAGGCACTCGCTGATGGCGAGTAATGAAAAGGCTTCCTGCAGCAGGTGGGAGCTGAACCAAGCTTTGAAGGAAGCCAGGGAAGCTAAAAGGTATAGCTGAGGGGCAGATCATTCCAGGCATGGGGGAGACCAGTTCAAAGTCACAGAGTCAGGAAATGAAATGTCAGTGTGGCTTATTTACTATGTGTCTAATTCCACTATTCCAGGTATACATAAGCTCCTTGACTGCAAAATATGTCACATTTTTATCTCTGTATCAGCATGTCAGAGGCAGCTGGGTGGTGCAGTGGACAAAGCACCAGGCCTGGAGTCAGGAAGATCTGAACTCAAATCTGGCTTCTCTGACACTTATTAGCTGTGTGACCCTGGCCAAGTCACATAACCTCTATTTGCCTTAGTCCCTCATCTGTAAAATGGGGATATTCTGGAGAAGGAAATGGCAAACCACTTCAGTATCAGAGTCAGACTCCAGTGAATGACTGAACATCCTCAATGTCAAACATGGTTTGTTTAAGTAGGAACTTTGTAAATATTTGTTGCATTGAACTAGCCCTTTGCTTGTATTCTGTTGTTGCCAGCAGTATCTAAAAATGCAGGGTGATTGCTTCATGGACAAAGGTAAAGGAAGTTCTGATACATTCTAGGCCATGAAAACAGAAAATCTGGTCAGGAGTAAAAGACAGATGCAGTAGAAAGGACATAAAGGAGGGCCAATTCCTTGAGACCTCAAACAAATAGGAAAGGTGACAAGAAAAGACCCAGTATTGGGAAATATCTCATGAGATGTATATTAGCAGGGAGGAACCAAGCCAAATGACCAACATGGGGTCTGAACTTTTAAACCCTTGACTGCATTCATGCTGCTTTTGTTCTTTAGCTCACAGTCTAGAATAACTAGAGAAAGGAACTCTAATAAGAACTAATAAGTGTGGGCCTCCGTGTGTGTGTGTGTGTGTGTGTGTGTGTGTGTGTGTGTGTGTGTGTGTATGTGTATGTGTATACACACACACACACACACACACACTGGTTGGCTTCTACTAGACAGTTATGGATTCTTCACCAAAGGTAAGCTGATAGAACCAACCGAATTATGTGGTGGATTACAGGAGTCAAAAACATCAGTGTAATTTTTTTTACTTCTGAATGGCTTATAGCCAGTGACACCTTGTGGAAAACACTGAAACAGTTTTTGCTTAGAAATATTTCACAGCAATAACCTCTGTTAAAGTGCTTACCTTTTCAATGATGGGAAAACAGAAAACAGAAGAGTGGAGGAGAGAATTTGGAACTCAGAATTTTGAAAAAAAAAAGTTAATTTTTTTACATGTAGTTAGAAAAAAATATTAAAAAAGAGAAACATTTCACAATAGCTCTCTCTTTTTGAAAGATCACCCAGCCAGTTTCTTTAGGAAAACAGCAATACCCTAGGTCACTTGTCTTGGAATTCTTTTGTTTGGATATAGCTGGTGCTCACATTGTGTTAAAATTAGGACACTGTCAATTTTAACATATAGAAAAGAAAGACACAAAGAAATCACTTTAGATATACTTTGTGGAAAATGACAACTGTTTAATTTTCTTTAGTGATAAGAAATCATCTAATAAATGGTAGTGAGGATGCTGTTAAGTAGTTTTCCTTCTGACAAACTTATGTGGTAGTAGGTAGATTTCTATACTTCATGGTTCCCTAGTGAAATCTCTTACTACTCGCCTAAAAATAGCATTGTCTTAAATTTGTCATCTCCATGGGTTCTTGTAACGATAACATTATCTTGTGACATTAAAAAATAATGACTACATTAAGAATTGGAAAGCCTAGGATTTAATTTCTGCTTTCCCACTATTAACATTGGGTGAGTTCCTGAAATGCTATGTTCCCTTGGTGTCTTCCATGTAAAATATTGACCATCTGCTTTGTGGACAATCTATAACAAAAAAAAACACAAAACCTTAAAATCTCAAACTGGGCAAATTTTGCTGTCTAATATATTCTGGGCTCACTTCTGCCTGAACCATTACGTGCTATATGCTCAGGAGGAACCAAGTGTTAATTTTATTATATAACAAAAAGTATAATTAGGAAGGTATATTTCAGTTTGAAATATAAGTGGCTTTTTGGTTATCCATTGTTTTGCTATTAACTGTTTTACTGGTCTCCTTCATAAGAACAGAAAACTTTAATTGACAATTTTTTTTTAAAACGTTAAGTTAGATGGTACTAGGCAAATACGTTTTCCTGGGTACTGGATATCACAAGTAGTACATGAATTATGGGTATCATTTTGAGAACCATGACAGAAATTTAATCAATCTCTCCTTTGGTATGACTATAGATTCTCAAAATGTGGAGGAAATTACCATTAGCATGAAAAATATAAAAAAAAAACCACCATGCACACAAGAGGGGTTAAGCCTCAAAGATCACTCAAAATCTTCTATTTCATAACCTCAGTTACCTACCCCAAAGACTTCAATAAACTCGAAAGACATTAAGTTTCATACTAGCATGCATATGAAAAAGTGGAAGAAGTTCCAAATAGTTTCTCAAAGATAAGGGATGCAGAAAGGAAAGAGAAAGAAAGAATTGAAGGGGATCAGTCTCTAATAAGGTCTGTAAATCTCCCTATTACTCCTTTCTTTGGCAATTCTGTCAAGGAAGAAAAAAATGGTATGAAAATAAGGATTAAAATAATCTTTTGGAGAAGCATAATTTTCATAATTTCCTTTTTCAACATTTGTTGGATATTACCAACAATGGACAATTTATAATGTAGACTCTCCAGGATTGCCTGGAGTTTAAAACATACTTTGGAACTTACCAAATGTGATCTTCCCCTTTTCTTCTTCATCTATAGCTCTAAAAAGATCAGTTACATTAAGCTCTGCAACACCTATGGCAGTCTTCAGAATGCAAGCCAAATCCTCTGCTTTTATGCTTCCATCTTCTTCTGATTCATACATCTGAAAAGGCACAATGAAACCTCATTCATTTATATCCTTCCCTTTACCTCTGTTCAAATTCTGTTTGTCTCTTATGGCCCATGTGAAATTCCATTCCCTTTATAAAGCATTGTCTGATGGCTTCATATTCTATAATCCCCTTTCCATATGTATAACGTCTATGCCACTCATTTTGGCACTTACTGTTAAACGAATACTGAGCACCTGTGGTATTTAAGGTACAGTCTCATATTACTTATTTTATACACGTTTCTCTTCCTCCTTCTCCTTTCTATCTCCCTCTTCCTGACCTTCCTGTTCTTCTCTCTCTTTTGAGCCAAGACAGACAGATGTCCAGACCAAAACAAAAGCGTTTATAAGATCAAACATGTCAAAAAATGTGCATATGAGAATTAAAAACAACCAATATCAGTTCCCAGGCTTTCATCATCAGCTTGGGTTCCAACACTGAAGGTTGATATCATGTATGTCTCGGTTAAATCTCTTCACCCACTCCCTCCCAAATGCTAAATAACACTTATATTCATATTCAAATTCCTATCCTTCTTTAACCCAACCTATGGCATTTCATCATAGACCCCACTGAGATATGTACAGGAAACAAAGGCCTCTTGGGAACTCAACTCATTGTCTCTCAGCATGATCTCTCCCACTCCCTATCCAATGGTTCTTCTGAGTTTAGAAGTTAAATTTTTGTACAAGAAGGAAGAAGTAAGGGGAACAGGAGACAGAAATAAAGAGACCTTTAGAACTGTCCTCATAAGATCCCAAACTATACCCCTAGATCCTCTTTTGCTTCGATTTCAATCTTAGAATGTATATTGTAGCATGTATTTTTTTCCAGAGATAAATGAGCATTTTATTTTTCTGTTTCACAAATAAACTGACTGAAATAGTTGTTTCCTGTGGGCTAATCAAATAGACCAAATCCCATATCTTCATCAGACTCATCCGATTCTTCCTTGGTTTCCACCTTCGGTGGAGCGGCAGCAGCAGGTGTAGCAGTAGCTGGCGTAGCAGCCACTGCAATCGTCAAAGGGTCGGTCAGGAAGGCCTTCATCTTTTTAGCAAGTGGGAAGGTGTATTCAATCTCCACAGCTACAGCCAAGACTCGCTAATCCCCATTGAAGATCACGCGGGGTACTGATGCAACAGCTGCACAGCCAATCTGCAGACAGACGCTGGCAACATTTCGGACATCCTCTAAGAACTGAGGTGCAAAGTCTCCTCTGTGATGTCTAGCTCTTCAGGACTGTAGAAGCTACCATTGTCAAATACTTGCTGAATGAACAGCCCAAAGGAGAAGGGATAGATGGTCAGTGTGTTCAACAAAGTGGCCTCACTGGCGCCCACTTTGTCTCCAGTCTTAATCAACTGCACATCAATTCAAGATTTCAATGGTGTCCCTGGAAATCTTGGTATTGATACCCAGAGCCTGGAAGAAGGAAGTCTTCTTGCAACCCAGGCCAGTGGGGCTGGCACAGTGATATCACATGAGGCAATGGCACTGGCATGGGCAGCAGCTGGCACCTTAATGGCCAGATGGCCAGAAGCATGTCCCTAATCTCAGTCAGATCTTCCTTGGTGAATACAAAGCCCAAACTCTCCCGAATATGAGGCAGCGTGTGTGTGTGTGTGTGTGTGTATATACACGTGTGTGTGTATGTGTGTGTGTGTGTATATATATATATATCTATCTCTCTCTCTCCCATGAATGGCTTTCAGCATCACGGTGTTTATTTTCCCATCAATACTACAGCCTTCCCATGGAGGGACATCCGGATCTGCTGCATCTGCTTGAAGCCCACGTCGTCTGCTCCCACAATGAAGTATTTTGGATATTAATACACACACAGCACAACACAGCACACACAGCAGCTATTCTGGAGATGTGTTGCCAGTCTGCAAAATGGCCAGCATTGTGGGAAAAGAACTTGGAGTTGAGTGATAAGCAATGGCTTTGAAGGTAGCTATTGCACAGAACCTCCAAGTGGGTGCCAGGGAAGACAAAATGAAGGGAGGGAGGAATGCAGTAGGCCAGCATGTTCCCTCTACTCCATGCCCTGAGAATCCCCTGCCTTGATACTAATGACACTGCTGCCTGGCACCCATAACTTCAATGACCTAGCTGCCTCCAGGTATGCCATGACAGCAGCTAGAACGCTCATACTGACCAGTCAGTCGGATAAGTTTTCCATGTCTCAACCATGCTCCATATTTATTGACCAGGACTTAGCTTTGTCAATAAATTCCTGTCTTCCTATTATTTCTAGGATACAACCTTGTTTGGTTTAAAAGCCCTTCTTTCCTTTCCAATCTTATATTTGACTCCTCTCTACCCACTCTGTGATCCGGGACACTGGCTTCCTTGTTGTTTCTCTCCCTAACTCCCATGCCTTGGTACTTTCCCCCGTGGCTACAATGTTCTTCCTTCCTCCTTGTCTCTGTCACCTGGTTCAGATAAACCTCATTTTTTTTTCATAAGTCCCCCTTAATTTATCCCGTATATATTTTGTATGTACATAGCTGTTTGCATATTGTCATTCCCATTAGAATGTGAGTTTTTTCAGCTGACCTGGAAAATAGATCCAGGGGGAGAGAATTTAAAAATTATTGGACTATCTGAAAGCCATGATCAAAAAAAGAGCCTAGACATCATCTTTCAAGAAATTATCAAGGAAAACTGCCCTGATATAGTAGAACCAGAGGACAAAATAGAAATTGAAAGAATCCACAGATCTCCTCCTGAAAGAGATCCCCAAAGGAAAACTCCTAGGAATATTGTAGCCAAATTCCAGAGTTCCCCAGTCAAAGAGAAAATATTACAAGCTGCCAGAAGGAAACAATTCAAGCACTGTGGAAACACAATCAGGATAACACAAGATTTAGCAGCTTCTACATTAAAGGACCGCAGGGCATGGAATATAATATTCCGGAGGGCAAAGGACATAGGATTACAACCAAGAATCACCTACCCAGCAAAACTGAGTATAATCCTTCAGGGGAAAAATGGTCATTCAGTGAAATAGAGGACTTTCAAGCATTCCTGATGAAAAGACCAGAGCTAAACAGAAAATTTGACTTTCAAATACAGGACTCCAGTGGAACATGAAGAGGTAAACAGGAAAGAGAAATCATAAGAGACTTATTAAGATTGAACTGTTTACATTCCTGCATGGAAAGATGATATTTGTAACTCATGAGAACTTTGTCAGTATTAGGGTAGTTGAAGGAAAAAAATTGTATGTATGTTTATATAGATAGATAGATAGAGGGCACAGGGTAAGTTGAAAATTAAGAGGTCATATCTGGAGAATAAAATTAAGGGATGAGAGAGGATGATACTCGGAGAAGAAAGGGAGAGGTAGAATGGGGTAAATTATCTCACAAAAAAAAAACCAAACAGAAAAGAAAAGTCTCTCACAGTGGAGGGGAAACAGGGGAAGGTGAGAGGGAATGAGTGAATTTTATTGTCATAGGATTTGGCTTAAGGAGGGAATAACATACACATTCAATTGGGTATGGAAATCTGTCTTACCCTACAGGAAAATAGGGGGAGAAGGGGACAAGAGAGGGGGATGATAGAGGAGGGCAGATTGGGAAAGGGTAATCAGAAGCAAATACTTCTGAGGAGGGACAGGGTCAAAAGAAAGAATAGAATAAATGGGAGGGCAGGATAGGATTAAGGGAAATAGAGTTAGTTTTTCACAACATGTCTACTAAGGAAGTGTTTTGCATAACTGCACATGCATAACCTATATTGAGTTGCTTGCCTTTTCGATGATGGTGGGTGGGGAGGGAGGAAGGGAGAAAATTTGGAACTCAAAGTTTTAAAAACACATGTTTTAAAAAGAATGTTTTCACATGCAACTGGGAAATAAATACAGGAAATGGGGTACAGAAGTCTATCCTGCTCTACAGGAAAACAGAAGGGGAAGGAGATAAGAGAAGTGAGCGGGGAGAGATAGAAAAGAAGGCAGAACAGGGGAAGGGGTATTCAGAATGCATGCCATCTTGGGGTGGGGGGAGGGGTGAGAAATTTGGAACTCAAAAACTTGTGGAAGTGAATATTGAAAACTAAAAATAAATATATTTATATTAAAACAAAGAATGTGAGTTTTTTGAGGACAGGGACTGTTTTTACCTTTCTTGGTATTCTCAGCACTTGGCAAAGTGCCTGACACATAAAAAATTCTTAATAAACTTCAAGATGGCGGGAAACTACAGCCTAGGCTTCTTTTATAAACCCCATGGTGCTTGGTACAGAGCTGAGGTTATACCATGCACTTAACAGACTGACTGACCTGAATAACACTAATTCACATTTTGTGTTATAGCTAGATCCTGATTAGTATGAATGAGTCTTCTGTAGGCGTTCCTCATATTCACATTTACACTATTTGATGTTATAATTACGTAAAATATGGTCCTTTGTTCCAGCCCAATGGAAATGTCCAATGCAAATTTACATATTGTAGCAACTTCAGTGGATTTATCATGTACACACAAATTGGGACCTAGCTGTATTCTGGACAAATTATTGCCCTACATTTTATGTTATTTTATACACAGCCTGAGCAAGACTTACAAGACAAATTAATGGTTTTAACAAGACAAAGGGTAACGATTCAGTAAGAGAATAAACTCTTACATTAAAAGTAATTTCTTCTTCTTCAGAAAATGGGGAAAATAGAATTTGGCAGCACCTGCTCCACAGGATTTTTGTGAAGAAATGCTTTGTAAAACTTAAAATATCAATTATGGATTGTTATTATTATTGATATTAATAATAATAATTTTAAAATTACTATTTGGTAGAATTGAGCGATTGCCTTCTATGTTTATTTTCAAATCTTCTTTAAGTAGGTTAATCCAATATCTAGTACCAGATAAGGACGCGGTCAGAAAGAAGCTTACATAAAAAAGGCCTGGGAATTTCAGGGGACTTCAAGCTTGGTATGAGTCAAAAGTGTGACGCTGTAAACCACAAAAGCTAACGTGCTCTTAGGCTGTGGTGTCTGGAACAAGAGGAATGACACTGGGTCATGTCCTAATCAGCTCACACATGGAGTACTGTCTTTAGTTCTGGCTGTACATTTTATTTTATTTTATTTTTTTGTGAGGCAATTGGGGTTAAGGAACTTGTCCAGGGTCACACAGCTAGAGAGTATCATGTGTTTGAGGCTGGATTTGAACTCAGGTCCTCTCGACTCCAGGATCGGTGCTCTATCCACTGCGCCACCCAGCTGTGCTCCCTGGCTGTACATTTTAGAAAGATCATTTACAGCATGGAGAGAACTCAGAGATTCATGTGGGGTGAATTTTTAAAATGCCATAGAGAGAAAGTTGAAGGAATGGGAATATTTAACCTGCAGAGCAGAATTTGTGACACACAAGTATAACATAAAAGTTTACAGAGGGAGACTTTGTCTCAATATCATCAAAAACAAGATAAGTGAGTCATCATCACACACGCCTTCACAAATGATGGTGAGGGGCAGCTAGGCAGTGCAGTGGAGAGAGCACTGGCCCTGGAATTAGGAGGACCCGAGTTCAAATCTGGCCTGACACTTGACACTTACTAGCTGTGTGGCCCTGGGCAAGTCACTTAACCTCAACTGCCTTGCCAAAAAAACCCCTAAAAAACAAATGATGATGAGTTCTTCCTCCTGGGTGGTCTTTAAGTATAGGCTAGATGGCTACTTTATTAACACTATTGGAGAAGGAATCCTTACTTCAGGTACAGGTAAGACCTAATGACCGCTAAGGTATGTTTCAATATTGAGATTATATGAGTCCTTAAACATTCAATGCTGTGTGCTTAAAATATGACTTTAGTTTTCAGTTCAGAAAAGTCATATGCTTTTAAAAGAAAAACATGTCTTTTTATGAAATGAGGAAAATGCAATGGACTGGAGAGCCTGGGTTCTGGCTATTGACTTGCTGTGTGACTCCTGGATAAGTCATTTTTCTTCTTATGCAACTCAACAAAATAGGACATTGGAATAGATTTTGTGCATGAAGGGTACCCTCTAGTTCCAAAAATTCTATGAATCTCCAAATCTCCAAAGACATTATGATGAATACAGTTTTGCATTTCACTTTTTAGTTATAAAGAAAATTTAATTTCAACATAATAAAGTCCTAAGAAAAAATCAAAATAAAGCTCAAATGCAACCTGATAATGTAATTTCCCTTCACAAGGATGATAAACTAGCAAATTTGCATTTTATTTTAGGTCTGTTACTAATTTTGCAAGACACCAGGAGGATAAAGGAGGTAACATACACGGTGCCCTGGCTTTTCAGAAGAAATGCATTCCATGAGCTTGAGATATTGAACAAGCACTGTAGTGATAGCTGTCTTTGGACAATGACAGTATGCGAAGGGCCAGGAGATTCTTATTTTTTCTCCGATAAGAGAACAGACAAGTTGTACCATTGTTCTAGGCCAGTTGTTCATTGTCATCAATTGAAAGGTCAAGATTTGGTGTGACTAAAGCAATGAGGCAGAAAGTTCTTTTTTTTAAACCTTCTTTACTAAAGTATCCATTATTCTTCTGTATTCCTTTAAATTAATATTAGCTGATATATTTATATAGGGCTTTAAGGCTTTCAAAGTACTTTATGCAAATTACCTCCTGATTGTTACAACAAAAGTAGCTATGATTATTATCCCAATTTAACACACGAGAAAATTGAGACTGAGAGGTTAAATGATTTGCCTGGGGTCACTTAGCTAGCATGCAGAAGTGTCTGAGTCAGGATTTGAACTCAAGTCTTTCCAACTTCACTCTATCTATTGTACCTTAGTATGGAGATGTCAGCCATAACATTTTGAGATAGAGTACAGTTAGTGATCTCATACTTTCTAGACATTTTACTTTGAAAGGCAATGTTAACATGTATAAACTTTCATAAAGTGATATAGAGTGAAGTAAGGAGAGGTAAGAAAACAATGTATACAGTTACTACCACAATGTAAATAGAAAGAACAACCAAAAATAACTGAAAGTCATATTGTAAAATTATAAAGGGAAGGGAAAAGCATTTACATGGTGCCTACTAAGTTCTTCTTACGAATATTACCTCATTTGATCCTTACAATACTTCTTTGAGGTAGGTGGTATTATTATCACTATTTTATAGGTGAGGAAGCTGAGGTGAACAGTTTAGTGACTTGCCTAGGGTCACAAACTACTAAGTACCTGAGACTAGATTTCAACTCAAGTATTCCTGACTCCAGGTCCAGCTCTTTATCTACTGTGCCAAAGAAGAGTATATGAGAAGATACCTTCTCTCATTCCTTTGTAGAGGTGGGAAGTCCATGGGCATGGAACATTCCATGTATTTTTATGATTTTTAAAGAAAATGTATTGATCAGTTTTGCTGATTTTTTTATCTTCCTTTTTCTTTTTTTTTTTCCCTTAATCTTTTTTTTTGTGGTTATATCAAATGACTCTCTAGGAGAGAAGTAGAAATAATATAGGGAGAAACTGAAGTAATGTTAAAAACAAGCTATTAATGCAAATTTTATTTTAAACACTAGATTAAGGCGATATTATTAAATGTTAAGAAGAGTTAGAAAATCTGATGTACAACTGTATTACTATGGGATTTTATTCATTCCCTCTGTCTCAGTTTGCTGACATATCAAAAAGGTGACAATGACTGCCCCATTATATCAGAATTGTGAATAATTACTACCAGCCTTGCAATTTCCTAGTGTTTGGTGGACTTTGTGCTTTGTGCCTGTCTTAGCCACTCTGGCTTTAAACCCCTGAAGGATGTTTTGTGACTTTCCTTTTTAATTTACATAGTAGACACAATTTTATGGTTCTATAGCAATTAAATAAATATTAATATACAATACATATTCTTAAAGTCAAGGTTATGTTGCTTTACTCCAGGCTTGTGTTTGTAAAACCTTCAGATTTTGTAAGAAAAATGTGACAGGTGTTTCACATTTAATACACTTTCAATTTATATAAAAATGGTACCACTTGCCTTAAAAGCCAGCTGAATTGTTTCCAAAGTCTTCGATGGTCTACATACTACAGATAAAGCAATTACATATTCCCGTAAGTCAATTTTACCACTTTCATCCTGTAAAGAAAAGCAACCACCACATCAGTGTTTCATCACCTATGAATTTAAGAATTTAAGAAATAATTAATGGTATTAAAACTTAAAAACATTAACTGACTATTCACAGAAAACAGCCCATACATACATACATATATATATATATATACACACACACACACATATATATACACACACATACACACATATACATACATATACAAACATATGTACATACACACATATATTCTAAAATTTAGTTGCTGAGAGATAACAATAGGGATTTGACCTCCAAATTTAGAAGACTGGTGTTTAAGTCAAGCTTCTGATGTGTACTAGGTATACGACTCTGGCCAAGTCCCTTCATTTTTTAGTGAACTCCGGGCAACTCTCTAAGACTATATATTACAGAGCAGGAGCTATCCTGCCATGGTAGAGAGAGATTCTTCAATGGCAGCTGCTTATATCAATGGTATCACATATATGGTGCAAAATTTTTTTAAAATTGTAATCAAGCAAAACCTCTGAACTAGTCATAGCACAATGGCTTCTAAAATACAGCATGTACAAAGACATGATTCAGGAGGCAGCACAGTATAATAGAGAGGCTAATGAATCCAGAATCAGAGGACAACGGGATAACGCCCCAGCTCTGTTGCTTATTAATCAGTGTGACCTTAAGAGACGTCACAAACTTTCTGGTCTCGGTGACCCCATTTGTAAAAGGCGGTTGGACTAGACAACTTCTAAGATCTCTTTCATACTCCTATGATTCTTCCCCCCAATAATCCTCCCCCACCCCTACCTACAAATGTCTTGTACATAGCTAGTAATAAGAGACCAGAATTAAGTGGAAGGTAAATCATGGAGGGCTTTTAATGTCAGGCTGAGGAACTTGCATTTGATGAGCGAAAAGAAGTTAGGGATGGTTATTACAGAAAAGAGAAGATTTAAGAGAAATAGTTATATTTCTTCAAACTTTTCAAAAATTGTTATATCTCTTCAAACTTTTCAAACTTTCAAAAGGCCGTCATGTGGAAAAAAGATTAGACTTGCCCAAGGGCAGAACTAACAGAACAGGTGTAAGCTACACAAAAGTAGATTTTTGCTAAGAAAAAAACCAAACCTTAACAATGAAAGCATTCTGAAAAGGTAATGAGTTCCCTCAAGCAACAGCAAGTTCAAGAAGAACTTAAAATGCACATATATGTACATAATACATAATATACAGTACCCATAAATACACACATCTGTATGTTTACATATGGATGGTGTTCAGTTGTTTTAGTTGCGTCTGATTCTTCGTGACCCCATTTGGGGTTTTCTTGGAAGAGACTCTGGAGTCATTTGCCATTTACTTCTCCAGCTCATTTTACAGATGAGGAAATGGAGGCAAACAGGCCTACGTGACTTGCCCGGATCACACAGTTCGTACGTGTCGGAGGCCACATTTAAACTCCAGGATCTGTGCTCTTGTTGAGCACATATACATATTTGTGCCACATAATATGTGTGTATGGGTGTGCATGTATGTGTAGATAGGGGTGTGTGTGTGTGTAGAACATTTATTAAGTGCTTACTACACACCAGATCCTGTAGGGAGACTGCAAAGGGGTGTCAGGTCTTTTTCAGTTCTGAAATTCTATGACTATACAAACACTGATGAAAAGTCCAAGGATACTGGCAGCCATATGCAGTGGAAAGAATGTTACAACTTACTAGCTGTGTGACACAGGAAAAATAATGACCTCTTGGTGCCTCAGTTTCCTCATCTATGAAATAAGAATACCCATAATACCTATTTTATAAGCTTGTCTTGAGAATCCAATGAGATAATGGGTTCTAAGTGCTTTATAAAACTTAAAGCACATCAAGGTATACGATTAAAAATCTGGGTTTTTTTTGCTCTTTCCCTCCTCATTGCTCTTTACCTAAATGTTTGGGTGAGAGATGGGGAAAAAAAATTCCCAACATCCCAAAGTGTTTTTCATATTGAATTTTGCTCCTCTGTTCTCTGAACTATGATTATGCTTACTATTATTGAAGGTGAAAATAACTGAACAGATGGTTACATTGGTTTTTGATTAAAATATTAATTTTTTAAAAATGCAGTCATGTTATATTGCCTAAGGACCATGCAGATAAATGTTTTGTATCTGACATTTAGAACAGAAAAATAAATTTAAAGAAAACAAATGGATGTGTAAAATGTATTTAAGAAACTGAAATTTACAGGATGTTTGATACAGGTGAGTGTCAAACAAGAACTGAAGTACCTACTATGTGTAAGACATTGTGCTAGGTCAATACAGATTTAATCCAATGAAATGCCCACTCATAAAAATGACTCTGGGCTAGAAAGAAAAGGTAACATTTTATTCATTAAGGCAGGGATATGTATAATACATCATAGAGAGATTTTCATTTAGAAAGGTTGATAGGAGAAAAAGTTTTGGTGTTTTAAGGGTGAAATTTCAGAAGCCCATCAGCCAGAACATCTTTCTCATCATTTTGCATAACTGAAGTTGTGTACTTAAAGTATTCCATTTTCCTGTTTTTTCCTCCCTCATCACTGCTCACTTAAATATTTGGATGAGACAACAGGAAAATAAAACAAAAAACACTTCCCCTAAATGTTCCTATTTCAAGGAAAAGGATGCAGTCCTTTCTTTGTGTTAATGTTCTGTTCCTCAGAACTACTGAAGCAAACTCAACTAGTTGGTTTGTTCCTGGCAATGCCATTCCTGCAACTGTCGGGGTAGAAGACAGTTCTATGTAGAGAAAGCCCCTCCTTTACCTTCCAGGCAGATTCCTTCTCAGGGAGAGACTCTCTACTACTTGTCTCTGCTAGAGATTTGACAGGCTTTGCTGAAAGAGGCATGTGTCTCTTTTCTCAATACTATTTTGAATGTATGGTGATATTATATTTTAATAGTGCTATGAAATAACATTGGTTCTGTAAATAAATTTATTTTTTCCTCTCCCTGGCATCTGATTCATTAAAAAAATTTTTTTTATTGATGGCTTTTGTTTTTATATCACCTAAATTTCCCTGTATTCCTTCTATTTCCCCTCCCCAAAACCTCTGCAAAGAAGTGAGGGAAGATACTGAAGAAACTTTTAACTGCTAAATATCAATCCATCTGACCTGCTAACATGATATTGCTTTACAGAAGTACTGGACAGACCTTTATTAGCTGTGAACATTGTTAGAAAGCCTTACAATACAAAAAAGAGATCTGACTATGACTGGAAGAAAATTGCAGCTTTTCTCTAAGAGTGACAGCTTTTGATGTACCAATAGTTCATAGGCAACACTACATCTTCAAATGAATTTTCAATGGTGAGCAATTATTCAATATATTTAGCATTATACACTTCTGTTCTGATAACCCTTTCAAAGCAGCTCAGTGATAATAAAATCACAGCTGCAGTTGTACACTCCCCAAAATTCCAACAATTCCCCCAAAAACAAAAGAATACAACACTGTGTATTTTATTCCATAGTACCTAAAAGCTATCTTTTTATACTACTGATGTCTATTTTCAGGAGGATTTTGTCAAGATTAAAAAGTCTCAACAATACACTGAATTATACACTGCAAAAATTCATTAGTAAAACAAAAGAATGCAGGAAATGTATAAGAACTATAGACTCAATCAAACACTTAGGGGTAGGAAGAGAGGAGCCAAACTGTTCATTAGTTTGTATCCGGTACAACATGTGATCTTCTAATTAGCAAATTAACTAGGCTGTTATATTACATTCATTTAATAGACACATTCAAATGATAATTTCTTCATAAAGACTTCACTAATCTTCTCTCCACCATCTCCCTAGCCCAAGCTGGAAGCAATTTCATCTCATAGCACTTTGTATATTCGTTCTCATTCTCTCTCTCTCCCGTGTTATACCGAGAAATGAGCGAGTTGACGACCCAAGCTAATTTTAAATTGTGGACTTTATTAGCGCGCGGCTGCCAGGGATATTCACATCCAAATCAAGCAGCCCCCATCAGGGGTTGAGCTAGGGTTTATATAGGGAGTATACAGGACAGGGAGGGGGATGGATCTTTGAAGTCTGGCAAGAGGAAGAGGTTTTTTGGGGGGGGGCTGGTCAAGGACACCCTTCTCCCTCTGTGTAGATATGATAATGCTCTGCAAACTTTCTCACAATGGAGGCTTCCAGAGATATGATCTGAGGGCTGTGGCCTGAGCAGCCAGATAAGGGTCTTGCTAAGGAATTTGGAGGTTTCCAGAGACATGATCTGAGGGCTGGAGCCTGAGCAGCCAGATAAGGGTCTTGCTAAGGAATCTGGAGTTTTCCATGGCCTAAAGGGTTCTACTACCCAAATGGTAAAATAATGTTCTGCATTACACCCGCTCCTCCCTCCATCCCTCCCTCTCCAAACACATGTGCAAATTTAACCACTTTTTAAATTGTATTATATTTAATCTGCATATCTATGGATTGTAAGCACTCTGAGGGCGGGAACTATGATTTATTTTTGTATTTCACACCTAGTACAGTGCATTAAACATCATAAATAATACCACTAGGACCTACCATTATCATGAGTTTACTGACATACTAATTTACAAATTTTAGTGTTAGCTTGCTTTTTTCTTGTACTAATACTAATTCTTACCTCATCAAATAGAGCAAACATGTCACCCAATGTATCAGAAACTGGGACTTCCATGTATGCAGCAAATTCTGAAAGACTAATTTTTTCTCCATTCTTCATCTTAGCACTTTCTGAATATCTATCCAGATCTTTTTCAAGTTTTTCTGGTTTTAACCTAAATGCAAAAAGGGGAAAGATTTTGACAACAAAATTGCATGTCATTAATGAGTTGTCTAAACTTTGATTTTTAAATATCAACAAATGGTTTATAATTAATGAAATATTCAGAATAAGCAACAAAGAATATTTTCCCAGAAGAAATAATAATTCTAACAATTTTGAGCCACCCCCAAAATATGCCCGTTAGTTGTTGATATTGTCATTTGCCCTTCTTCTTTTCTTTTTTCTTTCTTGGGGGTGTTGGGCAATGGGGTTAAGTGACTTGCCCCGGGTCACACCTCTAGTGTTACGTGTCTGAGGTCGGATTTGAACTCAGGTCCTCCTGAATCCAAGACTAGTGTTCTATCCACTGTGCCATCTAGCTGCCCCCAATTTGGCCTTCTTTCTCGAAGAGGACCATGGCATCAGGAAGGTGTTGTCATGACATATAAGTGAATCGGATTTGAGGAAGGGCTGTGCAAAGTCACCAGCCATATGGGTCCAGTGGCAAGATATAGATCTAGATGACTAAAGTCTTTCTTTCCCAGGTTTCAGTTTGACTGAGGAAACGCCCATTCAGTGATTAAGGCTAGATAAGAAATGAGGCAAAGAATGGCCTCTTTTACCTAGTCATCAAAAATCAACCTGGGAGGGGAAGACCCTCTGGGTTTCAGGCCAAACTAGAAACAATTGCTATTTACATTCACTCAGAGCAATCAGGACCCAAACAACGACCCCATGACCTTGATCCTACTTTCCTTCCTTCCTTCCTTCCTTCCTTCCTTCCTTCCTCTCCTTTTGTATCATACCATAGGGTATCATACCCTTACCTGTAGACGTTCTGCCCAAAGGAATCATAGCTGAAATCGCACAAGATATCTTGGGGTTTATGGGCTAGATTTCTTTCTTAAGGACCATGCAAAAATCTCTCTGGCTCTTACTGCTCTTTAGTAATCTTCCACCAAAGGCTGATTCTTTCCTTAGGTTCTTGATTGATTTCAGTTTCTTACACAATGGCAGACAATTTTATTAAAGAAGTAACAAGTCAACAGTTCCCTCCCTAATACCTTTTATTGTTTTTGTACTTTAATAACAGTTATTTCAACTCCTCCTCGTCCCTAACTGTCCACTGAATCTTCCCTTGT
Organism: Phascolarctos cinereus; assembly: GCF_003287225.1. Taxonomy (NCBI): domain Eukaryota; kingdom Metazoa; phylum Chordata; class Mammalia; order Diprotodontia; family Phascolarctidae; genus Phascolarctos; species Phascolarctos cinereus. The sequence continues at coordinate 396,291,315 of NW_027555847.1, forward strand.
GACAAAGGACAACTATTAAGTAAAAACGCCCAGTATAGCATCCACATCTAACACACACACACACACACACACACACACACACAACACACACACACACACACACTACATATATAATGCTTTGTTCTAGGAACCTTCTGCTATAACCAGGGATGTATGTTTCACTATGTGATCTCTGGGATCTTTTATTACTCAGTATTCTACTTTTATTCAATGAAATTGTTGTATTTTACAATGTTCTCTTAGCTCTGTTGGTTTTGTTCTGTTAACCAATAGAATTCTTCCCATGTGTTTGTGAATTCCTCAGTCATAATTTCTTAATACATAATATTTTATGATATTCATATGCCATAATTTTGTCAGGTGTTCTCCAACTGATGAAGCACCTACTTTGTTATTCATTCTTTGCTCCCACAAGAAGGGCTAATCTGAATATTTTATTTCTGCTTTTGACTTTCTTAGAGTCTCCCACAGTAGGATTTGCTAAATTAAAGCGTATGGTCAGTTTAGTAGATTTTCTTGCATAATTCCAAACTGAAATTTAGAACTGTTTAGCAACTTCACAGCCCTACTATCAGTATGCAAGTTTTCCTAAACCCCCTGCAACACTGACTGTTTCCATCTTTTGTCTTCTTTGCCAACTTGCTTGATGGGGGATAAAACTTCAGAGTTGTTTTAATTTGTATCTCTCAATGTTAGTTATTTGGATCATTTTTCACGTGATCATTTATAGTCTGCAATTCTTGTTCTGAAAACTGTTCACAGCCTTTGACAATATATCTACTAAAGAACAGCTGTTATATATTTGTGTCAATTACTTACATAGGGATTAATTTTTATCATTGCTATTCAATAGCAGTTAATGTGAATAATAACTACTGGCTTCCATTAACCAAGAGAAAATCAAGCATCCCATGTATTTGTTGTTAGTCATGTCTGACTCGTTGTGACCCCTTTTGGGGGGTTTCAAAACCTTGGCAAAGATACTGGAGAGGTTTGACATTTCATTCTCTAGCTCATTTGAGGGATGTATAAGGATATATGATGTCTCATGTATAAAAAACTACTACTATGTGATCTTGAGCAAATCAATTAACCTGTTAGTGCTTCAAACAACAGTATCCAATCTGCATTAATAAAGGGAATTTTTCACCGAGATTTCCCTATACCAATGAAATAACGTGTATGAACTAAACGGAAGTTGGAAGGTTCACCTACAAAACTAGTGTCAAATACTACAGATTTTGAGACTTCTCTGACTTAGGAAGGGAACTGGGATGTGAAAAATGATGCAGAATAAAACTAATTCCTTTTTTTAATTAAGGAGTAGTTAAGAGATAAGCTAGACTGGAATTTAGTTAGAACTACACACAATTACCTTGTGGAAAAATTATTATGACTGATGATCAGTTATAATCAATCAAATTTTGTTAACAAATATTTATTGGGTGCCAATTAGTATGAAAGCCAATTTGCTAGGTGTTACAGCTGATACAAAGATGAAAAAATGTGGTGTCTTGCCCTGAAGAACCTTATAGTTTAGTACAAATGAGTAACACTATAGGGAAGCTTTGTATACAAGCTACTTTAACACAAGGCATAATGTCATAAGTGCCAAAAGGAAAATTCAAATTCAGAGAAGGGAGAGATCGCACTTAGTTGGAGAGAATTGGGGAGAACTCATTAAAAAGTTGGCATTTTGAATAGGGTAGAATGAATAGGGCTAGGACAGATGGTGGTGTCAGGAGAGAGCAGTTCAGGTAAAGAGAGCATGAGCTTTCAACAGGGAGTTGAAAGAAGTTACTATAACTTATACAAAATTAGTTGTTATTTGTTGCTTACTTAAAAAATTGTGTTGTCAGGAGAGACCTAAGTTTGAATCAAATATATCAATTGTGTGATCTTGGGTAGATGACCGCATTTTCCTTGTAAGGTTTTTCAAGGGCCAAATGACATAATGTATGCAAGATACTGCAAATCTTTAAGTGCTATATAAATATGTTATTTTTAGCAGTAGTGCTATTAGTATTAATTCTTTAATCCTTAATACATGTTTAAACTCAAAAGCAGGGCTCAGTTAAGCATGCTTAAGGGAGAGAAAGGGAGGAGAGATAGAGAGAGGAGAGAGAGGGAGACAGGGAGAAGATGGAAGGAAGCAAGGAATAGAAGGGAAGAGAATATGACAAGTTGTAGGCTAGAGTTCATTCTAGCATCATAGTATCTAGTATGCTAGAATACTTGATTGGTCGATTGCTTCAAATAACCTAATATACCCTAGGAGTGTCATAAAACTAGTACTGGGAGTTAGGTGCTAGTAGCATGAGCCTTAGAGACAATATTATTGAGGTTGGCTTACAGCTCAGCTTGGGGAAGACAGGAACTTTTGACTCAATCTGCCTACCCAGAAGTTCTCTAGCCTGAGAGTTCTGAACAGACCAGCCCTAAACTCTTGAGTTGACTGCAAATTCTCTAGGGGCTGCTCTAACTCTGGAGGCTCTAAAGATACTTTGGATGTGGGTAAACATTTATTTTAGCATCTAAGAGAAGAATGTTTCTTATATACAGACCAGCTTTTGAACTGGGCTGCCCTGTTTGGAGAAAAAAGAAGTGAAAGATAATGGAATCAAGGTTCTGGTATCCTTTTACTGTATCCTGAAATGCTAATTTCTGTGGATTAAATTTGGCAAAGAGTAATGCTCAAAAGAAACATATCTAATTTTCTCATCAATAAAGAATAAGAACATCACTCACCCAAGGCTTCTCACAAGCTTGGCAAATTCTAAAAGGCAGGTGTTTGAAGGGAGACGAAGTTGTCCTTCAGCCAATGCCAGCTGGCAGTCTTCAAATGTGTAATCTGTTACGGAAACTCCCAAGGCCCTTTAAGAAAGAAGACTGGATACAGTAAATGCAATTTTCCTTTTGACAGCTTATATATCAGAACTCCAGGATCTTGACTCTGCACAGCTGCCTATCTCTCAACAGTTACATACAAAAATTCAAAAGTAAAAGTAGCTTACAAAATGGAAAAAGAAAAAGATGGAGAAATTCTAAAATAGAATAAACTATAAGTTCCTAGGTAGGTCTTTTCTTATAGCTTGCTCAAATCTTTTACCTCACATTGGAAGAGCAGATCTTGCCATGGGCAGGATAAACACAAAGGACACAAGAATAAAATAAGGATAAGTTTTAGAACAAAACTCAGGCATGGCACTGTGAGAGGATACAGTCTAGATCTGTGATTCTGTTGATGTAAGGAACTCCCAGGTGGGGAAACTCCGTCTACTAATTCAAGTTAGCACTTTTTCTGAAACTTATATTCTTAAAGAATTACCTAGAGGACTGAGAAATCAAATGACTTGCCCAGGCACTGGAGGCAAGACTTGAATTCAGGTTTTCCTGGCTCCAAGACTAGCTCTCTATACACTGTACCATGCTGTTCTGACAATGGGAAGAATTACTAATAAACACTCAGAAATTTTAAAAAATACAGATATTTCTTTTTCAAGTGTTTGTCTATTTAAAAGTTTTAAATTAATTTTTAAAATTAACAAGCATTTACTTTCTCTCCATCTCAAAAGCGCACAGTCAAGCAAAACAAATTGACAGATTGGCCATGCCCAAAATGTGTATCTCATTCTATATGGGGTGGGGAGAGGCATCAATTAGGTAATAACTAAACAAATCATGGTAAGTGAATGTAATGGTATACTATCGTGTCATAAGAAATGATGAAATGGATAGTTTCAGAGAAACCTAGGAAGACTCGTATGAACTGATGCAGAGTGAAGTGAACAGAACCAGAAGAACAATTTATACAACAACAACAACATTGTTAAAACAACTTTAAAGATGTAAGAACTCTCATCAACATAATGACCAACCACGATTCCAGAGATTGATGATAAAGAATGCTACCTACCTCCTTATAGAGAGGGGATGAAACTCAATGCACAGATGTTTATAAAATACAAGTTAACACAGTTGTGCCTCTCTCTCTCCTTTTGAACTGAGCCATCTCTATATTATACAAGGTATCAATAGTAAAATAGAAATCCTATTAACTGGAACTTTTATTGGGGTCATGGATTACATACACCTCCCCATAAAAATGTCCCTAAAGGCCCATAAAGTAGGATTGCCTCATGGGTGAAACTACCTATAAGGAAGTTGTTTTGTTGATTCTGCAGTTAGACTTCCTTCTATGGGGAGCAAATAAATGAACTTCATAATAAATTCCAACATTTAGTGAATTGAAGTGCTGAAAGCTATGTCCCAGTATACTAACTACCCACAATTCAACACAAAACAAATATCCATAGTTACAAACAGAGCTTAGTAGGTACAAAGACACAAATTTGTACAAAGGTACAAATCTTGGTACATTTAGAAGGCAAATTTACTATAAACATCACAGGAAGTATGTTTTACTGACAACGTGAGGTAAGGATGACAAGCTTAAAACGAAAACAATTAACTGCATGAGAAATTCTTCGCTGGTACAATTATCTGACTCAACATCAAGGTTGATGTAACAACAATCAATGATGAATCTGAAGAAAAAACTGAAGGAGAAAAATGAAGTATTAAAATAGCTAATGAAAAATGACTGATAATCAAAACATTAATCTATGAAGCATAGAACATCTGGAGATAAATAGTTCTTTGATTTAGCAAGCAACTTTTGATTATCCGAGGATTATTTATCCAGTCAGAGGCCCCAAAGTCTCCTAGGACTTGTGGCCCCCTTTTCTTTCCCTGGTAGTTTGCCAGTTCATTAGAAATTCTACCAGAAGACAGGCAAAGGGAATTGAAAAGAAACTAGTTTAAAATTAACCTAGTGGAACTTACTAAAAGTTGTTTTTAAAAATTGTTTGGCTTGTTTTAGCTATACACCCACGTGTACTGTATCTAGACTTCCGAAATCCTTTTTTCAAGTCTGAGGAACTATCACTTTCATGACATTTACTTCCTGAATTTTTTCAGATGAAACTCACCTCTTACTCTTCAAATTTTTTTCTAGCTTCCCCCTGCTCCCTGGATCTTTCCTTATCTTTGATCACATTCTAATCTGTAGAATACTTTTGGGGGTGGAGATACATGCTATATCCCTGCTATTAGCTTCTTGAGAAAAAGGGCTGTTAGTATTTCTTTGCGTTCCCTCAATAAATGTCTGTGGGTATAAATGGTAACTATACCTGTTTCTAGATACTTGTATAAACTCTCTTCAGGAGGCCTAGCTCTTTGAAATAGAGTCAAGAGTTCTGTCAGGAAAAGGTATATCTTTTTTGCATGTATTAGCCTCCTGAGATGGTTTCTGCTATTACACCTACAATACTTACTACACAGTGACTACTTAAGCTACGCCAGCTTCTTCCAAATTGATTTTTTTTTCTGATCATGTTAAAGGGGCTGATGGACCACCTATACCTTTAGCTATTCAGGGTAAATGAAACCATTGCCTCTTGAAGGCAGGTTTTTCCAAGGTGTTTGGGTAGAGGAAGAAGGAAGCATATTATAGCATATAACAATTTAGTTAACCTACAGTAATATAAGAACTCTATATACCCACATACTTCAATTATTCCAGAAACTATTCCAATGATTCATTTGTTAAGGACTGGTATCAAATGACCATCTTTTCAAATGTTAGGATGACGGGCAGTGACGGAAAAGTGAGAGATTAATCAGAATTACTCCACTGATTTGGAAGATTTCTTAGGAACATAAGCTTCTCCTGGAAGAGCACAGTTCTCAAATGAAAAGAAATAAGGCTGGAAAATAACAGTCAAGTTCTGGCAAGATGCTTAAACAATTTCAATGACAAAGGGGTTAATAACCTTCTTGAAAAAGTTTGAAGAAGAAAAAAACAAATGAAACAACCTCTCAGTGAAGAATGCATGCAATGTGGCATATGTTTCTTTGGAACCAAATATAAAAGCTGAAAATGAGTAGGAAGTTTTCTCCTTGTCAAGTTCTCATGGTTAAGATTGATTTTATTTCCAAGGAATGGCAAATTAACATGCCTAGGCTGTCATGGTTACAAATTGAAAAATATTCAGGAGAATTTAGATTTATGGCATTTACACTTACAAGTGTCTATACTGAATCCCTAAAAATTTTTTTTTGGGAGGAGGAAGAAGAAATATTTCTGTCTCACAAATTTGAACACCTACACTGGTATTGTGACAGGCATATTATATTTTAAAATATGGGTGAACTTGAAGAGAAAATTCTGAATAAATGTTTGTTGAACTGAATGACTACAAATGAGAGTGAAAACACTCCAAATTAACTCTGAAAGAATTTACAAGTCACCCAAAATCTGTTCTAGGCAGATGGTCTTGATACAATCAATGAACCTTAACAACAGATGACTCTGAATTTATTCTTTCTTTTCCCCCTCAAGGAAACAAACAGTAAACCCAAAGAAATTATAACTGTTACTAAGGAGTCTTCATTTGCAAATCTATGGTACATTTAATCTACAGCTGATAACAGTCCCTCTCCTCTTTAACATTTTTTTCCATCAAACTTAAAATAGTATCCATTATCAATTTTTTTCCCTAATTACCACAAGTATTCATTTATCAACTGCCTATATCACATTACATACTAAAGAGATAAATGCCCCTGTCGTTGAGGGCTTGCAATCTATTTAAGTAGACAAGACATTTAACTAAAGTGTTATTACTACTATCACCTCACATTTATATGGTGCCTTATAGTTTACAGTTTTCCTCACCATATTCTGTGAGATTGGAAAGGGAAATAGTATTATCTTCATTTTACAGATTAAGAAATTTAGGCTTAAAAAAGAAGTTGCCCAAAGAAGGGGAAGTAGAGCTGGCACTCAAACTCAGGTCTTCTGAAAGCACTAGCTCCTACGATATAGGTAGCTTGTGCTACATGCCAACTAAGTAACATAGACCACAAATGCTACTGTAGAGAAGAAAGACTAAAGGCTGAGGGTGAAGGAAAGCTTCATGAAAGGGGTGAGATAAGCTGAGCTTTGAAGAATGGTTATCATAAAATTCTCAAAGAAGTTAGCAAAGGAAGCTATTCTTGTTTGGGAGATTAATGTGTATATAATTTGGTTAAAGTTAAAGTTTGGTTGGAATAGCACTGTGCGGGATAAGGTCAAGAGAGATGGCTATAAAGATGGGTGGGGACCACATTGTGCAGTATGTTGAATGCAAAGCTAATCCAAAAACATTTATTAAGTATCTACTACACACCAGGTACTATGCTAAATACTGGGGATTCAAAGAGAGGAATAGAGTAGCTAAGAATCTGAGAATGCATCTTGTCAATAATGGGGACCAAATTTCATTTTGCGTAGGGCAATAACATGATTAAAATGATATTTTAGAAAGAAGACTATAGTACTGGGTAGGATAGGTTGGAGCAGTAGGAGTTGGAGGTCAAAAAGAGATGATGAAAGGCCTAGAATATAATGGTAACAGTAGGAACTGAAAGGAAGGAGTAGGTAATGGAGAAATTTCATGAAGAAAGAAATTACAGGACTCAATCAGTTAAATAAAGCAAATAGGAGCCATAAGTTAACCAACTTGCTTATTTACCATAAACCAGACTTAGTTCTTAATAAGGACCGAAAAGCTAGGGAGATTTCAAAGAATTATAAAAGTGATTAAGGGATTACAGATAACATTTTATGAGGAAAAGGTACTTACAGACACACCATGACAATGTTAAAACTGGAAGGGACTGTGGGGACCATTTAGTTTCTTCCTCTCAGTTTCTAGCTGAGAAAACAGAACTAGATCTGAAGGATTGAGTCCAAGTTCATACAACTAGTTAGCATAGTTGGGACTAAAAACATCTGCTGGAGTCTAAGTATTAATTTCCACTACACCATGTTGCTCTGTACATTGTCCAAGACATTTTATATGGTAAGCTCCTGAAGAATAAGGGCTGTGTTTATTAATTCTTTGCGTGGTGCATAATTAAATCTAACTACTTACTGTGTGACAAGGCATACAAATAAAGGAAGTTGCAGCCTGGAGGCTGAATAACTTGCCTAACATCATGCTGTGATGAAATTGAGATTGGAATGCCAGTCTCCTGATTCCTTAATCTAGTGCCTAGCGACCTAACCAAGCTATCTCCTTTTAAAGTATAAGGTAAAGAGCCAAGTTGGTGTGTAGACCTACACAACTAAAGAATCATGATACCATGATACTAATGTAAAGAGATAGATGATTGACCAAAGAGCAATTTTTAAGCTCCCTGCCTATGTCTACATGCTCAGTAAGACCCACTTGACTCAAAGAAGGAACAATTAATTCCAGCAAACCAGGAACTCTAACTTCTTAGTTCTAAATTCATTAACTGCTACAAAAGGAATTACAAACAAAACAGACTGAATTCAAAGATTATCTCCTTTCAAACTCTAAAGAACAATATAGTTATGTTAAGATACATAGAAAATCCTCTAGCATTTGAAGCCCTTCATAATCTGGCACCTTCCTATACCTAATTACCTTCCACATACTCTGCAGTCCAGTAATTCTGTCCTCTTAGATGTTCCTTGCACAAGACACTCTACCTCCTAACTATGGAGATTTTCAATGATTGTTCTCCATGCCCAGAATTCTTTTCCTCCTCAGATCCATCTTCTGACCTCCTTCAAGACTCAGCTAAAATTTTTATACTGATTCTATCCCAGCCCCCTTAATGTTAGTGGTTTCCCTTTGGGGATGATTAACAGTCTGTCCTGTCTATCTCTTCTCTGGTTGTAGTAGTTCACAGGTTAAACTGTGAGATCTCTGAGGGAAGGAACTTTTTTTGGCCTTTTTTAAAATATCCAGTGCTTAGCAGAGTCACTGGCACATAACAGGCACTTAATAAACGCTTGTTCATTTGGCAGAATTTGTAGTAAATTTTAGCACATGTGAAATGGCTGTGTGTTCACATGTTATTAAATGAGGCTAAAAAAAAAGAATGTGAGACTTTCCTCTTTTATATATTGTTATTAAGGGACCAGAGAACACAAGATGGTCAAAAATAATTAACCGTAGGTATATCATTTGCACTGTGTTCTAGGGTGGTAGTGTCAAACAAATAGAAATGGGGATACTCCAGTGTACATATGGATCCCTGCAGCTGTATAATGACTTAGAAAAACAAATATTATCATTATCAATGATTTATTGTTTCTCATTTTGTTAAATATTTCCCAATTACATTTTAATCTGGTTCTGGCAGAGGGCAGCATGTTTGACACTTCTGTTAGAGGGGATACCTTTATCTTATTTTCCATTTGTCCTGTGTTTGTGTTCCTTGTCTACCATGGCTCACAAAATAGCACAATTTTTTTCTTTTGCTATTTTGTTTCCGCCTGCCCCATCAAACCTAATTGTTGGCTTTTTTTAGTCAACCAGTTACCTAGGTGTGAAATTCTATGGAGGAGATGATAATATTCTTAAGCATGCTTTCAAATACTTCTCAATAAAATGGAGTGCTAGCAATGGAAATCACTCTTTTAATGAAATTTTGGGGTATTACTGAACAATTCTATTGTTTTTTTAAAAATGTAACATGATTAATCAATATAAAAAAGACAATGAAAATAATTTCACTTAAAGGGCAAGGGTTAAAATGGGAAGACAAAAAGTATCTGAATTCACAATAGCCTTTCCTTTATACAGCTATGCTGTACTTCCCTGATATTCATATTTCTTGATATTCTTTGATCTTCCTACAGGAAATAGAATCACTGAATTTATGAGATGGAAAAAATGCTGGAGTGTATATGGCTCTACTCTGTTATTATGCAGATAAGGAGAATGAAATTTGGAAATGGGATTTGCCAAAGGTTTGCTGGTTAATAAGTGATAAAGATGGGACTAGAACCCAGGTTTTCTGACTTCTAATCTAGTGTTCTTTCTAGTATGTTACTTTACCTTTGCTATATTAAAGTTGCCTTACATAGTAGTTGCTTTATAGGTCTCCTCTGTTAACAAGAGATAATTAACTATTTATAAAAGCTCCCCTCTACCCTATACTATTTTTTTAAAAGAAAGTTGTATTTATGTCATAGAATTTATTCAAAAAGATGAACTGGCCTGATTTCCCAAGTGGTTAATAAGTTACTTGAAGAAGAACCCCCATAGCTCCTAGCCAATGCACATTCAGTAACATCTTCTACTTGTACAATTACTCTTTAACTCTTTAAGTCTTTAATTATGATGAGGCATTCTATCCAAGGTAGACTCTCCCGGCAGGGAAAGGGAGAAGGGAAAAGGAAAGAAGTACTAGAGGATGAAAGATAGACAAAGAAAAGAGAAGGAGAGTATTTGCCTTAACTATGCCCTTACTGCCTACTTTCTAGGAAATTTATAGACATACAGTGAGAATCATTTTCAAATTTTTAGTTCATGTATGTCACATGCCAACATAAATTACTTTAACTTAGTTTGTTTAAAAGACCTAAAGAAATAGGGAATATATTAACTATAATGAGAATATGGAATTTATTTCAGAAAACCAGGACAATTTATCACTTAAGTAACAGTATCACTTAAGTAATAAGACTCTATAAAGTCCACATCTCAACATAATGGGGCTAGATTTGACTTACACAACTTCTCATCTTCAAAGCTACCCCACAATTTTAAAGCCACTCACTGTTTTAGGCGCTGCTTCTGCTAGTCTCTCCCGGTACTGCGATGGGCCTAATTCGGAGGCAGCCCTTCCTGACAGTAAATATGAGAAGAGAAGCAAGGAGAAAAAAGGAGAAGGAAAAGGGAGAGGATGGGACATGGAAGGACGAAAGATGGTTAGAGAGGGGACAGGGAGTCTTGAACTGAACTCTACTCATTGACCATAACAACTGAAGAACTTAACGACAGCAGGGACTGGGAATATTTTCTAAATTTCTGACTGCATGCAGGATGTAACCTTAATGTCACCAGTAACATTACCAAAATCATCCTTGTAATACTATAAAAATATACATACAACTGTACAAAGCTGAGACAATTAATCTAGAAATATTAATGGCCTTTGAATAAATTGATAAACTAGTAAAAGCAAGTTTTGATTTATGCATCCCACAATCCCAGACTTGAACTGGTGCTTAATGTTCTCGAAATGGCTCTTCCATCCTTCATAAAAAATGCAAATGATTTAACGTGGAAAACCTGAGTATGATTCTGACAACCAACAATGCTTTACATTTGGATACAAGATTCACTTGCTGTAATGCTGCAGACCAAAGGTATGTTTATAAAAACATAAAACTAAATTACTCATCATTCATCACTTTCTAGGAGCTCGATGTCACCACATCAGACTGACAAGCTAATCACATAAACTGTTAGTCCCACTGAAATCTATGCCCCATTCTCAGAAAGGCAATATGTTTTCTTTTCCTTTTTGTATTAAATCCATTTCCCCAAAGAGTTAGGCTAAGCTTTCATTTTCTACGGCAATGTTTACAGGTGGAAAATATAAGATAGACAAAAAATTCTGAAACCTCATTTACGCTGATAAAATACTGCCAATCTCTGTAGTTGTCATACAGAAATCACAGAAGTAATGAATGATGTTCCCAAGAATTTATTTAGTTACTATAGATTAATCAATAGGATAATAAAAATAATGTATCTGACTGTCTCTACTGAATGGTGATTTTCCCATGTTGAATGCCAAGGACATAGTAGTAGAATGTACTTACTTTGCCATTATGCGTCTCACATTATTTGCATACAATGCTGGATTTTTCTTTTCTTCTTCTGAAGGTGTATATACTGGAAGAAACTGAATACGAAACAGTAAATTATAACTCTGACTATCATAACTTGTTTCTTACCAAAAAAGAACAAAGCTATTCCATCCCTGGTAAGATTGACATGACCTGAAATCTAACAAAGTTACTGGAATTATGTAGAACCAAAGCCATCACTGCCTTGAAACAAAATAAAACTAAATTGATATGAAAAATGAACACAGGACTGCATTTTCCTCTCTAGCTAATGACATACCCCAAAATAGGGATGGGGTTTGTTTTGAATTTTAAAATAGGATTGGATCTATTTGAATATCATTCTCCCAGTCTCTAAAGAAGTATTAAGTTTATATTTTGAAAACTAGCATCTAGGTTTTTGTTTTGGTGATGTCATTCCCTTTAAAAACACATAAAAAATTTAAATGGATTGGAATACATTTTTTCAAAGTTATTTGAAATCTAGCCTATTTAGAAAGTTAGCACATATGAATGTTTCATAAATATTAAAAATAATATGTACTTTAAAATTAGAAATTTCCATAAATTGACAGATCTTGATTTATCAAACACTTTTAAAAAGTCAACCTTGCACTTATCTACATGGATATTCAGAAACAAGAGGAAAATGTCTTGAGCACCTAATCTTATTTCACTAATTCTATAAACCTCAATCACTGAAATTTCTAAATTACTTCATTTACTTTCTCCAAAGGGATATTTATTTAGTAATATTTGATCAGTAGATTCTATTTTCTCATTTGTAAGTAATACTTTCTAGGATAATGCATTAATTTTCTACAAAAATCAACCCACTACAGGAAGTAGCAAATCTAAACCACATTTGTCTAATGAATAATAATAGCTCACACTTACAAAACACTTTAAGGTTCTTAATTATCCTTAAATTAATGGAATTTCTTTAAGGTCCACAAAGTATAAGCCTTAATTTTATATTAATTTCTCACTTCTACATTAACAAAAAAAATTTAGAGTTCTGTGATAATTCCTCCAGTTAAATAAAATCATTAATTTTTTATTGTTAACATTATTAAATACATTGGAAGAAACCAGCTTCACATAATCATCTCAGCCCACTGAAAAGGACAAACTATGGATGCATGCAGTTAAAAGCTAAGGTTTGAAAAACATATGAGAATCTTTAAACCATGATCGTGGTGTTTATCAAATTCCTAAATTTGATAATTCCTAAATGTGTTTAGTTCTAAACACATTTCTTTATATTTCTTTGGACTGATTACCATCAAATAGTTTTGTCCAAAGTATAGGATAACTAAACCACAGAATTTTAAGGTGGAAAGGTATTTTAGGATAAGTCACAATTACTTCTTTTAAGGTACCTTTGTGCTTTAAATTCCATGACTACCTAGTTCTCTAATTGAGGAGACTGGGGCTAAAGACATTAAATTACTTGCCCCAAATCCCACAACCAGTTAGAAGTAGAACCTGTAACCAGACCCCAGGTCTCCCGACTTTTAGTCTAATGTTCTTTCAACTATGTCAAACGGTCTCTTATTTCTTTCTTCCTATTATGATAAGGAACAAACCATTCCATTAAAATGACCTATTATTTCCTTCGTATAAAAAATTTGCTGTATTTAAAGCCCAGAAATATCACTTAAATATATCTACTTGTTAGACTTGGACTAATGTCATGATATAACACCTTGTAATGAGTTTAACTAACATTCTACTGAAACAAATTGGCCACAATGAAAACATTATCATTTTCTATTTCTGTACTATACAGGCAAGATTAATTTGGATGAGATCAAACAGAATTTAGCTGCTGATAGCTTATCTTTGTTTTTCAGGCTTAGAATCTTGACTATACCAACACCCTTGATAAAAACATGTCCAGAAAAATGTTGTTTATACTTAAAGGAATTCAGAAAATTTCATAAGTCTGGCAAACCAGGAATTGGCTATAACATTGATGGATTACTTTAATTGCCTAATTAAAAAAAGACCTAGCATATAAGCATCTTTGATGTTCAGTAGCATGAAATAGTGTTAGTATCAATATTAAAAGTGGAATATTTTAAAGAATTGTAACTTATTGCACAAATGCCTACTTATTATACACATAATACTTATAGTCATATTGATTGTAAAGTCAAAATTAAAAGAAGGATGAGTTTAGGGATAGGCTTCCTACTTGATTTAAAAAATCTTATCCAAATAATTTTAAATCCTGCAAGAGTCCATCTTGAAGTGTTTGTGAAACCCCTTGAAAGAGCCTTGCAGAACATAAAGAATATTTACCATTTCTTTTCTACTAACCTCAATTTCCACAAAATTATGAAACTGACATAGGGTAAGCCATAAAATCTTCAACCTTAAAAAAAGAAAGGACATACGTTGAACAGAAAGTGAATTTATTTTAAATTCAGTTTAAACACTGCAAATGCTGATGCCAGAATTTTGGGACAAAACTTCCCACTAGGTGGCACTGTTGTGTGTTTTAATTCTCATCATGAATTTTGAATTGTACCTTCAGCCTAAGGTTCAGTTGTTAAAATCCAATTAGTTGACAAAAAACATGAAAAAAGTTCTTTATCGAATTAAAGTAACTACTGTAGTATGAAAAGCACCCTGTTTTACTCCTTTAAAAATAACAATCATTGAATAAACAACATATTACTTCTCTTTTTCCTCCCATTAATACAGATGGTGATAATTATCTTCATTAAATAAATAGCACCTTCGCTAAAATTTCATCCAAATGTCTCATCATGACATAAAGGTGACCTTGGGTTTTGAAGGCTATGGTGGGAGAATGCAGGTTATAGCAAGTCCCACACAAAATGAGAAAGGGTTCAGATATAGGCCTGGTGATATGATAATGACAGATTGTATGGATGTTGTCTAAAGACCAGTCTGGTAAAGTGTGGAGAAGCTAGTGATCATTAAGCTGGACACTAGGCAATTATACTAGTCAAGGAAACTCATGTAATCATCTGCTATTGTGCGTGTGTGTATGTGTGTGTGTGTCTGTGCATACAGTATGTATAGAAAAGTGCCTATCATGATAAAATTAGAGACCTTTTGAAGCGCTGAATAAAATATACTAATCAAAATTAAAGAATAGTTATTCCTACTCTTCATTTGGGGTCCATTTAACTTAAATTCCCAAAGGATGGAAGTGCAGAAACAAGCCACCGTTTAAGTGTGTTCAACATTATTGTTATACTACAAGCTGTTATCAAAGTCATTTATTCTTTACCTCTGCAAATAAATTTGCATGGCATGTCATAGTGCTTCAAAAAGTACCCATAACTAGGGGGCAGCTAGGTGGCTCTGTGGATAGAGCACCCGCCCAGGAGTCGGGAGAACCTGAGTTCAAATCCGGCCTCAGACACTTGACACTTACTAGCTGTGTGACCCTGGGCAAATTACTTAACACCATTACCTAGCAAAAACAAAACAAAACAAACAAAAAAAGTACCCATAATTTCCTTGGTACCTTTTTGACCTTTATATGACCTTTAACATAAAAGTATATACTAGTGACTAGATCTGTGATTTTATTGGTATAGGGAATTTCCAGGTGAGGAAACTACCTACCAGTGCAGATTATTAGGTTCATGACCGTGTGTCAGTCAGGACTTGATGCTAGGGTCATCTTGGCTTTGAGACCAGCTCTATCCACAATACCGTGCTTCTCTGTGATGGAGGTGAGGCACAGTGGAAATAGTATGGGGTTAAGAATTTGTATGTCAGGGAGTTCTGCTGGCCACAGACATTTCCTCCTGGAAGTCCAATTCCTTTACCCTTCAATTGCATCACTCCTCTCTCTGGGAGCAACAACCCAAAAGAAATAAAAGAAAATTCAGACTGACTTACGCTCCAGGTCCTTGCCACGTCCAGGTAATTGTATCCTAAAGATAAATTCAATTGAATAAAATTAATTGATTAAAACTTAGTGATTTCAACTCTATATACCTTGTTGTATACTGTGGTATGACTATTGTGTTCTGGGTAAACTCATTTTGATCTTTGATTTATCTTTCACTTCTTCTGTTTCCTTTTGTTAAATAAAAATTGCCTCTCACATGGTTTTTCTTCACCCACTCCCAAGCCTGCTGTCTCAATCAGGGAGGGAAATGAAATATGTTTTCTTCAATATGTTTCTAACACTTCTGTGTCACAGCTCCACCACCACATTCCATTTACAAATGGTGAGTTCATTTGAAGACCTTGACATTCATTCCTGTGATCCTCTTCATACTACTGCCAATGTCTATTCTTGGGGCAACCCTTCCCCAGACTGCTCACATCTTATCACCAAATGGTCTTAAAAAAATTCAGTATCTGTACTGACCAAGTTATCTTGCCTCTACAGCCTTTCATCTTTATTCCACATGAGATACACATCATTGGGAGCCCACACCTTGGACTTCATCATCACAGGCTTCAAAATTTCTCAGAGTTCTAATTCAGGGTTACCTCATCTGACCACCAATTTATCTGCCATCTATATCACAAATATACTGTGCTCTAACCAGGATAACCTCTAACTGTTCACCTTTTCCCGTTTCACCTATATAATTAATTCCCTTTTGGCTTGAGTGCATTTAATTCTTAAATCTGATTTCAAGAACAATTACAGTCTTTTGTTTACCTAAAGTTCTATGATTTTCTTCTGAGCTAACCACAGAAATGCCCAATCCTGAATCACTGTTTAAATTTTTTAATTTCTGCTTAGTTGCTGAGTGGTACTGAAAGATGTGTAACCATGAAGATTTGGACCAATACAGATACATGTTAATGATAGCTTTGCTCTCTCTGTTGCTTAACAACACACACACACACACACACACACACACACACACACACACACACACACGACATTGTGGCTGAAAGAGCCTTAGAGGTCCAAACATGTTATTTGTTATTGTATAAGGGAAGAAACCAATGCCCAAGAAGTTAAGTGATCTGCTCAAGGAGACACAGTGACTAAGTGAGGTCCAGAATTCAGATCTCTTGATTGCTAGTACAAAGCTCTCTTTTTTTAAAATAACATTATAACTAGAGGAAATTCATATTAAAGAAAGTAAATCTAAATGTAAATCTTTATTATGCCCAAGGAGTAACCAAACAAAAAATATTTTTATATTTATTCTGAGAATGGCTGTTTGAAGGGAACGGGAAATCAGTGAATATGTATATATGTATGTATGTATGTATGTGTGTGTGTCTACACACACACACACACCTGGTCCATATAAAATATACGGAGGATTAAATTTTCTGAATGGGCATATAAGTTTATGTCATCTAAAGTTTCATTTACTGAAAGACTGAAAGGGATTAGTCAGTGTTTGGAACAAAAGGAATTTTCATTAATATGTAACTTGCACATTATGAACAACAAAACCTATTATGCCTCTCATGACTTCTTCTGGAAAGATGTGTTAAACTCAATCCATGGTACCCTAGAGAATTTCCTACAGCATATTTACTACTGTTGTGTAAACAAAAGCCAATGAAAATGCACCAAGGATACATTAATACTCATTACGACTCTAACCCTCAATTAACCGGCCTCAATGTTTAATCCACAAGTAAACAGAATTTACCAATTTGTTTGGGTATCGTAAAACTACAGGTTGAACAGGAACACCCGGAATAAACGCACCTAGAATGAAAAATCATATATATTAATCAGGTTTACTGTATAAAATAAGATGACCTAAAGTATTCTTTACTGATCCAACAACACAGTATTGTTGGATTTTACCACCTTAGTGTTGACTTGAAATTTCTTTCACCCACTTTCATAAATGGATTAAAAAGTGGAGAAATGGCTTCAACAGATAATATACACAATATAGTCCAGATCTTTTACTAGTTTAAAACTTCACTCAGACTTTCAGGACATCCTGTATACAAACACAACCTGCTTTGGCAAAGAATTCAATATACAGCAGATATACTTTGGATCTTTCCAAGGGTGTTTATTATTGGATGTTCTAGACAATGGGTGGGGAATCTATGGCCTCAAGACCTGGGCTAAACTATGGCACTATGGCACAGACCTGAAGGGATTAGAACACATGTCCTTAGGGGTCAGATTATCACTGGCTATGTATTTTCACAAAAGTTACAAATAAAAATATATGACAGACAGAAATATCATCATATTTTTCACCTATGCCTGACCCCAAAATCATGCTGACAGGGTCAAATCATAACATAGCTGGACACCAAGGCATTTTTATTTTTAATAGGTGCAAAATTTTACAGATATTGGAACTCAGGGACTTTGGCACATTTACCATGTGAGATCTGGAATTAAGGGATGGCATCCCACCCAAAGAATGGAGTCAAATATTTATGGCTGGGCAATTCCAGCATAATTACAAAATAATGCTATCTAAATTAATTTAGATAGTGCAATAAAAATCACTTCACAGAACTATGAAAAATAACAAAATTAATTTGGAAGAATAAAAGGTTAAAAATCTTAAGGGAAATAATGAAGAAGAAATAGGAATACAATGGACAGAGCTTTACTAGACATCAAAACTAAAACAGAAAACTATGTGAACGGAATAGACTAGATAACCATAAAACAGAAGCAATCAAAATTAGTAGCTGAAAAAATCTAGTCACGATGACTTCCTTAACAGAGGCAAAACAGCCCAGATTCCATATATCTATTTTAATAAAATCTTGAAATTTCTACCAGTCCAAATAATGATTCCTTAATTGTTTTTCATTGTCACAGTGGAGAGTTCAATCTGAAGGGCAAGGAGAAATGTCTCCCTTCTCTCCAAATGCTTGCTATAAAAGTTACAGGCATCAATAAAACATTTTTTTCTTTAAAGAGAGAACAAACAGATAAATGGTAGCTGTCTGGGACATAGTAGGCCTTAAGTTTGTTGACTTGACCACAAGACTATATTTTGAATTGATCTTAACTTAGGCTTAGTTTACAGAACATGATTTATAAATTAAATATAAAACTGGAGTCCATTGGTATCTTACAATAAATAATTTCCTATACAATAGAATTGTATGTAAGATGGGTCTTCAACCTTATCTAAGGGGATCAGTTATCAACCAAAGGACTAAAAAGACTTCATTATAAGACAGTTCTCAGTACGATCCCAGGGCAGAATGACAAAGAAGTTGTGGCATATCTCACATTAAATATATCATTCCTTATCAGAGTTTTTTATTATGACCACCACTCACAATAGCAACTGGCCTGCTCCCCAAATTATCAAACCTGTCCAAGGATGCAGCTTCCATGAGCTTTCATTGGTATTCAGGAAGAGTTCTGCCTAGCATTTGCATTCTATGTAGTAATATTTATATAGCTCTTGGAGGCTTAAAAAGCATTTTTCATATTATTATTTGAATATCTATCTATCTATCTATCTATCTATCTATCTATCTATCTATCTATCTATCTATCTATCTTCTATCTGTGAAAATAGAAAAAAATACCGATTTTCCCAAGATAGTAGACTCAAGTACTTCAGGCAGTAAACTCTTCCTTATTATGAAAACCACCATCACAAACAATATATCTACATTTTGAAGCCCTAAAGAATACACTGTACATTCTTCCTGCTCTTTTCTCAGTTCAGACCATTAAGGAAGTCATGAGTAAATACTCCTTTGGCAAGCAACTCTTCAACCAAGTGCCAAGTTTGCAACATTAGTCTTCTTCAACTTCAGACTGAAGCCTTTTGTACAATGATCCTACTGCTTAAACCTCACAGGAACAGATTCATTCTCAAAATGGATCCCTTGGACAACCCCAAATCAAAGCAGGAATGACACAAAGCAAACTGAAAACATCTTTGTAAACCAAACCAAAAATAATTCAAATTAAAGCTGAGTAAGTTTAAATATCACAGACAATGTTGCTTTTCCCATATAGTAGAAATTCAGGTATTGAAAGTACTTTCACATAAAGTCTGAGAGAAACATGATTACAAAAAAAAGATTTTATAAATCATTTAAACATGGACCTAACTACTGAGGGCATTAAATATGACGTCACTCTGGCAGGTCGCTGTGACTACGATTTCCAAGTTAGATTTCAGGCAATTAAGAGTCTGATCTTTGAACTGAGAGGAGAGGTAGAGAAAGAAAAGGAGAGGGAGGGAGACAGATGGACAGACTTTTTGTGGATGTTGACTAAATTACTGCTTTTTTAAACTAAAATAATCAACAAAACATTATACAACAAATTTGTCTTTTTTACATATAAAACTGGAAGACACTGGTATCCTATTACAAATAATTTCCTGTACAACAGAATTCTTTGTAAGATGAGTCTTAAACATTATTCAAGGGAGTTTAGTTACTAATGAACTTCATTATAATATTGTGCCTCAGTGTGACCTCCAAGGACAGAATGACAAAGAAACTGCAGCACATTTCACATCTATACAGTACTACTTGTCAGGGTTGTTTATTAAAACCACCACCCACTGTAGCAACTGGACTTCTCCCAAGACCCTCAAACTTGTCCAAGGATGTAGTTTCTATAAGTTTTCATTGGCATTCAGGGGGTAGTTCTGCTTAGCATATGAATTCTATTACCTCTCTCTTCCGTTCTCTGGTTTACAATCTCCTACTCCTTCCCTATGTATGGACAAGCAGCATAGTGTGGGGAGAAGAATCATTAGTTCTGGTATCAGAAAGATGGGATTCAAATACCACCTCTTATACTTACTAACTGGAGGACCTTGCTTAAATCACCTTACTTCCCTGGGCCAAAATGTTCTCATGTATAAAATGAAGGGGTAGGACTAAATGATTTCTGAGGTTTCTTCCCAGTTCTAGAACTATAATCCCATGTTACTGAGCAGTACTCAGCCCTTTGACCCACCAGAACCTCCCCTGAAGGAACCTTACATTACTTCAGGTTATTTTCAGAAAAAGATAAGTCTTTTCTGAAGAGGAAAGACTGCCATATTTTTTTTCTTCAGCAAATCTCTTTAGTTAGAACAGAAGTCTCAATGTTGGATAAGAGTGTAGGGTTTCTTCAGGTCTTGCCAACACCTTCTTATCTCAACATTCCTATTAACTCATTACAATGCTGTAGAAGAGATTTCTACAACTGTTAGGAGGCTGAACTACATGACTTTTAAGGCTCCCTTTTATTCTATGATTCCACAAAATAGTTCTCGAATATTACACTTCTAAAGGTTGGAGGGGTGGTGGATCCTAATCACCTGCAAAGAGGTCTTTGCAAGTAGCATGATTAAAAAGAAGTATAGCTATAGGGAAACTTAGAAAGAGGTGATGTTCCTATTCTAAAATGTTTCAAAGATGCAACCAATCAGCTCCCCTGGAGGGGGCAGCATGAATTCTGGAATCAGAAGATCTATGGTTGAATTCCAGCCCTGCCACAGATTAGCTGTGTAACTTTGAGCAAGTTACCTAAACCTTTATGAATTTTAGGTTTATGATTGATGATAAAGTGAATCCAATAGTTCTTTCACTAACTTCTTTATTAAACTGTTTTCAAGCTAAAATTGGCCAACTTTCATATTATTACAGTTTCTATATGTGACCAATAAAGATAGTCTTATGTTCCCAGATTATTTGGCTAATGCACAAGACAAAATCAGTAAAACAGATAATTAGCAAGTTTTTTTTAAAAATCAAGATGCCCATAAAATAATTTCAACAACAACAACAACAACAACAACAACAAAAAAAAGAGACCTAAGAGAAAAGATTAAAATTAACTATTGCTGCTATAGCATCTATATAGATAGGGATATGGATAGGTAATGGACCTGTAATTTAATTGGTAGAAGGAACTCTCAGGTGAGGAAACTCTATCTATTGATGGAATAGATAAAATTATTTTTCCAGGGTCAAAAACTCTGTACAGTTATCCCTTCCTCCATAATATAGAAAATCTGCATAAAAATTTTTGGCCCTCCCTTCATACCAGAGAAGTCCGATCTTTTTCTTTTTCTTTTATGGGGTGTTTACAATACCTCATTGTAAAATTTGGGTCAAATATTCGGTCATAGGCTCAGTGTTGGCTACTGGCCTTTGCCTGTCAGCTGCAGCTTCCATAAAACTCCCCCCAAATTCCCATTTAATTTCTTATGTTGACCTGTTGATACATCGAAACTGTGATGAGGGAAGTCACAATGTGGAACAGATAACTATATGTATCAGAAGGAGGAGTTAAACCTAGGTCTTCCTAGCTTTGAGCTCTCTATCCATTACTATCCATCTCTATCCATGCTGCCCTTTGAGTACAAGTTTTACAGAACAAATCCTTTTATTAAGGAGTTTGGATTCAGTCAAAGGATCACACTTGAGGACCTAGAGCGTCACATATGGCCTTGAGGTCAAAGGTTCCCCACCCCTGCATTATACCATAGTACCCTCTACTTGTATGCAATGTCCTTTAAACTAAAAGGTCAGCTTTAGAGATTGAAAGATAGCAGGGCATGTAACTGTAGTTTTAGATCAGTCAGACACTCAGGCAGCAGCTATAATTCTTAGGACTTCAATTAGAGTACCATTATTTGCAATGACTGGGTTTCCTAAGTACTAAATAAGAATAGGACTAAATTAAGAATACTGAATTTCTATCATGTTCTTAGTTGTAGGAGTCCTCTTGGTAGGAGTGAAGGGGAGTAGAGGTCTTCACTGTTGATTTAACATTCTGTTAAGAAGAAAATAAAGAAATATACTGATTAAGAGGACAAAACATGTTAGTAGCTGCTTTCATCTCCGGACCCACATTCACTCATTCATCACTGAGATAAGTCAAGCCTAGGGGTATTGTGCAGAATAGCCTTCTCCTTAGATTCAATGTTCCCATGTCTTCTTTTCAATGGGTTTCCTAGAATTTTTATTAAGAATTACAGATATGCAATGACTTAAAGGCAACATAACCCTTATTGTTATCCACACTATTCTCCCTGCCTAAAAATCTGGTTCCCCCTTTTCCATCCAAATTCCCAACAAGGTCAAGATTTGGCTCTTCTAGAAAACCTCCTCTGATTGCTCTAGTTCACTTTCATCTTAGTCTCAAAGTCTTATTGTTCAGGGAGAGGCTGAGTCACTCAAAGCCAGACCGCTGCTTTGCTTGCACAAATCACCATGTTTTAGGACTATGCTAGGTAACTCCGGCAGAACTAAATAAACACTTGACAGGATAATATGAAAGTCAACTGATTATCAGCCAAACTGTGGCTGTCCAAATAACATACCATGAAAGCATTATACTGTTTTTATCAGATTCTAAGAGGGAGTAAGAAAAGTTATATGCCTTATAAAATGACTGTCATTTTTCAGCAATAAAGCACTATTTTAGCAACCTCTAAAATTTGCCACCAGTAAAAAAAAAATCCTCTAGAAAAAATAAAAACAAACTCCAGCACACAACTAGGAGATGCCTAAAAAGGAGGCAGGAAATGAAGCCTACTAAAGAAGTGCCCCTTCATTTACAACTCTTGCTTATTACAAGATCAAGAAAGTACAATTTCACATTCCTGTCTCTTAGGGCCATGTGCTGTCCTATTTCCAAAAGCAGGCAAATGATTCCTTTTTCCTGTGACATGAGGTGGTTGTAGTTAAACACTGTAATTATCTTTGCTTGGCTTAACATACATGACAAGGCTGTTCCCTAATTAACAACCAACCCTCTCCACCCCCCTCCACCATTTTGCACTTAAAATCTTGCTTTTATTCTTTAAAAAAATGCTGGTCTTTAGAAAGTGTTTTGGGATATATAAAACATTTTTTATATGCACTATTTCATTGGGCCTCAGAATAACATTGTGGAATAATGCATACATATCTCTGTGGATGAGGAAACTGAGGCCCACAATGGTTATACAATTGTACAAAGTTACATAGTAAGTGGTAGGGACAGAACTGACCCCTCCAGATCTTAATTATACCAAATTTAACAGTCTTTCTTCTACTACCTCCCTGAATGGACTGAATGAACAACTTAAATTAACCTTAGAAAGTGTGTGAATTTTGACCACTCCTCATACTCTTACACTAGCTCCTGCCCTATCTTTAGAAACTCTACTTTTTTCGTGAGTAGTCTAGTGCTTTAGGTAGTCACACTGATCTACCAAATGAGAAATCAGGAATATTATAATTCCTTCAGATGAACAAAAGCTTGATTGCTAAATTTAAACATATGCTAATTTTTTTGTTTAAAATATTGATTTCTAAAGCGTAAAGCTGGCCTATTTACAAACAATTTCAGAAGCATTCCTTACAAATTACAGTCTATTCATTTGACTGATAACAGATATCTTCCTGTTCATCCAGACTACTGATTCTAAGTATTAAATAAGATCGTGCCCAGAATAAATAAGGACTCTGTATCTACCTTTTTAATGGCACGACAGACCAACATCCTACTATAGTCTAGATGAGCCACAATACTACCTAGTCATAGGTTGAATTTCAAAGCTAAACTTAAGTCAGGGTTTGGAGCTGTTGTTTAAACCTGTTTAAATATGTTTGTGTTCTCGAAGTCACTGTACTTCAAATGATCACACTATGAGGACAGTTTAGGAAGGGCTGAAAAGCCAATCCAGCACGTTCATTTAGCTATCAGCTGAACTTCTCTCTGTAAGCCACTCTGTCCTGGGAATGGACAAGTATCTCTTAGACTGATATAAAGAGCTAGGTGAACAGTGTTATCTAAATTCATTTTTAAGTATGAAGGTATGACCATTCAGTATTATACTTTAAAAAGCCTTTTCTTCCCAGGCTTACTGTGCCACATATGGAAGGAAGATCAAACAGAAGTACATGTGTATAACTAAATGTCAACTTATCCAAAAGCCATGAAATGCATAGCCAAATAACTATATTTCTCTACTAGGGAGCTATAAAGTTGATTTATTTATCACATTCAAAGTCTTTGAAAATGTATATGGCTTCCTTTAAGTATGAACTAAAATCCCACCTTCTACAAGAAGCCTTCCCCACCTCTCTCAATTCTAAAGCTTTCCCTGTGTTAATTATTTCCTATTTATTTTGTACACAGCTTGCTTTTTATATATTTGTTTGCATATTGTCTCCCCCATTAGATTGTGAGCTCCTTGGGGGAAGGGACTGCTTTTGCCTTCTTAGCAACATTTTTGATTCTGACTTCTTAGGATAGTGCCTGGCACACAGTAGGCACTTAATAAAGGTTTATTAGTTAATAAATTATTATACTCAACAAAGCAGAATATTCACCCCATCAATCACAACACTGTAAAGGAAAAGACACTGGTGCTATAGTGCTGGAGGGGTGAGCTGCCTTGCCCACATATGTTCTGTATGTATATGCTTCTCTTCTAGTATAGCCTAGAAGTATGCTCATTCTTCCCATTGATGCTATGAGTAGTTGTGGGAGAGCATGCTCTGGCTTATGGGAGGAATATTTTCTTACTATTACTCTTATGATGCCGTCTCAGTAAATGTCTTTTGTTTGAGCTAATTGAGTCTACTGACTGACTATTAATGGTACACACACCAGTTGGGGATTGTGAGTAAGAGTTTTAGAAATCTGGAGACACAGAGTGCCTTGAACCTACAAGCAGTTACCTCTTGGGGATCCAACTTACAATCTGCAAATACGAGTTGCAAAGGTATCCCAGTGTAGTGTTGCTTATCCTAGCAAAAATATATATATTTTTTAAAAGTATTCAAATTAAGTGATAAAATTAAAAGAATTTTAAAATTATATTTACCATGAAACATTACAATACTGACAAGTCACCTTTAGACAAGCATTATAACACATTTATTAAGCACTTGTAAATATCAGCAACTATGCTAAGACTGGGAAAACAAAGAAAGGCAAGTTTCCCTCAAGGAGCTTACATTCTGATGTGGAAACAACGCATAAATAAATGTGTACATACAAGATACACACCAAGATGAAAGGTAACTTCTGAGGGAGAGGTACTAGCAGTTTGGAGGAATAGAAAAGGCTTCTTGCCAAAGGTGACATTTAAATGGAGTCTTAAAGAAAGATGAAAGATGGAGTGTTATGTGAGATGAACAGCAAGCAGGGTAACATGGGAGGTTTTCTCCACTCACAGAGGAGAAAAAAAGTGATAAGATTGGAAAGATAGGAAGGGGTCAGGTTGTGAAGAGCTTTAAACGCCAAAGCCTGTTATGTTTTATCTTAGAGGTAAAGGTTAGCCTCGGGACCTTACTGAGCTTACTGAGTAGGGAGGAAGGTGACACAGTCTTCCCGGCACTTTGGGGAAGTCACTTTAGCAGCTGTGTGGAAGATGGAATAGAGTGGGGGAGAGACTTAAGACACAAAGACCAACTAGAAGGCTACTCCAACAGTCCAGGTGACTGGACTAGAAAGATGATAGTGGCTTGAACTAGGGCAGAAGTGAGGTAAGTAGAAGGAAGGTGATAACATTTGGCAGAAGATTGGATAAGTGGCACAAAGGTTAAGAATTTGGGTGGTGGGGAGGACGCTGATGCCTCAACAGTAATGGAGAAGTTCAGGAAGAGGGGAAGTGAAAAATAACGAGTTCTGTTTTGGACATTTTGAGGTTGAGACGACAATAGAATATCCAGTTTGAAATGTCCAATAAACAGATGGTGAGGAGGATGTGGAGCTCAGAAAAGAAACTAGGGCTAGATATATGTACACACATACATTCATGTGTCAGAATTACCAGTACAGAAATGATGACTGAACCCAGGAGAGGTGATGAATGCATCAAGAAAGATAGTATAGAAGGAATATAGAAAAGACTCTAGGACAGAACACTGGGGGATGTCAATAGTTAGAGGAGGAAGATCCACCAAAGGAGAGTGAAAAGGAGCCATCAGACAAGCAGGAGGAAAACCAAGAAAAGCGTCATCAGATCTGAGAGAGGAGACAGTAGCCATAAGGAGAAGGTAACCAAAAATGTCAAACTGTCAACTAACTTAAAGGAAAACCAAACTGGTGAAATATTGATTGAGCACTCACAGTATGCCAGCCACTGAAATGAATTACTGTATAACAATAAAAACAGCTGACATTTATATGGTGATTTAAGGTTTACAAATTGCTTAGCATATGATATTTCATTAAATACTCAGAACATTACTGTAGGATAGGCACTGCAGGTACTATTTGTCTATATTTCACAGATGTGGAAATTGAGGCTTAAAAAGGGTAAGCGATTTTCTTGTGGCCGTATACACATGGCAATTTTTGGGGAGTGGGATTTGAATTTGGGTCTTTCTGATTCCAAGTCTAATGTCTTGTACCTTATGCCACATTGCTCCTCTAAACAGCATATCTTTGAAGTTTATTTCTAAGCATAAATTAACATTTTAAACTATTTAGGAGGCCAAATGAAGTTATGTAACAATTTTTTTTTCATGACATTTTATTGTTCTTATTATGGCGAGGAGAGTAGCATCACTCTATGTCACTTCTCGGAAGTATATTTTGTAAAGATAAATTTGGAATTGGGAATAAAGATATGAGCTTATCAGATGAATTTCAGCAAGTATAATGAATGGAATAGCACTGAGGGGTGGAGGGAGATAGGAGAATAAAGAAAGTGGAAAAGAGATTTTCTTTATATACTAAAGCTCCTGAAATTAACTATGTTATTTGAATTTTATCTGAAGATGAGTAGAGGACAGGTTCCTTGAGAATGTAGTTGAAGTACAGAGAAATTTTTAAAAAAAACACTATTTTGGGACTCAGATGAAAGGAATTTGATTAAGAGAAGGGATATGTCTAAACCCTTATGAAAGAATATGTAGTACTATTTAGAAAGGGGTTAAGTGCAGAGGATGAGAGAGAGAGACAGAGACAGAGAGAGAGAGAGAGGAGAGACAGAGACAGACAGAGAGGGAGAGAGAAAAGTTGAATATGACTAGTTGTATCTAAACTGATTTGCAATTTCGGAGGAAAGGGCTAGTAACACTGACAACAAAAGGTACAGGAACAAATACAAAGGCTTATAACAAGCAGCAATAGTGAATAAGAGCAAGAGCGAAACTTAAGAGATACTTGGTAGAGGGGGCTGCTTGGGAACAGAAACGTAGATCTTAGAATTAGTTATGTCAACTGAATGTAAAATGATACTCGCTGACTCTACTTCCTCTCCTCACATTCACTTCTCAATCCAGCTTTTGACTTCA